>NC_136542.1:11044015-11690020 GCF_910591455.1 Pholis gunnellus | reverse complement strand
CAGTCACGCCTGCATTATAGATAAAATAAGTACGTTTTACATACATGAGGTCACATAGATACATGCTGACGACCTGAAAGAAACGGTTACGTCCTAGTTTGTGTGTGTGTGTGTGTGTGTGTGTGTGTGTAGATGAGCATCTGGGTCTGAGTTTGTGCTCTACGAGAATACTTTTAAAGCTCTGACTGCGTAGGCGATGAAAGACTGACTGGGATCTTGGACAAGGACAAATCATATGGGGGGAAAAAAAGAGGGGAAAGAGAAATTGGCTGCGGAGCGTTGAAAAATTTGACTCAAACCTCAAGTGCTGACAATGAAAGCTAGCCAGAACAGTTGTTTGTGTTGGCACAGGTCGCCCTGAAATTAGCCCATCTCTTTCTGACAGAGGTTGCTCAATGTGCTTCGCCAAATGCCAGTGTGTATAATATTATGAAGTTTTGCCTCCTCCCCCGTGCGCATTGCTTTCTATAATTGGTGGAAAAAGTGAGGTTTTTCTGTTGGGAGCGCTTGTCAAGCATCCGTCTCTTGTCGGTGGGGTGAAGGGGAGCAGCTGAATGAGCAGAGTGTTTAGTCTGGAGCTGTTCTCCTGGGGTTACACTTCTCCGTACGAGGAAGTAGTCCTCAAAGCACTTTCTCTCACCAACTTGTGACGAGCTGAGGGGTTAGATAGCGATTTTTTTTTTCATAACCACAAGAAGACAACAAATTGTTTTCTTCCTTTGGAAACTGCCCATCAAGTCTTCATTTAATGTAACTTTTTATGGACATACTATGTACATACACACATGGACTCACGGAAGAACCTAAAGTACTTGTGCACACATTCATAGACCAGCTATGTTCAAAGTGTGCTTAAAGGACGCCGGCTCACTGTTCTGGTTGGGAGCCAAGGGTTAATGGGTCTCTGAGTGATGCTCTCCTCCTGCCTGTGTTCTTTAGCTTTCCAAGCATCCCTTGGCGTCTGCGTGTTTATGTGAATGGTGTGTATCTGTTTGTTTGTTTGTTTGTGTGTTGGCTTATACTGCATGTTAAGTGCTTTGGTGGGAGGGGAGATATCAAGAATAGTCAGTGGTGCCATCACAGCCCTCAGTTCCTGGCATCCGGCTTTGCTAGCCTCTTCCCGCCTGGTTGGCCTGACTCCAGGTCTGAGCTCTCCATCTTTCCAGCTCTGGTCTTGCTGGCCAAGAGCACTTCCACTGACCCTGGACTTGGCTCACGGAGTTAGCAGGACCACTAGACATGCTCCATAGAGTACTCTTGAATCCATTTCTGCCATCACTAAATTGGAGTAAATGAGGTTTAAATAGCATACAAGTCATTCTTTCCTTCCTCTGCTTTCCCTTTTGACTCTGTGATGAAAGTGCAAGTCAGCCATCATATTCTTCTTTTTCACTCAATATGCAGAGAACAGCTTCTCCACAGGAATTTCTATGAACGGCCATGAATAGCTTTTTCACGTATCCCAGGTTCTCTGATCCCTGCAGGGCGCATATCCTTCTGATGGGCCTGACGGGGCTGGAAGTGCCGGGGAGGGGGGGGAGCAGGGTCAGAGGTCACTGCCCACGGGGGACCTGAGCACCGGGACGTCAGAGTGCCGAGACTGACGGGAGCAGAATGATGGCACCTTGGAGAGACGGGTCTCGTATTCTTGGCCTCAAATAGTCATTCACTCGCACACTCTCTCTCTCTCACAAACACAGCGTTGATGCTTAAGTTATGAGCTGGAGACTGAGGCGCCGGTTAGCATGACCTCAGATGAACTCCCTCAAGAGCAGTCTGCTTTGATCTACTTTTACTACGATTAGACCATGTCTCAGGGCAAATATTTAGCTTTCTTTCAGCCAAATTTAAATACTCTGTGACGTTTCTAAATGGTGCCATTTATGGAAAGAATTGTTTATTTGGCTCTTGCATAACACGAGGGGGCTTTTCCTCAAATATACTCTGGTGTTGCCACCATAGCCAAGACCTAAAGCTGAACTTGGTAGGTCAGACATCTGATATCCTACTGTCTTCCAATACTACACACTCATCATCGCACATGCCATTGTCTTGTGTTACTAGATCCAGCATAGCCAGTAACTGTAGACTTCAATGCAGTGCTTCCCTGACAATTTAAGTGTTTCCATAGCTTAGATCTAAAAGCTTGAATGCAGCCGCGAGGCTCTCGGATTTATAATTTGCATAACCAAAAGAGAGTGCAGGCCCAATAAAACTGTGGAGGTTCAAGCCCTGCTATTTGACTTGCAAACTCGTCTGTGTCAACACGATGCCCCATCTTCATCCACGGCATACAGCCACCACCTTGCTTTCATGCTCAGCTTCTTGTACAGTAGGTGCTTATTCTCTTCGTTGCTAACTAGATCAGAGACAGAGTGGAGGGTGGCCACCGTCCGACTCTCCACCAGCCCCCACCCAGGCCATTATCCTGTCTGTCTCAGTAAACAGACCATTAACAGACAGAGCTGGTGGAGGCCAGATCACTATTGTTTTCCCTCCCATAGATCTGTGCAAATATTGATCTTCTCTTTAAGTATGCTTCAAAATAAGCACGCGCTGTAGTTGACTGGAGGCTTTTTACTTGTGGGTGAGTCATTTCTGACCCAAAGAGCGGGCGGGAACGGAGGGAACATTACAGTATGATTCAGCGGGATAGAGAAACATTTGTCTTGTGTGTATTCTGGTCATATGAAAGAGGTCTGCTTTTAGTGTTATTGTTTTCCCTCTGTGGGCTGTGTGCCAGACAGACCAGCAGTCTCCTCCCAAGATGAACCCAGGCCAGGCCAAACCAGGCCATTCCCAGCGAAGGAGACACCAGTGGACAGGGAACTCCGCGTATAACAGTGTTCTTGCCTCCAGGTTTATTCGTGTCGCGGCCGACAGGCGACAGTGTTGACCCCGTCACCCAGCGCAGGGTGAGGTGATGTCTCCTGACTATTTTAACACACACACACTGATCTGTGGAGAGATTTGCAAAGCAGGTCGCATGCTTTCCAGGGTTGCGTGCTTTGATTTTGAGCATGATGGTGCTCAGGACTCTGTGCACACAGCCCTGTACTTTGTGTGTGTTTTTCACACAAACACCAACAGGCCTGCACTCTGTGCCTCTCTCCTGCTCTTCAACCCTGGGGCAAAGGGCCCGGCAATGTACAGGGGGATTAGCTGGCTCATTTTCCCCTCTTAAGAGCTGGAGAAAGAAAACAAACTCCTGTCTTGTGGGGCCTGGCTGTGAGGACTTGCCACGCACACCTCATGGTAGGAGGTACTTCTCCGCTATGATGTATGAATTATCGCCCTCCCCCTGCTGTACCTTTCCCTGTCTTTTTGTGTTCCTTCATCCCCCCCCTTCTTTACTCTTTTCCCATCTTCTTTGCCTCTCCTCAGTGCTTGAGGTGCTTCAGTAACTGATACCTGTGGAGGCGACCGACCCCCCCGGGAAAAGTATTTTCTTCGTCTTTGTATCGGCACTCTATTCCCAGAATGTTACGTCTAATTGTCGAGGCTCCTTTGCTGTGTATGTATGGGTGTGCCTTGTGCTAGCAGCCATTCACTGAACAGCATATGTTCTTCCATCTTTTACGGCGCCATTTGGCTAACGATGACACTGATGTCATGTCATTATCCTCCCTCTTCAGTCTGGTTTGCCCTCCCTCCTCCTTCCTCTAAGCTCTCCAGGGGGCAGAGTTATCAAGTAGCAGCTCAGGAGACGAAAGAAAGATGCTCTCTGTATCAAGTGGCTAGCGGGATGTGTGTGATGCTTCTACAAGCCCCTCGGCTGCTGCGGTTAGGTGTGAGGCCGGTGGCCCAGCCAGTCAGCCAACCTCTACTGCCCCCATCAGGTCAGACAGAGGAGGTGCGGGGCCAACACACGAGAGCCCTGGATGAGTCGAGACAGGTGACGCTGAGAGCAGGAAGTGAGGTTTGGGCACAATAAGGCCTCTATCGTGGGCACCTCCACAGTGCTATCTGTGCAGAGACACAAAACAAGTCAACCACTTCGTCTTTATCACTGATACCAACAAGCTGCCTTCTTGAAGACAGCTCACAGATTGTCAGTCACTCCACATGAGAATGTATTTCTAAAAGCGTTAATGTCAAGTGTCACCCAAAGCTTCTGTTCACACTCTAAACATGTTCTCCCCTTAACTAAGTGTTAGCTACACCCGCCTCCCTCACCTCCTCTCTTACGGGACGCAGAGAGGCAGACTCAGCCCGTCGATGGGGATGATAAGACACACGATAATGGATAAGGGGTCTGTAGGCTCGTGAGGATATGATGTAACCGTATTGAGCCCCCTCTCAGACACACTCACAGACAACTTGAGATAATCGGATGGACAGCGGGTAGGCTGATGGCTGAGGATCTGTCTCACACACTCGCACGTCCCAGAGGAAGCTGCATTCAATGGAAAAGAGACTGACCTGTGACCTATGGTGATGAAAGACCTCTGTTGACAGATATAGTATACCTGTGAGAGTCCTCTGTGTTTGGCTTGTCTGCGGGGGTTTTGTTTCTAGACTGAAGCCTGGACCAATTCACACGTTCTCCACCGGTAGAGTTCTGCTCCATCTGTTCGCCGTCGGTACCGATACAAACAGCTCTACCCTTAGAAAAACATGTATTCACACACACGTGAATTGTGTATCCACACACACGGAGGCATAAGCTCACATCGCACATATACACAATGCGCTCAGTGTGCTGTGTCTCTCACTGGGGTACATTTTCTCTCAGGGTAGAGTGTAGGAAGGAGGGGCAGATGGGGCAGCAGTGCTGTGAGTGAAACCGGAGCTGCCTTAGGAATGCAGGGGGTGTTTTTGGAGGACTGGAGTGGAGTTTGGGGGGTAAAGGGGGGGTTGACTTAAGGGGTAGGATGGGTGATTAGGGGGTGACAGCTGAGTGCTGACCCCTCTATAATGACAAATCATCTGGCAGGTGTGTGGCTCTGCACCCCCACCCCCCCCCCCCCCCCCCTCCAGCCCCCATCAATTCCAGGCCAGGAATCCTCAACCGCTGCCGGAGCAGAGCGCTAAAGGAAGACTTCCGGACATTCGCACTGGCATCCAGAAGCCTTTCAGAAGTATGGGGCAGCCTCTGCTCAGATATAGCCTTCCTTGTGCTTGTCAGATGCCCTCTTTGTGCACGGAAACACACCAGTCTGAGCTCCTTCGCTTTGATAAACATAGCTAATGAGGCTTCAGTCCTTGGCACGGTCTCAGGTAGCGTAGGTTTTATTGATTTATCTTTGCAGATTTTTCCGTCCACTGTTTGATTGAACAGAATACAGAGCCTGAAAGTCAGCGTACCCTGTTTGGGTCATGACTCATGCTAAAGTAAAAGCAAATGCTGATCCTGAATCAGTGAGGGTGCTGTGAAAGCGAAATCTCCAGGTCAGTGCTGAGAAGGAAAAGTGTAAGAAGCAGCCGGACTTATACATTTCTCTCTTGATTCTTTCAGAGAATCCCATTCATACAGATGTTGAAGGAGCCATTTTAGCTTGATTTTGGCTTCTTTGGACTATTAAGTCTTTATGTATTAAAGCAGCCAAACCACATACAGTAATTCTACAGTGAGCGCTGTTTAAGACCAATTCAGATTGCTCCATTGTCCTGTGCGTCTGCTCTGTGGTTTGTACGTTGATTAAGTGTCTGCTCGCTGAAATAACCATTGTAGCATTACAGGCCTCTTTTCTTTTCCATCAAGCCCGGGCTTCCACAGCTCTTCTTAATCCAACTCGAGCCAACACATGGAGTCTAGACAAGAGGCCCAACGCAGCCCGCGCCTCCGTCTGATATCGGCTGTTTTCCCTCCAGAGTCCCAACCTCGCTG
The DNA here is from genome assembly GCF_910591455.1 of Pholis gunnellus. Taxonomy (NCBI): domain Eukaryota; kingdom Metazoa; phylum Chordata; class Actinopteri; order Perciformes; family Pholidae; genus Pholis; species Pholis gunnellus. The sequence goes on along the minus strand of NC_136542.1, from coordinate 11,684,190 downwards.
CTATTTCCCTAAAGAACCCAAACACCCTCCGTTCCGCTGCAGCGTCGTCCATCCAAACACAAAGAGGAGCCACACATTCCCAGCTGGAAATCAAGCAGAACCCCACCGGAACATTTCGCCACTTATCTTTTCACTTTGAATTAGAGATGTGGCTGTGCGGCGTTTTCCAGTCAGCCGGGGTGGGGAATACTTTCGGGGTCCCGTCAGGAAAATCTCTGACCGTTATTAGCATTAGCAGGAGACATTGCCCAGGTATTCAGAGTTCCAGACCAAAGTGGAAAAATGCTGTTGGCCAACTTGGCTCTGAACAGTTCTGATCCACAGATCCCAAGAAATGGGGTTACATCAGATGGTATGAGTAGTTTGAAAAATAATGCAAGCTCTTCATCATCTATTATGCTTTTGAGAATTAAAAAAAAAAAAGAATCTAAATTTGACACTTATGCTGAGATGTTCATCTTTGAAAAAGCATATTTCACTCCTTTGAGTGTGTAATACTAATGGAAAACCCCCGTCATATTCCCTTGTGGCAATTGCAGTCTGACACGCACACTGTCATACTGTGTCATTCAGTTGTCTTCATCACCTGCACTCGTCTTTTCCCACTCCCCCCCCCCAAGCGACATAATGGGCCAGTCCAAAGTGACCCATATTTACCCAATAATACGAAGCTTTGAAAAGACCCATATCGAGTTGCAGCTAATGCTCCAGTGGGGCCCGGAGAGTGAAAGATGTTACCGGCCGACACGGCTTGGGTTTCACGGCCCTGCGAACAAAAGGCAGTCCAGTCCTCAGAGAGAAAGGGGGGGGGGGGGGGGGGGGAGAGAGAGAGAGAGAGGGGGGAGGGCGTGGAGACTGTGAAGACTGTGAGTGCACACTGAAACAGTAGCGTCGGAGGGTCTCGAAGCGTCTGTTTCAGTGCGATATAGTGTGTGTGTGTGTGAGTTGTATCTTGTTTTATGATTGAAGGAAGTGTAAAGAGTCTGCCTGTTTTTGTAGGCAAGTGTGCAGCAAATGTTTAATGCATTTCATGTTGTTGCACGTCTTAGTACAGTCATGTGAAACGAGTCGAGTTCATCTTTCCGCTTCCTCTACAGCCGGTCATGTGTATGTACATGTATGCGGCTGGCCTTTACAGGAAGATGCGGATACGGCCGCTGAGTTAATGGAGCAGAACTGAACTAACCTCGGGTGTTAGGGGTGAGCAGAGGGCAGACGGGGTTGGTTTAAGAGAAGAGGGTTTGTGATGATGATACCCAAAGGTGATTGCACCTCATATCCTCCCTCCTCTTTTTACTTCCCACCCCTCCTTCTCTCTTTCTCTCTCTTCCCCCCCCCCCCCCCCCCCCCTTAGGGGCAGGCAGGTATAAAGTTACACAGAGCTCTCAGCTTTCTTGGAAGGAATGACCACATGAGTAGCTTGGGGATTAGATTAGCAGGAAGAGCAGACTTAGCCGGGCTGTAAATAGCCCACTTTTTTCACCATTAGAAAGGCCCAGTACAATATAATCAATAGATAGCACTCATCTGATGCAGGAAGCCATATGAGAAGACCTCCCTCAAGTGCTCTGAAGGACAGGCTACAGCAGCTTGGGTCTAATGAAGTTATTATTAATCACTGGGCCTCCTGTTTTGAACTTGTGTGTTGTTTCTCTAGTGGGTGATGAGTGGCCTTTGTGTGCGAGACCTGATTGACATCTCTTGCTGCTCTTACTCTCACTTTCACTGTCTATTGTAAGACAAGACGAGGTCATCTCGTGGGAATGTTTGACTTGTATGTGTTGGCATGCTAGCGAATATGTTTCAGCTTTTTTTTTTTTTTAAAGGAAAGCAGCAATCATAAAACAACAAAGCAAAATATGATCTTTTGAGCGTGTAGTCTCACCAACACCTTTTTTCTCCCTGTCCATCTCTTATGCACACATGCACGCACACACACACACACACACACACACACACACACACACACACACACACACACACACACACACACACCCTCCCCACAGGTGTTGGGTTACTCTGTAAAGCAGCTAGAATGGGCAGAGAAATCACAGAGGACTGTCTGTCCTCTTGATTCCCGTTTCACTTTGAAGTTTCTCCGGCTCACAGGAACAGGGGCCACAAAGCCAGACTCGTGTGAGGGCTTTAGCCCACTCTGCCAGGATTCTGGTTTCTGCAGGGTGGGAGGTGTAGGGGGGGGGGGGACAGTATTGACAGGCAAGGCTACGTGTTGTCTCAGTTGCTCGAGGACTTTGCTTTTTTAGCTTTGTAGTCAAGATGCTACAAGAGAGCAGTACAGAACATGTGTGCAGGTTTCTCCCTTAATGAACACTTTTTGACGGCACAAAACAGTGGAGGAAGGATTAGAGTGGGTGGGGACACAGGTCACCCCCCACCCCCAACACACACACACACACACACACACGCACACACACACACACACCCCTCATAAATAGAGGGGCATCTATCACTGTGGGGACAAGATGTGGAGACTAAATTAACAGCTCGACTGTTTTTCTGTCTGTCCATGAATGTGAAAATAAACAGTGACTTTTGGCTTTCCTCAAGAACCTGAAAAGCGGCTTTGGCAGGATACATCTGTAAGCACTTAAAAAATAAAAGACACCCATAATACTTTAATAGAGCCATGTTGGAGAGGCTTTTAGGCACAAGGTGATCCAGTGTTAGTGTATGGGTACGTCTGTCTTCGTTGATCTCATCAAAGGGCCAAAGGGTCGCGGAGAGCCAGAAAAAATAACTTCAAGTGTGGATTTAATGAAGAATAAACTTACACTCAAGTTACACTCACAGGAACTACTTTTTGAAAGCAGCTCTCGGGGCTTCCAGTCAGTCACGTTGTTTACAAAATACCTCACTGCTGTTACTGACCAGGGCTCTCTGTGTGTTCTCAGGTACCTGAACCACGTGCGGGCTGCCATGCCTCAGGACACAGCTGGAGGATACACCTCAGCTTTGGCATGTCATCGAGCTATTCAGGATGCTTTCAGTGGGCTGTTCCCTCTGAAACGCTGAGCACATCCAGAGCTCAAAACAGAAATGTGACTAAAAGGACAATAAAAGCCACACCGCTACCACTACGGAGAGGGCAACAGCTGCTGCTGTGGTAGATGGTGCTATGATTGACTTTTGGTCAAGGTGTATATGATTTTTTTTATATTTTGTGTTACTTTTATATTTAAATAAATCACAATGAACACTGAAAAGCTCCATCATTTTTTTGATTTATTTTAAAAGTGAAACAAGACACATGACCAAGCTCTGAATAATAGTTCTAATACATTCTAATATGAACAAAAAGGAGTCATGTATTTAAGTAATGATGATTTCTTATGACAGGAAGCAACGGCATCAGTTATAAAAACGTCAGTTAAACTCAGTTTGTGAAAAAGAAAAAAACGTAAAATTCTCAACTCAAATGTTTCCTTGGTGGGTCAATATTATGATTGTGTCGAATCTGTAGCTTCTTCACACTTCTGTCTCTTTGGAGCTGGTTCTGCTGAAGGCTCTGTGGAGGAACAACATCTGTTTAGAATTTAATAGTGTAAAACTATAGTCTTTGGCCCATCTGTCAGTACATTAAAACATGCAAATACAACAGCGACATTACGCTTCCGTAATGGTTAAAAAGATTATTTTCATCTTTGACTAATCTGCTGATTGATTAATTATAAACAGAAACAGGTATTCTTTCTTTGTATGTACAGTAGGTATTCACATACAAAGAAATTGCCTAGGCATTATTATAGTAAAATATCCAAAAAGTGAAGATCTTCAGTTTATTTTGATGCAAGGTGAAATAATATATTTCTCATATTTGAGAAGCTGGAAACAGATAATTTAAGAATTTTTTGGGGGTATATCGACTTTGTTTCAGCTCTTTTTGTAGTTAAAAATACAAAGTGGGAAAATAAAGTTTCCTCTCCAATTATGTGAGAGAGCTGCCACTGACTTCTACTATAAGTAGTATTCATGTTCACGTTTGAATATTTACTGTGTTTTGGATCAACTCTCACCTGTGTGTTCATGATCACCGCTGAAGAGGACCTCTTTCGGGAGTGTGAAACTCACACACATCATATCTTTGTTGGGTGCTACATTACGCACAAAATGCACAGAACACCGGTCCTTCAGGGGGAACCCGAGGCTGTGGGAAGCCCTCTCCGCCACATCCGCCTCAGGGTTGTCATCTTTAGAGAAGCCGTAGCAGTGCACTGTGGGTAGATTCTCATCACAGCACGGCTGCTGGTGCAATAGGCCTCTGAATGCATCCAGGAAGTCCAGAGCCAAAGCAGGCAGGTTCATCACTACATGAACACTGGCTTTTCTCTCGAGCAGCGCGGGCAGCTCCTGCCTCACAGGCCCCCGGACGAACGCTCTGCCGTCCAGGTTAAAGGTTCTCACTTTCTTCTCCACCTTGTTGAGTTTGCAGTTGTGCTGCAGCCATCGGTGGGACTCTGGGTTGAGATCGTTGGCCAAGACGTTTGCACCCGAGCGGGCAGCCGGGACGGCGAAAGGTCCGACACCGGCAAACACATCAAACACGGTGTCGCCACGTTTCACGAGCTGCACCACGCGCTGGTGCTCTGTGCTCAGCCGGGGATTCCAGTAGACGTGAGAAAAATCAAACTCGTACGTCGCCCCGTTTTCTTTCACCTGCAGCACAGACCAAGATTGTATCAAACCTCAGTCCATGATCAGATTACATATGAGAATTACTGTACAAATGAATCGTGCTATTTAAGAAAATAAATGTTAAATCAACATGAAACAATTGCACATTTGTGATTTAACCTACTTTGGCGACCATGTTCTCCTCTCCAGCTAGCATCTCCATCTTGAAGTTGCGGTAGGTGGAGTCAATCATGTTTGTCTTATTGACCACACAGGTAACACCGGGGTTTTTGTCCATGATGACTTGACCTACAATGGAAGCAGCCACAAAGTTAGCAATGAATACGACTTCCCAACTCTTTTCTTTGTTAAACCCACGGTACCTTTAAGTCAGAAAATTACACATTTATAAGAATTTAAGCAGGAAACGAACCTTCACGTTAAGTGTAAAAGGTTTTCTGAAAGTGTTGATGGTACTGATAAAATGTCAACGTTTCTTCCTCGTAAGAATTGATTGATCACATGACAGTAAGTCACAGTTGATGTTATTTGCTCATTTAAAAAGGAGCCTGATTAAAGCGACGCGTTGTGCATTGAAGTTACATTGAGGCACTGAGTGTGCTTGAGACTTGACTTGCTGAACATCTGTATTTTCCACAGTAATCATTTTGAGAGCACACTGACAAATATCTGACTCACTCACTTCTATATGGACAGGTAAAAACCATCAATCCATGAGTGGAGAAACAACAAATGAAGATAAGATGGCTTCCATTCAGTAAAAGGGTTTGATCAGCATGAGAAGGGTGTGAATTACATGCTATAGTCTTCACTGTCACGTCACCAAATTGAAGGACTATTTTCTGGAAGATAGAATAGTAAACTTCCAGAGACTTGTACACTCTATGACAAGGAGCTTACAGACACCAAAATATGGGTTTCCCTTTAATTCGTGGTGAAATCCTTGACCTGTAACATCTGCATCTCACCTATGAGGTTCTTGTACGGCAGCTGGTGGTCCCTCAGGTTCATGTGTGCGATGTGTCCCACCCGGCTGAACCCAGAGGTGACGTCCTGCCCCTGAGGAAGCACAGCCTCCAGCACTTCTTCGCTCTTCAGGTTGTGATAGGTGAGTCGCAGCTCGTAGTACTGCAGCTCTTCAGCGACACTGAATGACCTCAGAGCCTCGGCTTCCGCTTCACTGAAGGAGCTTGGAGAGGACACTCTGTGGGGGTCCAACAGGACTAAACGAAAGTCACTACTCTCCTCTTTATCTTGCACCACTCGGGGTAACCCTGGGCGCTGGATGGTCGCCTTTCTCAGGCTCTTTACCACCTTGTTTAAGACCCCAGTGGGCACCCGTAGCGCGGGGACAGTGATAGTCTGTGTGAAGGCCTCTTTGTCCAGAGAGGTCATACCCCGGACCTCTGGAGGGGCCCGGTAGAGTTTAGGCTCCATTATGGGGTTAACAGCAAAGCCAGAACACACTGAGGCTGCAAAGCAGATGCTCCGGTGCGCAGCGGCAGCTTTTCGGTTTCCTTCAATTGGTATAGACGCAAAGACTCTGGAGAGGAGCCTGAAATGACAAACATGTTGCGGTTATGAAGCAGAAAAGTTAAGAAAACACATAACTGTGAACCGAGTGTTAGATTTAACAAAGCGAAGCAACTCTGTGTTAAATCAAAGTTAATTATCATGTTATGTTCGAGGAAATCCAATTCAGAGCTCACCTCAACATCCTTCACTCGCAGGCATGCTTGAATTGCGTCATAGGTGGTCGACCAGAGCTGGCCGGTGATTGGTCAAACGAGCGAAGAGTCGCGTTCCGATTGGGCGGTTTTTTGATGACGCGGAAAATGCGCCGGAAAAGAGAGGCGTCATGAACAACAACAATGAGCAGCTGACAATTTGATAAGAGTGGAAGTTTAAACGTGATTTAAGAGAAGATGGTATCATAACTCGTTACGTCCTCGTGATAACTGGACTGTGGTGTTTGTCAAAAGACGGAGAGAGTTTGTTTCTTGTAGTTTGTGTTCGAGAGTAGAAAATGAGCAGCAATAGAAATGCAACCGCAGAGTTAAATAGTGAATGCGTCGCCGGGGACATCGAAGGAAACGAAACGACACCTTTATTAACAAATGTAAGTATTAAAACAGCACCGCGTCTTTCACAGCTAAGGATCAGGGCTTCAGTCTAAATACAGGGATTTCTGGAATAATACGCAGCGATAGTTTTTTTCCATGCACAGGTAGACTTGTCTAAATGTTATTTGTGACAGACATCACGTGCGTTTTCCTCTCTTCCTTTCTGCTTCTGTCAGCACTTACAGGGAAAGTCCACCCGAAAGCATAAATTGCACAATGGTCTTTAAATGATTATCTTCAACTGAGGATTTCATCCTTTTTCTGTTAATTTCTTATGCAAATACAAATGTATTCTACATGGCATTTTAATATTTAATCTGGAAGTCCAACGATTTAACAGACTTGAGACAATCAGTTTGCTTATCATGATCATTACCACTAAGTCCATAACAATAGTTGTATGTTCTGTGGCTCTGGAGGGAACTTTCCAAATACACTAAGCCCCTTCATTTTTTATTTAGATCTAACTAAACTAATTGTTTCCCCATTATAGTCACATGTAAACCTGCAGAACCAGCCTTGAGAAGCACACTATGAGTCATCTTCTCCACTAGAATGTAAACTCCTCTTCGGGTTGTTTGTTGACCTGTTTTCAACCCTGGTGTCGTGTCCTAAGTGGCACTACATCCCAATCAAGATACGTATTGATGATCAGTGGCTGTTTTTCGAGTTGCCCCATTAACACAATACCAGTTATATGATTCTCTGAGCTCAAAGACTTTTTGTTTGAGGATCTTAACATTGTATTTGACTATGAAAGACGTTTGCATTTATTCTGTCTCTCTGATGTTGAACAAAGTTTACAAAGGTTCAGATTATCAAAGCAATATTAGGCTATTTTAAGTGCAGGAACAGCATATGCAAGTGTATTTTCTGTTTAATAACCTTAACACTACATATACTGAAGAAATGCAGAAGCAGATAAATGTGGATCCATGTAGAGTTTTTGCAGCGTTCTTCAGTAGTGAGTAATCTGATGTAGGTGGATGCTACACTGATCAATCAGCTTTGTTTATTCACTCTTTTAATGTCCAGAAGCCCCCGCTCAAAGGAAGTGGTGACAGTAGAATTACCCTGATAAGACATTGTTGTGTTAATTAATTACAACACTCATGGTAAAACATGTCTCAAATGACTTTAGAGTGAATATGTTATCTAGATTAATCCTATCATCAATCTGAAACAATGGGCACGGCATGGAATAGAGAAGGAACCGGTTGGGATGAGCAGCGGTTTGTTTATTATGCTGGTAGGCTTGTTGTTTCGCTCAGCATTTTGCTGGACTTGTGACTAAGCATGCTGGGATGTTCTTTACCCCCCACTGTGACCATGAACAGGAATGAGCTGGTGGTGAATACATCTGTATGGAGGACGTTAAAGTGTCATATCACATTATTTTGCCAGTAAATGTTTATTTTAAAATTCATATTCTTAGCATCTTCTAATCCGCTAATTTAATTTGCTGTATTATAACTAAACAAGACAACCAGTCCACTTTTCCATCTGGTGTCATAGTTTACTTCCTGCCTTTCAGTACTGTAACCAAGGGTGAATCTGATTCAGCGGCCTTCGGGTCAATCCAAGCTTGTTGTGACACTGACACCAGAGTTGCCACTCGTTCTCTCCAGGATATCCCCTATTAGAGAGGTCAAGCAGTTTGGGCAGCTCCCCTTATCCTGAGCTCAGGCAGCTGTCCCACAGCTAGCTGCTCAAATCCCACCCCATCCATTCCCATTTCCATTCCCTGATCCTGCATGCCACTGCAGTGTTGTTTCATGACATCCATCATCAGGGCTGGCCAGCTGTTCTTAATACTGTCAGGAGCAGTTCTCCTAAAGCTCTTACAAAAAAAATCAGATTTCTTCTGCTTCTTTTGTCTTCGCCCTCATTGTTTTTACCTCTTCATCTTTTATCCACACGTTATCTCTGCTGTATGTGCAGGGCTCAGCGCCGACTAGAACCAAAGGAGCCTCCTTCGCCTCCTCTGTGTTTAACCTGATGAATGCCATCATGGGCAGCGGCATTTTGGGTCTAGCTTATGCTATGGCTAACACTGGGATATTGGGTTTTTGGTAAGAATGCTCTCATTACATCTTTAACCACAGTGCTGTTTAAATATCTGACAGATTCAAATATATTGTGCATGAATCTACATAAACACTACTTTCTCCTCTATGTCCCTTTCCTCTGTAGTATCCTGTTAGTACTAGTGTCCAGCCTGGCAGCGTACTCTGTACATCTCCTTCTGAAGCTATGTGACCAAACAGGTGAGAGACTGACAATGGATACACAGTCTAACTTTAGATTATCACTTCCTGTGTGTTTATCCAGGGGGTTTCATACAGATTATTTTGCCCACATCCTGGAGTGTCCCCCTTACATCACTCATGATTAGATCACCATTCAGGGAAGCTATCTGATGTGTTGCTATCTCTTTGTTGTCTTTACTCACTTCCTAGTTGTAATTGAATCGGTTGATGTGTAAATGATGTTTAAGAGCCATGAGATGAGATAACAGTTGTCTGCCAATTATCATCCAAATACTGTTGAAGGTATGGACATCCTATCCTGAAATTATAATTTCTATTATTATTATTATTATTATTATTATTATTACTATACAATTTTACACATTTAAGTGTTTTTTCAGCTCTCAGTCACATGTATACAATTTTCCGTGGGTCCAGACTGGAGCTGTCTGATAAATCACCTCAAGTTCGGTTTGGTCTAAATACTACAAGTTTGAAAATGTAAAAGAATCTGGAGGTTTTAGGAAGAGATCAAGGAAGAGAGCTCAAGACTATATTAGCCACTACAAGCTTAACACACCCACATCTACACCAAACTGTCAGCAGTAGAGTTGCATTGTGGGTAAAGTAGGCACCAGGTTTTGGCAAGTAAGAAGAATGCCTGGACTTAAAAAGACAGTACCTCTGGTTCTGCTGCAGCGGTTTTTACTCTTTCTAATGCTGAGTCGGTTGAGCACTCTTTTAAGTAGTTGAGTAGGTGTGATTGTTTTTCATTTTTAATTCACTCTCATAGGTATAAATTCATATGAAGACCTTGGAGGGAGAGCCTTGCAAAAACCAGGAAAAGTGAGTGTTGTCTTTTTGATTAGTTTGAGTTTTCCCTGTCAACGAAAGGAATTACCTCACTTATGTTTTCAACATGACCAGAAGACATGTTCAAACTAACCGCCTTTTCAAAATTATTTTTAGGTGCTAGTTGGAATTTCTATTATCATCCAAAATATGGGCGGTAAGTCAGCTCCCATTTCACTGTACAGCTACATACATTTCTTTGACATGCTGAACATAAACCGATTTTGTGGGTTTTTTTTAGAAGCAGAGTGTTGAGGAGGGTGCACAATGCTGCAGGGTTAGACTGTGGCCAGTTTATTTTGGAGGCAGATAGTGCCTCCTACTGGTGATCAGAAGCCCCTGTGCTCAGGTCTGCTCCCTCCTTCCTGTGAGGCTATTATCCGGATTCCTTGATAACCTTTGACTCTGTAGCCGCTGTCCTCTTAGCCCCCTCCCCTGGGCCTGAAATCTGACTTCTCGTCTAATTGATCACTGATGGTAAACCCACCCAGTGTTGAGTAACCTAATGGGACCCCTCCCGTTATTTCCCCCACCCCCCACACTTCTCTCTCTCTCCTACTACCATCTCTCCACCCGTCCCTCGGCCACAAACTGCGCTTCTCAGACAGTGGAGAGCTAAGGTGATCGCTCCTCTGCAGTCATTAGCGGCACGGCTGAGTGGATTATGGCCGTGCCCTCTGGTATGTTTGTGGTTTTCCCAGCATGGGGCTGTATGTGTGAGAGTGTGAGAGCCAGCACTGCAGCATGCATCTGTCTACACCCAGGGCCCCTTTTTATAAGACTGCAATTAGCCTCACTCTGGGTAAACATTCATCTGTACTGCCAAAGGCTGATGGGCCAATTGACCTTAATTACTGACCAGCCCTGGGCACTCACAGCCTGCCTGTCCCCTCACTCTTAATGAAATGAAAGTGGCTCTGTCTTATGTTGAACGCAGTCTCCCACTGTTCGCTTACCGCACACAAACGGTTTGAATCAATTACATTTTATTTTTTTTACATGCATGCTTTATTATAAGAATATGTTTTCTTGCCTCTTGGCCAATAACAATCATTTTTCCTTCACTCAAGGGCGTTTTTTGTGCCGAGATGTAAGTATTATCCCGCCAGGAATTCCCATCAAAGTGTTGTTGTGCTTACTGCAACCTACTGCATGAAATGTAACCATTGCATCATGCCTGTTGTGTGATCCCTGTCAGTGTGTCTTTATGGGCGAGTGTGGTTGAAAATATTTTTTTTTTCGTTTTTGTGGTTGGTTTAAATTGTTGAATATGCTTTTGCAGGAAAACTTTTTGGCTAAAATACTAAAGCAACTGCTGCCCCAGAGCAACCCTGTTGACATATTTTAGAGCTCATAAATGGCATTAGTTATTCACAGAGTGCGTGTCCTTGTGTCTGTGTGGGCTGGAGGATTATTGGATGAATTTTCCTTTATAAACAAATACAGGATCTCAGGGATTATGGTCTAGGCTTATTTAACGGCGAGTGCAAGACCTGCCTCGGGGGCAATGAGGTCCCAGCTAACTCTGGCTCTGCCTGGCTTCACAGATTTAAATCCCTTAACATTATCTCCCTTTATGACTGACCACACACTGCATCTGAATCCTCTCCACCGTGTGCAGTCTCCATCTCCCCTCTCCCATTTTCCTCCTGGTGATTTTTGGGGCTGTTAAGACCCTCAGGAAGTGACCCCGATCCACTCTCTGATTGGCTGTCCGTTGGAAGGATATTGGAGCCCGTCGGAGGTTGATAATATCCTGTTTCCTCGTGAGGTGGAGCAGTGGGAGAAATACCTGGATTAGCGTCAGAGATCATTATTGTTAGCATTCCTCCCCCCCCCCCCTCGCACTTCTCCATCCTGGCCGCTACTCCAGCAGTTGGATGATCTGCATAATGTCTGCTCTTCTGCACCGAGGGCTTTACTGGTGATCCCCTTGAGCTGCTTGCCCCACCCATCTGCATTAACTCAGAGCCTCCGTCCCCCCCGCCACCCTGCTTTCCATTTCCTTGGGCTGGAAAACACACACCACCCTCACACAGCAATTTAAGATTCCTCGTGGCAACATACAGTCATCTGCTACGATTATGATTTAGTCGATTGGTATGATGGCATGCTTTTTTTTGTGCTTTTTTTTATTTCATTTAGAAAACAGACATTTTCTGAACCTTTTCTCCTCTCTTCCATCAGCCATGTCATCCTATTTGTTCATCCTGAAGTCAGAGCTTCCTGCAGCCATCGACAGCCTCTTGAACCCACAAAGCATAGGGTGGGTACATGCAGCACTGTAAGCTCACTTCTCCGCCAATAAGGAAATTTGGTTCAAAATCTGTCACAGCTGCGGATAAAACCAAGCCATTCTTTTAGATTAGCTACACTAAGATAACGAATGAGTCATTTCTGTTCCCATGATGTTGTAGATTATACCTTTTTGGCCTTGAAATAAGTCAAATTTGACATTTCAGCACCACAAAGCTACAAAAACTGGAATTAATCAGAAAGATATGAATGATCCGGTAGAAGGAGATCTCTCACCAAACCACAGTACACGACTAATACTTTGTCTGTGACTGACTGGAGGGAAACTCGTGCTCAGTGCTGTCTGGCCTGAAACATGCCCAGAGGAAATGTGTTTATGATGGAGAGCTATACATCACCAGTCATGAGCAGCCCGTGTCGTTCATTGGCCTACGTGGACGAGCTTGCAGCTCTGAGCCCTCACAGAGAAGTCCCAGGCCAAGAATGTAACTTCTACCACTTTATTATTGGCCACACTGGTTTAAGCAAGAGTTGTAGCTGCTCTCAGCCCAATCTGTCAACATCTGAATCTTCCACACACAGCTGCTTTGTATTAGTGCTCTCCTTTCACCCCCAAATCTCTCGCACATGTTCCCCGGAATCAGACTGATACAAGGGGATATCAGTTTTGCCATTCTAATTACAGCTCACTGCTGGGGGAAACAAAACATTTCTGTTAATGAGTGGCTTTTGGGATTTTAACAGACACATACTCAATTCCATCAAAGCCTAAATGAACAAGTTAAACATTAAAACGCATTTTGTTTTTCTGGCTCATTTATCATAATACGACAGAGTGCAAACAGTTCCGCTCAATCTTTAAGTCTTTGTCTTTGCTAATGGGCTGTAGGTCTTGTATCTATCAACGCGTTTCAGTTCAGTAGCGAGGCCTAAGACGAGGACAACGGGATTTGGGTTTGTGCTGCGTTGGTCAGATTTATGCTGATCTTCAACACTATGTGGAGATTGACTCATTGGCGGTCATACTCCAACCTTAACTGAGAGCTACCCTGTATCTCATCATAGCGTGAAATGTTCCACATTTCATGGGTCTTCTAAGGTATCCTGTGCCTTTACAGTAAGCCTCGAGTCTTGGTAGTGGAGATTTTTATACATCCCTGTGCGTGTGTGCATAACGTTCTGTAAAAGTGGAGAGGGGGGGGTTTAGTTAAGCTGCGGCCGAGTGGTTCAGCTAAACTTAGGTTAGAGTAGAAGTGATTGGACAAGAGAGAGTCAGGGTCAGAGCAGAGGTCTCCCTGACATCCAGTTACAAGGCAGAAACAGCGTAGACGCAGAGACAAATCCATCAGCGCCTATGGTAACGCCACAGCTGTGAAACTGCCAAACAGGGGTCAGTGGGTGTTGATGTGGTCAGAGCAGGTGCTGCTGACTGTGGGAGCCCCATAAAGAGTGGTGGAGCCAGTCCCTCATGACCCCACGCTGCGGTCCAACATACAGCAGCGCCAGGCAGCACCCTTCCAACTCGACCCCAACCCCAGCGGAGCCGGCATGCCTTTCACATGTGTCACCTCGAACACCGCCCCTCCTCCTCCTCCTCCTCTAGCTCCCCAATCCCGAATAAACCGCCAAGGCTATCCCTCAGCAAAGGAAAATATTATTCCCCCTCTCCGAAAAACCGGGCAAGTGAAATGTGGTCTCATCTGACGGAGCGACACAACGTTTGCATGTGTATTACATAATTGTTATGGTTTGCAAGAACTAAAGCCCTTAATTCATACCACATGATGAATCTGTCGTTCTGTGTTTGAGCACGAAATGGAGACACATTTCCAGAGTTGGTCCATTTTAAGGCTCTGAGGATTCATCTCTTGTCATCCCTGACATTGCAGGAACTGGGAGGTGATGATGGGAAATGTGACTTGATTCAGTTTTAATAATTCATGCTCTCTTGTTTCCCAGACATGCCTGGTACGAAGATGGCAGGTTGCTTCTAGTGCTAGTCACACTTTGTGTTGTACTACCGCTGTCAATGTTGACTAAAATTGGTAAGTATGGAGATCAAGTGGCATCTTGATTTGCTGCCGTGAGTGGTTTGAAATGTTGTTTCTCACCAGATCTTTCTCTCACCCTTACAGGCTTCCTGGGCTACACGAGCAGCATTGCCTTTTTCTTTATGCTGTACTTTGCAATTGTGGTGAGTTCAAGTATACCGCTTTAAAACATGGTTTTCAACTTTTCTGTTGTTGACATGTTGTCTTGTCTTCTCTCTAGGTTGTGGTCAAGAAATGGTCCATCCCTTGCCCACTGCCTCACAATGTGACTACACTTTCAGGTGCCTTCCAGGTAAACAAAAAGCGCAGTTTCCTACTTTTCTTGTTCACGTTTGATGTAGGTAGTCTGGACCAGACGGTCACGGCCACCGAATTATGAGGGAAACCCGGGAGGCTGTGTTTATTGACTATGTCGACTCTGGCTGATGAGGACCAGAGGAAGCTGCAGAGAGCTGTGTATGGTGAATGGTGCCAGTCCTGAGGGGAAGGAAGTTCAGGTGACCCTGCATCAGTCTGGAAATGACCTCCGGCCTTTTAGAATTAAACTGCCCATAGTATAGCTGCAGACCTGGCATGGTTTACTTAGCTGATTGTTTTCCTTTTAGCTCTGAAGCCAGGCAATGGATCCCAGCTTTATGTTTTCCCGTCCGCAGCAGCATCTCCTCTCAGAAATAACACGCTTCCTCTTCTCTCTTTGTTTCTCCAGATATCAAATTCCTCTGACTCAGAATGTACACCCAAACTCTTTGTCATCTCCAGTAAGGTACGTGTATGAAACCAGCCTTTTTTTTTTTTTTTTTTATCAACGCTGCACATGCAAATCCTGTGAGGTGGCATTGAGAAGTTGTTGAAAGTAGGTCTACTGCACTGTTTTTCTAAGTTTGGGCTGCACTATGCAGCTGCCACTCACTTTTATGTTACATGTAAAAGCCATATGTACGTACATGCAGAATTACACAAAGCAGATGTTTGGTCCAGATGTTTAAACACTACTTGACAGTGTTTAGCAAGAAGATCCAAAAAAGTCACATTCACACAGTATTTAGTAATATGCTGTGTATTTAAATCCACTGTTCAAATGTCCTCATGAACTTTGAATGGTCACACTCTGCAGCCCAGATGGTAATTACTACTACACAAACCATACCTTGACCCACCTGCCCCCTCACTTCTGGGTAACAGAGTAAGCTGATAATTTGTTAATGACGGCTGCACTCTGGCTGATGTGTGTTGCAGAGTGGCTACACCATCCCCACCATGGCCTTCTCCTTCCTGTGCCACACGGCTATCCTGCCAATCTACTGCGAACTGGACCGGTCAGCATTGCAGCCTCTCACTTTTACTGTTTTTATTTAAGTTATTGATTCTATTGCTCACGATAGATAGATTACGCTCAGTCATTGTGTCCTTGTGTCTTTCAGGCCTACTAAGTCCAGGATGCAGAGCATTACAAACGTCAGCATTAGCCTCAGCTTCCTGGTTTACCTCATTTCTGCGCTGTTTGGCTACCTCACCTTCTACGGTAAGCCTGTAGTGACGCACTTTACTGCAACTGTGGCTGCTTTTTCAAGCCCTGTCGTATCGGTTCACACTGTGCCCTCACTCTATCCTTGTCTCCTGCTCCTAGCTCATGTGGACTCTGAGCTGTTGCTTGACTACGATGTGTATATGCCTCGGGACATCATGGTGATGGTGGTTCGACTGGCCATCCTGCTCTCTGTGTTGCTGACTGTTCCCCTCATTCACTTCCCCGTGAGTACACCGACCCCAAATATTCTTTCTACACAACCAAAAAGTACTAAAGACTATTCCAATTTCCTCATTCCTTATTTTGGATTCTTTACTCAATTCTATGAAATTACTTAAAATCAAGAAATGGTTGAAGTTATTGGACTCTGATGTCAAATTAAGTTTTATTTTAGAATTGCGTTGTATGTTTATATAACTGGTTATTATTATGTTTATCACTTTAAAAAAATAAATGTAATTGATTTCAGTAGGGGTTGAATTGTTTTTCTTTCTCATTGATATTTGTGTGGGAATGTATATATAATGCTGAATTTCCTATTAATAAATTAATTAATTAATTGTATGTCATTGCATTCCTGTTTTGCAATTGTAATAAAAGAAAAATAACTACAAACAAGTTCTTCCTTCCAGTCCAAACACCCCTCCAGTTTCCTTCTTCTTCTCTTGTCAGACATTTAGTCTGAATCATTAAGACAGCACATCTTCTTTGAGTATGTTTGGTTAGATTAAGCTTTGTTTGTGTGTACGCTCCAGGCCCGTAAGGCTGCCATCTTGCTGCTGTTTGGAGGACGGCCCTTTTCCTGGCTGATCCACATCTTTGCAACTCTAATCATCCTGGGCGTCGTGCTCATGCTGGCCATCTTTGTGCCTGATATCAGAAATGTGTTCGGAGTCGTGGGTATGTGATGTTTTTGAAATATGAGAAATGAAATGTTTGTTTTTGCTATATTCTGGTCTTTATACATTCTGTATTTATTATTTAATTTATCTTATGGACACAATCATTTTGCTTAACGGTGACCTTAAAATATTCTGATCTGTTTTCCAGTACAGCATACGGTAAAAGCATCCAAGCTTTCAGCAAAGATGTCAATATTCCACAATTATTGATTGTGGTGGCTAAAATCACAGTATCTCCTTATACATAATTAATGGTGCAGCCCTGCTCAAACTGTTTATTAAGCTGCTATTGTCAGACATGTACAGTATTGTCTGTGCCATTCAAGTGACTTTCCTGTTTCTTTCCCCAGGATCGACAACATCCACCTGCCTGTTATTTGTTTTCCCCGGCATTTTCTACCTCAAGCTCAGCACAGGACCCCTCAGATCCTTTGACTCCATTGGGGTAACTAAACACTGATATAATCTATCGATCTAATCTATAGATATATGGAATAAAGTTAAATTCAAGCAATTTTGAGCCCATTTTCTGCACTGTCTCCAGTCCCTGCTTACATTATTTACTTATTTTGACTATTTCTTTTTTAGTTAATGATGCTAACTGTGTTGTTTATGCTCTTTGTGTCTCTAGGCTATACTTCTGGTGGTCTTTGGTTTCATTGTGGGAATCATCAGCTTCTCCATCATTGTCATCACATGGGCACAGGACTCATAGCCCCGTCTGGCCTCCCTTTCAGGGTAAAGCGTGCCAAAGAAACGGAACAGTGGATACAAAAAGCAGATTATTTGTGAAGTTGTTCCCAACACTAGACCAGTGTTTGTTTCTCTACATTCTCTCTCACAAACATTGACCAAATTTACAAGGACTTTTCATGTTATCATTTTGCACATTGTTTGTTTTCACGGTGACTTTTGACGTATAACTGAATTCAGGGAAACATTTTATTTTTGTAATCTTGCAAGAACAAAATATATGTGAAGTTTACTGTGTCGGAACGATATAAGGAACTGTCAGGCAAGTTGTCTGTAAACCTTTAAGTTCATTTGATGTACCTTTTCTTTTTCTTTTTTTTTGCCTTTCTATTGTGCTGTGTGGATGATTACACACCTGATGTAAACTAATCTGTAGTATTTAAAAATGCTGTTGAAGTCTAAACCATGAATGAGTCAGGTTTACCTCTTTCTCAGATTTAGTTTATGGAACATTTTCACAGTTTTAGATACACAATCGCAAACGTTCATTATCTGTTTTTATTTTGATCACTTGGTTGTTTTTTGATTTTTCTTTCCAGCATGTTTTATGTAATTTAATGCATGCACCTTTCTGCTGCTGCTTGTAATATTTACCTATTAATGAATGCAACACAAATTATTATATTGTTCAAATTACAGGCATTTAATATAAGTGAAATTGTTTATGTACTGATGTGTCAGTTTTCTTTATTACTGTTGTGAAGAGCTCATCAGTGTCACGTTCATGGCTGTGTGTTTGATTGGCAGGCTGAGACTTGCTCCTCAGCGTAGTGCTGTGGGTTCAGCCTGTAGCTAATGAAAGCCACATGCTCGGTACGTTTCTAATCATGATGCTGTTTAGATTGTCTTCATGCTGCCTCTGGAACTTACAGCCATCCGACTGCTGCTTTTAATCTAAGGAATTAAGCAGACCGACCCCGCAGTCCCTGCAGAAAGCAGTTGCTGCCTGCTCTTCACGCCCCCTTAAAGAGGTTCCCCAGTCCAGGAAATATCCCAATCCCTCCATCCCCCACTCTGAAGGACACTCCCACAGAGAAAGTCCACCACAACTACTACCCAACACTGAATATTTGGTCGTTGGTGGTGGAAGCAGTACTCAGACCCTCTGCAGACCAATATAACAATGCAAAAAATACTTACAAGTCCTGCGTTCAAACTCCTAAAAGTTAAGAAAAATTACTGTTTTTTTTTATTATGTTATTATTTGATTTTTGATACTGATGTGTCAATGTAAAAGTAGCATGTTGCTCTTGTAGCAGGACCAAGGGGTCAGTCCCCTGCATAGGTGTCGGGGCCACAAGATGACATCTTAAAAAGACGAGGGCTCTTCAGTGAAAAATGTTGAAAACCACTGGTTAAATCTTTAACATTTCATTGTTTATCGTGTAGTTTTTATGTTAGGGAAACATTAATATAAATGTAGCCAGTAAAAAGTATATTACCCTCAGAAATGTAGTACGTTAGCAGTTTAATTCCTCAGTACTGTAGCATATTCATCTTTTAGAAAATACAACCTTGTGACTGGTATTCATGGATTCCTATGGGAACCACTGAGCGATAACCATTTGCAAAGCAAGATTACCACCTAGTGGACGACTGTGTTATTGCAGTCCAGTGCCTTCTCGTTTGACATTCCTCGCTTGGTTTATGAAAGCCTAACTAGGAAGAGATAACCAGATGTCCTAGTTTTCTCCCAGTTTTATCATGTGTTGGAAACATGCATGTTAACACAGACCAGAGCTGTTTTTATGGAGGTCTGACTGGGGCATGAGTCCTCGTCCCAGGGTGGGAGTGTTTTTGTTTAGTTAAACTCACTCACACCCTGGGCCCATGTCCAGCAGTATGACAACACCATCTCCCAGGGTTAAAGGATGGAATGAGGTGGAGGAATGATGGCGGGCTGAAATGAATCCCCTGTCGGCAGCCTCTGCTCTCGTATTGCTTTAAGAGGAGTTGTCTGTGTTCTTTGAAAATTATTTTCTGTTGTTGGAAATCAGGATTTTTGGGTAACAGCTGGGTCTGGTCCCAATGTCACCACTTTGACCTTTTACACAGTTTGAAATATTATTGTTTGATAACACTGCCTTCATGGATTAGATCAGCGCTTCCCAACTGGGGGTAGCCAACTGCTTTGCCAATTAATTCAACTAATTCAACTAAAAAAAGAATGCTGTGTATATCACAATTTACATGGCAATAATATAAAAAATGTGTGATGAACTTTAATAAAGTGAACAACGGTTATAGTATAATAGTTGACTAAAAGTAAAGGACAAACCGTTGAAGTGGTTGACTAAAAGTAAAGGACAAACAGTTGAAGTGGTTGACTAAAAGTAAAGGACAAACATGTTGAAGTGGTTGACTAAAAGTAAAGGACAAACATGTTGAAGTAGTTGACTAAAAGTAAAGGACAAACATGTTGAAGTAGTTGACTAAAAGTAAAGGACAAACAGTTGAAGTAGTTGACTAAAAGTAAAGGACAAACAGTTGAAGTGGTTGACTAAAAGTAAAGGACAAACATGTTGAAGTGGTTGACTAAATGTAAAGGATTAACAGCAAAGCCAATGCAGAATTCCACTTCCTCTTCCTGTTTGTCTTTCAACAACATCTGATCAACATGCCTTCATAGTGGATGTCAAAAAACTGCAGCAAAGCTGAGAACATGCACATCTGCTTTCTGTTTACCCACATAATCGTGTTCAACAGGCATTCCTGGCTGAAAGGTGGTTCAAGGGTCTTTTCACATGAGCCTTTTAATGCTGGTTGGCATGATGAGTGGTTTTCCTTATTAGTCATGGTGGCGGACTCCAGTTCAGCAAATGCCATCGATACGGAAGTGTCATCACTGAAGAAGTGCTCTCCATCTAATTTATTTTTCTTTCCTTCTCTTTTCTCCGTTCTCCCCATCTACCATCACTTCATGCTGATTTTCTGCTTTTAATCGATTTCCACACTCTATCAGTAAACATGCTTTTTGGGTCACAGTATGAGCATTCCTCGCTCTGAGGACTCTTTGAGACGCCAGATGCAATTGCCATAGTAGGACTTACTCTTTTTACACTGACATTTCTTCATGCTTTTGGTGGAATTGTATTGATAAAAGAAGAAAGAACAGACTATTATGATACTGTCATCTAACAGGGTGTGAGGCAAATGTAGTGTGATCTTAAACAACAATCACCCACCAGGCTGTGCTTATCTTCAGTGTTTTTTATGTATAACATCATGCTTCTTCTGCTTTTTAGCCAGTGTGCCTCTACGCTTCATGTTGCACGTGTGTAGACTAGTGACGTCCGTCACCTTACTTCCATTGTGGATGTCAGAGCACCACAGGCTGCACAAAGCTGTCTTTCACCAGAAACACTGAGAACTGTGCTCAACCATTATGTGCAGCAAACATGTTTCTGTCTTGAATTGAGCATTTTGAAACGGTGTTCAACGGAAGAATTGCCTGACACACTCGGGGGGCCCACATAATAGCAGCAACACAATGACATAAAATAGACTCCAAAATTGCTGTCACCTTATAGCCACCAAGACGTAATAGGCCTTCTAGAGAGAATGCCAGATTTTATATTGTCAGAGCGAAAATTAAGGTCAAGGGTGAAAGAAGTCTTTGGTAAATAAACAAGGGGGATTTTACGATGTTTTAAGAAGTATTGCAGTTCGTAGTTATTTTGGCCGATGATGAGCAGGGGTTGAGAGGTAGGAAGGGTACTGATGGAGGCCCAGTGGTCAGCAGCACAGTATGGGGTTCAGGCTGTGTTTTTGGGGTGGTGAGTAGGGGTGAGCTTGTCTCTCTGCGATCCCATCAGCCCTGGGCTGAGCTCTTAATGCAGCCCTGACGCCTTGCTGGCGCAGGGGCCACGCTGCCTCACATCTGGAGCCAATTACCCTGGAGGGGCTGTGACAGAACCCAACCCCCCCCCCCCCACCACCCCCTCACCAGCCTTTACTCTCTGCTCCACTGTCCAACGCAGCTCCACTTTTCACAACACCACTCTTTATTTTTCTCAGTCCCTCTTTCCTCTTCTTTTCTCCCTTACCCTTGCAAAAAAAAACACATCCTCTTCATTGAACTTTTATTTTAAAGGAAGAATATCAGGATGCAATGGTGACTTAGAGATTTAAGACACTCACCATAAAAATGCCCCCTGTTGTATGTCCTCCCCCTCTCTCTCTCTCTCTCTCTCTCTCTCTCTCTCTCTCTCTCTCTCTCCCTTCATTTCCTAATGACTCGAAACTAATGTCAAAAATGCTATGTTAAAAAAAAGAAGAGTATGATCAGTTGGATGTGACACCAACTTATTTGGCCTTCTCACGACACCGTGGTAGAATTTCTGCAGAACAGTACCATCTTAAGTCATGCTTTCCTGTGGTAGAGCTCTGGCAGTAAACACCACTTGTGAATATAGCACATTTAGTGCCAAATCAGCTTTTACAGGTGTGATTTATGGAGTGCCTCTGCTTCCATGAGAGCCCCGGGGATGTGTGTGTGTGTGTGTGTGTGTGTTTGCATGTGTGGTTCAACATGTAGGTTTATATACAGCCTTACCTGAGGAGAGACTGGGGTCTTGTGACTGTATGGGGGTTAGTTCTGCTGCAACCCAGTGACTGATGGATGTAATTGAGTTTGTGGTGGTGCAGGAGGCGTGGTGGGGGTGGATACTGGTCCCGCAGGATTTCTCTCACCGGGGTCAAAAGAGTTGGGAATGGGCTTCGCCATATCTGGGCTATATGCTCCTTTTCTCCGCTGCCTTGCTTGGCACCAATGATATGGTTCATTAACTGCAGCTATAGGGTGTACCTGGGCAGGGAGCCAGAGGATTGAGCTGTCCTGGGTTACACGGACATAAACTGGAGCACAGACTGTGAAGTGAATGTGGAAACTCTACAGGTGGCTAAAATTAAGTCGTATACAGAGAAGTCTGCTCTGAAATATGGGAGGCTTTTGGTAGCTGGCCTTTCGCTTGTGTGCAATAAAATGTTGTCATCTTGAGGAGATACATCAGAAGTATTCCTGCCTGTGTGTGTGTGAGTGTGTGTGTGTGTTTATAGCATACACGTGGCTCGGTGTGTACATGTACACATGTAGCCCACAAGTCTGTGTTCTCAGTTAGGTGTCTAGAGTCGTGTGAAGTTGTTGCAGACTTCTCCCATGGGTGCATTATTCAAGATTTGGCCATGACAACCACTTACAGAGAGAATGTTAGACTGGAATGAGGAGGAAGGGATGCAGGGAGAGACAGAGGATGGAAAAAAAGAGGGGGACTGCAGGTAGAGCAAAGAAACAAAACAAATCATCCCAGACCGTAAAAATGCCAGCTCTGGCTCCAGGGCTTTTAAAAGTTGCTTCATCATAAGAGAGAGGCAAGCAGGGAGGAAGACAAGGGTGGAAAAAAAAGAATTCAGCAGTCTTTTTCTGCCCTCTGCTGGATAATGATAAATATTATGAAATATCTTCATACTCCAATGGAGCCTCAGTGAGCAGTGACCAACGCACAACCACATTGACCAGGCACACAAATACCATTAAAACACCTAGACTCTAAGGCATTTGTTGCAGATAGTGAGAGTGAACCTATTAGTATGTGTGAACATACTAGTATGTTCACTCTGGTTGGTTGAGGTGATTAACAGCACAAATTTCAGGTGCAAATGTTTCACTTTAACCCATCAGGTCCAACAGAAGATGTCAAGCCTTTGCTGCTGATAGCTGTGAGTGTATTAACACTCCGGTGCCGAGGCGATCCGCTATCTGCCTGCTTTATCATTACAACCTTCTCTGCTCAGTAAGGTCATGTCTGAGACGTTGTTTACAAGACAGTCAGTATCCCAGGGATGTGTAAGATGTTGGACCCAGGATCTTTATTTATAACAGCTGGAGCAGAGAGATGTGGAGCGCTGACATTTGGCAGAGTGGGGTGAGAGGTCAAGTCTAACACCAATAAAGTGGGACTTTGATCGTGGCATTTATGGATAGAGCAGGCACAGCACCCTCAGAGAGAGAGAGAGAGAGAGAGAGAGAGAGAGAGAGAGAGAGAGAGGGGGGAGAGGGAGAGAGGGAGAGAGAGAGAATGGCATTTAAAGAAGAAAAGAGAAAGGGATAGCACTGGGAAGAAATGAAACAAGGGAATGTATTATTTCCTTCACCTCAGGATTTATTTCCCATTAGCAACTGGAATTTTTTTTTCTTCTCATTAATCAATTAATCTTTTGGTAAATAAAATGTTTAAAATGTCCATCACATTTTCACAGTACCAAACGAGACACTGGTTGTGTCTGAACAAGAGCCCAAATTGCAAAACATTCAATCAACAATGACAAAACAGACACAAGCAGAACATCCTCACACGATTGATTAATTGATTCATTTCACTAATCATGTCAGAACAAATCAAAACCATCAAAAAGGTCTTTCCAAATGTGTGATTGGCCACTGTGTCTCCACAGCATTTAACTTTTACTGCCCAGATGAGAATCCTGTTGAACTTAAATGCAACCTGAACAAAGTGCACAGTCCAGTTTAATGCACTTTCTTTTTTTAATGTAAATTAATTCTCCTTCAATTTTTTAAATGGACAAGTCCAATCTGCTGCCTTCTGGGAGGGGAAACACAATATCTCTTTTACTATATTATACCTGATTTTATTCATATAACGATATTCAGCTTAAACGTTCCCTCAAATGTTGCCCTAAAATACTATAGCACAATATGTTAGTGCTATTCAAATAGGTCAGGCGAAGAAAGAAAGTATTCCTGTCAAGTAGTTCACTATAACAGCCACTAAAGGGCGGCATTTCCACACTCAGCACAGGACAGGCGAACCACCCGATCACAATCTTTCAGTGTGCAGAGTGATGCATGATGGTCAGCGTAGTACCAGACTACTCTTTCTAAACCAGAACTACAAATTGAACCATGTGACATACCAAAACCCACAGTGACAGGTTGTGCGTGTGCACGCTCCGTGACAACTGTCTGCGGAACTTGTGCCGCCTCCTCGGCATGTGTGTGTGTGTGTGTGTGTGTGTGTGTGTGTGTGTGTGTGTGTGTGTGTGTGTCGGTCGTTGCTTCCTATTTACTGAAACTTGAAACAGGTTCACGCAGAGCAACAGCAGCAGCAGCGCGGAGGGAGCCGACGGTGACATGTCTGTGCTGTGAGGCGGTGCATGAGCAGGTAAAGTCAGGATGAACGCGTATGTGTTGACGTCAAGTTAGAGCGCACGGATCTACAACTATGAATTTATGACAGCACGTTTGTGTTGCTATGAAGTAGGTGTGAAGTTTTTTGTTGTTGTTTTTTTTGTTATATTTCCGCGTGAGGCTAAATTAGCGTGATCAAAATGAAGTTTAACGGTTATTTGAAGCTTCGGATCGGCGAGGCGGTTGGACTCAAACCGACCACCTTCTCCCTCCGCCACTCTGTCATCTTCAACAAAGCCCCTCCGTTCCTGGACCCCTACATGGTGGTGAAGGTGGACCACTACAAAATTGGACAAACCGTCACCAAACAGAAAACCAACACGCCGACGTTCAACGAGGAGTACTGCCACAACGTGAACGACGGGAAACAAATCGAGATGGCCGTTTTCCACGACACTCCAATCGGATACGATGACTTTGTGGCCAACTGCGTTATTCAGTTTGAGGACCTCATCAAAACCTCCAACACAGCAGAAACGTTCGAGGGATGGGTGAGTGGAAAGTAAACATATTGAGCCTAAACTGGAAAACAATTATGTAAACATGTTTATTTTTAAATATGTATACTTATGTACTTTAACTTTAACTAAGTAAGATTTTCACTCACTGTAAAATAGATCTGCAAGCAGGTATACTTGGTCCGAGCCAAAAGCACACTGACCAGAGGTGACCCAGAGGAACAGGCCATCTCTGATTAATACATCTTATTAATAATACTAATACTTTGGGTATTGATCCGACCACCGCTACCAGAGACCAGAAACCAAGCAGTACTTATACGCTAGAACAATATCTGGCCCCAGGTTTTTCTGTGTGTCAGTTTACTTGTGCCAGTTTACATAAAAACAACTTTATTGAGGAACATATGTGAGAACAATATCAATACATATAAAAATTAGGTAAAAGAGAAGATGTCTGGGAACCTTGACAAGTGGCCCGCTTTTCTAATCCAATCTTGACAATAAGAACCACTAGATTCATGGATTAATTACCTCATGTGTTTACTAGCCACAATCAGAGGGGCTTGAGGAGTCAGGGGGACCCTCAAATCCAAGATGTTTATCATATCTGTCTTTTCAGTTATTTCTGGTACAGGGAGCTATTGTCTCAAAACAGTATTTACCCATTTACCTTCTTGAAGTATACTGTAAAACTGATTTTTAAAAGAATAGAGTTCCTATGATGGACTTGGATTACGAAAGTCATAAAAAAGTTCAGTAAAACTCCTACAGGTTCTCCTCTCTACACGAGGGTATCGTAGTTTTCCCAATGAGAGCTTTGATACATGCTGAACAGTATTTAAGAGCAGATTCATGAAACAAGACATGCCGTTTAGCTCAGGGCGCTGTTCACTACACGTGTCGGTGTGAGAAATGTTGTTTTTCTGCCCGAAGACATCAACACTCCCTTGTATGCACAGGCGCTCTGAAGGCTAACACCCTCACAGGTTCACATCGACAGGTCTCAGTGTGGGCACGATGCACTGGACAGGTTCCCCTCATGTTTTGCACCCGTTGGCTTAGAAACTGTATGATCTGAAACCACCCACTCCACTGCTGTTGCAAAGGTGTTAATTCTGCTTACAGATAGTCATACCACAGTGTAGAGTGCACAAACAAGACACACATCACCCCAGCCTGCAGAGCATTTGACCTGCCTGTACAAACAAATGTGCGGTGATAAAAACCCTCCCCCCACTTTGCCTTTCTCGGGACCGTTAAGGAAGAAAGTGGACCTCATCAAAGATCAGATTAAATGCCTTATGTAGAGTATCGCATCAGTCTCACTCTCTTCAAGACACAAACATAAAATTGCGCCTTAAACTGGAGTTTCCCCTCCTCTTCCTTGTCTTCATCCATCTAGGACTATAAGCCCCTGCAGGTGTTGGTGAATGTAACCTGAGCCTGTTTAGGCCCGGAGCGGGCTCAGGTGGTATCGACCACGTACCACGTGAACACTCTCGTCACACGCAGAATGGTCTCTCTTCTACGGACATATTCTCCTTCAGCCGACACAGCTTTTGTCAATTAAGCACGTTTGTTTATCACCCAGTGAGTTTATATTTTGCAGCAAAAACACTTCATTTCACCTGTGAAAGAAAGTAAATCAATTCAACAGCCCAAAGGGACCTTACAGGAACTGTAATGCAGAACAGATAAAAACAAAACATGAAAGCTGATGCTACGTTGTGCATCGAAACACTGCTTCAACATCACAACTTTATATGTACAATAATTAGTAACATTCTTAAAATGAGTACAATTCAAATTATTGATGAAATGTAAGGACCAGACCTCACTGACCATCCAGACACTTCTGCGGTTCATCACCTCTCACCTGACATTTACATTGACTGTGCAACACAGTGTGGGCAAGTCGCGGGAGCATAGCGGAATATAACTTCAACCAGTACGTCAACAAACAAGCGAGTACGGTGCACTTAAGAGCATTCAGGACATAAGGCACCATAATTACACTTTGGAGCAACAGAACAAAGTACAAAAGAGATAAGAAAGAAAATAAAACATGTGCAAATGTATACAAATAGGATGCACATAAATTATGTTATCGACTAATATTGAAGGCATTCAAGCTTCTGCACGTTTTACATACATTTAAAATGTGTTATAAAAGCGATGAGAAATTAATATCCTTATCCCCCCCCCCCCCAAACATTTGGGGGAAGTGGTGTGAAAGTGGAGCCCGGCGCGTAGTTTTTCTCGACGAAGTATTGAGATGTAGTTCTCTCACTTCAAGACACAAGCCTGAAGTTGTTATCCGTTAGATCTGAACTGTGAAGGGTTTGCTTCACATGTGCGGCAGCAGAGACTGAGGCACAAGTCTCCACACGCCCACTCTGCTATTTATCACAGTGTTCCCACCGTCTGATCAGAGCTCACCATGAAAACACTCGCTCTCTTTTGGCTCTTTTCCAAATTTCTCTTCTCTCTCCTCCTCTGCACACAGTCCAGTTTGATGCACTTAAACCTTAGTTACTCATCTCCTGCTTTGAACTTCTTTTAACGTGATGTCAGAACTGACATCACGCGTCTGAGACATTCACCATATGACATTTAGACTCACAAGGCCAGTTTCCTTTTCCTTTGACACTACGTGGCACTACATTGTGACATCTTGGACTCCTTTTGAGCTCTTTAATTTCACAATATGTTGTCAATAATAATCCGTATTGGGGTATGTGTGGTGTTGGAGTCTTATCAGGCTTGAAGTAGTCGAGTCCCTCTGAGATGCATTCAAACTGGAAGTAGGTTAAATATGGGCCCTCAAGCAAAGTGTACTGCTTGCTTGGCTAAAACGGGCCCCATCCCCTGTTTGAAAAAAAAAGAAACTTCCTCATTTTGTGATGGAGCATTTAGAGTTCTGCTTTTAATCTACAGCCTCATGCTGCCTTCAGCCACCTCTATTTTAGATCGGCCCATCATCTATTTATTTATCACCCTAATTTATAAGTTCACCTTTTTTTCAAGACGTCTTGGTACAATGCTCATATATCCCCCTGCCTATGTAGATTTTAAGAGTTAACGATCGCTGAAATTGTTCCTCCTGGCCAAAGCCAGTAGCCAATTTACGTTTTTTACAACAGCCAATAACTCTTCCTATATACATAGAGATATTGTTTTAAGAGAGCCTTGAAAAGATGTGAAAACTGTCCTTTTATTCCTTTTGTACAGCTGAGCTGTTTCACCGACAGAGAGAGACATTTCAGGAATGCATTGCAGCTCTTTAGCCCTTTCCTAGAGCTTGGCCAGAGTAAGCAAAGGGAAAAAGATATAGCACACATAGAGGAAGTGTTCACAGTGGACAAGTCAAACTTGCTGTCTAGACAGTAAGTTAAGAGACAGGATATGAGCAGGTAAACGAAAACAAAACCAGTCGAGATGAAGTGAAATCAAATAAAGTTTTACAGTAAATTTGCCAATTGAGTCGCCAAAATATTCACCTAATGTGTCACTGTTTTGTGGTTAGAAATAATTTTCCACACGGGGGTGTATGTGTAGTATAAATAGAACAGATCTTTATTTAAGTGTACCCTGACCCAAGTTTCCACTCAGTGGTTTCTGCAGGAAGTATCTCTTTCTGTCTCCCCGTTGCTGTCCATCCCTAAGAAGAACCTCTTCTGTGTGTCGAGCTTTTTGACGTGTACGCGGACGTCATCACTCCCAGCTGAGCATCGGGTCACCACAAAGCTCTGCAACAAGCCCAACCTGCCAGACCTGCTTTGCTGTCTTTCAGACACACTGTCCAAATTCCTCAGACGTGATGTGCACACTGAAGAACGAAAACATTTAGCTCCATTCATCCTATGGAGAAATGTCCCACGCCGTCTCATATGCCCGTTTTAACCCAGTTATTCTAACTAAACCACCAATGATTTTTAGTTTTATCATTTCAAAAGCGTTGAATGTGCCATATTTCTGGTTTCCTTTTTGTTTCATACGGGGGAGTTTTGGTTACATTTATAATGAATTGGTCTTAATTGTAGTGGATGCTAATATCTGTCCGTGCTGTTTCTGTTTAGCTATTTGAGTATGCAGAAATGTAATTGTGAGTTTGTGTGTCTGCAGATGGACTTGGAGCCAGAGGGCAAGGTTTACATTCATATTACACTCACTGGATCCTTCACTGATGGTAAGGTTGCTGCTTCAGACTGAAATGCAGCTCGGTGTTTCTCCTCCTGCAGAAACATCGCTATTGCTCTTCTCCTCCTCTTCATACTTTTTCACACAATCTTGAACAGCGGTAACCGTTCATACCAACTCAGTTAGTCACTCTCTTGAGACTATTACTATTCTTCGAAACACGGCCGACTGTTTTGAATCGTTATCTATGAGCCATTGATTACCCAGAGTGCAACTGTAGCTAATCTCCTGTGATGAGAGGAACGTTTCCTTTCATCTGTAGCTT
The DNA here is from genome assembly GCF_910591455.1 of Pholis gunnellus. Lineage (NCBI taxonomy): Eukaryota > Metazoa > Chordata > Actinopteri > Perciformes > Pholidae > Pholis > Pholis gunnellus. The sequence continues at coordinate 11,654,690 of NC_136542.1, read as the reverse complement.
TATTATGTATGTGATCTTTTAACTAATGTAGATGTAACTCTCTAAATTACACCAGTAGGAAGTGACCTTGCAGGTCTTTTGAAGCAGAAGTCTGTTTAGCTGGTGGCTACTTGGCCTCCGTTACGTTTCCCTTTTTTGAATCTGCTGCCATCATGCCTCACTGCCAGCCAAACCTCATGAAGCACTAACATTTCATTTACCTATGAAATGCATGCCAAATGCATTCATTTACAGCTTAAACTAAGGTTGTCCAGGTGTTTTGCCCTGAGTTTTTTTTTATTTTACCAGCATTGTTTAACCTTTTTAAAATCTCCTGGCACACCACTCTAGAATAGCCTCTTTTTCCTTTTTTTTTGCCCTCTGCAGAGTCCACTGGGATGTTTGTTTTCCACAAAAGCACCTGTCACAATACTCCTAGCAGACGTCACAATTTACTCACCAAGCTTTGGAGATAAGCTTTATGTGAATATTTTCAGAGTGTACGTTCTGCATCATGTCATGTGCTTTAAAGGTCACTATTTTTGAAACACAGGTGACCTGAACGGCAAACAAAAAGTTTTTTAAATGTTCACATTGCATGCTGGTCAACCTCTAGCAGGAGCTGCAGAAAGCACAGAGCAATGAGAGCCAGCTGCCAAATATAGAACAAAGAACGAGCTCATACTGATGCCGGTGAATGCAACATTCAACACTAGAGCTAGATGGCATGGTTGAAATTAATGAATTACTGATATTTATATACATTATCAAATGGCACATTTGTTCAAAATAAAGAGTAAATATTAACATAATGTTTAATGCTGTGAACTGCTCCATTGCTATGTGTAGCATAAATAATAACACAGTATGTTCACATCGTTACACGATTCCACTAAAGGTTGATAAATAATATGTAATTTATGCAAACATTTGAATAAATCAAACCAAAGAACTTTCTGGTCGGGGAAACGCAACAAATTATTTATTGTGGACATTTTACAGTAAGAAAGTAAGCAGTTGTGCATATGATAGAATTTCTTTCAGTGCACAAAAACACTGTATTAAGAATGTAAAGCCTCCTTCTCACACTTCTACCACAATGGTTGTTTGCAGGGGGATGGCGGGGGCTCAGCATACAGGTTTCCGTAATGCATGCTTGGGTTTCCATCTCACAAATAGCTTGACTACACTTATCTGGAACTACAACACATGAAGCCAAGCAATGCAGATGTGCACAAAGACAATACGATATGCACATGAATTTGCACGATACAATCTCTAAAGGACTGTTGTTCAGACTTTTCTCTAAATAGCCTGTCTCTTATTCCGTCTGTCTTCTCTTCATCTTTCCTCATTCTGTCTTCTGTCTTTATCTCATATTAGTGACCTTTTGTCATGCAACAGTTAGAGTTGGATTATATGGAGAAAAATGAATTGAAGATATCCTTCTGATAATGATATCACAATATTTGTTGAGGTTTGGAAACTCATTTGTTAAATAGTGGTTGAGTCACAAGACAAGCAGGGAGTTTTGCACCTGACATTGTCAAATGTAAACATCATTCTGGGAAACATTGGACTTGTACTGAAACAATTAATTTGATCCATCAAATGTAAATGTAATAACAACAAGTTATTCTTATGTTCCAGCTTCTGAAATGTGAAGATTTTATTCTTTTGGATGTTTTATGTCATTCCCCTTTAAGACTTATAACCTTATCAACTTATAATAAGTTTTTGCCAGGATAGTCTTTCTAGGTTACTTTCTTTTCCCTCAGTGTTTGTTATTGTAATACTCAACAAGTCCTATTTAGAACATGAGGCAGTGGTGCACTTCAACCTCTTGTGGTGATAATTTGTACATTTACATTAAAACATCAAACACTTAATTCTGAAAGAAGAACGGAAACTTCACCTGAAAAATCTGTTGTTTTTTCACCCGTTTTCCCAGATGAAAAAAGCACCTTCGAAAAATGACTTAAAAAATATATCACCAGAATATTTATTTTTCTAATTGCCAATTTAACATATTTGAGCCCAAGTCACTTTTATGTAAATGTCACAAAATAACTAAATCGTTTTTCTGGTTACATAATATTTTAAGTTGAAATGTTACATTCTTACACCTCCAGAAACATGGCACAAATAGTCAACTGAAGTGCTACACCAATGCCGGTGGGAATCTAGGCCTTTAGCTGCCAAGTGCTCCACTGCGTTCACCAGATGGTTGCTAAACGTGTCTGTTTACTGTTCGGTGCTGAGCATGTAGTGTACATTGTGCTTAATGGGGGCCTTTGAGCTGAAAACAGCTGCCTGTTGTAGCTGTAAACGTTGCTATGTGACATTAAAGTTCTGGGTTACAAAACCAGAACGAGGACCTGAAAGATGTTATAGAGCTCTGTAGAGTCAGGTGATATTAATATCTTGTGGGTTTGTCACAATGAGTGACCCCTTTCACATACAAGTAGTGGTATGATACATTTCTGATGTAGAGATATTGATTCCTTTAAAGAAATCATGATAAAATCGATCTATTTTCAAATTTCAATTTTTGTGTTTTTAAAACTTTATCCCTTATGGCATTATGGTCTAGGAATTAATATATGGATTTCTGACTCATTGCATTTGTCGCACTCATTTTGTCTTCACACAAACGTTTGCTTTCTTTTCTTTTTGTCAGATGACGCCACAGAGCACAGCTACAAGCAATTCACAAGGAAGAGACAGGGGGCCCTAAAACGGAAGATCCACCAGGTGAACGGACACAAGTTCATGTCCACTTTCCTCCGTCAGCCCACCTTCTGTTTCCACTGCAGAGAGTTCATCTGGTGAGAAAGTCGAGCTACGACAAATCCCTGGAGCCTGCACGTATCCGTGTGCTCTGTAAGCTGGATCTGATTGTGTGCCTTTCTCTCTGTTGTAGGGGTGTTTTTGGAAAGCAGGGTTACCAGTGCCAAGGTGAGCAGACCTTATTTTCTCTTTCTGTCACAGCTACTTAAACATACAGACACTGTTTGACACTGAGCTGTTGCTTTCTCCAGTGTGCACCTGTGTGGTTCACAAACGATGCCACCAGCATGTCGTCACTGTGTGTCCACGCATGAAGAGCCCAACAAAAGAGCCGGTAAGAACAGTCTTGACTGTACGATAAGACACGACACTCGACTTCAGGGACTCAAGCATGTTGTTGCTGTTATTTTTCACCGCTCAAGCAGTTTGTGTGTAGTACAGGATGTGCAAAAGATAGCAGACCTTCTACAGCCCCCTCCTCCTCCCACACACACACACACACACACACACATACCCCTGATTAACACCTGCAGTAATACACAGACTGCACAGGTTCCTGTTTCTTTCTTGAGATGGTCACTGAGCTAGAACACTATACTTTTCCACGCATGCTTGTTGTAGCATTTTCACACGTTTCTATAAATACCTCTGTGCTTGTTTTAGCATTGCAACGTGTCCTTTTTGCTCTGTCTTACGATATTTTGCTGATCATTACAAGTTTCTCTTCCATTGGAAAATTTAGAAAGAAGCAAATGCAGCAATAAACAGAAAGGACTATGACAAAAATAGGAACATGCAGAAACATTTTTAACTATGCACTCAGTGCTAGAATATATACACGCGTGGTTGAAGATACTGTTGCAACACATAGTGGATAGTTTACAGTATGTCTTCTCTCCACAGCCCATAAGCCAAGGCTTCAGCATCAACGTCCCTCACATGTTCAACATCCACAACTACAAAACGCCCACCTTCTGTGACCACTGTGGCTCCCTGCTGTGGGGAATAGTCAGGCAGGGGCTGCACTGTAAAAGTAAGACTTGCGTCAACACTGGTCTCTCAAAATCCAATCTCAAATGTCCTAATTTGTCTATTATTGAGTGTTCCTGTCTGTGTGTGTGTGTGTGGTCTCTCTCTCTCTTCAGTCTGTAAAATGAATGTTCACATCCGCTGCAAAGGCAACGTCGCTCCGAACTGTGGGGTCAACAGTGTGGAACTGGCCAGTACGCTGGCAAAGATGGGTCTGCAGCCTGGAGTGCTCTCTAAACGCAACTCAGTGGTACAGAGGCCGAGTCAAATCAGTGTTGATTTTACTTAATTGTAGCTTACTACTGTGTTTTTTTGAGTTGTGTTAAATGTATGTACTTTTGCACAGGCCAAAAGTGCAAGTCCGATGAGTGCCCCCACTGAAAGGAGGGAGAGTACAGCCACTCAGCAGCAGACTTTTCGACTGGGCATCTCAGACTTCACCTTCCTTCAAGTCCTTGGCAAGGGCAGTTTTGGCAAGGTGGGAATGACATAAGAGGATAATGAGAACTGATGGAGACCTAAGTGAACAATAAGGAAGCCGGTAGAATGTGGGAATATGGTCAAGAGGCATTTAATTCAGATAAATTCAATAACCTTTTTCAAAAGATTTTGTAACATGAAGCCTATCATTTGGTATTTCCAGTACTAGAATACATTTACTTACACGGATAAACCTCATATTCTGATAGGATTTGCATCAAGGTGACGCTGAATTTGGAAAACGCGTGTGAATTCTCACCTTTCCTACTCTTGTGTATGTTGTGTCTACAGGTGATGCTGGCGAGACTAAACGGCAAAGATCAGGTTTTTGCGGTCAAGGTGTTGAAGAAGGACATCATTTTGCAGGACGATGATGTGGAGTGTACCATGACGGAAAAGAGGGTGCTGTCACTGGCCCGCTGTCACCCCTACCTCACACAGATGTACTGCTGCTTCCAGACGCCGGTCAGTACAGATTACACACACATGCATTTGTATTATGAGGGCAATCTGTGCATTTTTCCAATCAACAGAGGTCATGTTTTCATCTCAGACCAAATACTGCCTCCCTTGCTTTCTTAAAGAAATGTTTTCAGATCAAGATGTGGCATAAATAAGTGTTGTTCCTTGAAAAGAGCACCGTGCAACAAAGATTGTGCAACTTTGCAGTAATACTGTATTTCTTTGATGGTAGTTAACTTGCACAAGATAATTTTAATCCAGTTTAAATAACTAGTATGCCAGATTATATGTTACTTTTCAGTATAGCACTTGTGTTATTTTTAAGCATCACATAACAATATAACAAACTGTATGGTATTAGTTTAGTCTTTTTCTATGTTATTACATTGATGCCTTACACAAGTCTTTATATCATTCAGATGATTCTTCTGAGTGCTACAGTGGTCTTCATGTGTCATAGTTTTATATACCTACAGCCTTGCTTATCAATACATTCAAGTAAATACATAAATACATATTGTACATGTTAGTAAATAGCATGGGATTCATTTGAGTGAAATATCATGAATTACTCCCCACACTATTTTCAGGTCCATTAATCTGTACCTGCACGTAAAACGGTTTAGACACAATGCAGTGTATACAGTTAGCATGTGGGGTGTTATTAGGACACGGCATTGTAATGCGTACATTGGTCAGCAGGTGGCAGCAGTTTCCCGTTGTTGTTGCTGAGAAGATGTGAGGGAGTAAATACGGCTCAGTTGGCTGAGCTGTTCCTCCCAGCAGACAGGACGCGCCTAATCTGCTTTCATTGTTTGAATCGCCACTGACCTACTTCATCTGGGATCAAAATAGCGTAGCACAACTACTGAATGAACGGACGCATTCAAACCCACACACAACCACAGAATAGCCTTTGTTCCACCGCACACCATCTTCTACTTTTAGATGTCTCGTTGTCCTTTTTCTGAGCAGGTCGTCACTATAATTAACTTGACATTTTATCGTAAAAGCAGCAAGGAACGCTTTGAAACATCTTCAAAAAGGTTCAAATTGATCAGTCTTTACGTTTTGTTACAACATTGCTATAGTAAGAAGTACTACATGTTGACAATTGAAAGAGTCGTCTTTCATCCATTTTGAACTTTTCTCCAGAGTGATTTTCTTTCTTGAGTGAGAGGGGGGGGGGGGGGGTGTTGCATCTGTGGTGAGGTGGAGTGGGCACATATTTTTTTTTTTCTTTTACCAAATGTTGTGTCCTTGGAAAATTGTCCTTCAACGCGGCAATTCATCATCATCTGCTCATCTTGAGCATTAAAAAGCTAATTAAATCGTGTCTCGCATTGCCAGACATTTAGCTCATCAAGTCGACAGAGGTTCGGAGAAGGTCTTGCAAAATACATGAGTAAAAGTTAACTCTGGAAATCCCAGAGGCTACCATTAGTTGGCTTTGAATTTAAAATGCACACTCACACAGGAAATAGCATCTGTGGTTATTTTAATGTTCAAGTAGAATTGTGTAATTTAATTGAAGTAACAGTGAACCAGTTTTTTGAGAAAAGATAGGTACTTGCACTTTATAACTCAAATGTCAGTGTGTCTAGCATTTTGAAATGATACAACTCAATAGAGACGAACAACCAAGACACTATTCTAGTGTGGATTTAAAGATTTCCTTTACAGCTTCACAGCTACACCACACACAGTACAGCCTGCTTTACTTGTGCAACACTATTAAACGTTATTCATCTCAGGGTGAATACAAACTACTCTAAACCACAGAGCAGTAAAACAGAGGCAGCTGTGGCTGAATGTCCTGATCACTTCAGGAAGCTTCATGAGCAGATCTCTACATCACATTCTACATCACATTCTCCCGCAGTGTTTATTTTCCCCCAGGTTCTCATTTTCCAGATTACATATCGACCATAGCCTGTAATGAGAGAGAAAGATTTATGGGTTTGATCAGTATTCTTTTTGCCCCGTTGACTTTCAGCATTAGTTAGTTGCATAGGAAGTCATTAAAACAGACATTTGTGAAATGAACGAGACGCAGACATCATCTTTGAAGCAATCTGGGCATGACCATGGTCATGGGTTCTTGAACTGGATAATAACAAGGAGTCTAGTGTGGTTTGTATTCGCATGTTTAAATCTCATTCACTCTTTCTTTTGCAGGACCGTCTCTTCTTTGTGATGGAGTTTGTGAATGGTGGCGATCTTATGTTCCACATCCAGAAGTCCAGGAAGTTTGAAGAGCCTAGAGCGTGTTTCTACACAGCAGAGATCACCTCCGCTCTCATGTTCCTGCACAGCAAAGGCATCATCTACAGGTCAGAATCAGGGAGCACAAACAACAATGGGCTTTGCAGTCCAAGTCTACATCTTAACTAGATATTTTCTCTCCTAAATTAGCATTTTGAGGAACGTAATATTACATTCACTACAAAAATCCTTGCTTCAAATGAATGGCACGACAGAAAATGTATGGAAATAGGGAAACTGCAATGTAGACATTCAATTGGTTCACCAAGATGATTGAATGTTTTCTTGTTTTAAGAAAAACATTTTTGCGATTGCTGAATATCATAAAATAAATGTATTAAAGGAGAACGCCACACATTAATCTCAGTTTACTTATCGGAATATAAAATTTCACAGCCTTCAAAAAAACGTTTTTATTATGTCTTGATGATCTCATTACCTCTGATAATATAATCAGGGTCATATATCGAATTGGGTTTGGAGACTAAACATTTATAACAGAAAACCTACGTGGCATGAAAAAGATGTGGACATTCAAACAGGGACAGTCTAACTAAAGCACAATCCAGCATTATGGGATCTTGACCCATATTAAGGACTTAATTCAGGTTACTGCGTTTTGTCCTCTGTTGCATCAATGTTGTCCATTTGTTTAATCTGTCTTTGGTGAATTTATGGGAGTGAAATACTAAATCTTTGGGATACTCCTTTAAGATGTACGTGTTCCATGTTTTTATCCAGACATCATTTCCTCACTTTTGAGTTGAAACATCAGTGCAGTTTTTGAAGTCATCCATCATACTGAGTTTGCCGCTGTGGTTTCATCGCGGCCTCCTCTCAAACTATTGTTATCCCTTAATGAATTCATTCTCCAGGCAGCTCTTGCAGCACAGTGTGTTGCAGCCAAACACTTGGACTGTGCATCCAAATGTTCACTGTTAACTCAGTGTCGCCTGTATTTTCCTCAAGGCTCATGCCCTATAATGGCAAGCACAGCGTAACAACAGATTGCCACAGAGTGCATGCTATAACAGCATGGTTACAATATTCTTTTTATGTGAAATGCACTTCCATAATATACTTTAATGTTGTTGTTTTTTAAAAGTTGTATATGATACATGCTCCTATTACAGCATCAGACATTTGAGTATGTGCTTTGAGACCTTTTTAAAATGCTGTTGTACTTGCAGGGAGTTGGCTGGCAGAGCCCAGCCTCCCTGCCAGTGCACGTTGACAAGAAAGGTGGCATCATGTGAGCTAAATCCTGAGTTATATTTAGTGGTCCAAGTGTTCTGTGTCCCCGCATAGCATGACTCTAGCTTAAGTGGCCACACACAGTTTGCATGCTACAACTGAAATAACAAGCCAAAGAGCAGCTTGCACATCAGGCCAGTGCAAGACGAGCGGAGCTTATGCTGCCTCCTTAAAATAAGATTGTAGCCTCAGTCACTGTGTTGTGTAATATACAGTACTTAACTAGATATCTCGCTAGATATAATCTCTTTTAGCTTGGCGTGAAGTCGTGCTTTGAAGCTTTCAGTTGATCCAACTGCATGTTACCGTCCTCCTCCAAGAAGTTTAAAGATGTTGTTTTAAAAATCCTGTGGTTATTCATGACATACAATACATCTAGTTTTGTTGAAGACTTCATTTCAAACAGTGTGAACCCAGGCCGGCTGACTCTTAACAACAGTTTAGTGAGGAAAGTCTGCAGGGGGTGAATACATTATCTTGAACAGCTGCTCAATGTCATGCAATCCAGTACAAAAGCCCTGCAACAAACACTGCCTTTGTGAAACTGTTAAAGCTTTGATGGGACTGTGCTAGAGAGGCGCTGTGTTGTGCTGTCTCATTTGTTTTGTCCCCACCATCACGTTAGACAACAAACCATATTAGGAGGAAACAAAACATTTTAAAAGAATGGATTTTAAAAAATGCAATCATTTCAGCGCTTTAATTCATCTTGTATATCAAGGCACTGCTAAATTGTAATTAGTATCACAGTGGTACAACCTTAAGTTGATGTGTATTTGTATAGATTTCAAAAGGCCTGATAGTTTGTCCAGATGTGCTCTTACCCTGTAAAACCACAAAAGAAAAAAAAAGAAATGACGTGCGTCATAGTGTTTTTCAGAACTTCCTTTTTCTCTTCTTTGGAAATGTTTCTATTAGTGCAACTCTACTTCTTACCCAGTTAGTTGTCCTTGCAGTGGGATACAGTTCAGTACCTCATTGTTGTGAATGTTCTTACTGTGGATACCAATCTGTCTGACTGACCCACTTCCAATAGAAAGAGGCTCAAGTGAAATCAGGTTTTGTCCTCCAGTGTGTTGCGGTGCGTGGGTGAAGGAGAGCAGGAGCACTCGTTGCAGTGTGTTAATTGCATCGTGATGTGTGATGAGGGCATGGTAGTAAAACCGGAAGGGTTTGGGATTCATTTCTCAGTGGACACATTCATACTGAAATATTCACACCAATATTCATGAAAATGAAGTGAGCGGAACTGCCCGTATATTACAGACACCCACTGAAACTAAAACTTATTTACCGGCCTCAACAGTTCTGTTATTGCTGTTGTATTAACCCCGTATATGCTCTTACTGTGGTCTTGTTGTGTTAGCATCAGGGTTGCTCTCTTTTGGCCTGTTTGTAAGGCTGCGAGGGAGTCACAGAGTTACACAATCTGTTTACGTTAAAGAAGAGCGAACCAGATTAATCCAACCAAACCAGTGTTACTTGATCAGCAGGCTTCCTGTTTCTTTCTTTTCATTCAGAATGTCAGTGTCACTGTATTTGTCTGTTTGTCAACATCATTCAGGATCCTTTTTTACATTTGTTTTCTGCTGGAGAAAACGGGATATAAAATAATCTGTTCTTTTTTTAAGTTGTGTGTATCTCCCAAATGTTGTTCGTTGTCTTTAGCACCAGCCTGTGCTATAACATAGTATCTTCTATCCAGCTTCAGACAATATGTCTGTAAAATGACCTTGGTCTTAAATTGGGTCACCTTATTGCAGATTAGAGCTTAACTTCAGAGCCCACATTTAGAAGGTTTAATCTCACTCTCAGATGACAACGCAACAGCTCACATGAACACAGAGGAGATCTTTTTCATCATGTGGTTAGTTCAGCACTGGAGAAGATACTTCCACTAATGTGACAATACAATTTAGTTTCAATTCAATTAATATTGAGATATGATAATGATAACTTAAAAATGATAAAAAAATATATATATATATTTAATTTGTGTGGTAAAATTAAATCAATTGTATTGATATACCCCCAAATCAAACTTGATTTTAGAGGAAAACAACCAACATTGATAACCCCCAATAAATAGGTGTTCCAAAATGAATCAACAAAACAATATCACCGTATCTTCATTTACTTCCAGTGCATCTGATTACATCTGATGTAGTAACCTGTAAGAATATGTTCCAACAACTGGATTCAGAAAACATATTGTTAGGAAGTCCACAGAAGACCATCTCTTTTTGTTACTCCCTCCCTCGGTATAATTAGAAACAATACCAACAAGGTGCGATGGAGACTGAGCACAAACATATCAGCAGCTGTTGGAGTCCAGTGCATTTTGATGGTTGATTTATTTCTGCTGGATAACAATGCCCAAAACAAATGACTAATATTCTTTTACTTTCTGTGTTTGTCTTTCAGGGATCTAAAATTGGACAATGTTCTTCTTGACAAAGACGGTCACTGTAAGCTGGCGGACTTTGGCATGTGCAAAGAGGGCATATTTGAAGGCGCTGCAACAGCAACTTTCTGTGGGACCCCGGATTACATTGCCCCCGAGGTCAGTTTCTACACTTGAACACGCTGAACAAACATAACTAACTTTAAGATAACGTAACTTTAAACACACACAGTTTGAGACCCATAACTACTAATAATGACAGATATGTAACGTCAGCAGAATCCAGTGAAGCATAAATTCAAACACATTTAGCCTCCTGCAGCCCAGGTCTACTGAGTTCATATGATGCAGTTCCAAGTCCCATCCTCTCTCCACCACACCACCTTACAATAAACAAACACTGTGGTCACTGCCTGTAACTCCCTCCTGACTTACTGGAAGTCAGCGTACCTTTCATCAGAATGCACTTTTACAGACGTGCTTGGTTTTCATAATGAGGGATTAAGTGTGTGTTCCCATGTTTGAGAGATTTTTCTCTGACCAAAGCTGAGTGTGTCTGGATTTATGAAAGGCTTATTTGTTGTCCTCAACACTTGCTCCTCAGTGGCAACACACAAACCCAACACGTCTACTAACTGAACCTCATGAAGTGGTTTTAAGTTTGCTGTAATGCTCTCCGTGCTGTGATGGTTAACTTTAATGGTGTGACATGCTTCCACAGATCCTGCAGGAGATGCTGTATGGGCCCTCTGTTGATTGGTGGGCTCTCGGGGTGCTCCTCTATGAGATGCTGTCGGGACACGCTCCCTTTGAGGCCGAAAATGAAGATGACCTCTTTGAAGCCATCCTCAATGAAGAGATTGTTTATGCGTCTTGGCTCAGCGCAGAGGCAGTGAATATACTCAAAGCTGTAAGTCTGCGTCTTTTAAAATGGTTCATCAACTTGGAGAAGTTGCATGATGGATAAAGCTGGATGAAAGCAAAGGTGTTGCTGTCGTCTTTGTTGTTTGGCAGACATTTACCCTCCTCAGATGGCCGCTGTCTGACTTTTTTCACAGTAGACAATTGAAGGAAATGTTTATGAAGCTTTTTTTAATACTCAAAAACTGATGGAGGAAATCAATTGCTCACTGGCCTAGTCAACAGCATTGTGGAGAAAAAACCAATAGGTTGTGAACATTCCTGGACAGTGTAACATGAGCCTGCCGTGTGATATATTGTATATTTCTGTGATCAAGGTTTGTTGTCCTTCAGACTGACTGACACTCTCTGACTGCAGAGTGACCATGGAGCTCTGCCAGACAGCTGTTTGGCCCGGGTCTCTTACATAACTATATTAAGGCATGGTCCACTGCCCAGTCACAGCACACAAGCTATAAATACGACGACACCCCCTCCCTCCACTCCCCCCTTCTTTGCACCCAGTTCTCCTCTTATCCTTGTTGTCATTCCAACATGCTTCAGGAAGCAAAGGACCGACCTCCCCTGGGGATTTGTGTCACTGCTGCCAGTGTCACATGTTATGTAAAGATGCTTGTTGGTGTGATTGGATTTGACCACTGCTGCACTATTTATATTGACGGTTGACCCGTTGCAAGGTTCTCCGTGTTCCAATAAGCAATTTCATGAAGTTCAATTGAGTATGTTGACAATAAGTTTATTTTAGTGGTTTGTGTGAAGATGGTTTATAAACAGGTGGATGTTGATTGTCAGTTGAAGCTATGAATTAGGTCAGAAACAAATAATTACTTTCGTTGTTGTTTTTTTTATTAATCATTTAATCTATAAAATATCCAAGGACCTTATAAAATGCCCATCTCCAAGGGCGACGTCCTCACATTGCCTTTTTTGTCCAACAAACACTCCAAAACGCAAAGAAGTTTGATTTACATTCATATAAAACACCCCCACTTTACAGAAGCTGGAAGCAGCAAATAACTAATATTTAGTTTTACAGATGGACAAATTGTTCATTAAATTATACATTTTCTGCCGGTTGACTAATTGTTCAATCAACTAAGAGTTTCAGCATTTCTTTCTGCTGGTGTCGAGGAGAGTGGCCTCTTCATGTGGTAGTGCTGACATGGCAGGTCTGGTGCTGACGTGTAGCCATGGAAAGATGGCACCAAACTCGGTGCAATACATTTTCTTAAGTTTTGTGGTCTGTAGGCTCCTCAACTGATTGACCCCTGCTTGTCTGTCTAACTCTCATTATTACCACTTCATGGGCCATACTGGTGTGTTTTTAAAAAAATATATATATTTTAACCCATCAACTACAAACCAAGTCAAAGTTATGCTTGCAGGTGACTACATAAACATGAAACTATGTTTCCTCCCCCAAAAGATGTCTTTATGTCATGTTTATGTGTTTCTGCAAGTTTATGATGGTGGTCTTGCAAAAAAGGACTAAACTATGCAACGCTGTAAACAGTAGGGTGTTTTAAGTTCAACCCCACCTCTTTATCTCCTTATCTCCCCTTTAGTGCCGCTCCTCTTCATCTGCATTTACGTCTCTCTTATTTCCTTTGTCTTACTCTGTGAACTTGGTTTTTCTGAGGCATGTGGTGTCAGTTAGGCCATTGTCAGTTAATAGTGTCTTGAAACTGATATAGCGAGACCTATTGATCTTTCCAATGACTTCGGGTTAATCTGGCCACTGTCGCTGTGGAGACGACGGCCCGTCAGCCTAGCCTGAATGTCACCGCCAGCCCTCAGGTGTGCACAGACTCCTCGGCCAAGAGAGAGCTTTTCAAAACACATTTGTGTTTTCAGTTTTGTCCCAGAGGCAAGTTAAAACAAAGTTTTAAAATGTTGAGTTTGTTTTTTCTGGACTCTACAACCCACCACCACGCTGTTCTATTGTTTTTATTGCGTTCAACAACACCAGGAAGTTGAGACACCTTAGTTGCACTTGATTGAACCCAGCTGAACTTTCTTCAACTAAAGCATTGGGGGATGGGCCAGATACAGGCCAGGGTGTGTTTGTTTTGAGTAAGTTGGAAGGTTGCCTGGATGTCATCTTGGCTGGAGTCCAGTTTGGCATTACTGCCAAAAGAATCTGGTCTGATCTAGTTGAATAACATTTCCTCACTATGTACGGATCATAAATAATTGATCTGCTGATTCCAAAGTGGATCCTACCGTGTAACTGTTGCTATTGTGTGTTATCTTCTCTTGATAGTTAACAGATTCTTTCATTTTCTTATTTAATCTCTCTGAATTCATCCATCATTTGGTTTTCACAGCTCTTGACCAAAAACCCGGCCCGGCGCCTGGGCTGTGTGGCCTCAGAGGTTGGAGAGAGCGCTGTGACCAGCCACGCCTTCTTCACTGGCATCGATTGGGAGAAGCTGAATCGTAGAGAAATGGAGCCACCTTTCAAGCCCAGGATCGTAAGTGACACGAATGGTTTTATTGATGGCATGGTAGTGTGTGTATCAATGATAATGAGGACACTCAAGTGTGGTTGTGGTTGTGTGTTTTTTTGCTAAAATCTTGCTGCTGATAGATAATGCTTTATTATTCCCCTCCAGAAAACACCAGAAGACGTCAACAACTTTGACCCAGATTTTACTCAGGAAGAGCCCACCCTCACGCCCATCGATGACCCGCTGATCCCCTCCGTCAATCAGGAAGAGTTTCGTAACTTCTCCTACACCTCGCCTGAACTGCAGGAGAGCTAAGGGTCTCCTCGTGGATCCGCCAATCATCCTGCCCTCTCACTCTTCTCTGTGTCTGTGACTTTTTCTAAGACATTTCCCAGTGGTACTTGCAGTATGGTGCTGTCACATTCCCCAGAGACATGAAGGTGCAAAATTGCCAAGGAGTCAGTCAAAACGCATGCTCGACGAGAACTGGGGCTGCACCCGATGAACTCTTAAGCATTCCTACAATTCCCCAAAGAGTGGCATGTGATCATCTTTTCAAAAATGACATTTAGTTTTGCGGTTCGGACACATTCATTCAAGTGTCTGTGTAGAAATGGTGTATTTGACATGTTGGTATGTTGTAAACTTGTTTGACAAAGGTGTACAACCTCAGAATTTTACTGTATATTTTGCTCTGGATGATTTCGCTTCCAGTAACTTCAAATGAAAAAAGTATTTTCATGAGCACAATGGCATGGTTTGTGTTTTATTTTTGCACATACACTGTCTAGGGAAAGGAAGAAATAATGAGCCAGCCGACCAGAGATTCCCAGAAAAGTCGAACTGAGTGAGCAGATGAAATAGCTTCTCAATGATGTGAGCCTACTGTGGAAAACCTGACCCACACACAGTGGCACAGTGACAGTTCAAACAATTACAGGGATGATTTGTCTCAGTAGCTGCAGTCAAGTTTTTGATAATAAATGACGCTTATTTTGTGTTTATAGGTCAAACTCCGTAAGAAAAACTTGGCATCAGTCTCAATGATTCTCCATGTAATTGAATAAACCAGGCATGTTGAGGATTATGCAACGTTTCATCTGAGGTGAAAGCTCTGTGGTGATTCACGCTGACTCAGACGTCCAAAACTTTTGAGATTTCGCCACACAGTTGTCAGGGCCAGAGGAACAATGCTAGTATGGTGTTTGCCAACTGCCATATTCAAGTGAGTCTTGGTCCATCTGAAGGTTTCTCAAGAGTAACAGTAATCATTTAGTAAGCTGCTCTCTGGTTACACACACACACACGCGCGCGCACACACAAACTCTCTCTCTTTGTCTTTTTCTCTCGCTCTCTCTTTCTCTTTCTCTCAACAAACAGCTTTTGAAAGCTTCCAGGTCCGTGGGTAGGCTGCCTGGGTATTGAGAGCTCACACAGGGGCATTTTCAAACTTGCAAATCCCATACAAGTTATTGAATACTCTCCCTGCTGAACACTTACACCACCCTCAATGTGAAAATATTAAAATTAGGAGGAGACAGAGAGAGAGAGAGAGAGAACCTAAAATATTAACCCTTCAGTACAGTAACTTTGGCATCATCATGGTGGGGGCCTTCAACTGTTCATTTTGTCATTGCAAACCTGTAGAGACTAAACAGGAAACCACACTGCGTCATTACTGTTGCCTTTGATCGAAACAGGAAGACACAAGAATACAAGAATTATGCTTTTGGGACACTTTAAGAGGCGTGAATACAGTACAGTTGCTGTTGCTGACAACAACAAAGGAAAAAAAGACACTCAGGTATATTGTGTTCCCTGTGCTGACCTTTTAGAACGGAGATCAACTCTTCCTGTTAGTTTCAAGGAGGAAGTCTACAGGCTCCACATTACATCTGTTTATCTTCTCAACCCCATATCCTGTTGAGGACTGTGTGGTTATATACTGTAAATTAGTATTGTGTATATAGTTTAGTATAATTTGAAACTGGAATCAGTGCTGCTATGCTTTATTTACAAAAACAAATTGAAAATGGTTACTAATAATGCAACTGAACTTTCCTAACAAATCCTGTTGAACAGCATTTTAACTTTAAAACAGCTAACTTTTAAAAGCGCATCGATCTCAGGGATTAAATAGCATCCAACTTATCTACTTAAAGCGTTCCTTAACAAAGATGAGCGGTGAGCTCTATACAAAGAATGGGACATTGGATTAAATGACTTTGAGTCTTTGTTTACCCATTAACAGGACCCCGCTTGGCAGCTTTCCTCGGGTAATGTCTGAATGAGAGGAAAGATGGAGGAGCCTTGTCTCAGCTTCTATTACTGAGACTTACTGATGGCTGCCAGCAGTGCCTCTTCACTGCATGATTGAATCAGTGCTTGACTCTGCTGTCCTGCCTGTAGGATTGATGCCCCAAAAGTAGCAGAAGAAAAAAATAATCTCTGTAGAAATCCTAATGTTTCCTACTTTTTGGGCTTTTTGTGCATCAACACAAAGTTTCATAATCCAATCAGTTACAATAACAATGCAATCTTTCTTCTCAACATTTCTCTTTCAAATTATTGTATTAATATTGTTGTTTCACAGCACAGAGTCCCATCAGTGTATTTTCATTGAACTCCCAAGACATAAAAAAAAGGTATAGCACAAGGTATAGCAAAGCTACTCGTGGCTTTTCTGGTCATGTATTTGTTTGTTCTCAAGTCAAAGTCTGCAGCTCTGACACACAAACGGACGTGTTGTGCCACCCAGCCAACAGTCTGGCGAAGCTTTGCTTAAATGCGTCACTTCCCAGATGTAACTACCAATATGTGCGTTGTAAGAGGACAATAACGGTTAGGCAATATAGCAAAGAGGACATCCAATGAGTGAACTTGGGTTGGGAAATCAATTTCCTAATATTTTACTTTTTCAAAGCTGAATCACAGTTGATGTGAATAGTTGCCAAACAGTGGTATGGGATGTGGAGCATGACTGGACAGAAATCTCCAAACCACTTCAGGAGAATAACCAAAACCATCACCAAGCCAGTGAGTGTGAAGTGGATTCTATAGAATCTATTGAAACCCCTCAAATGCACACATATGGGTAATGCGAAGAGAAAATATGTCTGAAACATACAAGCAACTAATTCAATTCACAACAATACACTTTAACTTTTGAAAAAGGATTAACCCTTAAGTTTGAAATTCTTAATAAAAAACTAATTTGGACAGAGAAGGACAATGTGGGAACTGGAGGGGGACGGGGCAGGGTCAGTTTGGCGGATGGGGCACAGGGGGGAAGGTAAATAAGAGGATAGTGTGTCATGTTATGCATTTTTGGTTAAAAAAACAGTTTAAATTTGCCATTTGAAAAGTACTAAGTAAAAGCACAGCTTTCGTCCTGGGACACTTAACAAAACAAGGCTTTTAATACTAAAACACCCTACAACTACAAATCTGAAGGAACATGACAGGAGTATTACAACCAAAAGAGACATAAACACCACTCTAATCTGTATAACCCTTAAGGTCTATGTTGGTGTCATAGACGGACAGTTGAATCAAACACCGTATGCCAACTGTAGTCGACATTTACAGTTCATTTTTTCTTTCCACTGGCTTCACCAGGTTTTCTGTGCGCGTCCTCGATGGAGAGAGCATGTGACTGCGCGTCCCCGCGGAGCCAGGAGGAGGAGTGTCTGTACGGTGTCTCTCACCAGCGTGGCACTGTCTTCTGGAGAAGAGGAGGCGAATGTGATGGTTTTAGCGGATGAAAGCACATTTAAACAGTGAGAACTCAAAGCGTGTGAGGATCATACGGACTCAGATCAGTGAATAATTGCGGGATCTTTTGGTACATTTCTCGACGGGCGCGGACACAGCTTGATACCGAGAGAGAGACTCAACTCCGGTTCTTTCGTCCTGACATGGACACAGGAACTGTACCAGAAAAGAAAAGGTAACGGCAACGCTAGCGTCTGTCAATGCTACGCAGGCTGTCCTGTCGTTTAAGAGCTGACTTAACAACTCTGGTCGTCGATTGGGGTTTGACTGCTACTCGTGATGTGACATTATGGGCTTTATTTCAACGCTTTTACTGATAGTTTTGTCTGTTTGTTCGACAAAAAGCGTCTGCTAACGACGCTATTATCGTTAGCAAGCTGCTAGCTAGCTTCCTCAGAGCGGTTGACGTTGAACTGTTGACATACCAAGCTGCAGGTAACTCTTCTATTTTGATAAAATCTGCTTTGAAATTAAATGGATCTCGATCAGCTATCGTTACCACGTGTTTGTTTTTGTGTTGAGATCTCCTAAATGTAATACCTAGCGGTACGTTTATTTAGAGTCTGACACATGTGTTAGCTTTAAATCCACTTTATGTAATTAGTGGTGTGACTTACTGTTTGTGTGTGATGTGCCAACCTTCATCATAGTGTTCATCGTTGAGAAGCGGGCAGCGCTAGTCACGTGATAGTGGTGCGCGGTTGCTGATGAAATATTTAGGGTTCAGTGAAGTTGGCCGTGGTTTGAATTTCTCTTTTGTTTGTTTTGTGGCCTGGAAGCAGTTTATGGTAAAGTTTATTTAGAGAAGTTATTATAATTTGTTACCATGTAAGTTTACGAGGAAAAGTTGTACTTTTAATTCCACTAAATTGTTGTCACCACCTGTAATCATCAGCAAAAAGTCCAAATATTGAGTTGGATGCTGCTGAGTCTGTCTGCAGTTGGGTTATCACTCCTCATTCGGATACCCAAAACTTTGAGATGATGTATTAAATTATATTTTATATAATACATGATATTAATGATTCACTGTTAATTACAAACAAAATAGATGTTTATGTTCTGACTAATATATTTAAAAAAAAATCATTTTCTATCATTGAGTAACACTAATAATCAAGCTTGGCAGAGTCTACATTTAGTGTAATGTTGACCTTCGTGGTTTTTCTTGACATGCTTTTGTTAATAACAGTAATAATTAATTAGTATTGACTGTAGAATAGGATCATTAACACTTTACTGTGCTTTCAGCAGATTACTGAGGGCCGTTCTATCATTGACAGACAAAGTCTGCTGAACGTATCCAAAGACTTTTGTGCACAAAGCTTGATTTTTTTTTGCAACATATCCGTCCTGGTTCCACTTACTGTACAGATCCAGATGGAGGGAAAGATGGTTCCAATAGAAACAGTAGGTGCAAGAACAAAAAGTCATCTAAAAGTAAAGACAGTCCTGAAAAAAAATAATTAAATAATTACATGTAATAGAGCAGAGTCTTTATAGTGGGCTGGGAACATGATGATGGGGGGGGGGGGGGGGGGGGATAATGAAATTCTTCCACAGAGGACAACACAAGAAAAGTTCAAAGAATGTTGTCTTATTTAAGAAATGCTCATAGAGGGGGTTGCGCTTTGCACCAAGGTTTCCTGGTAAAGTTAGGTTAAAATGGAATTAAAAGGTCCCCCCCAAAATGACCTCGCGGTTCAACAGTTGGTAATAGAAGATGTCTTTGAAAAAGTGTAAACTCAACATGGCTGCTAGTTTTTCCACAGAGCTTAAGTTTCATCCCGCATACTAAAGTCCTACTGAGCTGTTGTTAAGTTCTTGTTACGGCTGTTGGTGTTATGCAATTGTACCACACTTGCGTGGCATGTGTTACTACCGGGGTATTCAATTAAAATTCAGCGAGGTCCGGTTAGAGAGAACTTCCTCATGCAAAGGTTCATCAAAATAATGCCTAACTTGTGCTGTGAGTTGTGATTCAGTCAATCAAAAAAGCCACGATGTCCATATTTTTCTCATCTTCTAAAAAGAGAAATTTGTTTGCAGGGACTTTATCTGTGGTTATTGAAACTACTTGTTTCAGCTCTATTTCTCTCTGTTAACATCAGCGTTGGACAGTGAATTACTGTGTTAGGATTCTGATCATATTGGGCTGTTAGATTGTTTATTTGGTGTGCCTTCATTTCAGATGTGAGTGGGTCGGTTTGGTCAAAAGATGTGTGCTCGGTCTCGTAGTGGTGCTTCACATCGCCACTTTTAAAAACGGTCACGGTCTCTGAACCTACTGGTCATACTGGTTTTCAACTGCCCTTAGGAAGAATGAAGGTATAAGAGTCTGTCCATTCCTGTTTAAGGCCTCTGGTTTCACTGTCCACACTTCTCTTCTTGGAGAACCCGATGTGAAATAACTGTTGGGTCTCTCTCTCTTGTGTGTGTGTGTGTGTGTGTGTGTGTACATGTCGCTGGAGTTGTGTCTCTTATCAGAATACACATATTTGATTGTCTGAGTAGTATCACGTGATACGATTCACAATGCATGTAATTGTCGGTGTTTTTTTGAGCGCTGAATGAGTACCGTAAAAGGCTGGAAAAGCTGCGCCGGTTAAAATAAAAGTAAATCATTTTCAATTATCTATCCGGTTACAAGTCCAGGTCCGGAATACAACGACGCTTGGGTCCGGAACCGGACCGCTGTCCACCTATTAGTGACCCCTGTGTTAAAATGTCTTATTTGTAGACTGAACAGTTAAATAGTTTGCCTGTAGTTATCATCCTTAAATTCAGTTTGGTGGGGATGTGTTGGTGTCATAGACTGCATCCCATTGTCCGGCTGACTTTACTTGAACTTTGTCACTTTGTATAGGCCTAAGATAGGTTCAATAACTGGTTTAGTCTCAATAACTAGCTTTGTGTTATTTGTTTTTATCTCAGTAGAAATCAAGAGTCGTGGCCGGTTTGATACAGTTCAAGCTGGTGTCTGTGAGGTGCCTCTGTGGCGTGATATCAGTCTCTTAATCACCGGAGCTTGACGTCACTAGGAGGAGCTTATTGTGTGTTGCGATTCACTGCCTGGCAATTTGTAAATTGCCCTGCGGTTTATTGTTGGAGTACTTGTTCAGGCTAGTTAGAACTTGTGGGTACAGGGCAGAGGTATCTATTGGTTGTATGTGCACATCTTGTGACTAAAGACAGAAATGAGAAAATGTGCACTGAAGGCTTTAAAAAAATAAAATAATGATAATCAGACTGATAAACCAGGAGTCTGTTGTAGTTTAAAAAGGGTCAAACTCCAGTAACTCTCTGCACAGCAGTGATAACGACTTTAAAACCTGTCACTACCGTGTGCTAGTTTTTTTTAATGCTTCATATTTGTCAAGCCAAAAAAAGAAAAAGAAATTCTGGCATGAAAATACTACCAACTACTCAAGGTGCCCTTACCACCTATTTCAGAGCTTTAAACCACCTCTCATTGTCTTTAATCATAGTTAATGAATAGAACAAGCTCAGGTGGGAACATTTGAAGTTTTACATAATGAAAATAAGCCGAGTGAAACAAAAACGACAGTTTTCATCAATGAAATTTAAAAATGAATACAAAGGAATAGGAATACAGTCGGCACAAAGTTTCTAGTAAAAGTTTGAATTTAAATGATCGATTATTTATTGAGTAGCTGAACACAAGGAAATATCTCCAGTATTCCACTCGCAAATTAGAAAGTAATATTGATTTTTATCATCCTCTACTTTATTTAAAGTGGTCGGTACGACACTAATAGCAACATACTTGAGTTTTTAGAGGAGACCACTACTATGCTGTTCCCAAAAATGTCACACACTACATATATTAATATCATGCCACGGGTTCATTTGTGAGTAAAGGTTTTACTTTCAGTGGTGCTTTGCTTTTCATATTGGGTCGAGGTTTTAGTTGTGTTGGATTATATAATAGATAAGACAATGGTTACGAGCAAAATAGGTCAACCCGTAGACACACACACACACACACTCTGGTAGCATTGGCGAGGCTCGCTTTCGTTCTGTGTTTTCCCCAATAAGCTGTAATCCACTCGCTCACATCTGTTAACGACTGAAATAAACGTTTACATAATAGCATATTTCCTAACAGAAAACAAAACAAGTCTAATTCAAGCTAGCGGAGCTGGACATGTGATTGTGTATTCAGTGAGGCATATCAAGCAGAGGGCTGCTGGGCATTCATAACTGTATGTGTATTAATAGTGTTACGTAACGGTGGCTTTGTTTGAACATCAAGGGAGCTGTTTTCATTTCATTGCATGTTTCATGTATAATAAGTATTTGCAGTTTTCTTCTCCCCCTTAGTTGAAAACTTCTTTATAATGAAGTATCACAGTACTGAAAAGGATTCTTTAATATTGGATCCTGTGAACAAATTTGTGCTTTCAACACAATCTGCTGTCTTTTGTGATTCTGTATGTTTGAATAAGTACAACAGACTTTTCATGTTGAATGCAGGATTCCCCCTCTATTCAGTGGAGGTGTATTGCAGTGGAGTATTACAGCTGAACTTAATTTGAGTAGGATTTGCATGAAGTTGTGTGATACAATATGGGAGCAGCCACTACAGAGGAAATCAATTTGTCTACAGGCCTGTACTAATCAATCATCTGACCTCCAGGGGGGACCACAGTTTATAAATACGTGTGGAGTTTATCTGTCATTAGATCATCAGAAGCTTAGCCTGTAGCTTAGCGAGAGCACTTTCCCACCGTCCCCTTGGTAAAATGGCTTTTTATTCATTTGTGAGAAATGAACTGACATGAATGTAGGTCGGCGGTGATTGTTGCAGTACGAGCCAGAAGTCAGACTGAAAGAAAGGAAGTGTAATACAACACAGAGGTAGCATAACTGAGATGATCTTTCATGATGTCTGGATATTATGGCTATGTCCTGTGGAGTTGACAGAAGATACTGTAAATATTTGTCAAAGGTATTGTATTGCAAATGTGCAAACATGTGGGAGACTGTATACAGTTGTAGCTGTAAATACAGTCTGGGTTGAGACATGTTTATCTTCCAGTACACAGGAACTCACTGATCCTTGAGAGGAGGAAGATTCTTGTTTTATGCTCCACCAAGAACCTCAGTGACGACCATTTGTCTCCGCGGGCATTTGTCACCAAATGGGAATTACATGAGGATGGAAAGGTATCCAGTAGAAGGGCCATGATTAAAGATGGGTTGGGTTGGTTGGTTAAACAAAATGTCATAGGTTTGAAAAGTGGTTTCTATTTCGTTTTTGTGCTTGTTTTTTGCAGTTGAACACCCAGCCCCCTACTATGTACAACTGTTTGCACACAAAACATCCCCGTGTGTTTACAGACTCGGGTGTTTTTCTCAGGTTTAGGTTTCAGTTGTTGACGCTGCCTACGAGCTAACGGTCTCGCTCAGACTTTTTACCCAGAGGAGGTGTTTATTCATCCGTATTTGATGGAAAGTTTTCATCCAAAAGCAAAAGCATTCCCTTCTTTACCCGATGAAAGGTCTGTCTGCAGCCCTGCCAGATGATCTGATATGCAGGAGGGTGATTTCAGTCAGCCGGTCCATTTTCTTGTTAGAGTGCCTTTAAATAACAACATGTCCTCGGTCAATGCTGTAAGTATATCACAGATCAATTTCAATTAGGTGTACATTTCCAAGCCAAGGGCTTTTGAACTGCCATCTATGTTGTGGTGATGCTGCCTCAGTGTCATCTAAATGCTTTGGAGGTTATGAGGTCGTGGTTGTGAGAGGGGATAATGGCAGAAAGTCAGTCAGGTTGACTATTATAATTATGTTGCACATTTAGACAGTCTATTTATGTTTGTGGTCATCATGAGAGCTGCCCACTTGCTCACCAATACAAATAAAAACTCAAAGCAGTGCTTGGCCTAAAAGCCAAGGTTGTTCCATTCTTGGGCATCAGTAAAATAAAGGGAATAAGTGAATTGTGTCCTTTTAAAGTCTGCCGTTCTTCTCATTTTAAAATACTGCCATGTCTTAAGAACTTGTTTACAGTGTGTTGAGGGTCCATTAGACTTTGGATAACTGCCTGGATAAATGCTTGATCTAATATGGGGTTAGCACAAGCGGTAAGAAGTTATGAGGCATGCTAATGGAAAAGAAGACCGTTTGTATGTCCTGGTATTGAAGGTGTCATTCATTCTGTGTGTGTGTGTGCGTGTGATCTCTGTGTTAGTGTATTATCATTCTCTCTCCTGAAGACCCGTTCAGCCAGACTCATAAATGTCAGGATGATTGGTGTTTCTTGTAGCTTGGCTGTGCAGACAGGAGACTCCATGCCCTGCCTCCCAGCCAATCACTCTGAGGGGGCGGACTCCATTTCGTTTGGTCAACAGCCAATAAGGCGGTTGCAGATAGCCATCTATGTAAATGAGTCTGACCGGTCCAGACAGAAGCTTGGCTGTGAGCTTGCTTGTTTTGGACTCCAGCTGCTGCCGCCTCCCCAGTAACAGGACGGTGGCCGACCAGACACTCTCAGTCGGGAAAAGGGGGGGCGGGGGGGATGTCAGCTCTGTGTATTGAACCAGTTGGTGGCCAGGATTTGGCTGACCCTCCACCTCTCTCCTGCAGGGTGAGCTCGGAGCGCAGGAAGGAGAAGTCGAGGGATGCGGCGCGAAGCCGGCGTGGGAAGGAGTCGGAGGTGTTCTACGAGCTGGCACAGGAGCTGCCCCTGGCCCACAGCGTCAGCTCCAGCCTGGACAAAGCCTCGATAATGAGGCTCATCATCAGCTACCTGCGCATGAGGAAACTCCTCAGCACTGGTCAGTGTCTATAGCTGTTGTACCTGTCAGTAAACTATTTAGCTCGGGGCATAGTGTGTATTTTTGTTGTTATTTTTGGTCTCCATGTGATGATTACGTTTTGCAGCCGTTTCCATTGTTATCTTAGAGGCATCTTGAGAATGGATTGTTTTGATAAAGGTGCCAGATACCACATTTTCATTTTTTTTGTTTTTCTTTATACTGTGATAAGCCACAATCAAAAGAATGTAAAGGATCTTTTGGTGGAATGAAATGACTCCCTCCCTCCCTTCCTCCTCCTCTCCTCTATGTTATCTCCTCCAGATGAGCCAATGACCGAGGAGGAAACAGAGCTTGAATCACAGCTAAACAGCTCCTGCCTAAAGGCTTTGGATGGCTTTCTTTTGGTCCTGTCGGAAGATGGAGATATGATCTATCTAACCGAGAATGTCAACAAGTGTCTCGGGCTGGCACAGGTTGGTCTGAGTCGACCTGTTGTGTGTAAACATTGAAGAGACCCTATAGAATCAGAGTCAGAAGTTAATCTTAGGTTTTTACAGATACTGCTCAATAAACATTGCCACACAATGTCCACCATGAACAACTATAAACTGCTGCATGTACATGTACATGGTAACGGGACTTTCACTCTTTTCTCCCTCTCTTTGATGCAGTTTGACCTGTGTGGACAGAGTGTGTTTGACTATATACATCCTTGTGACCAGGAAGAGCTGAGGGAGATGCTGGTCCACAAAACAGGTGAGGGACAACAACAACGAGTAGGGACAAATGATATAACCTCACTAATTGACAGAATCGGGCACACACACACACACACACACACAAGCACTCTGTCAGGTCTGACCGTGCTCCAATAGCAGGGAATCCAATTCACTCTTTTTTGGCAAATTCAAGCCAGCAGTCTGTCAGAACAAGTTACTGTTTCCCACTTCAGTCCAGAGGTCAAAGTGATTAGAATTGGCTAATGTTGGAATTAAGTGACCTTTCACAAAGCACAGAAGACATCATTGGTACATTTCCTATTTTGCTTGCACAACACAATTGAGCTTTGCTTTGTGTCAGTGGATTGAATTTTTTGTTGTTGTATAATTCCCAGTGAGTTAATTTTAAGGTTCTCACTAGAACTTTTATGTGAAATAAATTAGGCTAAAACGCCCCGGTTCTTCCCTTTCAAAATGTACTTCACAGCATCATTTGTTGTCAGTGCATTTCAGTCAGTTTACATGCAGAGATAGTTCAGCTACAACGGCCGGTAGCTCTCCACTTCCTTTATTTAGCTTGCTGTTAAATGACCACAGTGCTCTATCGCCTCATGTATCCGCAAAATGCAAATGTGAACTCTTGGCAGTTGGCAAAAGTTTATGATAGAACACTGAATGAAAAGTATAAAATGGAGGCAGTCAACCTCTCTTCCTGTTTGTGATTTCAGGCTCCAAAAAGGCCAAAGAACCAAACACCGAGCGCAGCTTCTTCCTCCGAATGAAATGCACTCTCACCAGCAGGGGCCGCACGGTCAACGTCAAATCAGCTACATGGAAGGTAGGCGGTGGTGGAAATGCTCTCTTTAAAAAACCAAAAGCTTTACAATAAGTATGAATTTAATGATTACAGTATTTATTACAACTATTAAAAGTACGCCTATCAACACCAGGGGTTTTAGTGAGTCAATCAAATGTCAAAAACATTTTAATTGTGTATATATATATATATATATATATATATATATATATATATATATATATATATATTATATTATAAATGTGCTGATGTTAAAGTTATATCTGAATAAGGTTGACCTGTAGGTGAAGAGTTGTAACAACTAGATAGATACAGACTGCGTTATAGCGCATGTCTACATCAGCAGTAATATGACGATCTAATGTGTAAAGGAAATGGACCGTCATGATAGTCTTAATACAAATTAAACCATCGTGTCTGTGATTGACAGACATGCATGTAGGAAACCTGCATTAGATGCAGCCATTACTTGAATAGCTTTAAGAACTTGCATGAAAAGGAGTTGAGTAAGCCTGAAAACGTAGAACTCACATAATCAATGTGCGAAGGCTAAATGTAATATTATTGTATCGTAACTGATTTCACAGACGCCTACATTTAATGTTGTCTCCTAGTGGACATGCAGAGAAAAAAAAAAGTATTTTATGTAAAGGAAAAAAGGAGACAGAAGAATTATGCAACAGCTACCCACATGCCAAAAACATTTATGTATTTGAATATCTGAACACATGCCTTTTAGTTACTTGTGTCTGATAATTATGCGTCTACTGCTTCAGAAACATTTCCCTCTCCTTGGGGTCTGGAAATAAATTCTCATGACCTGCCTGTTGTTTCTAGGTGCTCCACTGCGCCGGGCATGTCCGTGTATATGACACCCACACTGAGGAGACTCCCAACGAGCCACCTGTCCCCTACCTGGTTTTGATCTGCGACCCCATCCAACATCCCTCCAACATTGAGGTCCCTCTTGACACCAAGACTTTTCTCAGCCGCCATACAATGGACATGAAGTTCACATATTGTGACGAAAGGTGAGTGAATATTAAGAAGCTTGACATGGAGCCTGTGCTTTTACTGTTATTATTGCCAAAGCTCTCTTTAGCAGGCACACAGAGCCACCTAGTGTCCATTGTAGGTACTACAGAAGCCTCATCTGCATGTCAGCAGAGGAATTGAGACTTTTTTTTTTTTTAAACCAGGATCACTGAGCTCATGGGTTATGACCCAGAAGACCTGTTGAATCGTTCTGTGTATGAGTACTATCATGCTCTGGACTCAGACCATCTTACCAAGACTCATCACAACTGTAAGCATGAAGAACAAGAGTGCATTGAATTAAAACTTGTGTTATTATGTTATTTTTGCCAAACCTTTAACTAAATGTCTAAATCTATCTGTTCTTGATTTCCTTTTTGTTTCTCTTGGCTCTTAGTGTTTGCAAAGGGCCAAGTGAGCACAGGCCAGTACCGGATGTTGGCCAAGAGAGGCGGCTTTGTGTGGGTGGAAACACAAGCCACTGTCATCTACAACAACAAGAACTCCCAGCCACAGTGTGTTGTCTGTGTCAACTTTGTGCTCAGGTACTATAAAGGCTCTTCGTTTTTACTCTCGTGTAAAATGAGATGGCTGAAGATCTGGCTTGTACAAAAAAAGACAGATTACAGACCGTGTTTTTTTTTTTTGTTATTTTTTTGTGGTGGTATTTTCAGAGCCATTGCAAAAATACTCAGTAAAGTCAATCTCACGGCTGTTACAGTGGCATCCAGGAGGAGAAACTGATATTGTCCCTGGAGCAGATCGAGGATGTGAAGCCAGTGAAGGAGGAGCAGCAGCAGGAGGAAGAAAAAGATGTGGTTGAGAGCAGCCAGCCCGACATGTCTCAGTTCCTGCTGAAGGACGAGAAGAAGGCCCCGGAGCTGGATGTGATCACACTGTTCACTCAGGCAGTAGAGGCCAAGCCTCCGGCGAACCTGTATGACCAGCTGAAGGCAGAGCCAGAGGCCCTCACACTGCTGGCCCCAGCTGCTGGAGACGCCATCATCTCCCTGGACTTCAGCTGCCCTGGTTTGTGGCCTCACAGCACTTAAAACTTCTCCACAGTAGAAATCAGAGTTTGAAACCATTCTTACTTCCCTTTGTTTTCCGGTACAGATTCAGAGATCCTGCTGCAGGAGGAGGTCACGCTATACAATGATGTAATGCTTCCCTCCACCAGCGACAAGCTGACCCTGCCTCTTAGCGAGCCTCTCTGTGTCGCCACCACCAGCTCTGAGGATGACAAAGCTAAGAGCTATGCTCCAGCCCGGTCCACCTCATCGAGCAGCTCCTCAGAGGTCAGAGAGTCAGTTGTTGTCATTTTGCAGTATTTTCTCCACTTACTAGAATGTTCTGAGAGGGGAATGACCTTTGACTTCTCTTTAGGCCGACAGTCCGCTGGACTTTTGTTATCCCATGGACTCGGAGATGAACTCGGATTTCAAACTAGACTTGGTGGAGAAGCTGTTTGCCATTGATACAGAGCCCAAGACCCCCTTCACCACACAGGTAATAATGCCAGGAGACACTGTGGATTTCATTGCGGTTAAATCAAGTTAATTGTTGATCTAATATAGAAAAAGGATCTCTGTATTCTTATTCATTAGACATTTTTTTTCTCCCCTGAAGGCAATGGAAGACTTGGATCTGGAGATGTTGGCTCCCTACATCCCCATGGATGATGACTTCCAGCTGCGCAGTCTGACCCCCGAAGAGTCTCTATCTTGTGGACCAGTCCAGTCCCTTCAGAGTTCTCCGGTCCATGTGACAGAGGACATTCACAGCTATCCCAGCTCCCCATTCAGTGCACCGGGTAGTCTCACAGCTTCCCCGGCACCACTTGCCGCCCCTCATCCTGCCACCATCATTGCTAAGTGGTAAAGCCTCCCAAAAGCACCATATTCATTGCTTTATAAGGCTTTTTTGGGGGGTTAGCTAATCACTATTGTCTGTGCCACAGGACCCCACAGCTGGACAAAGAAGTCTCTCTCAGGACCCTGGCAGCTCAGAATTCACTGCGCAAAAGAAAGCTGGGTGACATAAAAGAGATTATTGGACAGGTAAGTCACCAACATCCAACGATGGTTTACATAGATCTAACTTTATGTTTACAAATGGAGAATTTGAATGTCTGTATTTGATGATTTTCACAGGAAACTTTGCCCCAGGAACAAGTGGAGCAGGGCAAAAAGCTGAAGGCCTCAAAGTCAGCAACAACCAGGACCATACTTCTGCTGCCTTCAGGTGAATAAACTGGATCTGAGATTAAAAAAAACCCATCAGACTGCTCCTTGATACTAAACACCAGCAGAACCATAACTCTTGAATATCTTGTTCGTAGATTTGGCGAGTCGTCTGCTGGGAAGCACGTTCGAGAGCACCGGTTCCCTTTTCACGCTGCCACAGCTCACCCGCTACGACTGCGAGGTCAATGCCCCCTTGCAGGGCCGTCAGTCCCTGCTGCAGGGAGAGGAGCTGCTGTGCGCTCTGGACCACGTCAATACAGTCTAGCTAAAATGAAAAGGAGTCTCTGTTCACTGCTGGACTAGACTGGACACTACAATGTCTCCCTCGTATTGTCATTCCCTTTCCAAGAGCCCTGACCTCGCCCCACTGCCCCTTATTTATGTAACTGTCTGAGTTTGATTATAGTCTGGCTGCTGTTTGTGCACCTTGTGATATCTGCAGCATTCCACCGTGGCAAACACCATAGCAGCATCTGGGTTTTGGTGAAAGGGATTCAGACATCATGAGATGTCCAATTGTCTTTTTGTTTCGTTTTGTTTCCTCTCTATTCCGGGGAATCTCTCGGCACACGACGCCTCGACAGATGACCCTTTTCCAGCAGGTCACCACAGAACCTGGGTCTACTGCCAGCAGTGTATTGTAAGCTTCAGTCGCACAATTTATATTTTCTTAAAAAGAAAAATATTACCAGCAATATATATATTAAGCCTTTTTAAAGTCGTTTTAATGGGATTTAAATGATCAATTTAATTTTTTCCTCCCATACTTGTATGTTGTAGTACTCGTACCTAACAAGATGTCACAAGTCCAGGTTAAGTATGAACATATTGTTTAGACCGTAGGTGGAAGGAATGTTCTCTCCGCTTAGCTATCAGTCTTTGACGTAAATGCATTTAATTGTGTAGCAGTCCAGTACATGTCACTTTATTACTTTACTGTAAGTGTGTGTTACTGTACATATACCAGGGAAATGACTCAGTGTGGCTTCACAGCTTTGACTTCTCTTACTATGAAATCTGAGAGTAACTGCTTCACTTCTTTTGTTTGCTTCTCATCATACAGGATTGGCATTTTTCTTGAACATGAAGTCAATTCATGTTTTTTTGTTTTTACTGTGAGTGACATAATCAAAACAGTCTTTTAAAATGAGTGGGATGTTCACATTTTACTTATCATTGTCGCACTTTTTGAGTTCTCAAACCTGTTTGCTCAGTTTACTGGTAGTCTGTTAAACACCATTGATCCATGCCACATAGTTGGGTCTCTCATGCTTCTTGTTGCCGTCCACCATTAAATGGCTTTGAATAAAATACATTGTTTCAGGTTCAATTCATTTACTTTAGAAACTGTATTTTTGGCTGTAGAAACAACGACATGGTGCATGACTAGTTTTGCTACTTTGCCAATTAAGAGGAAGGATTTTGTGGAGGTAGAAAACACATTTTATTTATTGTACTCAATACCTGGATAAATACTGTTCATCTATTCTTTTCTGACAGGTTCACATATTTAACACAAGTCATCAAATACTGGAGCTCAGAACCTTACATTAAAGCGTGAACTAATCATGTGACCGTCTGGCCCTCAGGTTAACATGAAGTGAGTGTCACTCTGTGCACTCTGGAGTCATTTGTAGCCGAAGCAACTCTTGTCCCCTCTGCACAACCATGGTGATTTTGTCGCCGCTGCGGACGGCCTGATAGATCTCCTCTGAGGTGTTCACCTTCACGCCGTTAATCTCCACCACGACGTCTCCTGGTAGCATGCCAGCTCTGAAACAAGTACGACAGTACTGTGGGTTAGCAGCAACATATCATTCAAGTTATTCCTTGCCTATGGCTGTAAATCAAAGATGTTCAAGGGGAAAAGCACGGACTCAAACACTGAAACTTCAAGAGCAAGGAGGATCCTCCACCACTCATCATGATTTGCTTACCTGTTGGCCGGTGAGCCCAAGATCACCCTGTGAATCAAGATGCCATGTGTCACGTCGGGGAAGGATGAGTCCCTCAACTTCAACTCGGCAATGATGCTGAAGCGGAAACACATCTGGTTTTAGACACAGTGGTGCCAGCCCTGCTGTAACTACACTTTGTTTTACAGCAGCGGTCTCTGATTGTGAAGCATTTACCTCGACGTCAGTGTCAGCATCATTACACCAATGTATCGCCGCTTCGTCTCTGATTCACCGACCGAAGAATCTTGAAGAAGGTGCGCAAAAAGGATGTGTAAAAATAATGTATTTTAGAAGAGAGAAGTTGGATGCTACAGAGAACATGGGAGACAGAAAGAGGGTGCGATGTGTAGCTTTTGATTCTTACTCTTCTTTTTTGCTGCTTGATCGAGAAAAAGTGTGACGCGATCAGAGGGAATAGCAAAAGAAATCCCTGAGGTGACCTTCATGGTGTTTATACCAATGACTTCCCCGTCCTAATAAGAGGAGAAGCAACACATTCAGATAGTGTGTTGTGCACCAATGTGTTATTTGGCTGCCAAAGTCCAGCAAGGTCAAACTCTTGCAGTATTAAACTAATGCAACTTTTTGTAAAACAAAAATGAAGAAGAAAACCAGACCTGTGACTCACCAAGTTGATCAGGGGACCTCCAGAATTTCCAAACTGCAAACACAAATCGGTTACATGTGACACTTCTGAATCACAGTAAATCCTCTCCACACATTTTTTTCCTGATACATTGTTGTTCCTAACATGTACTGTGTGTGGCCATCTGTTCATCAGGCTAACTTAAAGTCAAAGCAACTAGTGTCCTCTTTGCAAAGATTTTGTGTACATATATACACTTTTAATACTCACATCTATGGCTGCATCCGTCTGGATGTACTCCATGTTGGAGTTGGACAGGCCCAGCTCCTTACTGCCTCTGTGTACTGAGCTGACGATTCCTGACGTGATAGTATTCCGTAAAGAGAACGGGCTTCCCATGGCTACCACAAACTCTCCTTGTCGAACATCAGACGACCGACCCAGGTTGAGCGTGGGTAGCGGATTCTGAGATGGAGAGAGAGAGCTGTTCAACAGTACTTCTTTACAGCTCGTATTCATGCTAGCAAAAGAACAGCATTTTTATCAATGCCCTATTTTTCTTACTGCAACAACCCGATCATGCAAGTGTACCGTTTTATTATAAAGATGCTGAATCAGCCTTTCCGTTATTCTACCACAGTAACTCTTTTCAATGGGAAAAGAAGAAGACCATTCATTTTTGCTATAGTGGTATTTCAGTAGACAGTGTGAATCCCAGACTTGTAGTTGTTAGGCAAAAGATACACTACTTAACTGAGACACAAAAGTTCAACGTTCTGATGTATGTGATGATCTTGACCATTAGACTGCTTTATAAACTATATATTGCACATTAAAGAGCACTTTTTGTCTTCTAACAGATAAACAATTACAAGATTTATAGCAAACACTAAAATGCTAAATAATAATAATAAGAATAACGTTTGAAGGTTTTCTCATTAAAGTGGCATTAAATGTTGCTAGTTTTGATCACATTGTATGCTGGTGTGTTTTTTATTAACACTCTGATGGAAGCAAATGTGGATCCAGTGAGGTAAACAAATAAATGTACAGTTCCTTTAGCAGAGATTATTGTCGCTCACCCTCGTTGAGATTTTGATGGTGGCAATGTCTGCCACTGGATCGACATCCTGCACAGTGGCATTGTACATCTCCCCGTTGGTGAGCTTCACTCGGACGCCTCTCTTGTTGGCCACAACATGAGCATTGGTTACAATGAGACCGTCACTGCTAATGATGAAACCAGAGCCATTTGAAACGGGGACTTCTCTTCCTGAAAATGGGTGTCTGTAAAACAGGACAAGCAGTTGATCGTATTCAGCCTGAAAGCAAAATGTATTAAGAGCAATCCGCACAGACAGGAAAACTAAAATGTTATTTTAGCAATTGACAAACAGGCGTTTCAACAAGATCCAGGTAAACAGGATAATGTGCTTTAGTAGAGAAGACTCCTGTAGTCACAAACATTAGTATTTAGATAGAGTCACACAGTTTGTTTGCTGTCACTTCAATGTGTATACTGAGGGAGTAACACTAATCAAAATAAGCTATTCTATATATAGTATGATAAAAACAAACATTTAATGTGATAACATAGCTGAGAATTGGGTGTAACACATGCTACAAATGAATTGATTTTGCAACTATTCCATAAAGCACCCTTTCAGTCGACTCACCTCCCCAAGATTTCAATGTAGACAACAGCTGGAGTGGACTTTTCGACTACATCTGCAATAAAGTTGTATTTGTACCGAGGGCTGTCAGGTTTAAATGGAGCAGCACACTGAGCTGATGGCAGAGTGAGTTCAACAAACCGCCCGGATATCGAGGCTCTTCCGTCCTTCACTTGTTCATCTTTTTGACTGACCATTAGCGCCGCACCACACAGTCCCAGACCCACCGACACTGACGTGAGCAGAGGGGAGCTGCTGTTGTCCCGACCATTGTTTCTGTCCCACTCCATCGAGGGTACCCTGTCCAGGCTTGTGCTCCATTCTGCTCTCCTGTGGCTACATGTCCCAACAGAGGCCACCCGACTGACTGTCCTCTCGGCCAAAGAGTTAAGTCCACGGCTCTGACACCGAGTGTGTCTCCTTAGTGCGGACAGAAGACACCTGTTGAGAGGAGTTGCTGCCATGTTGCATCACTTCAGTCACACCAGTTCAAGAGTTGTTAGTCTGCTGACCTAAACAACACTTTATATCCTATTCTATTTACAGTTATAACGGTCCGTTTAGTATTAAATATAACAGTCGCACTGTTCATATACATAAAACCAATACAGCACAAATACTCCCTGTGAATCCCAATGTTATCTACACCTGACAGGCAGACAGCGACAGCTTAGAAATCAACAACCTTAGCCCGGAAGTGTGACTTTGAGGCGTGCATGCGCAGTACGCTTCTTCTTCTTCTACGTTGTTTTTGCATGTCGTATTACTGCCCTCCACAGGATAAAAAAAAAATTAAACAAATGTAGAAATTAAAATTTAAAAATGGTTAATAATAAATAGTAATACGGTTAATAAAAATACGTAAAACACTGAGGGTACAACGTATTTGAAAGTTCAACTGCATGTGTTAGTGTTAAGCTTCTTTTCATCGTTTGTGGGGTAATATTAGAATACAAAACTGATATTTCTTTAACTTAATTAGTTATTAGATACCAATGGGATACGCTCCCAGTTAAATGTGTTTACAAAATGTTTTAACATTTCCCTTTCGCGTCTCAGGGGACTGTGAACGGTTAAGTACTGTGTGGAAGTGACGTTTCTGTTTTGGCAGTACGTCACAGGTTTCTATCCAAACGCGGCGGAGATGAGAAATTTGAAATTTGCGAGCTAGCAAGCTAGCTGCTAGCAAACGCCTCGAATGCATACCTATCGTTTTTCTTTTTCCTGAAGATCATGGCGTCGCATCATCATTTATTACAACACACAACACCACGGTTTGAATCTCCTGCCAAGGTGTTCGCTAAGCTAAAGTCGAAAGTGCGGAGAGAAGCGATTCACGCGAGGGAGGAGACTTTTACAGACAACGACCCGCGGTGTAACGTTAGAGACAAACATGGAAGTATGTTTAAGTCGCCGAGGAAGAGAGCAGAGAGCACCTGGATGACCGATGAGCTGAAGGAGAATCAGAGGTCTGGTTCTTATCGCAATGAAGTGCAGGCCTTGACACTCTCGCCGATATCGAGTCCCGAGAAAACCTTCGTTTATCCAGACAGTATCAGCAAGCACGTGAAAGAAAAGCCCCCGATGACAGAAATGGGACATGGATGCACACCAAGAAAGAGAGCTTTCCTAGAGTCAACAGCGTTGTCTCACCCCTCTTCTCTGGTCAACAGAAAGCAGATCCACACAGAGTTGCCTCAGATCAGAGACTCGGGTGGCTTCAAGGTAATGAGCAGGACTCCAGTGAAGGTACATCCGGTGGACAGTGACTTTGAAAGCAGTGTGTTTGTGGAGGGGTGTGCTCCTCTTGACCCACGGATGTCTCCAGCCTTTATGTTCTCCCCCACGAGGAAGAGGTTCAAGAGGAAATGTGAGCCGCGGGAGTTTAACAGAGTCACCAGCGGTACAAAGGAGGTCAGCAATGAATCCAGAAGTCAGCCACAAGAAAGGAAAACCTCACGTGCGTTCAGTGGGGACAACAACACTTGCCCTGAAGGTTCAAGTAAAGTCAGAGGATTATCTGCTGACCCACCAGAGGCGAACCAATTCCTCCATGAACCTGTGTTCCCATCACCAATGAAACGTGAGATATTATTGCTGCTTTATTCTTTTCTTAATGTCATCATTAATGGCAACACATTGACTGATTCCTCTTTGTTGTTTCGAACAGATTGCGACGTTCACGTGGAAAAATGTCCCCTAATGTCTCCAGCTAAGATGTTTACTTACATGAAGAAGAGAGAAAGTAAAACGAAGCAGCAGGAAGTTCATAAAGTCAGCAGCACCACGAGAGATCTCTTTAATACAAGTGAGTGTGTATTAAGTAAGCCAAAACGTGTAGCTGTGCATGTATGTAGGCATTGTTTCCGTTTAGGTTTTTCTACGTCATGTTTATGTTTTCATCTACTTTCTTCTCCACAGGTGATTCCCATCAGTCCGGAGACACATCTCCTCCCTCCGCAGTCCACAGCATGGGTGAGATGGAGGACATTGCTTTCAGAAGTGTTCCAGAAAGTGTGGCTCCGGTCAACCGGTCCAGAGTGGAGTCACCTGACAGCCTGTCAGACACGGATCCCTCTGAGGATGTCCTGAGCCCTGCTATGTCGCCACAACCTGTTTCCCTCGAAGACCCGCTTGTGCTCAACACGCCGAGGATCTCCATACCGAAGAAGCTAGACGCTGTGTTCAAGCGAAACAAATGGCCCCAGAGCACAACATTCCCAACTGTGAGTAGTAACTTATTTTAATATTAATACCTCTTAAATGCAAGCGGTATTAGAGTCTTTTATGTTGATTTATCAAACAAAATCAGACCACTGGTCAATTCATTGTTTGGATTTACGGGTACATGTTTGATCAAATGGGAAATTGAATTTAATCATAGTTTGATAATGTTGTCTGTTGATTCATATTGGACTTGTGTTGTTTCCTCTTTGGCAGGAGAGTGTGATTTATCTCAAAAAGTGGTTCCTGCGGAAGAATCACAAGGGCCTGTTTGTTGATGGAATCCACCGGTAAGTGTTTCTTGAGGGAGCATGAAATGAAACGATGCATTCAAAGTTCATTACAACATATTGTTTACTCAGCTACTGTCCTGTGAGACAGACGTGTCCATGCTTTAGGTTTTAGATCTCTTCAGATTTGTATGTGGTTTAATGTAAACACTGGGGATTTCTTTTACTTGTCTTCTCCGCCCAGGGACGAAAACATACCATGGAACAGTAACATCATTGTGGACCGGGTTTCTAATAATGTTGTGAAGACTGTCTCCGGCAGGGTTTACATCTTGAGTGACAAGATGAAAACGAGCGTCGACTCTGGTAAGCCCGATTATGTGTGGGTAGATATTTACCAATGAGAACATGTTTCACTTTGCCAGAAATAGGTTAAAAATGCATTAAAAAAATACAGATGCACATAAACTTAATACTCTTTTCATGTACCTCTCACTTACCACCTGCAGGGTTACCCAACTGGCTTTTGAAGAAGTTTGCCAAAGGGTTTCCTCCAGACTGGGAAGCCCTTTATGAGAGATTTCTATCAGAGTCAACCGAGTAAGAATACGAATACTGTTGTTTATGCTGTTACAGATACAAGATTGTTTTGTCTTTTGATCGAGATGTTGAATAATTTAAAGCATGCGATGTAATGACCATTTAATGGTTGAAAATCATATTCACATATGGTTAGTTTTGAAAGTTTAGTTTTTTTTAAAGAACCTGACTTTTGTTGTGTTGCAGCGACCCCAGCAGAGAAACAGAGAGGAACAGTGAGGGGGGAAGTGTCACGGCGAAGACAAAATCTGAGGCATCCCCCATCATTGACACTGTGAAGCGGCAGAGGAAAAAATCTTTCAAGACTCGTGAGTACAAGTTAAATGTTTAGCGAACAGCCTGGCAAACAAATGCTCAGAACAAGAATGTTCTCGGGCGTGAATAATGGCGGCCGCCTACACCAATTATTCATTTATTCCCATAATGTTTCCCATGTTATTCATTTAAGTTTAGCATGCTGATATTTACGCATATACACTAAACACAAAATATAGCTGAAGTTAATAGGAGTGTTATCAGTTTTGTATTGTTGGAAGTATTGAAATCTTGACCCCATAAATTTCACACATTGACACTTTTAATCTGTGGTAGTACAACATTTATTAACGTATATATTGGAATCCATGGCAGCTGTAATAAATGACTTTTTTCTGACCGTGTACACTTATTCTCTCCCCTTCTCCAGCGGATTCCTGTCTTCCTGCCTCCTTGTCTCGTCCAAACGTGTCCCGAAGTGGTCGCGTGATCAAGCCACCTCTGGAGTATTGGAAAGGAGGGAGAGTCATTCTGGATTCACATATGAATGTTACCATCCACGAATGTTATGATACCTCCATCTGCATCCCTGTAAGCACCTAAAGTTGAGCTCATGAGTTGCATAATAATCTAGAATATGTGTTTGACTATGTACAAACAACTGATATTTCTGATCAACGTGACCATGTTTAATGTGTGTATCTTACTGTAGGTCTCTACAACGAAGTCTACGGGAGCGTCACAGAAATCTCTGCGCGTGTTCCTGCCCTACAGTAAAGGTAAAGATGGTTTCTCTGTAGTCTTAGTATTGTGAGATAAGTTGTGAGTTGCATGCAGACAGACTGTCTTCTATATTTCCAGGCCGTCAGCAATGTGAATCAGCCTGCGACAAAGAAGCATCAGTACCTCTGAGGAGGGTCAAGGCGCCACTCCGCAAACGCAACAGTGCCAAATCTAAGCCTGAAAACAAGCCCTCTTATTCACCTGAACCTCCTGTGGAGACACTTCACAGCCCTGAGGCGTGGTCTGGCAGACAAACAAGGTCCAGCCGAAGGTATCCAGCTACAGAGAAAACATTGTATGTGGACACTGTCCCTCAAAAGCAAAGGGAACCTGAAAAGTCTTCAACAAAACAGACACATAACTCCACAAGGTCTTCAGTGAGAGTCTTGGGTAGCAAGCGGGCTGTCCCAGCACCCCCAAAATCATTTAATGATCATAAAACATCAGCATCATCAGATGAGGGGGTCAATTGGAGAAGGAAGTCGGGCAGGGGAGCTCTTAACAAGTCACGGCCAAGCTACGTGTTTCCATCAAGTGAGTCATCAGAGTCCTCTGATGAGATTGAGAAGGAAGTGGGGAAGAGAACCAGAGTAACACGAACAAAACATAAACGGAGCAAATCGACCAAGTCATCATCACGCACAAAGCCTTTGCCTAAGTTGACACAGACCAGCAAAAAAGAAACCACGGCAAACAAAGGCAACGCACCGATTCCACAAGAGCACGATGCCGACGAGTGGACGGAGGCGGAGCTTATGAAGCTACAAGAGTAAGTTTTGTAAACCTACAGAATGAGATGGTATCATTTTGCATATTTTGGTATCATAACCTCATGGCCCGCTGGTGTATATGTGCGCGTTGTGTTTTCTAGGGCTGTGTCCTACTATCCTAAGCACGTGGCAGGTTACTGGGCAAAGGTGGCGAGGATAGTTGGAACACGTTCTGCAGAAGAGTGCCACTTCCAGCACACATCCCAGGGGACCTACCAGACTCCTGCTAAGAGAGCTAAGAGAGCCAAGAAACCCACAAAGGAGAAGTTGGAAGCACCAAAAGATACAGGTAGAGAAGGCCTGTAGTTTGGGATGTCATTTCACTCTTTCTGAACCCACACCCCCAGATTTGATTCAGGTGACATCACTTGAGGCAATTTGTCAAGTCAGCCTGTGTCTGAGCCCTTGCCCCAAACCTTTGTGTTTCTTTTTTGTCTTTGTACAGTTGCAAAAAATTCTCTGACATCAATAAATAAATCTAGGCAATACAGTGAGTTAGCAAATGTCTGGGTCTAGTTGATGAGAGGAAGGGGATATACTGTATATGTAAAGCTGGGAATCATCTGAATAGTGTCTGGCTATCAGCTAACAGAACTACACGCACAGCTGACTGCATCGCCGCTGCCCAGTTGCTGCGCTGCGGTCAGTTATTTAAGCCTTTTTATTGGGCATCAACCTCCGTTTTACACCAATATTGTCGAAAAAATAGATATGAAACTTAAATTGTGGGTTATGTTCATTCAATCACACAGTGGTCGTTGCAGACACACCTGGCGGAGATCTTCACTCTGCTGAGTGCACCTTTCAGTAATTTACAGTCATGACTATTACATTATTGTTTATATTTTAATTTAAGTAATGTCAGTGTTAAAACTCTCCAAAACCTGGAAACAGACTTTTTGTTTGTCAAATTGCTGAAGTTCCTCTTTGATTTGTGTGCAATATTAATGAAAGGGTTTGGCCCATACGTATGATATTGAGAAGAAGCGCAGATGAATTAATAATTATCTCAATTGATGTGGTAAAGAGTGAAACTATCCTTCTTTCTGACAGATGTAATCTTTACTTTATTGGAGTGAGTGAAGTACTTATGTTTTCTTTTTGTGTTTTGTGTATAGTGTATAGTGGTTTTTGTTTTACTAGAATGATCTAAATGTAGTTTTTTTTTTTTTTTTTTAGTAAATGAGAGGACATGGTTAACTGCAGAGATTTGTAATCTATGCAGATCATCCGGTGATATCTGCCCGAGCAGGAACCTTGAAGAGAAAGCAGCAGGTGCGTCAGTTCCTGGAGGCCATGCCCCGAGAAGACGTTGAGGACGTCTTCAGCTCTGCGTACATGCAGAATAAACGCTTTGAGGTTTGTTTCCTTCTGTTTTTTTACAGAAATAAGTGAATTTGTGATTAGGACCCCATACAAAATGATAATGATAACTGTTCCCTTCGTGGCTATCTTGATGCATAGATGCCCTCCATGTGTCCGAGTGACCACGACTTCACATTGACAGACATGGAGCCACTGACGCCTATGTCGACAGGTTTCCCCGAAGTGAAGACTCCTCAGTGTCTGCATATCACTCCTGGCATGATGGGTTCTCCAAACAGGTGAATGACGTCGAATTCTGCGTTCTAGCTCGTAAGAAGTCATCTCAGTACAATAACTAACTTAATTCTGCCTCGTTTTCAAAGGAGCAATGATGACAAGTACGTCTATCAACTCCAGAAGAGGATGAAAAAAAATCAGTTTAACGTCTGCAAACAGGCCCCTTCTTCAAAGGTACTTATTTATAGGTATTCATCGCTGACATCCCTGTTATCTTGAAGCATGTGGATTAAATTTTTTTCTTTGATAAATAGCAATTTCCTGCTTTGTTTCGTTCAGAGCTTCACACCCACGCCATCCATTAAACGAACAATGAGAAGATGTGGTAACACAGGTAAATACCAGAAACACTGCAGAATACAAAACAATACCACCACAGCTAATACTAATTTGAAGTTTATAATGCTTTGATTTGATTAACACAGGTAGCGCTGTCTAACTTGAAGCCTATTATTAAGGCTGTCGTTTTCTTACATTGTGAAGGAGTTCTGTGTTTAGAAGGATTCTCACAGTAAGATTGTCAGAAAGTAGTTGAACACATTTCAAAAGCTGTACGTTTCTTTCCTTTTTTTGCTAGAAAATGACACCTTCCTCGTTTGGGAGATGTTCCCAGGAGTTGATGGTGCACTGTCTGAAAGCGGAGAGGAAGAGGATTTTTACTTCTCAGACAACGACTGATTAGAGCTGAAACGTTGTATTGTTGAACAAAAAAATTGTTTGCATGATCTAAAATCAATACAGTACACATCTGTAAATAGTTTTTCTTTAAAGCCATAATCACAAAAGTCAGTTGTTACTATTATTTTAATAAACATTCTTTAGTTCGTAGTGCAGTTATGTTTTCTTTGTGTATATTATACATTTAAAGAGAATTATCTATGGAAATGGTTCCCAACCTTTTTGGCTTGTGACCACTCAAAATGAAGCAATATCTTCAAATAACCTAATCGCAGGTCATGGTGCTGCAGACAACTCAACCAAAGAAGAGTTTTTCTTCTCGTATTATTTTATTTGAAGGATTTATTTTCTCACTCTGAGAATGGATTATTTATCATGTAGACTTGGATTAAAGTTGAGAACCACTGATCGAGGGCCAAACAATAGTGGAGATCGAAAATGTAATTCTCATCTAATCCTAATCTAAATTTTACTGGTGGGTTTCCTAAAACACCATAAATAACACCTCCAAATTTCCCCCTTTTATTTTAGTGTAAAGTAGTAAAAGTACATTCTGAAAACGTTCACAATAAATGAACAATACATTTACAAAAGACGGTGGAAAGTCTTGCAAGTACTTGTGTTTTCCGCCATGATGAGTCTGATAATTTATGGCATACAGTATCATTACTTTTTATGACATACGACTTCTTTTATAACACTTTTTATGACGGGCTATGCTATTACTTTTTTAAATCATATTTCTTATAGCATAATTTACTGTGACTTTTTATGAGATTTTTATGAAGTACTATAAAAGTTCTTTTTTCTGTTCTTTTTTTGCATTTTCTTTATGACACACTATAACTATACTGTGAGTATTTAGACTTTTTTCGACATGCTATACTTAATTTTAGTATAGCATGTATTGTAAGACAATGTCTTGTAAGGTTAAATGACACAAGTTATATATATTTACTCACTCATGTTGATAGAGTCAACTTCAACCATGAAATGCAACTCATTTCTGTTTAGTAATACCGTTTGATGTCTTGTGAAATTTGCTCAACATGATGTGGTAATAATACATTTTCTTGTATTTTTACCCCTTTATTCAACCCACTTTTTAGGGATTGGTTGACATAGCTAAATTAACTAAATGTAAAATTTAACATAAGAGTAAAAGAGTTTTCTAAACTTACTATAGTGACTCCATTGCTTATTAAAAAAAAAGGCCAACGCGGTTGATTGCTTGTTTAGAGGGTGCAATAAATAGCGAAGTGCAGTTTACAACATAGGCATTTTATTTCTCACAATTGCATCTTTTCCAACATAAACAGAGGACAGACACTTTCTCTGTCACGATGCACTTCCTAAACCATAGACTAAAGAAATCACACCATTTATCTTAAGTTAAT
The DNA here is from genome assembly GCF_910591455.1 of Pholis gunnellus. NCBI lineage: Eukaryota > Metazoa > Chordata > Actinopteri > Perciformes > Pholidae > Pholis > Pholis gunnellus. The sequence goes on along the minus strand of NC_136542.1, from coordinate 11,612,021 downwards.
ATCGCACGGTCACGGTTTGTTCCCGTCTATTCAGCAACATCTTTATCGCGTGACCCTCCTGATTATATTAACCTGTGGCTTAATTGACAGCGGCACCACGCCCCCAAGTGGTGGGAGGTTTTACAAAACAATAACAAAATGGCTCTTACACACAAGAGATGCTTTTTGTCATAAACTGCATAAATGCCATAGGACTGAACTCATTTAGAAGTTTTTCAGTGGGTCTCCCCTAATATTTTTCTTCAGACATATTATCATACCAGGGAAAATATAGAGCCTTCAAATGTGCAACTGAAAATAATTGGATTAAAACCTGGCATCATGTTGCAGACTGGATAGTTAGGTAAATGTTAACAGGTTTTAAAGGAGTCAATATGGAGACGTTGTTCAAAAGGGAAGGATGCTCATGGGAGCAATTAATAGCCTTTTTGTTCATATCTTAAATACTGTTATTTTAACCCCCATATCCCAAAATGTACAAGCATATAAAAGCATATTCAAGTGTTTGTAAAACACTTTACAGCGCCTCCAGAAAGTTTAGTACTTCATTGTGCTGTAGATGTATTTCCAAATGAATACAATTGCTATTTTTGACCATAAATCAGCACTCACTAACCCATAATGATAAAGCTGAAGCAGGTTTTTAGATTTTGTTTCGTAAATTTATAAAAAATCTAAAACTGAAATCTCTTACATGGCTTGAGTCAATAAGGGGATGGCACTTTCCTTCGGGTTGGGGGCCATGGCTGCATTGTTTACTCTGTTCTTCGGGGTTTCTGTTAGACATCTGCTCACCCACAGGTCAGGTCACTGAGTTCTGGAGAAGGGACCTTTGAGGATGTCCTCGATTTGAATCTGCGCACAGCGCCACATGCAGTCCGAGTCACGAATCTATTCCATCCGCATCTACCTAATGTAGACAAAGACAAATGGCTGCTAGCGCTACTGACGTTATACTGCGTACCCATTTTTAAATATAGGTTCCCGAATGAACCAACAAAACAAATGTGAAACGTCAAAATCACGTGAAAGCATGTCACGTGACTGCTGCGTCCATACATACAGCCTGGCCAGACACCACAGCTGAGTTTCGACAACTGAAGCAGCCGAGGACACGATGAACACACTGTGAGTGATTTTGAAGTTCGTAGTCGTGTATTCTTATAGAGAACACTCTGATAGCGCGAACTCTTTTTAACGCGACTTTGTAATGTGTCGCTCTTTGTTTCGTTTCTGTTTACCGGTTGTGACCTACATAGAGATAGCTGCCAGCTAACACAGCGGGTTGAAGTGTTCGCATAACGTTAAGGCTGCTATAAATAACAGCGCGTCTCTTTTTGTAATGGATGAAGAGTTAGCGAACAGTGTTACGTGTGTCTTTATCTGCGGGTTGAGACATGTGTGTAATCTGACACATCGAGGCTTTGTTTTGTTGTTACCACGAGATAACAGATAACTGACGTGTTTTCAATATTTCCCGGCATGTGTACATGTTGTTCTACAGTGTTTTTTGTTTCTCCTTCCACCAGGCTGACCTTGTCCATCCCCTTGTTGTTCAGCTCGTTGGTCTGGAGTGGATATCTGGAACATGACCAAGATGTCTTGTGAGCAAATCCACCTTGAGAGCCATTTCCTTATCTCTGTCTTTTAATAAATCATGTTTGTGTTCCCTTTTTTATGAAATGTCATAGTCGAGCCTCGCTCACTCTTTCTATACAGACTGATCTTGACATTCATAAAAGTAGAAATCTTTGCAACTTCATGGAAAAGGAATGTTGCAATTATTATCATACGACTAGTATGCGAGTTGTTTTAGGGAACTATTTCTGTTGTTTCCAAGTGTGGCTCCAAATCCAGTCCAAAAATCAGGTCCTGTGAACTTCATTGGTAATTTGTTTTTGAATGAAACACTTTAGGAACTCTTAAAATCTCTCGGTTGGTCAGAAATGGTCAAATTACTTTTGATGTTTCTGAATGTTTGCATAATGGTTCAGTTAACCATCAAAACACAACAAAGTAATCAATCGTAAAATATCAATACATGGTTTCTATCTTTCCTCAGGATCCCAGACGACTGGACTCATGCGGGTCAGGTTAACCCCTCAGAGGAGCTGGAGCTGACCTTTGCCCTGAAGCAGCAAGACACTGACCTGCTAGAGGAAACACTCAGGCTGGTGTCGGACCCTGACTCAGCACAATATGGTAGGGTCTTTCTGATGATTGCCGGTAGTCTTCATGTAGCTCTAAAGATTTGGGATCTAAAACAATGTCAAACTGATGAGACAAAAGCCTTTTTATACAACAGAGACATAATCCTGATTTGTCCTCCACAGGTAAGTACCTCACCCTGGAAGAGGTGTCCTCCCTCGTGCGTCCGACTGAGCTGACCCAGAAGGTGGTGCATCACTGGCTGCAGAGTAATGGGATTACAAACTGCCTGACTGTACGCACTCGGGACTTTTTACAGTGCACCATGACTGCAGAGTAAGCATATCTTTTTAAGCAATATTTGTTCTGCTTACTCAACAGTAATTTCTGCTTGCTTTTGACACAGTTAAGACACAAAAAGAAATACCTTTTCTGCTCAAGTTCCCTCTGTGTGTAACCCACGCATGCTCTTATCTCGTGATACTGTTCCTCTTTCTGTGGTTGTTGGTTAAAATCAGTCTATCATGAATCTAGGCCAAGGTTATTAGACCATGACAATTAGTTTTATTTACTGGCAGCAGTAAAACAAAGGCACTCTTGGAGTATATTTAACTTACTCAAGAGTTCTGGTTGTTTTTGTTTTGTGCATTCAGGGTTGCAGAGACGCTGCTTCCAGGCAGCAAGTTCCACCGTTACATCAGGGATGGCCACTCTTTGGTGAGGTCATCAGCTCCGTACTCTGTTCATGATGATGTTCACCAGCACCTGGACTTTGGTGAGAACCATTTCGAAAGGTGTTCAGCTGTCATCTGTGATTGCTGTATATTTAGTTTTTTTCTTTTTGTTTCCACAGTTGGAGGGCTTCACCGCCTCTCTCCTAAAGGGCAGGACCTCAGCGAAGCCTCGTCTAACAGGAAGCAAAAGCGGTCCAAGGCAGGGATGCACCTGGGAGTGACTCCCTCCATCTTGAGAGCCCGCTACAACCTCACAGCAACTGATGTGGGAACAGCCCAGAACAACAGCCAGGCTGTAGCTCAGGTGTGGCCATCTCAGAATAAGTTCATAATAGAAGGCTGTGCGTGTGTTGCAGTCAGGCATGTACACATTAGCTCGGACACTATTCTCAACACAACTTGGTGTGCTTTCTCTTTTAGTTCCTGGAGCAGTACTACAGCCCTGCAGACCTGGCAGAGTTCATGGGCATATATGGCAGAAGCTTCACACATCTCTCTCAGGTGGACCAGATCGTAGGCACTCAGGGGGCAGGAAAGACCGGTATTGAGGCCAGTCTGGATGTAGAGTACATCATGAGCACAGGGGCAAACATCTCCACATGGGTCTTCACCAATCAAGGTCTGTGTGAGAGACTGAGGCTTCAATCGTGTGTGTGAAGAACTGAAAAATGATATTGACTTTGTTTTCAGTTAAAAATAATAATGTTGAATCTAGAGACACTAACCCTAAATCGTAGGCTAAGTGTTCAGCAAAGTTAGAAGGTAAAATAGCATCAATGAATACTCCTTCAGGTCGTCATGAGTCCCAGGAGCCGTTCCTCCAGTGGATGGTTCTGCTCAGCAACATGTCTGACCTCCCCTGGGTTCACACCATCAGCTACGGAGACGATGAAGACAGCCTGTCTACTGCATACATGATGCGCATCAACACAGAGTTCATGAAGGCTGGCGTCAGGGGAATCTCTTTGCTCTTTGCTTCTGGTCAGTGAGGAGGAAGTATGCTGAACCCATCCACACAGAGACATTCAACAACATCCCCAAACCACACTTAATCTATATACCGTGTCGGCAAATTAGTGCCGTTAATGAGCGAACAAAAGCCTTTGTTTGTGTCGGTTTGTCTACAGGACAGTTTCAGCCTGTTGTCTTTTGAAAATGTGACCGTCACATTCTGTCACTCATGTTAAAGGCAATGACTGCGACCTCTCACTAGTTTCTGGTTTTGTTTCTAATTCATCTAGTTTGTTTAGCGAAAGAACAAATTCCTGTTTTCAGTGGACACAAATGTCAAGAATGCCACAAATTGGGAACTGAAAACTGAAACTTTTTGCAACAGCTTGAGAGGGAGCTGATAGTTTCTTTAAAAAAAAACAAGGTGTCAACTTACTGTGACGATGCTTCATTGTTATTGACAGCACATTATCACATCTCTATTGTTTTAAATACAAACCTAGGCATGTTGGCACCGGAAAAAGAGAACTTGCTGCATGATTACCTGCTACATAATCTTAAGTCTCTGATGTTTTAATGAGCATCTCTGACATCACTCTTTGTTTCGGATCTTGTTTCATATTCAGGTGACAGTGGTGCAGGCTGCAAACATTTGGGTAAAGGCCAAAACTCCTTCAGGCCAAGTTTTCCTGCATCAAGGTATGTTCTTGTTCTACATTTCTGAACGCAGACAGGTTTCTGTGTGACACTAGTTACGCACATTAGCATAAGACTGGACTGGGGCAATTGTCACGTGCCTTGTATTGGTGTTATGGGAATCTACAAAGACATATGGATGTTCCATTTCAAATTTAGAAAGAAATACAATTCAAAAAAGAATTTAGCCTGCAGTATTCTTTGCAAAAACGTTGATTCAGTGCAACAGACAGACGTTTCTAGGTCCATTGAACCCCGCTCTTATATGTTTTGTAGCTAGTGTAGTGCAGGTCTTCTCTCAAAGGGTATGGGAAAAGCATTAAACATCCATTGCTCTATGTCCTGTCACTCGTTCCCAGCCCATATGTGACTACAGTAGGAGGAACATCATTCAAGAACCCATTTAAAGTCACATATGAGATTACAGATTACATCAGTGGAGGAGGCTTCAGCAACGTCTTCAAGATGCCCGACTACCAGGTAAGAATATCAGGTCAACGGCTCTTATAGGCGCAGTTATTGCAGTAATTGATGCCGTGTATTTGTGTTCCTGTAGGCCAGTGCAGTAGATGGGTACCTGAAGACGGTAGCAGCGACCCTTCCTCCTCAGTCGTACTTCAATACCAGCGGCAGGGCCTATCCAGACATGGCTGCCCTGTCGGATAACTACTGGGTGGTCATGAACAGAGTACTGGTCCCCTGGGTGTCTGGAACCTCGGTAAAATATCTCAAATTTGGTTAAGCTTCTTAGTGAGAAGAGCGTTGGCAATGTGACAGAACAGATACAAAGCCACACAATGATTTCCTGTAGTGAAAACGAAGGCTAAAGCACAAAAACAATGTAAACTGAGCAAAAAATATCAATAAATCTAAACATGCAAGCAAGTTATTCACATTTTCACTGTCCAAAAAAACATTCCTAAAAGACTATATACAGTAGTTATCTTTTTTAGTAGTAATTGGTCACTTTATTGCATCTCTCATCGGTTGATCTACCTTCCAGGCATCAACCCCTGTGGTCGGAGGCATGCTGTCTCTCATCAATGACCAGCGGCTGCTGAAGGGCCTGCCCACCCTGGGCTTCCTCAACCCTCGCCTCTACAAGCTCAAAGGACAAGCTCTGTTTGATGTAAGTCAAGTTATTACAGAAGTTACATCGTTATACAGTTGACCCTTAAAGCTCATTTCCAGACTTAGATTTATGTAGTTTGAACCGTTGAGAACAGAAAATAAAATAACAGGAACCAAACTGTAGAACTATCCAAAACAACTGAATTTGCAGTATGAAAAACACAAGACTATGTTTGTACATTCAATAAGGTTTTGTGTGAAAAGAAAGCAGAGGGAAACCCTTCGTCAACATACCTTGTAGTTGTGGTCTGTTTCCTAAATGCTTTGCATCTCCAGGTGACTGAGGGCTGTCACCTGAGCTGTCTGGACGAACAGGTTCAGGGAAAAGGTTTCTGTGCTGCACCATCGTGGGATCCTGTTACAGGATGGGGGACACCAAACTACCCTGCACTGCTGGCTGCTCTGCTGGCTGAGTGAAACCCCCACAGTCCATGAGAGTGAAACCTACAGGGTGGCGTCTGCTCTGAGAGCAGGTACTCTACACAAATCCAGAGGCAGGGTGGTGAAATAGAAATACCTACACTTTTTAGATTTATGCCTCCTTTTTGTTTTATCTTTTTTATTTTCACTCGTATGCATGTAAGGATACTCTTGACTGCTTTTTATCAATTCTCCAAAAGGCTTAAAGCCGTTTCCTCAAATATTTTAGGTCAGGGATAGTGGTGGTTTGGGATTTTTATTGCTACACTTGCAGTTGCTTGTTTCTGCTGTTCACTGCATTTTTAACTGACCCAGATTTCTCAGTGGATCTCTCAAACACACTTCCAGGTATCTTAGTGTTAACAGTAATCTTATGCCTTAAATTCATGCCACTAGATGTAGCAAGGGGAAGTGTGGGTAATCATAATAAAAACCACATCTTAGATGTACACACGGGCCTATTTCAATAGGTTTTGATTTTAATAGTGTTACGTTAGATGTCAAATAAGAATCTTTATGCAATATTTTCACCAGATCAGGCAATTCAGCATGAAATTAGATAGAAGTTTGGATATGATGGCCAAAGTGTAATATTGGTCTACTTTGCCATACTACTCTGCAGGGATGAGCTAGGTACAAGTTATAGTTGTATTTAATAACAAATGACTATTTGCATGCAATTCTAAAAAATAAAAGTCACTTGTGTATTTGAAATGAAACGGGAACATACAGTACGTAGCTTAAGATTACCAGGACCTTTTGAAACTTGATTTTATTTTGGTTTGTTGTGCAGCTACAAACTAACCAAATGCACTGTAACGTGGGTTAAGTGATTTAGCGCTGCTTTTACCCACCAGCATTGTTGCACATGTCTTTATCTTTAAATCCTCAAATCAATGTATTTAATGTGAGACTGCCTGTAATGCATTGTTTATTAAGGATCGATTTTTACTTGGAAATGTCAGTGGATTGTTTAGGATGATCTGGATGCTGCAGTTTTTAGGAATGCACCTCACGCTTGTGCAAATTGAAAATGTAATGGAAATTAATTGGTGAGTAATCTGAGAAATGATGAATTGATTGTAATTCTTTTTTAAATGCATAACTGCCAGCATTACAGGGTTCATGTTTTAATAATGAAAAGAAGTTAGCTGGGGCCATGACATTATATTGGTGTTACTACTGAAGTACAATTAGTAACATTTGAGTTTGCAGCTGCCAAAGTGAGCAAAGAGTTTCTCTTAAAAAAAAAAAAATACCTTTTTAATTTCTAATGCACATGTTTAAATTCTCCCTGGCCTCTCGTGTTTCTCATGTCAGACAGAAACTGAGTTGACTGTGTACTTAAACTATTGTTACAATTTACCAGCGTTAAGGTGCCGCTTTCAAGCGGTACAGTTTTAAGTTTTAAGACGTGATACAATTGTCAACCGTATATTTGCAGTGTGCTGAAAAATAAAAGAACAAAAGAACCAGAATTTGTTTCACTTCCTTGTTTCTCAAAGTAACCAAGCGAGGAAGTATACAGTGAAGTCATTTATCAAACAACTGATCTTATTGTTACCAGACAAGGAAATAATTGTCTGGAGATTATTTTATCAACATATTGTTACACTGCTGAAGCAATCTCCAATACTGACAACAGTGTTAACTCCAATGTGATTCTTGTTGAGCTTAAACAGAACCTCTCAAACACTACTTATAATGTCCTGATGACATGTGACCTCGAATAGCCTCATCATTCAGGTTTTTGAGCAGCTCTAGTATTTGTCTCTAAATGAACAGTTGAATAGTATAAACAAGGGAATTATATTAAGTTTAAAATGTGAGAGGACAGATGACAGTTTTAATGTTTGTAGTGCAAGGGAGAAAAACATTTTAATCGGTGATCACTATTGAAAATCACATGGCTATTATCTACATGATTCAGATATTGCATTGTACAAAATGAATATATGCAAAGACCACCCAGTCCCCCCTCGCAAACACACTCAGATGAAGGGGAAAGGGAGAGTTAAAACAAACTGTGAAACCTAATAAGAGCTACGGGGACAATCTCACTACATACATTACCACAGAGCTTATGTCAAACAGTGTACAATATGCACACTTGGGGAAAGTAGAAAATTGAAAAGGTGTCATTGCTGAGGATTGATGCAAATTTGACATCTATTGCAAAAACTTTTTAAATGGCTACGGTATAAATATGCTTTAGGTGCAGATCCATGAATTAACATCTTCACAAGAAGAAAGCGTAAATTGTTCCATCCAGGTAGCGCCAAAGTAGAGAGAGAGAGATGCCTGAGGGGGTCGGGGTTCTCGTGAGTTCCTTGTTCAAACCTCCATAAGTTTATCAAAAAGTCTGAGAAAAGGTCATTTCTCAAAAACCTTTTATCTAGAGATAATACAAAGGGGACTTCTTGTTTCACAACAAAGCAGGCCACGGGACATTAGTTTGTCAAGAAGCGGAGATACGGGTCAAGTCCTCCAGTGTGTGTGTTCACGTCGTCGTCTTTTCACTGGTTGTTTTTGGCTTTGGCGTGTGTGAGGATGTGAGACTTCAGGTTGGTTGACTGGGCAAATTTTTTGTTGCAGCCATCAAAGGGGCACACATACGGGCGGTCTCCAGTGTGAATACGCACATGTGTGCGCAAGTTAAAGTCCAGAGAGAACCGCTTGCCACAGCCCTCAAATGTGCACTGGAGACGAGAGAGATCAAGTTAACGCTGCTACATGTCACACAGATAAAAACTGATAGAATTCAACTGCAGGTATTTGAGATGACAACAGCAAGGTTTGTATAGAATTGCTCTTCCACAAAACAAGATGGGCAAAGCTTACATCTCAGTATTAAAATCCTTCTTTTAAAGCACATTAAAATGATGCAGCTTTCTCCAGAAGAAGGGAAATATGACACGCCGAAAATTTAAAAAAAGGACTCACCTGGAAAGGTTTCTCTCCTGTGTGTACCAGTTGATGCCTCTTCAGTTTTGAACTCTCCACAAAGGCTTTGCCACACTCTGCACAGACGTGCACACGAGGCCCGTGGGTATGCAAGTGCTTTCTCATCGCCGAGTTGTCCCTGAACATCTTGGTACATCCCTGAGCCGGAGAGAAACCAGATGAAGCTCGTCACCCGGGACATATATTAACTTTACAGTGTAGAAAATACACGCATGTTCTCAGTACGGTGATGTTAACAATAAAGGAATACAGTAGAACTGAGTAGGGTTCTGTTCATGTGTGTTAACCTTCGTCTGGTGTTATAAACAAACCGCCGCACTCACTTTATGTGGACAGGCTATCGTTCTGGGTGCATCATCTTCTTTTACTTTTCTTGGCTTCATTCTGCATCAGAAATAAGAAATCATTATAGACTGTTCACTTAACTATCAACATTCCTGAAACAGACAGACACTAAGATGTGTTTACAAAATAACTACCCTAAGTTAAATACTACAAATCACAAGAAAAAGTTAACATAAACGTCTGTACCGTGCAAACTCTGCCAGCTGTTTGGGGTCTGAGAGGTCAATGCCTGGGATTCCTCCAGGAGGAAGCTTCTTCCCCGTCATGTATTCAGAATAATCTGGTGGAGAGTTCTCCCCTATGATTTGCTCCTCGTGGTCTATGTCCTTCTTGTCATCTGAAAGGGAGGAACAGAGGTGTTGATAATGAAGACAGTACAAGAACATGTGGAAAACGTTGATTAAAGTAAATTATAGATAAAACTTTTTTCATACTCATGAGTATTTCCTGCCACTCTGTTACTTATTGTCTAAGAATAGACGCAGAGGACAGGAAATACAGATTTGGGCTCGAAGGTCTGTATAAAAAACACGTAGACCACAAGTGTCATGTTTTTGTTGTTATAAAATATAAATAGTGCAGAAAATAAAAGACCTCAAACTAATTATTAATTTTACTTACTACTACTTACTAACTCACGCACATATCTTTGCAATTAAGTGGTACTTTTAAATATCTCCCTTTAATAAACTGAGTGAAATAGTACGGGAAGATTCACCCTTCCGTGTTTAGAAACACTTTTCAAATATTAACAAATATAAGTTGCAACTTGCAATTATCCGATATTAAAGTTGAGAAGTTGATGGTGTTTTGTAGGAATTTGTCACCGTTTATTAATGAAACCATACAATGTTTTACATATCTAATGTGAACATATATGTGTTCTAAGGAAGTGTAAAGTCTGAGGGGTCCCTGAAGGCACCACAGCCGTTACCGTTGAACTGCGCCACAGCGGCCTAGCGGAGCCAGCTGCACTCGCTCCCACACTCGCCGCCATCTTCGTCGGCCAAATAAACGCCATTTTTTCGGGCCGCCATACTTTCTAGACCGGGGAAATATGGCGGCGCCCATCGACACATAAAACATGGCTTCCCATAAAAACAAAAACATTTCAAATGGATTTTAAGTGGCTCAGAGTTGGGAAATAGGTCCTACTTTAGCAGAGGACAAGGCCCCAGCTGGGCCCAGTCACACGACACACACGCTGAGAACAAAGCGAGGGGGCAGCTTGAAAGAATTCACTCAAGACTCTGTACTTACCCGATGCCCACATAGTCACTGAAAACTCCCCCTCCAAAGTCTTTATCTGGACCTGCTTCTGTTCCCACTTTCTGCCCATTTCTCCCCCGCTCATGTAGCTCTTTTTGCCCGCTTTCTTTCCGCTTCCAGCCCTCTTCATCCGGCCTGTCGAAGAGCTTCTCCCGGCGCAAGTAACAAGAGTCTGTTCGATATAGTCCTCGTCCACGGCAGGCACTGGGATGAGGATTTGGTCCTCAAACCCGTCATCCGTGTGCAGTTCAGAGTCATCTTCGCCCACCACCTCCTCTCTTGTTTGCACCAAAATCACCTCCTGGTGCGAGTGAATCGAGTGTGGATCATCCGAGTCAAGAGGCTGTAACGCGATCATAGGCTGGTGTTCACCGTCGTCTCCAACAATTGTTGTCTCGATTGTCTCTACTTCGATTTCATGCAGTTCCACTATTTCCGCTGGCATTTCTGACCCGTCCGTTTCTATGTACAGAGTGTCCCCCGACGCCATGATAAATGTTGTATTTCCTCCTTCTTATATGCTATTTTTACACTCTCTCTTTTCCTCCTGTCTAAACTCAGCCTTCCTCCTCCCTCTCCTACAACAACTCTACACTACTGTACTGTACTCTCATCGCCACACTGCTCTAGTTCTCAAGTCTCGCGTGATTTGGACCACCGAAGTCCCTTTCAAATGGGAAACTCAAATCTGCAGCGTCTTCATTCTTAAAACTTGGGCATAAAGATATTAACATGAATGTAAATATATATGTAATCAATTATTTATAGAGAAAAAACACATTATTATCATATTAATCATAGCCTAACATGTAATATAATATGAATAGGCTATACAATAATAGTGTTTAAAAAAAATCAAGCTAGTGGAAATTAGTCTTGATCATCATTTTAGCTTCTTTATTTGTTCCACTTAATATTGTATGCAAATATTATGACAAAATGTGTTTGTTTATTTGAATAATTGCTTGCTCTATAGAATTTGAAAATTATAATTTTCCTGAGACCATGTGACCATATTCAAATTGAAAAAAACCACTGTCCAAAACGCAAATAAATATACATATATATTTGCAATGATATAAAACAGAGACAAGCAAAGCAAATGGTAGGGATTACAATATTATCCTATGTTTCACTTACAGCCTTCCATTAATTCCACTGATATTTAACAGATAGATGTGTCACGTAAAAGTAGTAGACCTATGCGTTATTGTTGGTAGAGCAAGCTCCAAGCTGTATGGACTGTATTTTCTTTTTTTTAAATAGAGTATTACTTGTGCAATACCACACAGCATCGCATAGAAGTATAATGCCAGTTGTTTCTCGTGACAGAATGTAAAGATGCAGTTGTTTGCCAAATATTACATGGCCTACAGTTCAGCAGGTGCTCAGCTCGGGGGGAGGAGTTTGTGATCACAACTCACACCTGCAGCCAGTGTGAGTGGGTGTGTCCCGATACTGTGAAGGTTTGATGACACACATAACGCCACAGAGCTGGTTGCTTCGGACAGAGACAGGTTAGTCATGGGGAAGACAGGTGGAAGAGGCGACTTTGAATGGGTCTACAATGACCAGCCTCACACTTCAAGAAGAAAAGAAATTCTGGGTAAGATCATATTTAAAAACTAATAAAATCGTTGCTGTCACTGAGAAAACTGCTGAGTTAAATTCCCGGTTAGTTGGTTTAATAAGTTGAAGCGCAGCCAATTTTTTTCTCGTCAGTTTGTTTAAGGTCGCAGCCGGTTAAACCTGTTTATTAGCTGTTGCTTAACGAGCTATGCGTCTACAATGGATGCAGAGGAGACATAGAATCTGACGAGGCATACACGAGTGATTTACTATGGGGATGCAAGTTACACAATCCTTTTTAAGCACAAGTAGAAATATTGTTTTAAACTCTATTTTAAACTGCAGATCTTCAAAGGCAATGATATATAAAAGTACAATATAATTTACATTACAAGCATATTACATTTATCTCACATTTTCTTTTCTCACAGTTCAACTCAAATTTCGGTAGTTGCAGTATTTTCATGACAGTTTTGTAAGCAAAAGTCAAAAGGAGGAGGGAATGTGGCTTTCAGCTAAAGTTAAATTGAATATTGGATACCAGATTTGAGTTTTGCCTGAAAATCTAACTCAAGGCTATCACCTGTTCTTGTTATCAGTCATCATTTTCTCTGACTTCGAAGACAATACCAGCATATTGATAGCAGGTGCAGTTGACAATGCCTCCGGGCAAAACACATTCCCTGCGCATGACAAAAACAGTTGCAGTGCTATGCATTAAGTGAGGAGAACGGCTGTGTGAGAGTCGGGGGATCTGCGAGAATCCGTGAAAGTATAACCTTTATTCAACAAACCGCCTTAAACCTCGTCTGTTGTCAAGACATCATTAATGCAAGAGAATATTTGTCCAAACTGTGTATTTTATGTAGGCTATGGTCCTTCTTATTTTCTCACTTTTTAAATGCATCAAATCTGTATTAACATAAGTCAGCTTTTGTAATTTGATCTATTATGTAATTTGATTCAAACAGTTTAGATGAACAAGATCTAAACCTGTTGACGTACATTTGATCCTGGCTTTGTCCAGCAGTCACATAGTCACTCTGGTGTGAAAGAAGCACATCTAAAAGGTGATGGGTTGTTTGACACCACCAGGCCTTGAATTATTAAAGTGTTTTTTTTCTTTTAATTATCCTCTGCCTTGCTCTGATGGGAGAGGCAGATGGATTTGAGTGTTAGGGGTCGTTGAACCTCACTTCCTTTTTAAATGATCATGAGGGATATTTTGATTGTCAAGCAGCTTTGTGTTTTATTGAATGGATACTTGTTTGGCATGTCTGCAGCCTATTGTGGCTCCACTTGCATGACGTAAACTTTACGTTCCTAACGGCTACCATTAAAGTAGTGGTCAAACAGATCATGAATGATTGTGACGCTGCCCGATGGCCTTCTTTAGCAGTAGCTCTGAAAAACAGCGTGCAGTTGAATCTGAAATAAAGTTTTAGTTAAAACTCCTTCATTTGTGAATGAAATGCCACGTCTCTCTGTAACACGGTGAAGACGAAATCCATTGGTGGTTGTACAGCTTTAAGGAGTTTAAACAGTGTCTTTTATGATGTCTTGTTATTGATTTCACTTTTTTCCTGTTGAGTGAGCTACAATATCAGCACTTCAAGATGTATAGCCCATAAACATGGTTATAAAAAAATAAAATGACACACTGGAGGAGAGTTCAAATCATACTGTGGAATTCGCAGGAGATGTATCTTTGCATACAGCCTATTGGCTTAACATTAACAACTTAAAAAGGGTTTGGTCAGTAAAGGGGAGACCTACATGCAGTGAAACCCTTTTAGTTACCAGGGAGGGTCCAATTTGCATGCATAGTGGCATCACACAAATGAGCTGAAAGGAAAGAAGCCGGCCAGATTTACATGAAAAAGTGTATGATGGTGCATGGCTATCTTCAGCTAATGCATGATGGGATATGCTCCTTTACCCCTGTGATCCTGAATTATGTCTGTAAGGTGTGGCCAGTGTAACAAATCAGAACCTGCGTGTCCGAATGAGTCTATTATGTTGTAACTGTCATATGAACTATATCTCGCTCTTTTTGTAAAGGTGACTGTTTGAACCACTCCCTTGTATCTCACTCAGTTTTATTCCCCTCAGCAAAAAGACACCTCTGCCAATTAAACATGACTTTAGTCAGCAGGTCCTTCCCAGGAGAAGGGCTGGTACCATACACCATGCTTGATTATGTTCTTTGGGTTACACAGGGTCACAGTTATGGGTTGAGATCAAACTTTTAGAATTGACAGTGAATGAGTTTTGCTAAACAACTTTCCCTGCTGGATTCATGACGGATATTTAACGTCCTATACATTCTACATAATCATGTTTTAAAAAAAAAAAAAAAAATTAATTAATCTGTCTTTTTCTCTTCCCTTTCACTACACTCATGAATCTATTTTCTTTTTTTCCCTTGACTACCTTTTGTTTTTTCCTACCTGTAATGCTCTTCCTACTCCCTTTCTTTCCTACAATCACGTCATTTCTGTCCACGTCCCTTTCCATCCTATTTTCCGTCTGCTTCTCTCCCAAGCCAAATATCCAGAGATCAAGTCTCTGATGGGTCCGGATCCCCAGCTGAAGTGGATAGTATCGGGCATGGTCCTGACCCAGCTCCTGGCCTGCTACCTGGTCCATGACCTCTCCTGGAAGTGGATCTTCTTCTGGGCTTACGCGTTCGGAGGCTGCGTTAACCACTCCCTGACTCTGGCGATCCACGACATCTCTCACAACGTGGCCTTTGGCAACAAGCTGGCGAAGTGGAACCGCTGGTTTGCCATGTGGGCCAACCTGCCCATCGGGTTGCCTTACTCCGCTTCCTTTAAGAAGTACCACATCGACCACCATCGGTATCTTGGTGGGGACCAGCTGGATGTTGACATCCCCACAGACATTGAGGGATGGTTCTTCTGCACCCCGGCCAGGAAGGTCCTGTGGCTCTTCCTCCAGCCCTTGTTCTACGCCATTCGCCCATTGGTGGTCAATCCTAAACCAGTGGGTCAGCTGGAGATCCTAAACGCAGCCATTCAGCTCACCGTAGACTTAATTATCTACTATCTATGGGGGATGAAGCCCATTGTTTACCTCATTGCAGGTTCTATCCTGTGTATGGGACTGCATCCTATCTCTGGACATTTCATAGCTGAGCATTACATGTTCATGAAGGGACACGAGACATATTCCTACTATGGATCACTGAACCTGATCACCTTCAACGTTGGGTATCACATGGAGCACCATGACTTCCCAAGCATACCTGGCAGTAAACTACCTCAGGTGAGACTGTGTTCTTGTGATAGATCATGGCTAAATTTCCAACTTTGGACTTAAGTCATTCTTTTGAGGTTGTCAGGGATTTTTTCTCAGGGTGTGGGCAGATAAGACGGGGCCCTTCCTGTACTACTTACTTTACTGTACTGTACTACTCACATTTTCTATCAGCTGCTAATATTTATCAGATGAAAGGCTGGGCTCTGTAATTGATTAACTGCTGCTTCTCTAGCCCCACCAGAGCATGAGGAGATCCAAAGTGAGATACCTGCCTATTGACACAGCAGGAAGCTGCTTTTATTGAACCTTTTATGCTTATGTTCGTTTACTTTTTTTGGACTATCAAGTGATACAGTTTCAGGATTTTTTTATTTTTTTTTATCATTCTGTACATAAACAGCAGTGCATTAATATCCTGCTATGTCAACTGTGGTCACTGCTGTCCAAACTGTGTCTGACGGTTTTGACAGAAAGTCCTTTTATGAGAGAAACTGTGCAATGTGTTTTCCTGTTGAACAAAGCCGCTAAATATCTTCTATCAGCCTTTGTGTCTGTATCTGATTGTCGTAGTGAAATAAGGTGCCATTTTGCCAATTAACATTCTTATTTTTTTCACACACTCTAATTCTCACTCGTTATGTTTTCTTTGGCAGGTAAAGCAAATTGCAGCAGAGTATTACGACTCACTGCCTCAACACAATTCCTGGATTCGGGTGTTGTGGGACTTTGTGTTCGACGACAGCATTGGCCCATACGCCAGAATCAAACGGGAGTACAAGCTAAGCAAGCAGAAATAGATGTGTGACTGATTATATTTTCCTTTGAACCGAAATGTGAATTTCAGTAGTGAAATATGTATGGACCCCTATGAAATATCCTTATCCTCATATTGCAATTATATTCCCTTCCGTATGATTGTCACTGTTAGTAAACTATCTAACATCTTAAATAAGTCCTGTCCAGAAAGTCCTGAATGTGCGTATTTCAGTTTCATACATTCAAAGTGCATGAAAATGGGGCGGTAATTCAAATACAGCTAGTTTCATTATCTCACTATTTATTCATGCCTCTATTCCTGCTATAAGCACATGGCCCACTGTCCTGATACTGTGATGACATTTCCTTCTATCCAGAAGGCACCGAGAAAGGCAAAATAATGATGAAAAGCTAATATTTCAACACAAATACAATCCTCATTTCTGTAGGAACAGGTCCCATACATTCTCATGAGGTTTACCAGAAATGGCACTAACTGTTTTGTTTCCTGACTACACACATTACTGTACGCCTTCTGAATGTGAGAATCGAGGCACTGAATATAATTTCAAATCTCTCATTCAGAGCAGCGCTGAGGTGGAAAATAAGCATTGAGACTTACCTTTCAGTAAGAAGAGCCTTTTCTACAGTGACGCCCCGCTCTGCATGTTCGCAGCTTCATCGTGCTGTAAACAGTTTGATTACATCTACGAGGAGTGGACAAAATAACAGGAACATGTTTATAATGCAAAAAAGTAGTTATTTAGAAAATGCCAGTTGGAGTCTCAAAATGTTTTTTTTTTTTTTTTTTAAACTGTCGGGGGTGTTAAAGTAACTCAGTGGTCATTTCATGTTGCTCTGCAAGTCTCTCAGTGAGAGTCTTTTTGTGAACACTGGTCCTACAGCAAATCAACACTTCTGATCCATGAATTTAAAGACTGTTTTACCAAACTGATTTTTACTACAGAGCTATTGTATTGTAAGTCGTTTCTGTTATTTTGTCCACCCACTTAACTTAATCTTAGTGTAGTGATTGATAAGTGTGATCTTTGTTGTTATTTAAATGACTAATATATATATATAAAAACAGTAAAATATCTTTGTAAGAAGAACCTAATATAAAGACTATGACTTTGTGTTTTGTGGTTGAGTCTCCTTTCCAGACAAAGGACACACACACACACACACACACACACACACACACACACACACACACACACACACACACACACACACACACACACACACACACACACACACACACACACACACACACACACACACACACACACACACACACACACACACACACACACACACACACACACACACACACACACACACACACACACACACACACACACACACTCTCGGCAGGATAATGTGTAGATGGTTGACACGTCGATTGTTATTTGAATGAATTTACTTCCAGCTTTTAAATTAGAACGTAGTTGAGAGCGGACAGAGTGGATAGAATGCAACAACCAATATTGAACCAAATCCTTTCTGCAAAGACACATTTAGCTACCATCACATAGGCCTACCATTCACTTTCTGCACATCCTTCTCTGGTAAGATTTGCATATTGCCATAGCAACCCCCCCTTTTTTTCCCACCACATTGCTACCATTATCAAGTTCAACATCTCATATATAGAAAGGGGAATCTTCATGGAAACAAACCACATTGATAAATGTACCACCGTTTGTATTTTTTCATTTCTTTTTTTTTCAAAATCAAATAAACAAATTCATAGAGATGGGGTTTCATGCATACTTGGGAGGTTCACAAAGTATAGGATGTAGTTCTACATTGTTTTATATCTACGTAAAACCAGGTGGCACATTTACAGTTATCGGCCTGTTTTGTGAGTAATCCCCGAGTTTCAATGATCTCGCACATCTGAACAGGTAGAGAAAGTTGAACCTCGGTCACACTGGAGTTGTATAGAGCAGACTGTTATTGTGTGTTATCTGATCAATTGCCAAACATCATTTGCTCATTTGCGATGCATTAAGCCTCGGGTCTGGAGGAAAGAGGTATTTTAAGTAGCTAATTGTGGTGAAAACATTAAGATGTTTTCCAACATCTCTGGAGAGAAAAGGTTACATACACAACACCAGTATGAACAAGGTCATTGTTTTGTTTTTAAAATATGCCAGTCGAGGGGCAGGTGAGTCTGCAGCACCATTATGCCCTCTTGTGCTTGTTATTATGAAATAGTTGGGGATGAACTAAACAAACAAATCATAGAAAATATAAAAGGCTGACATAAATGGTGTGCAAGATTCCTTTCTCCTTCTATAATATCAATAAAATACTCATTGTCATCAACAGCATCATCATTATCACCACAGTTTTTAAATAATAAAACAGTAAAAACTTAGAAAACAAAAATATTTTCTTCTTAAGACTTGGACTGAACAGAGAACAAAGAGCTGCAACACTGGGCTGACTGAGTCTATAGGTGCACAGAGAGGACCACAACACCAAACTCAGCACGAATGTCCGTCCATCCCTCAATTCTTCTTTTAGTATATTTTTCATCCTCTGTTTGAGTTTGTCAGTCCTTTAATCGTTCTTTCAGCATCCTTCTGTTCTCATTCTGCTCTCCTGTCTCATTAACCCCTTCTCTCGGTTTCTCTCTTCCATTTTTCGCTGTCCAGCAGACTCAAATGTTGGCACAACATCTCTGCAACTTGCATCATGGCATCGCAGGGTCACAGAAACATTGAGAGAACATTCCCCTGGTCCTCGTGTCTGTGCATCTGCATGTCCATCCTCCTCTTGCTCTCCTACTGTTGCTCAGATGAGATTAGGATGTACTGATTCTGCCGATTTCTTGTCTGATGGCTGCAACAAAAGAACACCTTTTAGAGAATCAAAATATTCAGCAGCAACAACTTTGCACTCATGCTTGGCAAATCATGTACAGTATTTGTTTGTATCAAATGTTTGGAAAAATAGAATTAAAATGAATAATTACTGGTTTTGACAAGCTTTTTTTTTAATTCAAACTACTGTCGTAGCATTTTAAAGCCAGTGAGTTGTAAAAACTAGCGAGAGAATAAAGATTAAAGATGCTTTGTGCTCCTGGACACAGCAATGAATTTTACAAACACTGCATTGCTTACCATTAATGATTTCATCTTTCACTTTATGCAACTCACGTACAACTTCATCCAAAATTTCCTGCAAAACAAGACCTTCTCGTGAGTTCAACAACAGAGGGTTAGCAAAATAGTTCATATGATCCTTTACTGTAGTTAAGCACATGTCAATGACACCGACCTGTTTCATTCTGTCAAATTCTGTGTCTGATTCACTAGTGCTGCCGATGGGTCTCACTCTGCAACACAAAAAGATAAACTGCAGATGAGTATTACACACTAGCCTACATATTCAAGGATTACTTCCTACGTAACCACAGTTTAGACAATTCTTCCAAAAATCAGTATTTCATTTTTGTTACTTGCATCAGTGGTTATAACACAACGGATGAGATTTATGCTGAAACCTGAGTGGTTAATGCTCGAGGTTTGCTATTTCATATTCACACTCCCTTTACTCCTCTTATCGACAGACCTGGACACCAGCGAGGACTTGTCCGCAGAGTTGGATCGTTCCCAAGGCTTTTTCATAGCATCTGGAAAAGAGAAAAGAATAAATAACATCAATTCAAACAACTCTGAAACAGTAAACTATAATGCAGAGCAGTTATGCAATAATCAGTGTTGGGGAGTAACTAGCTGTAACAAGATAAATGTAATTGTAATCGGAGACTGTAATCAGTGTTGAGTAATGTTTACACTGCCTGGTTTAGATTGATGTTTTTAGGACTTTTCAGCTTTATTATTAGTTTAAAACATTTGTTGTGAAAAATAATTATGAAGTAATAAAGTAAGATGAAGTAATTAAAATAGTTACATTACTAGTAATCTAACTAGTAATCTGTAAACTATTACATTTCTAAAATATCCTTCCCAACACCGACAATAATCGCGTGAGAAGGTTTGTTTAGTACCTGTTGAGTTCTGCTGACCTGGCCCTCTACCACTAGAGTCGTCCTGCAGGAGAGAGAGAGAGAAATGAATTATCACTAAACAATAGTGAATAAGCTTTACTGTAAGTTTCCCAATCACGTTACATTTAAGATCACATCTTAAAGGAACAGTTGAATATTTTGGGAACGCTAGCCTTACTCTCTCAGAAGTTTCAGAAGTCATGTGCTGGACTACTTCTTGGGAACTGTGCCCGGCAAATAAATTGTGTGGTACATGAGTCCCAGTACAACCACACAATTAGTGAGCTTTAGAGGCTGGTAGGTAGATCTTGTTACCTCTGGACAGAGTCGGGCTAGCTGTTTGCTGCTGGTCTCAAGCATTACATTCAACAGACATGTGGTATCAATCTTCTCATCTAACACCAACATGAACATGTTCCCAAAATGTTGAACTATTCCTGGAAAAAGACTTACTTCATCAGGTTTCTCTGAAGCTTTCCGTCTGTTAAGAGGGAGAAATGAGTAAATGAGCAAAAAGTGAGATAAACATACAAATAGTTCAGTAGCTGGTGAAGAAAGATTGAGACATGGATAAAATACCAGTACAAGAGCTTTTTTGCTTTTTTGAGATAAACATTTACTGCAAGTAAAGCAGAACCAGGAAGACCAAAATGAAAAAGGTAGCTTGATATGACTCAGAGAACAGGTATTTTCACATGTTTCATCATAGTTAAAGGTAAAGGTGAAGGGTGTGTGTGTGTGTTTGTGTAGCTGTTTCACCTGCGAGCTAGTAAGGCATTCATCTCCTGCATTAGTCCCTCCCCACCACCTCCACTGCCACCACTAGACCGGTTGGAGTCACTTTTGCCACTAGACCCGGGCGGACTGCTCTCATCCTGAAGAACACGTTATAAAATGGGTTGCAGTTTTTTCGCTGTAGGGGTTTGTGGACTGAACGCGCTCTTTGTCTTCTTAACCCTCCCTCTTTACATAAGATGGCTTCAACAATAAACTACTGATAACGAAAAACCAGAAGGACTGGATCTATATCTCCTGAGCTAGCTTTATCCAGGGGAGCTCACCCTTTGTACTTTACGTAGTTTGGCTCCAGCCAGTGCTGCAGCCAGTCCTGAGGGTTGGTGCTGGGCACCGGGTGGGCCCCCAGGAGGCCCTCCGCCAGTGGGTAGTGGAGGGGGCATGGGTGGGGGAACCGCCATTGGGGGCGGTGGACCGGGTGGCGGTGGGGGGGCTGGAGGACCAGCCATGGGTGCTGGAACTGTAGCTGGAGGAGGCGCCACAGAAAGCAGACCTGCAGAGACAGGGGGGCCTGGGAGGGGCACAATTCCATATTGGTTAATGGCTATATGGGTTGATTGACCCTTTTGCCCCTTGGAAGGTTGTATGAAGACCGTCTGTGGAATGATGTGCTACACTCAACAATTGCTGACAAGACAGCTGACCACTGGGCCTCATTTGTGCAGAAAATGGAAATGATGGAATTAGAGAAATTCACAGGGAGAGTGATATTGGTTGTTTGGTAAAGTGGCTGATTATTTACAGCTAAATAAAGTTTTTTTTATATATTTTTAACTTTACAGGCAGCTATTGATTACATTTAATTTTAGTGCGTTATGAAAGTTACATTATTGTCTGAGGGTAATACAGTTGCAGAAGGGTTCGGTTTTGAAAACTCCGCCTTGGTTGTTCAGTAAGTGCATGTGGGAATCGCAGATATCTGAACTACGCGAGCTTGCACACTATCCCTTTACAATGTCTATGTTTGCGACATCGCTTGTGAAAGTGACAGCGGCAGCCATATAAAACAATAAAAACATATCCTTGAATAAAGCATTGAGAAGAGCTTTCAGAACTGCCTGAAACTGAGTAACCGTGTGAAAATAATGTGACTTTGATGATTGACGGACAGATCAAACAGTATGAATGTATCTATAAATACTCTATTTACATAAGCAATAAATACTGTTTGATCTGCCTTCACAGTCCTGAGAATAGAGCTTATCAGACAATATAAGTGAAAAAAACCTGTGTGGAGGTGGACTATTGGTGTATTGCGTGCATATGATACAGTTTTTTCATGCTCTCATGATTTATTATGGGTGAGGTTCATGTGAAAGTATACTCCCTGGCACGTGACCCACCCCACACACACACACACACACACACACACACACACTCACACATACACACACTGTATCATCCCACTGCTGAGAGACTACCTCCTCCTCTCTCCTCCTCATACTTACTGCTGCTGAACATGGGGGTCTGCTGGGGGACGGGGGAGGGGGTCTTCTTGGGCGAGCCCCCGTCAGACATGGCAGTGTAAGAGGGGGGTGAGGAGGAGGAGGAGGAAGTGGTGGTGGGGGGCTGGGCCTGCTGGTGGTACACCTGTTGCTGCTGCTGTTGTTGTTGCAGATACAGTTGCTGCTGAGGGTGGAAGGTGGATGGGTACTGGGGCTGGTGGCTGGGGGCGTGGCCGGGGGCTGTCTGACCTATCAGAGGAGGCAGGGGAACGGCCTCGCAGTACTGCGGGGTGAGTGGCAGATGCTGAGAATGAGGAGAGTAGGGGCCGTCTGGCTGGCCGTTGGAGTGAGGGTGGGGCTGGTGCTGGGGGTACTGGTGATGGCCCGTCACGGCGTTTGGGTCAAGAGGTGGGGGCTTCATTCTAGTGCTCAAGGGCGGGAGGGGGTGAGCCAACGGGAGGGTGGGCTGTTGGGGCAAACCCTGCTTCACAGGCATGGCCATCATAACTGGAGGGGAAGCGGAAGGGGGCATTTGGGCGTACATTTGCTGCAAATGGGAGGCGGACCAGGTGCCGTGTTTTGGGGGGAGCGAGATGTCTTGTTGCTGCTGTTGTTGTTGAAGGTGGCGGGCTGCTGTGGGAGGAGACAGGGGTATCTGACGGACCTGTCGGCCCTGGGTGGTCACTCCTGCCTGGACTGGGGAAAAGGCTGAGGCGAGCGAGGTGGAGAGCTGGGAGGAGAGCTGGGCTCTCTCCCTAGCAGCCCCTACCTCTTTCTCCTGAGAGGGAGAGGAGGCGGAGGAGGGAGGAGAGGAGGCCACACGGACGTAGGAGGGTGGCAGTGTGCTAGCTCTGTACTGTCTGTACTCAGGAGGGGTGTTTGGGTGGGTGGGAGGAGTGGACACTTTATATTGGAGAGTGGAAACGACTGTGACGGGCAGAGAGAGAAAGACAGAGAGAGGAGAGACAGGAAGAGGATATGCAGACGAAGAGGAGGACGAAGGAGGGCAACAAACAAAGGAAAACAGAAAAGAGAAAAATGTGAGAAGAATGAAAAGCAAACAACTGAGCAAACAAGCAAGTAAAGATGAGAAAATTAGGAGCAATCCAAAAAACAGAAGCCAATAGCAAATAAGAAAGAATCAAATTATCATAAAAACAACAAGCAGCAGAATGCAACATGACTGAGCCATGGTCAGAAAGCATTATGGCATTTCCCCCCCAACAGCAGCTGGAAGAAAGAGATGGCAGTAGAGCATGTTGCAGGGAGAGGGGGGGTAACTGATATCGCCACTGACAGCAGGGACAGAGGAGGATGTTTAAGTCTGAATGTATATTTAAGGGGCAGACTTGAACATTTATATGTGCGCATGAATAAAAAAGCATAAGGGCATACAGACTGGGGAGTAGTGGTTGAAACTAAGGCGGGAAACACCAACACAAACCACACTGGGAAAGATTGTTTACCTCTAGGAACCTATGGTATCAGGGTCTGGTATCTCTGGTATTTAGTAATGATAAAATCACCTGTTTGCTATGGGAAAGTAGAGTGTGCTCTGCCTGAGCACACACTGATTACTTACCTCATAAAAAAAACACAAAGCAGAGCATATTTGCTCCTCAGCGAGATTGTTTGTTGACAGCGGTAATGTGCATGAGTTTTTTTTTTTCTAAAAAGCTTGTGTAGCTAGGAGAATATGATATGCAGCCTTCAATTGATTTCGGTCTCCAGAGCAGGTGGTATGAGAGAGAGAGAGAGTGTGTGTGTGTGTGTGTGTGTGTGTGTGTGTGTGTGTGTGTGTGTGTGTGTGTGTGTGTGTGTGTGTTTATATAGCTGGGTGTGGGTGTTTGTTTAAGCCTCACCTGATCCTGACGTTCGTCGCTCCCTCTCCTTGTGCGCCTGCATCTGATGTTGTTCCATCATCCTATGAAGTGGAAGCATGTCACCGCTCTTTAAGTTTTTTTTCGGACCAGCCTGTTTCAATAAACTAAGCCTGATGTGTAGTTGTGTGTAGTCGCTGTCCTTAAATTAAGATCTAAAAGGGATTTTCTATGGATCGTAGTGCCACAGAATGAATAAGAAGCAGCAGACAGCAGCAGAAAATAGGACCAAGACGCTTTGTTTTGTATTTCCATCTAAAGTGTCTTCTTCCATTTGCTCAGAATCTTAATATCATGTATTAATGTTTGCTTCTCTGTGCAAAGACAGCACCATGTATGCTCTTGTATAAAGCAGACTGAAATTGTACCTCCTCTGGGCCTCGCTTTCCTCTGAAGAGGGCCCATTTTGGCGCTGGACGACTGGACCTGAAAGATACAAAGGGAGAAAAAAAAAAAATCAACCATTGAAAAACAAAAAGCAGTCAATCAATCATCAATTCCGACACCAGCCATCATCTGTACTCCTAATTAAGATACACATCTTAGCCATAGCTCTCCTTTTATGCTAATGCCCTTTTTACTTTTTTTTTTACATTGTAGACTTTTGTTTTGGGCAACAAAAAGCAATCTTGGGCCGAGAAATCTGATGTTTTATAGACTAAATGATTAACTGTTTAATTGTACATCAAAAAGCATTCCCCTTCAGCACTGATTATACGTTTGTACTGCAGTAGACACCATTAAAAGCCAGATAACCTCACAGTATATGTAAGAGTGTACTACAGAGAGAGAAACAGAAGTCAATGTTTGACACGCTGATATTTGACGGATTGCTAGTCAATGCTATAAATTGATGCAAGTTTCTATGTTGCATGACAACACCCAGCCGAGTCCTGGTACCCCTCAAACCTCATGCTGCGTTCACACCAAACACGAAGCAGAAGGAACAGTCTGTCCTTTTAAACCTTCTTCCATCATTCTCTTCATTTATTCTAAACTCCATGTTTCACTTATTGTTTGTATTTACTCTTTCCACTCCCCCCTGATCCTTCCTGGTCCTTCTTTCTCTTTTCTCTCTTTAATATCATGTAGCTGTATTTTGTTATATGCCGTATTTCACAGCATGAAAGTGCATGGGTAGATTTGTTCATTGTGCACTTTCATAGTCACTCTATCGCGTGGTAACATGTAGATGTCCTGAGCATCTCTTTCTGGGTAGTTTTCACTGTAGGATTCAGACCAGATCTAAACATGCGTAAACAAGCCCTCAAAAATATAATCGTCTCATATAAAATAGTCCCAGAATCAAGAGCAGGAAGTGTTTACAGACCACAGCAGGCCTCATGTGAGGAACTGTGACTTTGCCCCAGAGAACCAACAAACTCTTTGTTATGTTATGTACTCAACATGTTGCCAGCCACAGGAATTTAAACCAGAAACCACAGCAGGAAAGAATCTAAGCGAGAGGAAGAAACTTAAATACATAACAAGGAAATATCATACAAATGAATGAAATGTAAATACAGTTAACAGACTCTAAGGGAAGAAATACACATGGGATTAGGTAGCAAGAAAGTTCTGTCAACAAACGATTATTTTATTAGCATTTAAGTCACTATGTCAACATTGTTTATAGAAGTTGCCAAATTACCAGCCGCATTTAGCATCTCAGTTTAGCACTTTGCTTGTTGACCAACTACAGACAGCCTTCAGCCCCCCCGCTGAGTGACGAAGTTAGAGCCTCATTCTGGGGCGGCTATTAACGGGGAGCAACAGGCAGAGCACTTATCATATTTCACCAGAATACCAGTCATTAAACTCCAACGCCTGATGTGACATCAGGGACACCCATGGGTGATATTTCCATTCGCTGTGTCTGGAGCACAGGTGGGCGGGGCAAACTGTAGTTTGAAAAACACTAAATGGACCACAAGCGAGGAGTGGAAAGTGAATTGTTTGACCCTTTTTGTACCAAATATAATACTCGCTTTTCACATGACTCTTTTGTGTTTTTGGATTCATTGGAATTTTGCAGCAAATGTGACTGTCAGACAGAACTCTACAACAGATTTCCATTCATGTATTTTGAAGGGTTTGGGCTAAAACATGACCCATTATGCCACAGACACTAACTCTTTAACACACACTTTATTTGATGGCTTTGACTTTCATGCAGGTTAGTGTATTAAACGTGGTTTACAGGAAACTGACAAATTTGTATTTTATTGTTATTAGCTTAATATATATCCACACACTAAATAGGGACAGTTTGGAGACATTTTTCCTGTCCACTGAGATAAATTTGTATTCTTGACTATGAAAATAAAACTGACGTGTGCATGGTGTTTTTTGTCCTCAGGCAGTAACAGACTAAATATGCTAACTGCAGTTATCACTTGCTGATAATGACATAGTTCAATTTATTCTGTCACAGCTGACGTCTCGTTGCCTTTGTTCCTCTCCTGAATTCTGCTTGTCAGCTCCTGGCAACTATGAATTAAATTGAGCAAATATTCTGAACAGGACATTAAAATAATAAATGTTTACTTTGATAAGTCTTTATGAAGCTCTTTAAGAATACCAATCCGGATCTTGAGTAAGCTTTCAGATCACAATGAATGCGATGCTAAATAGGAGTTGATACAAATACAAATATTTGCAGCATGCACCTTGCTGCCTCTCTGGTCAACAACTTCAGCGTGTATTATTTTTAGGTGAGACTTCAGGGATTCACTCTTAAAACACAATTAAGCTTTCGGCACACATTAATGAGATAGATGTGAGGAAGACAATTATCACCCCCCGGTTGTGCAGTCCTGCACGTGTATCCATGCATAAGTGTGTTTCTACTGCTGACGTGGTGCACGGTATACGCCGCTAGCTGTTTCCATGGTGAAGGAAGTACAGGAAGCCCAAGGGAAGAGCGGGCCTGATCAGACTTGTAAGCATGTTATGGGCACACAAGTGTGTAGTTGTTGTAATATGTGATCAAAGGAAAATCAATTATTTCTCCCTCTTGTAGACCCCCAATCTTTCCTTAAACACTCACAAGGCCACACAATAAAGAAAAGATGGATTACAAACATCAGGCTGCCCAGAAGCAGCATGAATGAAACAGAAACATACACTTTGCACCTTCACTTAAAAATGACATGTTCCAAAGTGTTATCAGACCTTTATTCTAATTCGTACTCTGTATCTGAATGCTCTGTGGATTTCTCGTGTGGAAATACCCCGTTTGACTCTGTTAGTTTTCCAGATGAGACAATAAAGTGTAGTTTAAGATTACTCTTCTCAATGAGGTATAAACTACCATTCTTCATTACAGAATCTCCTGCTGTGAGCAGATTCATTGTTGAGTTCTGCAAAGCATTTTCAGACTCTCCTTCCCCTTTCCTGGCAGACACATGTACAAAAAATCCTTTAAAAAAAACAACACATTTCATCAGAAGCAACTTTTTCTGTTCTTCAATATAATAGCCACAGGCCAGTTTAAATGTGGGGTTAAAAAGTTCTGCTACACAAAGTTCCAAAGCAAAAAAGGTTGAGAACTATTGGTTTATAATTCAACAATGTATTGTATTTCTTAAGCTTATGAAATGTCTGTTTTTGTAAAATTTGTATCTGAAAAGTAGTATAGCTGTCAGAAAGAAGTAGATGCGTAAAAAGTACAATATTTTCAGTTGAAATGTTGCGGAGTAAAAGTACAACAGTAGCATAAAATGGCAATACTCTTAAGTAAAGTTAAGTAAAGTACCACCAAATTGCACTTGAGTAAATGTCTTTTCTACCACTGTAAGCAACACAATGCATGATTATCTATTCACTCAAAATAACTGATGCTGAACTTCTGTAAGCGCAGACAACATGCATGGCTGGTGGGCAAATTCCTCAACAGCTGGACACTTACGGAGGATGATGATGGCTGAAGAAACCATTCTGAGGACACCAGGTGAAATCTCTGGAGTCAGCATGATTTTTCCACAGCCTACTCAGCACTACACGATACTTTTTTATGTAACTATGCTACTTCTTTTAGCAAGTAACAGCATAAACAATATACTTAAGTAAAAACGTTTGCCCTGCATGACGAGTTCCATGATCCCACATCCAAATGCACCCAAAAAAAGGAGGGCTGCTATGTGAGCACGGCGGGGTACGACACGAAGGCTCCACATTGGGATATTTTAGCCCCCACTAGGAGAGTCACAAGGATGGAATGACACCGCAATTAAACGCTCACAGATATCCTCTCTCAATGTCTTATGCACACACACACAGATTATAAGTAGCTTGTAACTAGAGCTGGTCAGACGCTATTTAGTAAACCAAGAGTAGGCGTGAGTTTGGCCTCAATTGCAGTTCAGGGTTCTAACAGAATTATGTTGCTGTCAATGTATAAAAACCCTAAAAAAAACCACAATTCCGCTAATTTAAAAACATGTCTCTAATCGTGCTGAGTGCTATAGAGAGTTATGTTTTAATCTTAAAAGCACTGAAAATGAATGTATTACAATGACAATTAAAATGTATCTTTAAATGAGGACAAATCTCAGTCAGTAACCTACCAGCGGATATTACTGTTGTGATTTTGGTTTAGTGTGCAGAGTGCATGCAGTACATGTTATTAACCAGCAGAGGGTAGTACAGCTTAGTAAAGTAGTTGCACTTCATAAGGTTTGAATATTGCAGTGAATTGAATTAATGTCACCATCAACACTTTAGATTATTGCGCTGTTTGAATGTATCGCTGCAATACTGTCTTCTCAACATGCTGTCTGTACACCATGTACATCCTGTTTAACGGGGTCGAGTTTGATGAGAAAGTATCCATTAAAGAGCATCCACGTAGTCAAAACAAACTGAAAACATACGACTACGTGGATTATTTGCTTGTGGTTACCTGACATTCTTTTGAGAGCAAAAATAGATTTAAACTGCTCACAGATGACGGTTTAAGTCAGCAAGTCGTAATTTGAACCAAACGGTTCCATCAGCAGGTTTGCAACACCAGTTTGTGATTCAAAAACTTCAATCTCTTATTTCTCTCCTGAGACGAGCTGTTTAATTAAAGAAA
Source organism: Pholis gunnellus (assembly GCF_910591455.1). NCBI lineage: Eukaryota > Metazoa > Chordata > Actinopteri > Perciformes > Pholidae > Pholis > Pholis gunnellus. Next base: position 11,582,535 of record NC_136542.1, on the reverse strand, counting down.
ATCTCAGAAAAACCGCACAGCCTGCCAGCAAGTCAAATACAAATGTGGACCTCATGGTAAAAAGTAACTTTATAACGGGATAGATTAAGTGTACAACTAAAATAACTTACCTCCACTGTCCGGTGAGCTGAGGACGTTGAGGGCGAACAGCATGGCGTTGGAGAAGGTGGTGGCCTCCTCCTTACTGGCAAAGTTCAGCCCATAAACCTGGCGGGCGTCACGCCACTGATGGAAGGTTGGGGTGGCCTGATTGTATTTCAGTCCCTTCACTATGGAGTAGTTGATCACCACCTTCAGTAGGGGAAGACAAATTAAGCGGTGAATTATAATGTTATGTAGATTTGATGATGTGCAACTCGTCACTCATAAAGGAACATATTTTGTTTATCAAGTATTTCACTCAATGCACTTCAAGAATTGGTGTTGAGGTTGTTACTGATATTCTGCCCCACATTTGATCAGCTGTTTGGCGATTTAATATGAGTGTCCGACTGCTCCACTCCACTTTATCATTTACTAACCTTAAGGTCTGTAACTCAAATGAATCCTCAAATGTCCAATAAGGATGAATTCAGAGCTACATTACTGAAATACAGTTGTTTGGGGTCAATTTGTCACAAAGTATCATTTTCTAATCATGACCAAATGTGGACTTTGAATTTTTTTCAACTGTTTCAATTATAAACAAATAGCATCAAGTTTAATCTGAGAGCATCATGTAGCATATTTAACAAACAGATATGCTTCAATCCATTGAAAAAAAGGAAGAAACTATTTTATTGTAATACAACCTCAAAACATAAGGGCACAACTGTTATTTAAAATGGAAAACCTGTGAAAACTGTCATTAATTTGCTATAAGTAATGCTGCGTTATTGTCATATCAGAGTTATTGTAATTACGAGTTTCCAACATCCAGGTAGTAATTACGACTGGGAAACTATACCGACTCCACACTTACTAATATGGAAGTGCCTGAAAACAACATGTATGGAGGCCTCACATCAGTCAAAGACCATGTAATTAAATCTAAATTTAAAGTAGCTCTAAAGTCAGTCCATCAGAAATGTCCTCTCGTCACCAGTGATTGTGATGCTGAGTATTTCTTGCGTGTCTCACCTGCTGGTCCTGCAGTTTGACGCCCACCACTCTGAAGGTGTTGTTGGCAGTGTTGTGGTAGATGTTGATGCGGCTGAAGCCCTGCTGCCCAGGCTTGATGGGCACCCACTTCTTACTGGCATCGTCATAGACCATCACAGAGGCCCGCGCCTGGCAGATACTCTGTTCACTGGTGGAAAAGAGAGAGAGAGAGAGAGAGAGAGAGGACATAAGAAGAGTCCCGTTAAATATTGTAACATTACAGACACATAGAGATCAACTTCATTTATTTTCTCATAGTCGGTTCTTTCGTCATTCCATCGATAAAAGCTCAACATTTTATCGTGATTCTCTGATTAATTTCTAAGATGATTTAAGCACCTTGCTATTGAACAAAAGGGAAATCATTTTCTTAGTGCTGAACAACAACATAATCCATGTATTTTAGTAAAAAAACAAAACACTGTAGATGTACTAATCAGTCTTGGTTAAAGATATTCAGCGAATCACTAAAGAGGCTTTTGTGAGAAACTAAAGTTGAGCAATGAAAGCTAACAGGTCAGAAAATATCTAAGTGGGCACTGGGCAGGATTCAGTTCCCAACAGTAGAGAATATTAGATTATAGAGATGCTTCACTGCACTCTGACTGTTACTGTTGACCAGAATAGTGTAATGGTGGTCAGTGAAGTGAAACCAATGAATCAAGAGTTACTGTATAATCATCTGGTTTGCCGAGGGGTCACTGAGGAGCCACACCTTTCTGCAGTTACCACATTAGGAATAACACCCTCCCGCTGTAGATGTCTGACAGCAGTGTGTGTGCCGAGGAGAAGGTGGGTTGCCATTTTTAAAAGCTTTAAAGACGACCTCAAACTTAAACCGAACTCTGGAAAATCCCCCTTCTCCTCCTGGCCTTTACTGTGGTGTGGTGGTGTGGTGGCACCATTACAGCATACGAAGAAATCTTTAGAGGCCTCACTGCAGACGGGTGTGCGTGATATGTCGCGTAATAATACAGTGTGTTAAAAACCCCAGTGTTTGATCAGCAAATGTATCGCCAGCTGGAGACTCATTTGGTAAAATGCAAATGAAAAGTCGCACAAACACTCACAAGGACATATCAAATAATCATGTTCACAACCACAGAGCTGAAAGGGAATTCATCCACTAAAAAGACACATGTGATGTGGCCATCGACTTATGTGGCGGAGGAAAATCACAAATCGCAAAAATGACCACTTTCAAGAGACACAGCTTGAGTTTAAAAAATAAAGAGCCGTGAGTGTCATGTGTGACTCCTGCTATGACCTTAGCACCGTATGTGCCTAAAGGTGAAAACACACAACGGCAGGTGGAGAGGAGATGAGGACCGGCAGAGGTGAGGTTAACTCGCAGAAGCTGTGAAGTGACTAAACGCTTCTCTAATTTTCACTTTCAACACCTCAGCGCTCGGCTCTCAGACTCACATTAGCAGCTATCCTGGTGTGAGGGCCAACAAAAGCAAACTAAAGAGCGTTGTTGATGTGTTCAATGACTGTCAAGCTTTTCCAGAGCAATAGTTGATATAAGTTGATATAACTTTCATTATCTGCCATTTATTTTCTCGATCAACCAATTAATAGTTTAATCTATGAAATGCCATAAAGTAGTGAAAAACACCCGTCACGACCTTCCAGAACCCAAAGTGATGTCTTCCAATTTCTCGATTGTTTGATGTTAATACAGCAAATGTACTAGTTTTTGTCTCATTGATTGACAAATTGATGAACTAACAAATTGTTGCTGCTTTAAAATGTAAAATGTCATATAACCTGATACTGTTTTCTTGTTATTTAGTACATGTTCAAAAAGGAAAAAGTCTGGAGTGCTGAAGACTGTGCCCTGCATTCACAAACCATTATTACATTGAATTTGACTAAACAATAATATTTGAGCATTGCGAATGGCACACTGTTAGAGAGGTTCCCCAGCAGCATAACACTGTATAGATTATGAGGCTATGAAAAAAGCCAGAATTGGTGACAAGAACCAAAAGTGTGATTAATTATTCTATTACCTTGACTATTGAACAGAAAGCCAGTAGCGAATGAGCTTAAATGGTGTAATGTTATACTCCCGAGCAATTTAGTACAATTACATTAACAATAAAAATGGCAGAAATGATAGAAATGAGGAAGCAGATACATGAGGTTGTCTTTCACAGCGATTATCAGGGGCTGGGATTTGTTTCCAAGGCCCCCGAGGACGGCAGTAACATTCAAAAGCCAACATGTGACCTCCCCTCCTCTGAAAAAGCTTTCCTTTGAGGCGCCAATCTGCAGGAGGAAGACAACTGACACCTGAGAGACCCCCCCCTCCGACCCGTCTAACACATGGTTCAGTCCCAGCCGGCTTCCTCTCACTTGACCTGCCATCATCTGCTCTTCAGTTCTTTTACGGCCATCCGAACGGCCTCAAATAACTCAGTGATGAGATAGTGTTGCCTCTATTGGCTTCATTCAAACCCTGCATACCTGATGTTTGTTTACCCATTGGAAACAATTACAAATAAAATCTACAGTACAAGGAAGGAATTCAGAATAAAACATGTTACGTGCTCTCAAAAAATTATTGGCGTAAATTATTATTTACATTTTTTATTTGATCTAAAAATCTTTCCATGATGACAATATCAGAGTTAAATAACCTGTTTGACACGTGACATAAAGAAGTTTATTTCTGTGCAACAATTTCAGAAAGTCTGAGAATAAACTGGACAGCGACATCATGTCGTTCCTCAGGGAGAAGCATTTAAAGCTCACTTGACAGATGGATTTCAGCAACTACTCCCATGATTACAACCACCCTGCCTCTGTCAAATATCCATCATACCACACTGCACAACTGCTATCGAGTTAACCAGCCGCAATATCATATCAAAGCTATCACAACACAATCTATTCATGACAATGATCCGAGCAGAGAGACATTTTGTAGACTGTCAAATGTTGCAAGGCGGTAAGACAAAAGTGAGTCTAGATGTAGATGCTGATCATGGCTGGAAAATGGTTACACAATAAATATCCTCCACCCAGGGACAAACGGGAACTCCAAAGTCAAACAGGAAACACATTTGTCTTTTACACAAGCAGATGTGAAGGCAAAGCTCCTCAAATACATTCAGATATATAATCTGATCTCAACAAATCACAAAAATCTTAATTTTGACATCTCTGACACAGAAGTAAACTAATGCAAATGTCATCTTACTCCTTTTATATATCAAGATATGTAAATAAAAAACTGTTCTTTCCTGTGGAAATAATAATCAATTTCATTGCTGAGGCTGCAGGATATGGAAATCTGAAAAGTTCACTGTCTCGACATTTGAGGAGAACCTCTCAATCTGAATGCAAAACCGTGAGGAATAACGACAGACATCATGTTTCCTAAATCTCTAAATAAGTTTAACAGACTCTCTAATCACATAAGTAACACTTCTCTCCACTTCAGAGACCCGACAGACCACCAGAGGCTCTCTGGGAAAAGACAGGGAGGGGAAGAGGGAGGTGGCTGCATCTCTGAGATGGATCTTCTTACAAAAACAGGCCCTATTTCTGGAGCAGTTTGGGCCAGAGGGATGGAGTGCCTCCAGCTTCAAGCTGACTGTTTTAGTTCTCTTCAAGCAGTCAAAAATAAAGCAAGCGTCTCTGCTATTCCTCCTTGACATATAGAGTGCGTTGCTCAACTACCACATCATGCGACGTAGATCCAACTGCGCCAGTTTCTCTTGAACTGAAGCGCTAAGCTACATCTTCACAGAGCAGCTCGGCTAATTTCTCACCACTTCTGACGGTGTGCGAAATGCTTCTGTGTGTAGTTACTGAGGGCGGTGGACTCTCATCGGTCACATGACAAAGAGGAGACAAGGCACAATAGGGCGCATGATAGCTGCTTAACTTCACAGCTGCTCTTACCGACTAAAAATAAATAAATAAAATCCAGATTGAGGCCCAACGCTTTATACTTGCTGTGACTGAGTAGACAGATGACACAGATGAGAGGCAAAGAAAACCATGTGACTATGTGTTTGTGACGAAAGGATAGCAGGCGATACGGCATCATCTGAAAAAGGTCAGCTATTGCTGAAAATCACAATCAGTGACATTAAAATAACACGATGAACCAAACTGATGTTCAGAGCAGGAATGTTCATAACAGGAAGAACTAAAGGTCAAATTAAAGGACAAGAAAACATGAGTTTTGAATACATGAACTACAAAGAAGACACATTTTTTTCAGTGGTAAACCAAAATGAATGTTTCTAATGATGAGAATGATACAGAAATTCATACTTGTTCTGTAAGTATTGATTTAGGCCTGCAATAGACCCTGCAATAAACTAATACAACTTAAACAATGACCGATACAAAAAAAAGACACAGAAATGCTTCGTAGAGCTGAGGGGAACTGCAGAGTCCGGTTGTATTTCTCAGTGGGTTCATCACGACATGTGACCTCTATGTTAATATAAACATATTGATTACAGCCGCTCTAAAGTTGAGAGCTAGAATGAACTACAGCTGATCATTGGCCGCTCCAACCCTCGGGAGGATTGAGGCCTGCTGGTATTTTCCTTCTTGTGAATTCTATAGACTACATCTTTAAAAATGCATAAGCACTTCCCCACTACCAGCTCATAAATAAAAAAAGAGACACACTGTATGTTTCTCATAGCACACTAACAGGCTAATAAGAGCACACGTGTTTAAAAGTATGTTGTTGTGCTATTAACTGACAATATATCTGTATTGTTGCAGAAAAAACATGTATTCTGAATTTGATGTACTAGTCTGGTTCTTAAAAAGCAATATCTTAACCTGATATTACCCACAGCTCCTGTCTGAGCATTTCACCTGCTTTTTGCTGGACTAAGCAGATTTCTCAGTGGAGGCTGAATAATATTCTCCTCAAAAGGCAGCACGAGAAGAAAAAAGAAGAGGAGTTCAGAGAGAGAGAAAGAGATGAGAAAAACAAGAGCGGAGAGGATATGAAGGCTTCTGCCACACTGAGAGCTTCCTCATGTCAAATAAGCCTCATAGGCGAGTGGTGAAAAGGAGGCCACATTCCCAGGCTTTTGAATTAAGCACTTCCCTGCACACATGGTTAGACATATGTGCCCCTCCCTCACCTCACCCTCCTCCACACAAATCCTATTCACACACACACACACACACACACACACACACACACACACACACACACACACACACACACACACACACACACACACACACACACACACACACACACACACACACACACACACACACACACACACACACACACAAAGTGTCCCGGCTGTGTGTTTTCAGTCCATTTAAAGACATCACACATGCTGGAAGAAATGATGCCTGTATACATGATGGGTTGAGTGTGCATAGGTTTCATGTCTCTGTGAGATTCGTCTGCTTCATGGTTAGCTCATTGGATGTATCTGGTGAAGTGTTTCCTTGGCATATGTGGCGTTCTCTCTGGGTAGCACCCGGGGGCAGAGCTTCTGTTATCATGGCAATTAGCTTTTTGTCGCCGGGGTAATTGTGTCACCCTGCTGGTTCACAGTGGAAGGCACCCGAACAGACCCGAACAAATGCCGAGTCATTCAACACGGCCTTTGCACGGCCGGCTCATGACAGCGTTTTTCGATTGGTTGGGCCGTGACGAAAACGAAATGTTAAAAACGCGACCAAAGGCTTCCAAAGCTGTAGAGAAGTGTTTAACTGTCGATACAGAAGTGGTGCAGTAGTAAGTCCTTGAATTTGACTTGACGAGTGCAGTTAGATTAATTTAGCTCTCGTGTGGTCATGCAGCAGCTCCACTCAAACGGATCAACTACTTTTCTAAAGATGAAAGAATGATTTAATAAACCGCACATTGCATTTCTGTATCTCTATAAATAGTATTTTGTGGGGCATTTCATCGCTTTCTGTGACAGTAGCGAGATGAGAGGAAACGACAGTTGGAAAAGACGTAAAACTAAGGTCCTGAGTGGAATCAACCTGGGGACGTTTATGGTCTGTAACTTAAACCCGTGGGCCACAAGGATGCCTCGCCATTTCTGTCCAGTTAGTTGATAATTTTCTCTATTAATAAATAAATAACCGCTTCCTGTTGTAGCCACAGCAGCAGAGAACAAAACAAACAAAATAGTTATTGTTGGGTTTTGTATTACTTGCAATAACTCATTTTCAATAAGTAATGCTTTGATGAGTTCACAGTAAATAAACTCACAGTGTTGGAGAAGCTGCATGTTCCTAACACAGCTGATACTAAATACAATAGACGTCCAGCTAAACCAGGCCAATCTAAGAGTTTAATTTTCAGGAAACAGAAAAGAAGCTTTCCTGAGTTCCTTTGGCATTAAATCAGAGTAGGAACATTTTAAAATCCTCCCAAAACCAAACCTTTTTGCTTTCAATAATATACCTTTAGAGGCATCATCTGCATATACATCATGTTCAATATCAGGGGAATCAGGGAGTCCTGGCACACACCATGCAACCGGCCTTATTCCTCCTCTTTCATGTCTCAACTCAACTAGCTAATAGGGGAAACAATTGATGGCTAAAATAATGAGAGGAGAATAGATAGTTTGATAGATGCAAAAAAGAAATCTAATTCATTTCTCAACTGTCCCATCAGATGTACATACAAAGCAAACCATTTATCCTGATTATTTACTGCAACTTAGAGGTGCAGCAGTCAATCTGCACAGCTGGTGACAACCTCACATAACCAATTGATCAATTAATTTCATGTTAATTAAGTCGCTTAAAAAAAGCTGAGAGAGACGAAAGCATCCGGAGAGGCTTCCTGTGCAGCAGGAGTGATAATTACACAGTTTTATGCATCCCTGGTCGGCACTGTAGATAATAGAGACATGCAGTCAGTGTCAGGGAGGGCTTATAACTCAATCTAAGGTTTGCTAAACAAACAACGTCATCCTCAGGTAGAGGGTGTTAATCTCAGCAGAGCAATATGCTGCCATGTCTATAATATTTCTGTCTGTGTTGGAGAGACTCCAAACTGTATTATAAGCATGTTCCAAGTTATCCATCCAGTTTGGGTTTATCCTGGACCCAAGAGGAGACGATAACAGGCCCAATAACCTTTCAGTCCACCGTTAAATGTAAAGCACAAACAGCTTGAACTCATAGCCTCTTCTTGCAAAGTGTGAGGCCTCTATAAAGTCCTGCCACTCTTTTATTTTACAGGATTGGAAATACATAATTATACACCCACACACAGTATATGATGGTACCCATACTGTACATACACTGATATTTTTAGTGAAGGGCAACAGAAACGGACACAAACACATTTGTCTTTCATACTTGTAAACCTCACTGACAAAACCTTAATCTTAAAACCAAATCTGTGTCTCAATTTGCATTTTTTCGTACTTTCCCACTGACAAGTATGGAAAAAAATGTAGTGCACTGCAAGTACCCGGAAAGGATGGTGTACTCATAACGGTCAAAAAGTTGGAAGTGTGGGACACTGGACACCATCAATGGTCAACATCTTGGCTACGCAGTGGAGAGGTAGGGGCCACCGATCTTGTGAAAATGGTGGCTAGCAAGCCAGCTAACAAGCAGCACATAAAAATAAAAACAACTCATTTTTATTCGGGTCTAATTAAACTGTCAAGTGAGTGAACAAGCCGGCAGATATTCTGGCAGGCGACAATCGTGGTCAATTATTGGCGATAATGCAATTTGCCATTGAAACGAAAAAGCGGTGAAATGTTGCAATTGTCATTTTTTGGTAAGTAAACAACAGTGTGTTCGTTTTGAGAACACTCTCCAGTCGAAAATGTACATTCTATGCAAGTGTGTCTTAAAAATGAAATAGTCTTCTGACCAGTCCGAATGTCCTCACAACAACCACACACACACACAACTTGATTGATTACTGTGTATGGATTTGGTTAGTTGTCTGTTATCATTGTGTCACCATGAGGATTATAGCCTCCTGGGCATTTTAGGGGACAGCAAAGCCGCCGCCTGTGTATAGTATGGATGGGGGGGGTATACGTTTACAGTATGGCTGGCTGTGTGTGTTTAGGTGGGTGCTGGGGTCCAGCTGAAGGAGGAAAGAGGTCTGTCTGACTACTAGGATTAGAGCCTGGCAGGCAGATCATTACCTCACTGCAGTCTTAAATCTAAATTAACCAGGACTTAACTCTCGTACAAGACCTCTAATCTGCTCCATGGGGAAAGTACTGTTAACAGGCACACGGAGGGAACGAAGCCTGCGGGAACTAAAAACAGCACAAGCAAACTTTATTGCTGAGAAACAGTGTGAAGCTTGTTCATTTGTAAGTGAGCAAACTAAGCGCAGTTAGCTTGTTTAGAAGTAACAGCGAGAAACGTGATAGAGGACAGACTGCAAGGATTGCAGTTTAATTGCTGCTTTGGATGTAACACTTGCTGCTGAACTAAAGTATATGGAACACTGCAATTAAAACTAAAGATGAGACACTCACAGTCATTTAGGGTTATTAATATTAAGTCCTGTTCAGTTATATTGTCTTTTGGTATTTTATTATTTTGTTGGTCGATCCACCCCTTTGGTCCAGATTGAAATATTTCATGAACTATGCAATGATATTTGGTACAAACATTGATATCCCCCCTCAGGATGAATTGTCTCTGGTATCCGTATCATTTTCTCCAGTGCCATCATCTGCTAAAAAAATCCCCACAGCCCCGGCTGTACTTTGCTAAATAGCAGATAATAGCAAACTTATATGCTAAAGATGTGGTGAACCTGGAAACCCTTATACCTGCTAATCATCAGCATGTTACCATTGTCATTGTGAGAATGTTGTGATTCTCATTTAACTCTCAGTAACAAAGCAACTAAGCAACTAAGCAAAAAAGGCAAATTATTTATACTACCTTTTTCAAGGCAATGCAACAACTATAGTAAAGTCCCCTTGAAAAACAAAATCCCTACTTGCATGCTGAAAACAGCATCATTTCACACTGCAGGTTTTCAGTTTGACACCGCAACAAAGACCTATTTTTCTTTCATACAAAGCCAGGTTCTACATTGTATTCCTACTGTAAGTATGGCTATGTATGAGATGTTCTATGTGGGGTATTAATACTGAACAGTGAAGGAATGTCCTTCCACAATAGTGAGGATTCAGAGACTTTAAAATGAAGCTTTCCTTTCTCCATCTCCTCCACTAATGCATCACAGTTACACGAACAACACGACTATTATATACTGGCACAGCAGTTCAGATTCTCATAATCTATGCAACATCATCCAAGCTGCAACATCCTTGATCCATCATGTCCAGATTGTGATAACTGTACTGAGCCATACTGTGTTTATCTAACCCCTGACCCAATGATACACAGCTACTGTGTAGTACTGCAGAGCTACAACTAAGCCCCAAAATGGGGGAGAGAGAGAGAAAGAGAGAGAGAGAGACAAAGAGAGAGACACAGAGAGAGAGAGACAGCAGAGTAATGGCATTAATGTGCTTATGTTCTTAGCTAAATGTCCCAGATGTGTGCAAAAAGCTCAATCTTATGCCATGATGTATCCGTTTGCAGTGCTGCCACATTTAATTCACACACAACAAAGCAGTAGAAAACACGTGACCTATATTCTGCATCTTCTTGACTGTGTGATTGAAATGTGTTACAATATGTTTGAGAAATACATGTTAGTGACTGATTACAGGCGGACTGAACAAACCATGAAAGAATGGTCAGCCACATACATGCATGTTAACTCATTACACTGAGTATTTAGTTGCTGTAATACTATACGTAGAGTGCATTTACGTAATAGTGTCATTCTGTAAATCCATATTTCTATTACTGCCACTGTGGATTAGGGGATAAAGATAACAACCTGTATCACAGAGTGTGCAGTTTTTCTTCTTCTTAAATATCAATTGAAAAGAGGTTTATAGATAAATGTCTAATGTTTTTGTCTAATCCAGTGAATTACATATGTGACAAATCTGAAAACCTCTTGAGAAAACATCTAAAAGGTATATCAGTGAAATTCAATGGATATATCCTCTTAAAAACGGAGATTTTGGGCTGTATAAATAAAGTTGTAGGGATGCATGATATAAATCTATATCTAATCTAATCCAGATTGTGCATCCCCTTTCTGAAATCTACAAAAAATTCAATGTCGAGTCATAAAGTGTGATTTATTTTGTTTTCTTTGTTATTGTCTTTGACCATCGCAGCAGTCAGTGAAGCAGGCTAAAGTCACGGTGCTGCTACCATCAGGTATAAGGTTCTAGTGTCCCACAAATTCAGGTCAGTTTTAAGTAGTATAGCTGCACATACTGTACACATAAAACCTCATTGCCCTTATTTTTAAACCCCCCCATCGTCTCCCTCATGATAACAAGACAGAGCTGTTTGATCCCACACTTCTCATTTGGGACAGCAGCAGCGACCAAACCTCCCTTCCTCCCTCTCCATCTCTCCCTCATATCATCAATCCTGCCAGCAGAGAAAGAGAAGGGCACTGGCCCGAAAGACTGCCATTTTAGCCAGAAGCCATGCTGTCTTCAATACTTGTGTGAATTAAACATGTATGGAGTGCTTAGAGCACTGCTATTCAGAGATGCCTCTATGTGAGGCTGCCGAGTGTTTAGAATAAAGAAGCTGCTCGGTGTTCACAAAGTGGGCTGCATCTCTGGCTTTGACTGAAAAGATGTGATCGGGCGGGAGATAAAAAAAAAAGAAAAAGAGGATCATCAAACCTGATCAGAGTCACAACTTCTGACACTTTACTCTTATACACACTAACAAAGAACTGTTCTGTTTGCAGTTTTGTGCCAAATAAAATGTATCCATGCACACAATAACTAATCCAAAATAACCTAAATTCTCTAAACGACAGTTTGTTGCAGCCAGATTAAGATTACAGATTAGTATTTTGGCTCTGATTAAACAGGGAAAGATTTGCCCATCTGTGTTGCTGGAATATCGCAACACTTTCTTTGCAGACAATGATCGAACCTCGTTACCCAAAATACCAGACAAGTGTATGTATTCTGAATCACAACTCTCTCCATTTCATTCACCACCAAATGTTTCCATCTCCCTCTTCTTTTTGTTTACTTGCTGCCTTTGACATTTAACTTCCATCACTCATCCCTGACATATACTGAAGGTAGAAATGACCACACACGCACACAAGTGTCGGTACAAACCTGACGGCGATGTGGCTGTAAAACAACCCTGAGTCACTGACACTCTGAGGGAGGCAGTAACGAAGCACTTGGAGCCGCTGTATGTCCATTTTGGTAAACAGGAAAACAACAACAGCAGCGGTTTGTCTATGACAAGAACTCCCTCTTGTGCTGCGCCGTTATCTTACAAAACTAGAACTCATTAAAAGCAGTTTAATCCTCCTGCTGAGAGCCTGACACATAAATGACAAACAGGAGTGACGGCTGCACAGATAAAACAAAAACATCCACGTAAAAAATGGAGATCAAAAACGTCCCTCAGATCTGAATTCTTGTACTGCTGCATTCGCTATGATGATCCATCCAGCAACAAAGAGAGGACTGAGGGACAGACTGGCAGAGATGAAGTCACTGACCAGCCTGTTGTCTGAAAGATGACCGTGTGTGTGTGTGTGTGTGTGTGAGATTGAACCTCTGTGCTATTGTCATTGTGTTAACCCAAGGGAGATTACCTCATATCCGTCTCTCAACCAGCTTTTACCCCCCTCCACACACACACACACACACACACACACACACACACACTAATGTTTAGTGAGTGTGTGGAGGGGTGTTGTTGGGGTTTGCTACTGTCCCCCCCCCCCCCCCCCCCCCCCCCCTCCCCCCTCCTCTCAACTAGAGCCTGCTGTTGCCTTAGCCGCCAAGTATTAAGCACAGCCGGTATGACCAACCAGCGGTCCATACTGTGGCCAGCTCCTATCGATTGGGATGCCCTTTACCTCAGAGGACACATGTGGTGGGTGAATTTGTACAACACAGATTAACTGGAAGAGGTGTTCCTGCATTAACATCCACTGAGTAATTGACTTACTCCAACACTCAATCAAAACTTGACGCACGGGATTTTGGAAGTCATCCGATTTATCGTTGGCTGGAGGGACTTTGTGAAATATCTATTGGATGGATGCAATTATGCCATGACATGCATCTATGTATTGATGTACCCTGACTGTTCCTCTAGCGCCACCATGAGGTTAAAAAACCTTAACCCCCTACCATATCAGGTCAACATCAGAATATTAGCATTGTCTTTGTGAGCATGTTGGCATCATGATGTTATCATTAAGCACAAAGCACCGGTGCTTCTCAGGACAGTCTAACAGAGCAGCTGGTGTTTCTGTAAACTTTTTTATTGATATAGATATTAGCTAAACATTCACTATCGGTTGGGCTGTGATCAAAACAGCACATGGAGTACTGGAATCAGAGTTGTCTCTTAAAACTAGTAGTGATGTTTCAACCAACAGGTCTTCCTCGGTCAAAACATGATCAGATACAATGAATAGGATTAAAATATGCAATAAATACACCCATTAAAAGCAACACACAGAGTCAAGAGACACACACACAGACTCCCAGGACTGACAGTACTCCAGTGTGAGGATGACAGAACATTACTCTTTGAACTTTGACCTCTCTGGTTCACTGTCCTCCACTCCAACAGCTGCCCTTATATGCCGCGGTGACAGCAAACAACACAGCGCAAGATGCTGCAGCGCAAGATGCCACTTGTGATTGGTTAAATGAGGGTCACAGACAACAGTGATTGGAGAGTCAGTCAACAGGGATTTTGTTTTTTCGGGGCTCACCGTTACGCCTGTGGCAAGCAGCATTACCGTTGGCTCTCCTGTGGCTCGGCGTGCCCGGCCGGACTGCAGGACATTTCTGTGTCGCAGGCCGGGCAAATGTTAACAAGCTCGATCTGTGACAGACGAGTCTCTGTCGGGCCCTGAGGAGTGGACACTGTCTGCTCACTAACATATACAAAATGATAACATGCAATGCTAAACTGCTGCAGGGCAAGTGATCACACTGAGCATCAAACATGTGAATATGTGGATGTTTCTCCATGACCATTATAGCTTTGTGGTTAAGAAAAATATATATATATTTTTTTTTTCACAGTTTACGGGTAAAGTTTGGTCCCGTGTAGAAATATAATGAATATATCCGTGGGTCCTAACAACAAAATTAAATACAAAGCCAGAAAAAATGAAAATTCAAAAGATCTGAACTTTGTCCAGATAGAGTCTTAAAAGACAAAACCTCTCTAAGACCTCTGTTGTTTTCACAGACAGTTGAACTACTCCACACGTTGAGAAATGCACCCCAATCCCAATGGAAGCTGATGAAATAAACATACACACGACTGCAACAGCTCTGTATGTCAAAAATATGTCTCAGTGATCAAATTCAAGTCATTACAGAAAACATTTCCCTCCAAAAACATCCTTCGGAAAAACAACAAAAGCTTCATAGTGACACAGACGTGTTTTAAGACAAAGAGTAGATATAGCCTATATATCTATTCTTTATATTGCCCTTCAATTGTGTTATGTATTCACTATTAAAGGGAGCTGACTGGCTTTGTTCATATATTAATATCTGTCATACAGAAAATTGAATTCCTGGTGTGATTACATCACCTTAAATCCTCAATATTGCTAATGTTGACATTATGCTGTGTATTGCGTTACTATAAAGTGACGGCGAAAGAGTGAAAAAACAAAACTGCACACTTTTATCAGCTCAAATTGTTAGGCTCTGAGAACAGAAATCTCGTGAAGAAAGGTGTTTTCACGATTGCGTTCCTAAAATAGTTAACCAAAAATTAAAGGGGTTGATAAAAAAATATATATCAGTAATGTGGATATGATGGCTCATCAAGAAGAGGGATTTATTGTTCATTACAGAGACCCAGTACAGTCAATGCATCTCGCCCCCATATTGGTTTTTATATCAATATACAGTATCCATATATCGAATGAGACTTAAGGATTCTTTGACAAATGGTTGACTAGGAATCATTGTCTTAACATAAGGAGATCATTTGGCGGTTTCATATCCACAGTCAGCAGCAGTAAAGCCTCCCAGAGGGAAATCAGCATGTTGACCCCTTTAACGACATCCCTTATTCATTACATATCTCTGCTGATACCAATTGTCCCTTCGGCTAATTCTCATGAACATACAGTACAATATGGATAGCAACCCCCACTTCTTCGCACACCCCTCCCCCAACTCTGCTTCCCACTCCACCTTCCTCAGCGCTCTCCAGTCCCGTCACTAATCCTGATCCTTAAAGGGAAACACAGCTTCACAGGATGCACAGACGGATACACCAGCGGCACAAAATGACAGAAGGAATACAAGACTTTCCACATATTCCATAGGTTTCTGTGATTTCCATATCAGTGTAGAATCTCCTGCAGATTTACTGACACGTTTTGCTGGATTTGTCAGCTGAAATGCCCGGAGGATGAGATGGACCTGAACAACAATAACTGACAACTAAATGGGAAGAAATCATGACGATGGGTTGGTTTAGATGAAGAGTTGAGCAGAGTTGGTTTTTCAGAAACCTGCAAGTGGCAACTTTGAGGTCATGCTTTGTAATGTGCCAGTATGAGCAGTGCCTGGTGAATGATGAACATACTGTGAGAGAGAGAGGTTTTCCCTCTCTGTACTGTACTTTACAGTAGATTACTAGAGTGCAAGCGGTCAAGCGTAAACCTCTGACGTTATCTCCTATGTCCCACTCGGCTTCACAACTGTATTTGAGCTCCAACAAATCACCACATCCCGCTGTAATCTGCCAAGGCCATATTATACAGGGACCTTTCTATCCTCGTATCATCTGGTTTTTGATAGTCCCACTCAAGCAGCCATTCAGAGATTAGCGCTCCCGTTCTTCCTGTCTTTCTTTCTCACACATGCAGCGAGTCAAATGGGATCCGTCCTGTGAGCCACAGAGAGCAGCTGAGCGGACACACCGACAGACAGAGAGAGAAACTCGTTCCTTCTTCCCAGGAAAAGACGGAACCAATGAAAGATTGCTAAAGGGTAACCAATCAGGCGTCTCTGCAAACAGCTGGCTCCAGAGAAAACACAGACAGAGGGGTGGAAAGAAGGAGACAGACGAGTAGAGTTTTTCCTCTCCCATTTTCCTCGCTTGCTCTCCAACTTAAACGAGTTGAGTTGTTATATAAAACAGAGCAGGAACGATGTTCAGAATGCGACAGAAAGGAATACAGGTTTTCTCGCAAACAATCCTACAAATGCCATTTGAAGAAGCGAACTGATTCTCTGGCTTGAAAGATGAGCCAGGCTTTAAACAGAAGCACTAGAGAGAGAAGAAGCAACACACCCCAAAGCAACACACCCCAAAGTCATTTTGATGAAGAGGAGTCACGTTGCCTTACCCAAAATCGTCCAGGGAATACATGTTGCTGAAGAAGACAGCCCAGTCTTCAGGCAAAAGGATGAAAGGAGGTATAAATGGGGAGATTATGGAGGAGAGGGGGAAGTGTCAGCCTGAGAGGAGAGAGCGGTTCACATGCTGTCCGACGCTGAAGCAAACTCAACCCTTCCCCGTCTTCACATCCTCTGAAAACGCTCCATAAAAATCCACTTCGCCAACAGAGCAGACATAAGACTGAGACACGGAGAGAGTGGGAGGGAAGGAGTGAGCGAGAGAGATGAGGAGTGTTGCAACAGAGTAAGGGAATGTAAGAGCGAGAGAGAGAGAGAGACGACCATGTGACCAGAGCAGACCAGTCACATCTCTCCGCTCAGAGGATTGTGGAGTGCTGTCTTTCAACCTCCAAGGAATCTTTTCCACTGGATGAAAATTACATGTTAGCCTATATAGGAAACAGGAGTGCTTTCCCAATCCGCCCTTCTATAGCGTGTAACATTCAGCTTTAAATAGAATCTAAAGTGACAGAATTGTAAAAGGTGCATATGAGCTATAACCTCTAATCCCCGTCTAACTATAGAGTGGGGAAACACACAGCAACACACTACTTCAGTCTACATAAATGGACGCAACTTTCCAGCTCAAAATGAAGTGCACTGCAGGAGTAGACGTAATGATAACTTTTATATTCAAGCAACAACGGATTTAATTCATCTAGTGTAACATTGGCAGTTTCCTTGTGGTTTTATCAGAATTTATCCTCAACCCGGTGGTCCATCTGGCTGAAGCAAACTTAGATTAAGCCTCTTTGCCACAGCGAGCTGAGGTGTAGGAAACAAACAAAGACCAATGTAGTACACTAAAAGATTAGGGGGCTTAATGGGGTTTAGAAAATGGTAAGAAACATGCAACAGACCCTGGAAGGTCAGTAAAATACAAGAAAATCTTATTTTTTCACAAACACGGCTTGTATGAAGTAGGGTCCAGGTACATGCATCAAAAATGTGTAGCTGGTAACGCTGCAGAAGCTCATGCACGTCTTGGTGGTGTAAAATGGTGTAAACGTGTACGGGGGAAGTAAAACTAGTGAGCTGAATCAGAACCACAGAACGTACAATACAATGTTAAAATATTGATGAACTGCAGCTAAACCTAGCTTAGCTGTAAATGTTTTCAGTGTGGTGGGGTCATCTGAAACTGCCTGTTTCACCTCCATCAAGCCAAAGGACACATGATGCTGATGCACATCATCAAACAGCATTTGCAGAAAAAGGACCATTAAAGTATGATGCATGGGTTTAATGGTTCATGGTGTAAACATGATAAGTGCAGAGCTGACAATGAAAAGAGAGCGTCAGAGAGATTTGTATTTACTTTGCAGAAAATCTGTATCTGTTCAGGTGATTAAACACTGCTGACATTGTTTACATATTGTTTGATCAGATAATGTCAGATTGAAGGTTAAAAGGTGTAGCATTTCAGTGGATCTATTGGCAGATATTGAATAAAATATGTTATATAAATATGTTTTATTTAGTGTAAAATAACCTGAAAATAAGAATTGTTTTTGTTGCCTTAGAACCCGTTTATATCTACATACGGCTCCTCTTAACAAAGCCGGCTGCCAGGTTTCTACAGTAGCCCAGAAGGGACAAATCGAGCACTGGCTCTAAATAGGGCCAGACTTCGGCCACCGTAGCTTTCCTACATGCTTGGCACACAGGAGAGGTTTCAGTTTCACCGCTAGTTGCTGCCAAATCCTTCACACTAGACCTTTACGTTTTTGCCAGTTTTAGACTATTTAATTCAGGCAAAGTTGTGTTTATACTTTGGCTTTGTTTGTTAAGAAGCCAGATTCGTGCAGACTCTTACAGAAAGACATATTTTGTTCTGAAATTCAGGTATCATATCAGGACAAAGATTTGTGAACAGTTCCCAGACCAGTGCAATTCTGATTTAGTTACTTCAGAAGTCTTTTTCATTCACCCCTTACCTGCTCTCCCTGACAGGCTGTTTCAATGAAACCCTGGAGAATGTGAGTGTAGTGGCAGTACGTGGTGACGCCGGCTCACGTGGAGCTGCTCTCTGATCAGTTCGGAGGGCAGCAGCAGCAGCCTGCAGTAAGATGCATAACTCAGCGTTTTCCCTTCCAGTCGCTGCACTCGCTCATTATACCTTTCCTGGGATGAATCACCACAACAAGCAGCTTCAGAAAACATCCCGCATTAATAGTACAGGACGGACGCCGCGCTTTTTGCCCTCTTTCCCAGTTTCTCTCACAACCCACTCTACCTCTCTCACACACACACACACACACACAACCAACCAAATGACAGCAGCCAGTCTGAAAAGGAGAACAGTCAGGAAGCATCGCATAATAAAACCACTACTGTTACTAGACTAAAAATAACTATGCCACACTCACATATTTGTGCATGCACACACACACACACACACACGCATACATAACCCTTACATAAATACAGCAATGGAAGCAGTGACGCTGAACAAATGATCTCATTGAATTAGATCTTCTTCTTCTTTCCTCTGCAAAAAGAAGAGCCAGGTCACCCTGTTGTTGCTTTGTGGAGATTTAAGACTTCCCTTTTGGGCTTGAATCAAAGAGCAGATCTGCCTCTGGCAACACACACACACAGGATGGGACGCAAGCAGCACAGCTTTGCCTAAAAGAGGAAACAGCGTGTTCATCCAACTGGACTGGAAGATATGAATCTTACATGTTTACAGTCTGAGAGCAAAACAGTTCAGCTGCTGGCTTTTGAGTTGTTATGGGAAGGGGTTAGTTACTTCAAACTAGATATCCAGATGTGAGAGCCCCCATGGCTTTCTCTTTTTACCGTTATTCCCTTTCTCTCTCCTTTTCCTCTTTGAAGCTAGTAGCACCACATCTACACACCCAGACAGTCTCTCTCACACACACACACACACACACACACACACACACACACACACACACACACACACACACACACACACACACACACACACACACACACACACACACACACACACATGCAGACAAACACCGGTAGCTACAGTAAAAAGGAAAGAGTGCACAGTGTCTGAGGAGACCCTTCAGAATAAATCTAAAGCCACACAACAGAATGGTGCAGGCTGCAGCTATGGAGACACTGAGGAATCTAACTAAAGGCAGCAGGGGGAAATATAAAAAGGACTCTTTCATAAATAGAACAAAATAGACAGACTGCTGCTGGAGAACATTGTTGCCCTCAGCCTGCATACCAACATAAGCAGGGAAAGGCTCAAAATAACACCGACAGGCTTGGATATACAATGGGGATTTACACAGCAGATACATAGGCTGGGTATGGATCCGTCATAGAGTAAGTAGGCTTATGTAGGTGTCTGTGAGGAAGGGGGGGGGGGGGGGGGAGGGTCTGATAACCTGCCTGGCAACCACCAGAATAAACACCCTCCTCCTCCAGCGATGGATATATGCACCCTCACTCATCCTATTTCCAGCCTCCTACAGCCGGTCACACACGGGCCGGTGCATCAGTCACATTCAACCGTTTTATTTCAACCAGGTGCACCGGAGGGACACACGATGCTGTCGTTCCCATGACAACATTAGCCTGGCTCAAATCCTGCACTCACTGGGCGGGTCCGGTGGTGAAAACAGAGGTAAACAGAGGGGTAAACAGAGGGGTAACAGAGGGGTAACCAGCCCAATTCATATGCATTGACCGCCTTGTGCACCGGGAGTGTACAGCGAATGGTAAAGGACGCCGCCTCTATGGAGCTGAGGCCCGGTGGGTGGGCCCCTGGATGCTCACAATACTGTCTCTACAAGGAGACAATAAGACAATACAATGTCTAAGACGCTGCAGCTCCTCGCCACATTATTAGCCGTTGAATATTCTTGCAAGATAAATGTATAAATGCAGTCGTGGGCTGGAGGCTTAGTGTCGGTGCGCATCTGTCATGACGCGTCAAACAGAGCGCATGGTGCTGGCCGCCGCTTACCTCATTCTCTCGTCTTTTATTCACCCGGAGATGATGGCACTGACGAGGCCGACTAAAAGAACCAACAGTCCGCTTTATTGTTCTGTAAACACAGCCAGGAGAGGCTTGAAATCAGCACCACCTGCTTCCACTTTGTGTCCCTTTATGCGCGTCTGTAACAATAATACAGGCTGATGATGAGCGGTGTTGCAGACACGCTAAGCGAGGACACGAGCGTTTTCTCCCATCCGCTTTGTGCTCCGTTGTCTCTGCTCTCCACGCGCGCCGCTGCGTATCCTTAAGTCCATGTTCAGCCGGGGCTCGTGCTCGGTAGAAGACGGTGAACGGTGGTCTTCAGCCGCCGCTTCCCTCACGCCATATCTTCTTCTCCATTCGGAGTGTGTTGGTGAGGTGGAGAGATTTTGGGGGAAATGCTAATGTTGTGTGTGGAGGAAGAGTGGAGGGGGGGTGGGGGCACACCGGCTCAATGCTGCCCACCTGCGGCGAAGACGCACACGTGCAGCCCACTGACGCCCCCCCCCCCCCTCCCTACTCCACCCCGAGATCACCAGTAAGAGTATTCCTATATAATGTTATGGTGGTCGGAGCAAGCTTTAAGTAAAGCACTCTGCTGTAGTAAGATGCCCATACAATTCATTTTGTACTACTATCTGTTCTTTTTTTCATATAAGAAAATGTAAACCTTGCAAGAGTATAAAATATATAATATTTATCTCTCTTAAGAGATTTTTGATCAATCTTCGTCTTAAAATAAAGATTATGTAAACTAAAGAAACAAATGTCAAAATGTTGAAGTGGAAAATATCAGACACAGTCATAGGAATTTCATGTTGCATTTACTTTCAGACATTGTTAAAAGTTCAATTGTATTCTGCAGCCCCAGGTGTTTAATGGAAAAACAAATCATGTTAGCGTGCCGACTATATCACTGCTGCTATATTTGAGTAGTTTTCCTGATAACGAAACTCTAACAATCAGCCAACCGACAACATCAACACGCCCCATATCAGTGGAAGTTATGGTCATCCTAAAATCTGCTGAACCTCTGTCAAAATAATCTGGTATATTCATGCATGTGTAATATTGGCTTGGTGTTGACAGTAAGATGAGGAGTGTGACGTACAGTAGGTGTACGGACAGAACACAGCTTGGAACATTGAAAACAGACATCATTGGTTCATGAAAAGCTCCGGTAAGTACTAAACGGTTATTTGCTTGTTCTAGTGTGCGGGTAGATAGACCTGCTGTATCTTTATCATTCTGAAGCAGTGCATTATAAAAAAAAAAAAAAAAACACTGAAGAAGGTTCAGGTCAGTTAAATAACTTGCCAGTGACTGACGGTGCGCAACTGAGGAGCACATCAGACGTAAACAGTTACAGTGTAATGGTCTCATCCTTCTCCTTTCTAAACTGATCCCGGTGCAGTAAAATGCAGGTGGATGCAGATTTAAAAGGCTTCACATCATCGAAAAAAAGAAAAAAACATGCTTGCTTTTCATTTTCCTTGCACCTCGAGGCAAAGGCAAGACACAACAACTCCTTCCAAAAACCTGAAACACTTTAAAACACTGTACATTCACCCACATTTTGCTCATTAGCTGTTTCAAGCCTCTTTGTAAATGTACACATATGGGACTAAACAGGGATGTATTTCAGGGGAAAACCCAAAGGAACTGAAATTGGGAGGGAAAGATTTGACTCTTGATCAATAAATAATAGGAAAGGTACCGTTTTTAAGACCTGGAAGCACAAAAACTTAGTATTGTATTGTTAAAAAAATTGTAAAATCCTAAATCTTTAATGTTCATTGCCCTTAAAGGATGATAGTTTCAAATGGTGGGTAACATCACATCTGGCTAAACCTAGCTGTATCTAATTATCATCAAGACTGTATGGGTAGTTTTCATTCAGAATTAGTCAACGCAAATAAATCAATAATGGTTGGACAACAATTGAATCTAATATTAGCCTCTCTGTCTGTTTTAGTGAGCTGTGTTTAGTGCTCGTTCTGATACGTCAATGTTAATAAAAGAGACGAGTTCTGCTTTGCTAGTGGTTTCCTGAGTTGTTAAATACAAAATACACAAAAGTTCAACAATTAAAAAATCCCTATGTTCTTTCTTTCCCTACACAGCTTTCGTTCCAATGCTCTTGGATCTCCAGCACAGTGATGAACCTCTTCAGTCCATCATCTGTGGCAGCAGAGTACACGAAACAAGAGCAGTGAAACTATTCAGATGCAGTCAGAAAGTCAGAGCCTTTGGTTCTGTTTAGTTGGATTTGATTTGTTTTGACTCATGTCATTGGTGACCTGGCTACAGTATGTGAGAGAGATTTTTATTTTTTACATGTAGTGTGATTAAAGAATAGGGGAAATATTCAGGATTTTTGTATTTCAAGCAACTGCACAAAACACCTCCAACAGTTCGTCTCATTTGGGATCTGAGAGCAGATCAGGAAGAAAACCTCGAGTTCCTCTTCTGTCAATTCACTTCAGTTCAGCAGATCCACCTTTGTTAGCTTCTGAGTTAATTTAAGTTTGGTTTGGTTCAGTTCAGTTCGCTTCGGCTGGGTTTCAGGCCCCAGCAGCAGTATTAAAACCACAGTATCTGTTTCTGCCGGCTCCCTCAGACTATCCTCCACTGCATCACGCTCATGTCCTTCCCTCCAGTTGACACCAGATAGCCGTCGTCATACAGGAAGGTCACGTTGGTCACGTGACTGCTGTGGCCACCGTAAACATGGCTGGGAGCCTGAAAGGAAAAAGAAATAATGAATTTTGCCTTTCCATGAACTGTGAATCAAAGTTTTACAAGAGCTTAATCTCATTATTTACATTGCTGAAATCATTTTTTAGGGTTTTTTGCCTTAGGCAGACCGACATGGGAGAGAAGAGACGAAATGCAGCAAAGGGCAATGTGGGTCACGTTCAAACTCAGCCTCGGTACAGGGTGCCCCAGTACACTGTATCTTACCCTGAATTGTGAACAGGGGTATGAGAAGAGGTGGACCTTCCCAAAGTCGTCTCCGGTAACCAGAAGGCTTTTATCGCTGGACCTGCAGGCGGCGTTGATGTCGGTGCCATCAGAGCCGTCGGGCCACAAGCCTGAGGAGCAGAGAGGGCAGCGGAGACGTCTATTGAATGGACATTAAAACATAAACACTCACCTAAAGAGGGAAAGGGAAGGAGCCTTCACTTACCAAAGACCTGGAAGCCCAGAGTGCAGGTGTGGGTGGCCCACTCAATATCTCTGGTGGTCTCCACACTGACCACCTGTTTACACACTGATGGGATCCCTGGGAAAACACACAGACCAAATAAACATGTTTTAGCATAAATAAGTATCATGGGTGCTGTTACTTTAAATTTGAAACTACTGTTTAAGGGGCCCACAGCAACTCTTTTCAGAAACAGAAATTGCTCTGAAGACATAATAAGCAAGAAGTTCCTGCTATTGGTCCCTCTCCTCTGCTGTGCTGCCATCAGTGTGTCAGTTTGAGCAAGTGGAGCCACACACACACACACACACACACACACACACACAGAGCAGCAGAACGAAGTCTGTGCTTCGACGGCTTCCATTCATATGCTCGTTGACGGAAAGAGGAGGAGTCAACTTTGAATACTGTGTGTTTACAAACAGCAACCATCAATGCTACAGAGTATACCATCGAAACAGCAAAGACGACAGTGGTCATACTTACAATACAGGATCTCATAGTCCCCTGAGTTTGACACCAGGTACTGGGAGTCCACTGACCAGTCCAGGTGGGTGATGAAACTAGAGTGACCCTGAGATTTGATACAAAAAGGACCAAGTTAGATCATTTACCTTCACAGGCACTTTACTGTGTTCCTCGAGTGGAGGCGATATGGCGCCTCAAGCACCAGAAATAATCCTAAAAACATGGATTTGATTTGATATTGCAACGCTTATTCATTATGTGCATGTAGCTGCAGCACTATGACTCAGCTCATTGTCATTTGTCATTTTACAGCTTCTGCATCAACACACAGTGAGGACAGAGTGTACAGAGTGGAGGCCCAAATATAGAGCTAAGGAGGGAACTAAATATAAAGATGACGCAGGGAGGAACTAAAATTAACGGGGTTACGGCTGAGGGGGGATTATAAATACAGGTGCTCACCGAGCATTTCCCCACTCGGCTGTACTTCCTCCCGTTTTCCGCCACGGCGTAGATATAGATGTAGTTGTCGTGCGAACCGATGGCCAGGAAGTTACCATCTAAATAAAAAAAGACAGGATGATTATTGTGCTGTATTTTCCAAATAACAAAAAGGAAAAGAGACAGTGAAAAACAGAACTCTGCATGCACAGGGCGGTTATCAGCGTACCTGGCCCGTAGCACATAACAGACAGCTGTTCATTCCCGTCTGTGTGCACTGTGACCAGATCCTTAGAGTCAGAGTCCAGCACCAGCCACCTGCAGGATCACAGACAGCTCAACAATCTGCTTTTTTTTAGCTTAACACTATATTTCTTTACGTTGTTTTGGTGATGGGATTATCCCTACCTGCCATTCTGGGTTCCTATCGCAACCACAGCTCCAGATGGGTGGAAGCCTGCTGATTGAGCAGCATCCTGTCAGAAACAGGAAGAGTATACATTTAGTCACCCTCTACTTAAAAATGAGTTTTGTGTTGTTTTTTAATAACAACAAACACATAACAAACAGTTGCAATGAAACAGACCAAAATACAAAATGAAACCAATAAATCTTAATAAACACAAACAAACAACGTACTTTATATCTACACAGCAGGCCTAACAACCTAAATACATAAACAATTTAAAGATAAAATAATACAAATAAATAAATAGAATTTTTAAAAGGAATCCATACTTAATATATATACATTAATTTCATTATTATATAGAACACATTGACGGTCTCAGGCTAATTATGAAAAACAAATACTTTAAATTCTTTACTTAATGTTCTTTTTAATCAAATACAAACTTGTTACCAGCCTTCCGCTTCAATACACCTTTCCCACCTTTCCAAATGTTTTTAATGAAAATATTTCTATTTGCAATATAGTACAATACAGTTGTTGTGTCGTCTTTATTGTTAGTTAATTTGGATGTTTGCACATACATCATTCTGCCCAGTGAAGCTCAGAGTTTGACACTAAAAGGCAGATTTTAAGGTAATATAAGGTTGTTTTCGTGTACATTTATACATTTTAGTTGATTAATGTGCAGTTCTTTTTGGTTCTCAGTGACATCAGAAGTCCTTATGTTGTGTGCTGTGTAATCCCCGGGACTGACCCCAGGGTGGCAGTGTTGGCTAAACTTACGTCCATACTCTTGGTCCAGATGAGCTGATGGGAACTTGAGTCCCACAGGCAGACCTGCCGGTCATAGCCACAGGTGAGGAACTGAGGCTTCAGGGGGTGGACAGCCAAACCCCACAACTCATCAGTGTGACCCTGGAGAAGGGACGAGAGTTTAACTTCTTTCAATTATATTCATTCTTGCTATAACATCACAGCCTTTCAAATAAAACCTTAACTTTGTCCAGTTCTTGGACAAAGTCAGAATAAAGCTGCAACGATTAATGATTAATCAATTAGTCAAGGAACAATTTGCTGCTTTTCTCTGTGTCATTTCTTTGTTAACTGAATATATTTTGGCTGTGAACTGTTGGGCACACAAACCAAGACACTTTAAAAAGTCACATTGGACTCTGTGATGGACTTTTTTCCCAACCAATCTTCTGACATTTGATAGACCAAATAATTGGCAGATTAATCAATTAGTTGGCTGCAGTGTTAGTGTATTAGACGGATTTATCTACCTGCGTAATAGGCATGAACTCTCCATCCAAACTGCCTTGCAAAACAAAGTGTTTAGTGGTCCCGATGAGCACAGTCTCCCCTTTGCCCTCTGCTATGGTTCTGATCGGACCAAACAACTCAGGCACCTGTGGAGGAAATACAATCATCATGTAAACCATCCGCTTACCTAGAATCCAGCATTTGCCATAATAAATATCAATTTATCTTTTACTGCACAATCTGGTCTCTGTAGAGCAAATATGACATGAGTGATCCATAATCCTCATCATAATAAACATCCATGAATCTCATTGAGAGCACAAACTCATCTCATCCTCTGTAATATTTATGATATGGTGCAGCATTCAGAATGCAAAGTCCGCTGCCTCGGGCAAGAGAGCAATTTCTGGCTAATAGAAGCAACCTACTTTAAAAGAAGGAGCTGGATATGCAGCTTAACATTTCATTAAAACATATTAACAGAATGTGGTAATATCAAATCAGATCATTAGGGTGCTGTAGAGCTCTATATATCTGAACATTAACAAAACCCAGGCATTATTGAAATAAAATACTGACTTATGCATTTCATTATCTTCTAAATTCTTTATTTTTCCCAAGGAGCCTTGGAATATTTTCAATTTTCAATATGTTGAACTTTTTCCTCACCTCCACCGCTTGTATCTGCTGGTAGCTGCCGTCCCAGGAGATGAGCCTGCGGTCTTTACCGCCAGATACCAGCGTGCCGTTCCTCAGCATGCACAGAGCAAAGATGCTGCCCTCGTGAGCTCCTTGGATGACGTGGCTGATACGATTAGTGCCTGTGTGACAGAGACAGGATGAGATGGAGGAGAAGGTTCAGTTGGAGACAGACATAAAGGTTGAGTGCTTAATTAGGCAGATTCAGAGACAGACAGACAGTGTGATCAATAGATAAAATCAGAGACAAAAAGAGATCTCATTGGACCACTATGTATGAATAAAAGTTGAACAAATGAACCAATTAACATGCCTTTCCCCCACACCAGGATGTTCCCACTTGAGTCTCCTGTGATGGCGTCTCCATTTTCTGCAAAGGTCACGCACAATACAAACTTGGGCTTCTCCTGTTTCTGCAAGAAACACAAGAACACACATATTGTTTTATTTTCCTCCCATTGATTATCCTTTTATAACCATAAATGGGATCATATTGTAACACAGGCTGTAATGATTGCATTCATGCCTCTATATCAAACATTATCGCGTTACAGTATTGCCATAACATGTGGGAAACATGTGGGTGTCTCACCTCAAACAGGCCTTGCTTCTTGACCAGCACGCCTTTCTCCAGGTTCCAGAAATAGAGGTGGGACTTGCCGCAGGTCACTACGATGCTGCTGTCTGTTGGGTGAAAGTCAGCAGCAAACACTGACTCGTTGGAGCACTGAGGAGAAAGACATAAAACGTCTACATTTACACCCAAATGAATTGAGCGCAGTATGTCAGCTTAATTAAGAAACATGCACACATACCTTAACCTCAGCCAGTCTGTCCTCTCTCTGCCAGTCCCAGACAGAGAGGACGTGGTCGTTGGAGTCGTCAACGACACACAATGTGTTTCCTCCATTCTGACACGCAGAAAAAGACACAAAGTCACGTTTCTTTACTGACAAAATAGAAATTGCCCTAAACTGCTTGTGAAGTGTGTCGGTGGTGTTTCCTTACCGACTTGGAGAAAGCCAGGCAGACCAAGGCTCGGTCAAAGAAGCCTGCACCTAGAACATGGAGTGTGTTGAGGCTAACGGAGTCCCACACACGGACATGAGGAGCCAGCTGCTGCCAGGAACAAAAAAACACACACACACAAACATGAGCACAGAAGAGGTATGCCATCAGTATGATGCAATGTAAGGCTTACTGAGGCACTCACTGACTTCAAAGATTATATAAGTGAACGCAGAGCGAATGCCTTTCAACTACTCAGCCTGTTTATCACGCAGCATTGCCTGAATCAGCTGGGCAAAACACAAGGTCTCAAATAAAACAGCAAAACTCCTCACTCCACTGATAACTCATCGACCTCACTTACTTTTCCATCTGCAGAGGTGCCCGCCACCTGACCGGTTGCTATGGTGATTTTATCGGGGTGGACGGCCAGGCTGGTGAAGAGGAAGACGTGAGAACAGTTAAAAGCCTTTCAACATCAAAAGGACAGTTTGAATAAAGATGAGCAACGTGCTCGCACAACATGAAAGGAGGCTTTTAAAGCTGTGAATACGATATTCACTGAAGCTACCACACGCTGTCTGTACTAATGTGCGGGGGAAATTAAATCGTTTAAGATGAATTCATCCTCTTTTGGGTACGGCGGTGTAGCAGCACTCATAGCATGTGTGAAGCTTTAACACTTTGTCTTCAGAGGAGTACGAATTTGTTGGCAATCCACCCTTTGATCTGTGATCCATTAATTTGAACTTGTATTAACCCCAAAGTTACCCTCACTGTTCTGCACACTTTCCCACTTTCATGCTTGTGCATAAATGCCGACATGCCGAGACACACTAACACCTGAGTTCACTTGTCTTACTCTTTACCTTCCCTCATTATAGTTACTCTGCACGTACCAGGTATCAAGAAAAGAAAGAACTCTACAGCCTGTGAGGATTGAAGAAATGCTGGATATCAAATCTAACAGGGAAAAGAGATGAAAGGTAGACGACTAAAGCAGTCCCTCAGGTTAGTGTGCACTTTATAATCCCCGTTATTATCCCCAGGCGTCTCTCACCATTTGATGTCATCCGTGTGTCCGGTGTAGTGTCGCTGCAGCTGCTCGTCCACGTTGAACAGGACGACCACTGAGGCGATGAAGTACACCGTTTCTCCAGTGGGCAACAGGTAAAGATTGGAGCGACAGTCTCGACCGCGGTAACCATAACTGGACATCAAAGAAGGTCAAGAAAAATAACAGAAAAGATATCCAAAGTAGAGCTAAAACTATTAATTGACTATTAATTGAAAATGTAGTAATTTTTTTAAGGAAAAATGATAAATATTCCCCAGGTAAAGCTTCTCGATTATGAAGATTTGCTGCTTTTTGTCTTCTTTGATAGTAAATTAAATATCTTTTGGTTTTAGACTGTTGGAGAAAACAAGAACTGTGAAGCCAGCAGCGTGGGAACTGTGCAACAGTGACTTTTCTGATGTTTCAAAGAGATGAATCTAGAAAATGTGAAGTTTGTTGCAGGACTAAAAAGTTAACATTTACTGTTATTTAATAACATGAAGGTAAGAAACAACAAAAATACATTCAAATGCATTCAAACGACTAACATTCAGACACCGTGTGCATGTGTTTATTCCTTCTGCACTCTAGTTCATTGATTACATATACCAAATTGCAGCCCATATATATTTTTGTGTATGTGTGTGCGTGCGCGCGTGTGTGCATCACTCCTCAGATTTAATCTTTTCTTTATCTCCCTTGTGGCTCCTTCCCAAGTGGGTTTCTGCTAGACTGAACAACACACTACATTCATTCTTTCATCAACAAATGAAGGAGAGAAACCACCAAATGAAAGAAAATAAAAATAAAAGGGCACAAGAGGAGCTGCTGACTGGTTGTGCCTCAGCCTGCGGGCTGTGTGCAGGTTATTACAGACTGCAGGCTGCAGAGCGATGAGCCCGTTTCCAACTGCAGCAGCACCACACGGTGAAAATGAACATCTGAGCAGATCTACTCTGACAGGCAGGGAGAGAGGAGACGACACATTTGTCAGCCTCCTCTCGCAACCACACCGCAGTACAAACTGCATTTACTCTCCTCAGAAGAGTGCTTTTCAAAAAGTTTCCAAAACACAAGCAAAACCGCATTTGAAACGGAAAGAAGGATACACCCAGTCCAGTTTGAGTTTGTTGCTGGGCAGGTCGGCTCTGGCCTCCAGGCAGTAGCTGTCCACCTGGTCTTTGGGCATGTACATGGTGATGGGACGACCTTTCAAGTACATTTTCACATAACCTTCCTCTAGAAAAAGCAACAGAAAAGATCAGTGAGATAACACACATGTAGGAAACGCTGGAATCATGTCAGTATCACATTTTCTTTAAATATATGACAAGTACACAAAAAGCACAGACATGACACTGAAGCATATTACAACGTGTTATTATGATGTGAATGACAAGGGTGACAATGATGATGATTGTGTGACAGGATTAGAGGGTAATGGAGAGTTGTGATAGGATCTTTTTGCTATGAAACAGACTCAATTAAAGACAACAAATGACTTTTTGCAAACAAACAAATTAGCTTTTTAACTGACTTTATTAGTCATTTCAAATACATTCTTATGACAACAAAGAACGCAAAATAAACTGCAAACACTTTCAAAACTCATATATATTCAGCTCACAGCAGAGGTTAACCAACATAAAATGCAGACACAAGCAGAGCAATGGAAATGTGATATGTGGAAAAAAAACACGTCCAAGCTTATAAACCGAGATAATGAGAAATCCTCAGCACCTTAAAACTGAAAAACAAATCATGCAGAAAACATTAAGGGAACCAAAACAAACAAAATGAACCATTAATGTCCAGAAATGTTTTTTGTTAAAGCTCATTGAAAGAAAATAATCAAATGTAAGGTAACATAATGGATTTTGGGTAAGTTTTTATTAGGTGAAGAAACCTGCCATTTCTTTGCAACTTCTTTGGGATGAGAGGACAGGTGAGACGCAGAGTGACCACACACCACCATATGGTATTTCTAAAGGTACAGATCTGATATGAAACAATGAACTTGCTCTGTACTGAGCGGCTCGGGGCACGTTGCAGCTTGATAGTTGGGGAAAAAAACACATTGATATCTAGGAAAGTGAGTGTTATTATGCTATTATGTGTTTCCGGACTTGATTAGCTAGTAACAAATCTGGAAGTACTGGCTGGGAGACTTGATGGGACTGCGATAACTGGGTGTATCAAGGGGAGAGAATGATGACAAACTCCCTGACTTTTTTAACTGGAGGTTAAAACTCGGGGGTTTTCTGACCGGCGGCACCATGCCAGCACCGCCCTTTCCGGCCATGCCTGCCTTGCTGCTTTCTGAGGCCTGTTGGGGGCCGGTGGCTGAGCGGGCCGTTACAGAGGAAGCAGTGGGGCTGCCGCTGGTCCCCGTCCGTTTGGCAGAGCGGCTGAGGTAAATCTGTACTGTGACTATAATGTGGACGGGGGAAAAGAGCAGAGGAGCCAATGATGGAGAGGAGTGGTGGAGGTTGTCAAGGCCGGTTGGGTGGAAGGGGCCAAAACGGGGACAAGCAGGGCGAAGGAGCAAGAAACGTAAAGGGTGGAGGAGGTTGGTAGAATAAGTTAGACAGATGTAATGGCTGTGATTGTGTCACACTTAGTAAAAGCATTATAAAACTGGTAAAACACATAAAGGAAAGTAGGGAAACTCCTATTATAAACCACCAGCGTGTTGAGTGTTATGATCAAACACTGGCATCTTATCTTGAAGCAGTAGGTAAGTTTGGGGGTAATTAAGTAAAACCTTTTTTTTTTACTGTCTCATAAGTAGGATCCTGCCTCACTGGTCTAAATCAGTGGTTCCAAACCTGAGGGTCGGGACCCGGGCAAGTGGTCACAAGGTTAACCTGAGGGTAACGAGATGATTGAAGGGGCAGGAGAGGAGAAGAAGAATGTTTTGATACACATTTACTGTAGATTCTAGCTAGCTAGTGTAATTTAGAGTCTCTTGGTCAGCTGAACATGCAAAAATGTGAAATTTGCCTACAGGCAGCATACAATTCAACATATATGGAGTATATATTTTCCAATAATAAACTACTATTTAATAAGTAAAATATTTACTTGGGTTTTAATGGTGTTTTTCTTTCCAGAAAATTCTCATTTAACCTTCAATGAACAATATTCAAAACATCTTAGGAAATACTTTTTGTCTTGAGAATTACTGCATAGTTTTACAACTTCAGGCCTCTAATATTTATTCAAGTTGAGAGGTTTAGGGGTCTAAACCCTTCTTGGATTAAACTGCTCAGTACTCATAAAATGTACTGAATGAAACCTGTGACGAGGGGACGCAAGCAAACACTGCTTCATTTTAAGGGGCCAAAAAAGTTGAGAACCACTGGTCTAGATGCTGTAATCCTGTAAGAAGAGTGGCTAACAACAATATGTTTGGGAGGAAATAAGCTTTAACTCCAGTCTTTTTTTTTTTTACAATTCTTAGCAGCTTTGCGAGTACTCGCTGAAGGGGACTACACACAAACATACGACACTTCAGGCCATGTGAGAAAACTACAAGCAGTAAAATCAAACAGACTTCAATAGGAACTAAAGAGACTGAATGTGTTTGTGATGCAAATATTCACTTTGAGGGCTCGAAATATAACAAGAGCAGCGGCAAAGCTACTTGCTGAGCTGCAGCGAGGAATCACAGAACAGAGGATTCTAGTGTTCGCAGAAAGATTCTAAGCAAACTGTGAGGAAGCGAGTGTCAGAAATCTTTGTGTTGTTACTATGGTGACAGAAACTAAATGCCTACGAGCAAAAGTGAGGCTGCGAGCAAACACGCACACGGTTGGCGAAGCAGCAGCTTCAACCGCAGCAACGACAAGTGTGGAGACACACAAGTGCAAACACTGCAATCACTCTCAGTGGAGGTTAGGCAGGATTTATGTGTGTGTGTGTTAGTTAATAGAGTCTAAAGACATTAAAAGGATTGTAACTTTCACACACACACACACACACTTTGTCAACCCACTCCTGCCCCTGTCTGGACAGCTCTCTGACCATCGCACCGAAGGAAACCTCTAATGTTTGGGGTATCAGAATGTATAAGAAGAGACATCCAAACAGGATACAAATTCGAATTCCTAAATAATAGACCTTGTTTGATACTTAGCCTCTGCACTGCAGCTCAGAGCAGAGGTGATTCATGTACAGAGATCAAAACAAATCATCGGCAGTGTCCAGAGAGCTGTGTGGGCCGGGGGCTTTAGTCAAGGGGAGGGGGGAGCCTACCTTTGCAGTGGGTCACACGTCGCATCCCTTGTAAAAGTCACAGAGAAAGACACAAGAACCAATGAGTTCCCTTCCTGTTTCCTGGTGTTAGCGAACAGCACCCTCTGTCCTGAATACTCTTAATGAATCAGTGCTTCTTCCTTAATGGTTGAAATGAATCAGTGCTCTTTAAGCATTATATTGGAAGAATGTATTGCTGTAATTATCATTTGTATTGGTTAACTGTCACCTGGTGGCAGTTTATGTCCACGGTGCTGCACTGATCGGGCCGCTTTGCAGGATGGTCCATAATGAATTCAAATTTCCAGTAATAGTAGCGCACAGTGGTGATGATTAACCCTGTAGTAATCTGATGGTTACAGTTTGCAAATATACATATATAAAAAGAAGATATTTTATATTCGGCTCATATTTGCTCTAATTAGATTTCAAGATAAAAGAAACAAATACTAAAGTAGTTTGTTTGATGAAGTGGGTCAGTAAGCTGTACACTTTGTCTGGGTGTAGCCGGAACTGAAGAGAACTGAAGCCAGGTGTGTAAACAAAATGAAAATGTTCAATTTACACAAAAATCAATAGCATGCTGGAGAGGGAAATTCTGATCTGGTTTATTTCATAGTCAGTCCCATTGTCTTGTTACTGTGTGTTTCTTCTATTCCAAAGAATAAACTGTGTGTGAGATGATCCA
This sequence comes from Pholis gunnellus, assembly GCF_910591455.1. Taxonomy (NCBI): domain Eukaryota; kingdom Metazoa; phylum Chordata; class Actinopteri; order Perciformes; family Pholidae; genus Pholis; species Pholis gunnellus. The sequence goes on along the minus strand of NC_136542.1, from coordinate 11,548,436 downwards.
CTTATGTCGTGTATAGTTCTGGAAATTATTATTTTTTTCAATTCATTTGGAAAGCTCAAAACAGCTTGCACTGCTAGCTACAATTTGCCAGACTCCACGTCTCCTCAGTCTCTACACATCACAGGTTATGAGATTTATTGACCCATAGGCAGAATGAGAGTATGAGACCCAAACAGAAGAGTATCGCAATCATATTAAATTGTACACAACTGAAGTTCAACGTAAACAATGCAAAAAGAGCTTAATAAGAAGGAAAGATGAATGGAAGTTTGGATGTGAATATGCAGGAATGGATGAAGTGGACGTGTGAATGAAAGGATCATGGAAAGGATGAATGTTTAAGACACAACAACATGTTGAGTAGCTTCTGTGGTCCTCTGTGTGTCAGTTCGAGGCACTGATAAGTAATTCTATATTTTGAAAATTATTTTAGAAAAAATACCTCGACTATTAACTGACACAGGCGGTAACTGAGCATGTGGTGTTTAATGGATCTCAGTCGTTTGTATCACAGCATGAAACTGTCATAGCTGTCAGGCTACGGAGCCAGGAAGGTGCCGCTAGATCTTACCTGCATTGAACACTGGATCCCTCTGTTTGCTGCAAAGTAAATGAGTAAACAGACAGCTGTCATTCAGCATCCCGACTCCAGATACACCATTGTATGTTTTTGATTTGAAAGTGCGTCATAAGGAGATCAGTGTCTTTTCTGCTGTGTCACACTAGAAGATGAATGTGCGAGCTGCTAAATGGGCAAAGTTGATTTAACAAGACGTCCGTGTTACCTGTCATTTCGTTTGCTGCTGGAATTGCTGCCGGTGGACCCGGCACGAGTTCGGTTGCCCTTGGAGTCGCCCGAATCTTTCCGCGTAAGAGTTCCCACATGTTCGTTTGAGTTGGCTCTCCTCACAGTGCTGCGGCGAGTGGAAGGTGGACAGAGGCAAAAAGAGAACAGAAAGAAATAGGTCATAAAACTACCTGACGCTGCTTTCCTAAAACTGCCCTGTGGTAAAGTTTTCATCCAAGAAATAGCTTTTGAAAGCACATACAAGGATATTTATTTCATGATTTAGCTCAGGGCTGACTTAATATGGCTTCACATATAAAACAAAAGAAGTCTTAAACTTTGAGACTTTGCAGCAGCGTAAGAAAGAATTTGCACCAAAGCAAAAGGGACACAAGTAAATGTGGATATAACTTGTTTCCCAACACTTACACACTCTGGTGATCACCACCACAATGTCAGTACAGACCTGTGCAAATCTGCATATTGAATGTGCAGACAGCCTGCCCATTTATAACAATGAAAAGGCTCCATCAGCAATCCAATGGCCAGTAGGCCCAGTCACCTAATCCACCCTATGGGAGAAAAGTCTATTCAAACCCTAAAACTGGCCGGTGGCCGTTATCCCTTCTGGAGAGCCTGTGTGTGTTTGTTCAGTAAAGAGCAGAATAGAAACTGTTGTTTGCTGTGTTATCCCACGAGGAATCATAGTAATTGGGCCACAGGGCATTGGGGAAGGCTGTTGTGTGTATGCCAACACTGATGGGATTGTGACCAATCTGCAGTTTAAACTAATCCCAGACACAGACTGTAATCAACACAAACAAAGAATGATGACCTAAACAACAAAAAGTGAATATTAGCAATGAGAGAAATGTCACAATTATCGTGTAACTTGGAGATGATTTAATGACGGAAAATAAGGGTTAGCATGCATCGGCGCTGCGACGCAGCGATGATGTTATAATCGTGACTAGTGACATACTGAATCCTCTCACCTGAGGGGCAGGTAGAAAAATCTGGTAGAGCGAGACAGAGAGGACAAACTGGAGGGATTTGCAGGACATCACATTGAAGGTAGACAGGACATAAACAGGATATAACATCATAGTAGCAAAGGACATGTTATCAGAGAGAGACAGGGCGGACAAGCAAGACAGAGAAGATGGGACAGACGGACACAATACGTAAAGATAAACAGACTGATGCCTATTCACTCAGGCTAAAAGCATTTAATCTATACTAACCAAAAATATAAAGGGTTCTATGAAGAGGACTGAGGAGTTCACAGAAAGGCAACTGCTGCTATTTAACGACAAGAGGATGCCCTTAAACTGTTTTACATTTAAGTCAATATTCAAACCCTCTATTCAGCACAGCAGTCATTCATTAGCTTAATTTATATCCAAGCAGACACTGAGGTCATGTGCTTCGTATTTCTTCTGGGAATGTTAAGGTTTAAACCACCTGGAAGAAATTAAAAAATGTTTACGAGTGGCCAATTTATTGGCTCACTACAGTATTTTTCAGCTGTATTCAATATATTGAAATTTGTCAATTCAAAGGCCAATAAATAAATGAAAAAACAAGGTTTTCTTATTTATCCACTAGAATTTGTTGTAGTTATTGTATAAAAGGCTTTGAAACAGGACTAAAGTATCCTAAAAAGAAAATATAATGTAGCAGAAATTGACTTCTGTATTTCTAAAACCCTGGCTATTCACCAGGTGAAAAACTAGTTACAGCAGAGAAAGTGTTAAAGAAGTAATTGAAAAGTCTAATTTAAGTTCAAGTAATCATGAAGTCGACCAAATCCCACTTCCTGCATTGACACGGTCTGTCTTGGCGTTTGTTTCTATCAACCATCCTCATACTGGTTACATTTGAATCTGCAGAGCCATTTCTTTACTGTCCTCTTAGGTAAACCTTATTAAGGTGAGAGTCAGCATAATAAAGTGTCAGCTGAAAGTCTTGGAAAACCTCCGCGAAGCAGAAATAAAACTACACATACTGGAAATCAAGGAAACAAGGCCACAGGGAAGTTAACAGCTGCTTGGATTGGAGCAGGTCCCTGCTGCCTGCTGAGCTTCATCTGATTATGGTAATGTCCTCCAGAGACGGGAAAAGGCTATTGTTCCCCTGACAGACAAGATTAATAACCTGTGCTCCACGGGCATGTGTAAACACACACACACACACACACACACACACACACACACACACACACACACACACACACACACACACACACACACACACACACACACACACACACACACACACACACAAAACAAAGAAGCCTAGATGACACTACCGTTTCTCTGTTTATCAGCCTTGTTAAATGTCAGTCGCTTTGGCTGATAAAAAGCCAGGTATGTGACAATTTACGGGTTGAATGATCCGACATGGCACAGACAGACAGGACTGAAAAATGTCTCGAGACAAATAAAATGTCTGGAAAGCCATATGATACATGCAAGACATCACAACCTGGCCTACATGCAGCTTTATCTGGATGTAACACACTTAAAACAGTGTTAATAAGACCTGAAGGTTCAGTAAAGTGACACTTAACTCGAGACATTAATACCAAACACTCGACTTGACTTAGAGCTGTAGTGCAAACATTCATGTCTCTCTCCTTTGGAATAAGTACAAATAAAAGGTGAATAACTTCCTTAAAAGTCTAAATAATGCAATAGATAAAGGATAATAGAATAATATAGAGCAGACTGCATATCATTTGCACACTTGTTTAGAGAGCATTATCTTTTCTTTTCCTCACCTCTTGCTGGCTGGAGTGCTGGTGTCCTTCCTAGATCCAGATCCAGATGGGGAGGGCAGAGTGCCGCTGCCTTTCTTTGGTAGAATGGTCCCGTTGTTTACTGTGGGCCGTAACGGCAGGGTGGCGATCATTGGCCTGGCTGCAAGGAAAAGGACAACAACCGGCATATTCAGAATAAAAAGCTGAAAACAAGACCAGGAGCAGGGTCAGCTGCTGTGGTGTCATTTGAGTTCCCACATTCACTTACAGACAGATTTCTACTCAAGTTGAGTGTCAACATAAAACAATAAAAATACGTTTAAATTAAAAACAAACATGATCAACTTTCATACGAATACAAAAGGCCCAGGTTTTAGACAATGAACTATACTTTGTCAACCTTCTGCCATAAAAATGTGTAATTAATGAGTAATCACAGTGTTCTGTTCACTTGAGTATAGAGTACGTTTTTTTGCAGGTTAATGCAATAATGATGGTATTTAAAACTTGAATTGAACCGTAACACTTTGTAATTTTACTTGATGTATCGAGTACTAATTATTGTTGCAGCCTTAAACACTACACATATAAAACACTCCCTCTGCAGTGATACCATGCTCTTCAGTGAGAGTCCTAAATGTAATGCAAATATGAATTCACACTTTGTGTGTCTTTTTCTCAGTTTATTGAGAATATTGTTCGGTTTCAATCACGTTTCCATACAGATGATATATGTTTACAAACAATTTACAGAAGGCGGTTTGACAACACAAAAGGGGCATGAACACAGGCAAGCCTAAGAATAACAAAGTCAAGCTGCAGCTCTATCTGCAGTGATACATATTTAATAGACCCTGTTTCATCCAGCAGACACACACACACACACACACACACACACACACACACACACACACACACACTCTGCTCTGTTATCTTTCATGTCGTAATTATGCAGCAGGGGCAAGCTGAGGTTGTAATTTAGGTTAGCATGTTAAAGAAGATGAATGTGTGTGTTTATGTGTGTGTCCATGATTGTCCAGATGCAATCTGTGGTATGTGTGTAAAACAAATCATTGTGCTTCAGTAGAGGGGAGCAGGCTGCCGAATCCCTGCAGCTAAAGGTGGAGAACAATAAGAGAAAGCATCGCCGGAGTCTGAGTCATCCTTCAGCTCCCGAAATCAAATCAAACTCAAACTCCATTGGTTCACAGTCACTCCAGAGACTGAAACTGGCAGCAGCTCAGATTCATAATCTGTTTCTGTTTCATCACTCAAATGCACATTTGAGGGCATAAAAAGGCATGATGTTCAGTTGATTTCACATGCAGAGTTCATCAGCCTCTGGGGTGAGGATGCTACTTGAGAGACAAACTGTATCAAACATACCTCAGCTAAAATTCGACGCACGCAGAATTGATACACAAAGAAAACACCACAAAAACGGAAAAGCGTATCATCGATCAATCTATTATTGTTCAGTTCTTTCTTATTCCTTGATGAAGTGTTGTATTTATTTATTTTTTAACTTTCTACATTCCTCAGAGAAAATATGAGAAGAGGCTGCATTCAGTGATATCAATTGGAGCAAATGGCAGAAGGAAGAGTTTTTTCAAGTTAATAATTAAGAGTTGTGCTTCTAATTGTGAGAGTTGTTTCAACTCTAACTTAATGGATCAGTTTGACACTTGGAGAAATACGCCGACTAACTTTCTTGCTGAGTTTTATTAGAAGATCGATATCACTCATGTCAGTCTGTTCAATATGAGGCTACAGCCAAAAGCTGGTTAGCTTAGCTTAGCACAAAGACTGGAAAGAGGGGCAAACTTTCATTTTTTAAGAAGGAATAAATCAAAATACACCGACAACAGCTCCTTCTTGTTTAATAGAGAAACAAATGTTAGGGGGGATTGTCCTTTAACAGAAACGTTGCATACACAGAGGCAAACAGAAAAAAATGTTCACACTAAGTTGTGCCAGTTCATTGATAACTTAATATTATCAATGAATTATTGGACTATATGCACTGCAGACCAAGTTCCTCTGGTTGAGAATAAATCTTTTTTTTGAAAAATTTAGACTCTGATCACAGTGCATTGACCTCAGGCAGTGCAGTGCGTAAAGTATCTGTGTGTTTCCTAGAGAAACAATAGCAGGCAGTGACTGAAATTAGCCTTTTGTAAACACAACACCAAGCCTGGTTAGTGCAGACAGACTTCACGGTCAGCCTACCTGGCTTCCCAACACTGCTGTCTGCTGATGGAGACTTTCTCATCAAAGCAGCGTCTATACACATGACGCACATTTAACGACACAACACAGTCCAGGAGGAGAGAAGACAGGAGGAAGAGGAAGGAAATAAGCTGGATTTAAAGGAAAGGAGACATCACCAGGAAAGAGAAAGAACAAAGTGAAAAAGGAGAAAAAGGGGCTACCAGAAGAGCTGCTGATCCTGTTGCCCAACCCTCCAGAAGAAGTAACTGAAAAACCCATGAAAAAGCATGCTTGTGTATCTATGTTACCTTTGGTGGGTCCTCTGCGTAAGCCCATGGCCTGCTGCTCCTCGGACACGTTGAGCCTTCGCACCACGTCGGCCAGAGCCGACTTCAGCAGCTGAATCTCGTCCTCCTGCATCTGGACCCTCTGCTCCAGGGAGGCGATGCGGTCGGTAACCTCCATACTGCTGGCTGCTGACGCACTGTCATCTGAGGAAACAGAGTGAGCTCATGTCAGCGATGAGGAATCAAATGAAAGTCAGTTAGTGCTGTCCACTGTTGTTTAGAGCATGACGAGCTGCTCATAGAACATATTCTCTTTAAAGGAATAGTTCAACATTTTGGGAAATATGCGCTTTAGAGGACAGAATTGATACCACTCTCATGTTTGTGTGATCAATATACAGATACAACCAGAAGATGGTTAGCTTAGCTTTGCATACAACGGTTTATCGGTGACATCCTTTTTTGATAGAAAGGTATATTTTTTTACATATCCTGTCTAAGAGTGTCTTTTTCAAGACTGTTTAATAATCAATTCCCCCAAAAGAGCTTTTCTATGCAAACTTTTATACATGAGTCCGTTTGTTAATGTCTGTCTGTTCTTTGAGTTTAAACTAACACGTTATTATCACCTCTCCACCTGACACCCCGATAGAGGCCAAGCACAGGCCATCAGGGTCCACTTTATTAATGATAACACACAGACGCAGGGTCTCCTCCATTAAGACTTTGATGTCACAGTGGCTCGATGAAATATTAATGTAAATCGCTGCTGTGTTTCCCTGCCGACTTGTAATAACAGTCTGATGCATTATGCATTAGTGAGCAGGCATCTGGTGATTAGGCAGATCTGCAGTCTGTGGTCCTTCTGAGAATCCGAGCTGAACCTCGACTGCCTGGTTACATTATGGAAATCTGATGAAGCTCTTGGCTTCTGTAAATTACATTCTTAAACAATGAAGTACAACAGCGTTTAAAACACACTGAATGTGTGAAATATGTGAATTTCTGGTGTAAACAAAGTGGTGTGATGAGCCTCTGAGTCTCTGTGATAAACAAAAGCTGCTGAGGGGATTCAGGACGTCCCTGATCAGATTTCCTCAAATATTTGCTTGTAGATAAAAAAGATCCTTTCGGAGCGTATGGTATTTTTTATTACCAACATTTTAATCTTTGCTGCAATAAAACACTTGGGACTCAAGACATAACTTAATATAACATAAAACCATGAAAGTAATATGATGTTCTCAACAACAAAGGTGTTTATCATGAAAGAAGTGTAATATAGATGTTTGTTGCTCGTCTCACTTGACAAATGATTAATATACAGTAGATTAGGCAAAAGACCATGTAAATCATTTCAAAGCAAATTCATTTTTAGAGTAATTTCTTAGTAAAATTACCAAAACATATCACACAATTCAGCATATCCAGGTAGAAAACCCCCAAAACTTGCAGTCATACTTTTCATCCTGATACCATGAACCATGAACATCATACACATTTCATTCTTGATGAGTAAATAATTATTGAAATGATGTTGAACGAGAGTCTCTGTGTTTTTCAAGACCATCATACACTTTTTAGGCATCACAACAAGTATCCAGAAGTATATAATCCCACAGGGTCCTATGAAGTCATCTTAATTTAATTGGCAGAACTTGCCGGAGAGGCAATTTCACAGATTTGTTTATGAGTGGATGAATCCCATTAGTGAGCAAAATCCTCATGCCTGTTAGCGGGTTATGAATTGTTTTAGTCGGGGGGACCGTCAATAAGACAGGATGGTAAATTGGTGCATTAAGCAGATAGGACACTTGACGCTTGTAGCAGAAAATAGAAATCTGAGCAGATTCAGATCAGACATTGCTGTTCACACAGAAGCACACATAGCATACACACAAAGGTGCCCCTTTTGTCACTGTCACAGCCATTACTGGTGTCTTCCTGTGATTAATAGCTTGTTGGACACATAAGGAAATATTTCACAGACACACTGCCTCACATTGACAATGCACCGTGACAACAAGTGAGACAAGTAAGATTCCATAATGAAAACTCCATCTGGACGAATGGAGGCAGATGAAAACAGCCGGTGCATAATTTGACACATTACACTCCCAACAGTGAAGTGTAATATGCTCCTACATTCACTCACAGAAAAGATTTCTACTCAAAGGAGGAAATGCTATTTTCTTTCATAACGCACAACACCAATCTTACTTCATCTGAACACACAAAGCCCTTTCCAGAGGATCTTAATAACATTCTGCTCACCTGAGACGCTCTCTTCAAAGCAGCCCTTGTTCATATGCACCTCCGACACAGAATCAGGGTTATGAAAGGAATATATTTCAAAAAAGAAATATCCTCACTAGAATGCTGTTGACGCAATGGTTATATGTCATCTAGACATCTGATAAACTCTGACTTCACAACCAAATATAACCACGTTTTCTCTACGGCAAAGCAGGCATAGCGTCGGTGATGTCAAGGACCGAGCTGTTACTTTAGAAATGGTGACATCATCTGTGAGATGAAAGAGCATAAGGTGTGGAGAGGAGCTTCATATAATATCTGAACTGTGACATCACCAGAGAGCAAAAACAACAGCCTCTGTTCAGCGTCGGTTGTGGGTCTGCTCCCAACACGGACACAATGAGAGCATGATACCAGTCGCTGAAGTACAATGACTGGCTGTCACCGACATGATTCCCCGGCTCTGCGCTAACCTCCTCCGTCTGTCACCCTGCTCCACGGTTGAACCCTCTGGGTGCACGTTAACACCCCCTTAATGTGTTCACAGGCAAGACGGAAATCAGAAAAGGTCAGTCGGAGCAACAGTTTTGTGTTTCATACAGAACAATATGTGTTGATGATGGTGTTACACTGATGCACACACACAGCACAGTTGTGTGTGTGTGTGTGTGTGGATGCGGATACATTTTTCATATTCTTCATATGACAGCACTCTCTGGGGCTCAGGTCACAAGCTTTCTGTCCAGAGAGTCAGAATCAGTAAGATGTCAATCTTCATTTGACAACAAATCCATCACCACATACACCAACAGACACTCGTGTCTCTCTTTTATCCTCACAAAAGCAGATGATTACACTCCACCAGTCTCCTCTCGCTCCGGTGCTCTCACACCTGTCAGCCGGCTGCGTAAATTACTTCATTTCTGTCAGCCTTCTTCAGCTTCTCTCTGGATGTCTTTTTCTGTTCCCCATTACATTATCTGCTCAATATGTGGCTGGGCCACACATCCGAGACGGATCTCTGAGCCTATCTATCTGCTCACTCTACAGTAATGCATCGTGACACGCTGCTCCCCATTAGGTTGCTCTACAAGGCGATGTCATTCTGGCTGGACCACCTGCCGGCTTGTCCATCACTGCAGCCGGGGACGGGGACTCAATGAGGGGCAAATAGAAAACAGGCATTCTCCTCAGCTCATTTTCCCTGCTCTAAAATAACCACTCCATCCCCCCTACGTTCATCTCCACCTTATTTCTGAGTCAGTTACTGACCTCATTGCCATCAATAATGAACACTGGAGCGTGCACACATGCTCTGACCCATTTACTCCCTTCTGCACTCTCAACCACAAAGATCAATAAACTGAAGGAGTAAAAAGACTAAAACAGTCCAGCGTAAATGCTTCTGATCAGTACGGAGGGAGCGATCTCACGTTTTGAGCAATGCATGGAGACCTCGTGTATATAATATCTTCTGCTGCAGTGTTGATCTCAGCAGTCTGGCTTTCTAGCTGACTCACTCTGTCACTGGAGCTTTTACAGACTTGCACTTCCTATGCTATATAAACACACGAGGATAGGAATATAAATACACACTCGAGGGATAAAAGAAAATTATACCAAAGAAATTCCCTCTGAGGAAATGCCATTATACCAGCTGTCTCACCATGTGTTCGCATACTCCTGCATACTTTGATCCACTAATAAACCACTGACAACCAGAGTGATTGATGCCTGTTTTCTTTTCTCTCAGCAGTGCAGAGAGAACAAACAGTAAAGCTCAATTGACTTGATGGAAACTTCAGCGGCCAGGTTAAGCTACGCCACGATGGGTGGTTTTGAAAAACAACAACCAGTGTTTGCAGAAAATCAACACATCAAAGAAACCCGAAGCTGCAGGAAACGACCTGTCACAACATTATGACAATAATTCCTGTTTTTCAGAGACAGAAAAGGAAGCGCTGACGCCACACTGCTGGCACATCCATCTCTGGATGCAGACAGCACTTTGCCAACTAGTTTTAATTTCCATACATGAATGCACACGGCCAGGTGGTGCGCTGCCATAGTGCCAGTTCAACTGCTGCATATTATGTTTTCAGGAAAGTAATTTCTCCCAAGACCAATGAGTCACACATATTAAACAACCTGACTTCAGTCTGCGGCTGGCTTCACTAATGGAAGTCCGGACCTAATCATAACCAAGTGGCAGGCAGGATTACATTCAATGCCAGGAGGTAAAGCAGGTAATGATTTAGAGACAGGCCGGGAAATACGGAGTCAGGGATGAATAAGAGTGAATCCAGTTGGGGCAGAGAATATAGTGTTGATAATAAAACAAGAGTCTACAGACATGCTATCAGCACTGCGGGACTGTCATTAGGCATGGTATGCTAACATGATAAAAATGACAATGCTAACACGCTGACATTTGACATATTGTTCACCATGTTCATCATCTTAAGTTAACATGTTAGCAGGCAAACATATATGCTAATAAGCAGTTAACACAGAGACAGCTGAGGATGACAGGATTGTCACTAGATTTGCAGTTATTTGGTCATAAAACACATTTTTACAAGATGATGGCGCTAGAGGAAAAGCAAGAAGATCACTTAAGTTATTACAATTCATCCCCTGGGGACCATGAATGTGTGTACCATATTTCATAGCAATCCATTAAATATTTGTCAAGGCATACCACTTAAAGTCACAAATTCCAACCTCATTGTGACGCTAGAGGAGAAGTCACCAAGGCACGAGGATTCATCCTCATCAGGGCCATGAATGTCTTTCTGATGGCAATCCATTCAGTAGCTGTTGAGATATTCGAGTCTGGACCAAAGCGGTAGACTGACCGACAGAGCCACATGGCTAAAAAGCAAATATAACATAACTGTGTGTGCTGCTGAATGACACATTTCAGAGTTATTCAGATATATGGCAGAGTACTAGACATGAAAAATGCCATGCATGAAATTGCAGCATTTAGGAAATCGCAGTCTGCCTCAGATATGACGGAAATCGTCCATCATCACCCAGTGAAAAATCGCAAAACCAACTGAGTTAGAGATTGGAGAAAGAATTGAGAAAAATAAAAATGTAGGAGGAAGAAATCGTTACTTAAGTGCCATCAATCCTGTGTGTCACCTGCAGCGAGCAGCGGATGACCTGACAGAAGTGTATTAGCTAATCAACTGTTCAGATTAGGGAGACAGACGCGTGGTTTACAAGCTGCCTCTGATGGCTTTTGCTGGACCGGGGCTTAGGAGCTATAAATACACAGAGGTGGATCAGAGGAGGGGAAGCCATCACACACGACCCGAGTGAAGACTGCAGAGGAGAAAATGTGTGTGTGTGTGTGTGTGTACAGATCATAAATAGTGTGTGTCGGGGTCAAAGAGGAGCATGAAGAGAGGCCGAATGATCCCCAAGAGAGATCCAACTGTCCTTGTACGAACACATTAAACCCTTCCTTCCTCCCATCAGCTACATCCTTCCTGGGGGCAAACTCAGGTCAAATGGGAGACAGCTCCACCCCCTTGCCGCTCTTACCATCACTCTGATTCCCACTCACAAAGCATTGACACTTACACACATACACATGTAAAGCCACTGAGCAGAACATGGTATGGCTGAGTAGATGATGGGATGATGCAACGGACGCCATCAGCGTTTCAAGTCTGCCTGTAGAGAACCATAAGGGACTGTACGCCATTGATTTGTGGGGTTGTGTATTTGTGCTTATTGTTGATTGGAGGGGAGGGTATGCTGGGCTTTTTGGGGAGAGCATTGCAAATGGTCGTTCTAGCAGGCACAGTTGGTCATAAAGGTACAACACAGTCTTATGACAATCTATTTTTTTGTTGCTGAGCGGCACTAATTGCGAAATTGGGGCGACATTGACTACGAAACGAAAGGTAGGTTTAGGCAAACCATCATGGTTGGGCTTAAAATATCCGTGTACAGTCCTAATTCCTAATTGACTGTCCATTGGCATTGTTTTTGTGCTGAGTGACGGGAATAAAATGCTATGTTATGCTTTGCCATATGGAGAGGTCTCTATTTCAGGGATTTATTATTCCCATCACACTAAACGTAACCTCTACCAAAGGTTTCTTCTTTCTTTGACTAATTGGAAATACAATTCAGAGTTTCTTTTTCATAACATCGCAAATCTGTATTATTAAATCATCACACATTTGTATTTTGCAATACTAGAGGGAGGGCTTTTGCAGTTCTTTTTTCCATGGCCAAATCAATATTTGAAGAATCTGAAAGCCACAACGAGAAGGAGATAAGGGGGGAAAAAGAAGAAGTAGAAAGACATGGCCCATTGAGGCAGAATACCTCATCCTTAACTCAAACACTTACTGTATATATACACAACACTATCCCAACACCCTGCTTTGACAAAACACACACACACACACACACACACACACACACACACACACACACACACACACACACACACACACACACACACACACACAACACACACACACACACACACACACACACACACACACACACACACACACACACAGTCTGTCAAAGAGGAAGTGTTCACAGTGTGGCTGAGGGATTATGTTGGATATGTGGAGCAGATCTTGCTCAAAGCTAGTGATCCCTTAACTCAGAGGTTCTGATCTTGGCAGCAGGCTTGATTTGTATTCCCTCTCTCTTTCTCTACGTCTGTAACCTCTTTCACCTCTCCCTCTATTTGTCTCTCCAGAAACTGTGGTGGGATGGATTCCTGAAACAAGACAAGAATTGACTGTGGGAAGAAGAAGAGCCGCTGAAGGATTACACTTAAAAGAGGGCTTGGCAGTAAAATATGTATTATTTCTCTAATATTTGTCCCTTGTTTCTCTTGCTCTCGTATATGTTGCTTGAATGAAAATGTAGCTTATCGGCAGACTGTTTAGTATGCCATGCAGGCTTCAGAGTGTGGGATATTTGGACCATCCTTGTTGTGGTTATATACAAATGGACAGCCATAAGAATTAGATTGACTTTTTATCAATAGCAAGTGCAAGATACAACATAGATAATGTTGTAATAGGTTTTTTTTGGAGAATAGTTTAACACAGATTTCAAAAATAATTAATCTAATCTCTTGAATATTTTCATGAAATCAAACTCTATTTATGCATTAACAGTGTGTGATTACATTTCCATATCGTGGTATTCATGGCTAGTGACTGAGTCTGCCATTCCCATGCTGAATTCAAATTATCTTCACTTCCATGAGGGACAGCGATCGTGACAACGTTTGGGCTTTAATCTGTCTCCCTGCATGCAGAAAAGGTCAAAGCGTGAAAAAGCCTTTCAATAGCTTTTATTCATCAGGTCTTCATATGGCTGCATGGTGACAAAAAGGGTTGAAGGATAAGCAGCCTGCACACACTTCTGTGAATCATTTTGCTTTATGAACAAATCACGAGGGTGTCGGCTATATTCGGCAGTGTGCAGCTATGATAATACCATAATAATAATGGCCATAATATTGTAAACAGACAGCCCTCGTCTCTGAATGACAAAGATGCTCTTTGCTGACTAATACAAACTGGGGTGCCAATACAGAGTACCGATCTGAATAAAAATTCCAGTAATGTACAGTATATAGTTATTATGTAAACAATCAATCCCATTGTCACAACACACAGCTATTTGAGTTAGTATCGGCCCGATATTTGATGTCTGAATCGGTGCATCTCTACTCAGAAGAACAACATGCTAAATTCTACATGACTTCTCTGTCTAAACTAGAACAAACTAAGAGATTTGACCCCAAAAAAGCAGCAAACAGCTGGAGAAATATACACTTCTTTTTGCTGTGACTGTTCAGGGAAGAAACAGACTACAGAAGCACTAAGTCATGCTTGGCAGTGAGACTCCAGGCTCTGACAAAAGCCTCTTTCTAAGTCTAAACCTTTCTTCACATAAAACAGGGCTTTGTCCCTCAGTAACAAACAACCAGGGAGGAACAGGAGGCAGGACTCGTGTTCAATCCAATGTGTGTGTGTGTGCGCAACCGTGTTGTTCCATCCAGTAACAGTGTTGATCTGGGAAACCCAGATTTCACTGGTGTGAGGATGGTCTCACACACATACAGAGACGCTGTGACAGAGCATGTGTGCCAGAGACTGTCAGCATCCTGAACATCGGCCAATCGTATATATCTGCCATCTGGACGGGAGAGAACATACAGTGGCTGCTGGCAGCAGGCGAGATCATTGCTAGACTGATATATTAAGACTTTCTTGCTTGATTTTTGGTGTGTCTCTGCAAACTTGACCCTCCAATACGCTCACACTGTGTTCTGGCTTTCCACTCAACCGGTGATGTCTGTTTTTACATGCAGTCTATTTTTATAAACAGAGCTTTGACAGCACCCAGAAAACACACCTGAGCCTGTCACATCCAGCTACGCTGAGCTTGAGTGAGCCATAAACCTCACAGGGCCACATCATTAATTTTTCTTTGCTCTCTGTGGTGACAGTGGACGGTTGTGAAGGACAGGTGTCAAATCAAGCTGACTGTACAAGGGATGTTTTACAAGTATTCTGCTTTGCTCCGTTATGAAATTAAATACTTCCATATTCCATATCCAGAACTACTTAAGTTAAAGCGTATATAGGAAGAAACCAAAATACGCCCTGTAGGAACAAAGCTGGCCATTCAAAACCAGACCCATCGCAAGTAGTCTTTGGTTTAAAGCATGATCTTTTGCTTTAACCCCTCGTTGAAATTGACAAATTGACAACAATATGTGGAAAACAAACCAAATAATCATATCCATCCTCTCATCTCTGCAGCTGTGCTCTTGATGGATCTATTTTTAATGGAATTTCTAATTCTCCTCTTGTCCCTCTCCATCTGTTACAGTCCAACTGAACACATGCAACGGGGGATACATACACAAACACCCACATATGCAGAGTCGGGGCTTTCCCCCTGGTTCCTCCATTAACAGCAGGTGTACGAGACCAATTAGGGTACCGGGCAGCCTCTGAGAGCTGCACCACGGGCGCCGAGAGGTTAATTATTTCTGTTCGCATCACAACTGGCCAAATGAAATCCTGACCAGGGTTTAGAGATGAGAGCGACCAAATCAGTGGGCCGTGAACTTCGGGCCCACTGGAGACAATGTGCTGATGGAGATGATTACCATAAATATAGCCGAGCCCACACTCACCTTGCCACAGTCATTGAATTGATCATTAATTAATCTGAAACGGTTTGGTGACTTGCTGTGGGATTAAAACGGAGATTTATGTAAAGACATTCAAATGCACAGATATGCATATGCACACATGACTGTGGACTGAAATACCTGCACTCATGCAGACACACACTGAAGATCTGTGCTGGATATTATTTACATACTAATTTGTATGTGTATCAGAATAGCTTTGGTGATACTTGGAGCAGCAAGCTGAGGCTAAAAATATTGCCATCTCTGTGGGATTCTGCTGACTGATGTGATTTATTACTTCCCCACTGGTAGAAGTCAACGCTCTTCTGAACACATTTAGTGTCACCATGTAGAGTAGCAGCATCCTACCACACAGTTCTGTTTCTGGCTGTTTCATGGCCTTTTTACCCATCCTTGACATCCTCTTCAAGGACTCATGCTGTGTCTCCTCTCCTGACCTTGTGATGGTCTGCACACACACGCGCACACACACACACACACACACACACACACACACACACACACACACACACACACACACACACACACACACATACATAACCAGGGAGTGCTTCCCCCTTTCATGTTCAACTGCCAGAAGCCGGGTCAGTATATATATTTAGCACAGGAACTCACACACTCCTGCTTTACATGCCTGATTGTTTTAGTGGGTCATGAAGATGCGTCAATGTGTGTCAGTGGAGGAAAAGACAAGAGAGAGAGAGAGAGAGAGAGAGAGAGAGAGAGAGAGAGAGAGAGAAAATACTCAGTTCAGACAACAAATGGTATCTTCTGCCCGCTGGCTCACCAAGAGGCTGTTTCCATGAGTACGCTGACTCTGACCTTGTTTCTTAATAAAACGTAATGTATCACGTGATCACCACAACATATGTGACAAGACTTGTGTTTTACTTAAGAGGAGAAATTATTTTATAGAGAGTTTTATATGGAGCTGATATCACATTGATATCACAAATGATTTGTCACCTAATTTATAACAACAGTTGAAGCTACATTCAGCCCTAAAAACAGCAATAGCAATTTCAGTTTTTTACAAATCTCAAACAACATGACTGAAGGGTGGATTTAAATTGTTTAAAGTTGCGCAACAGAAAATGAATTGCCAACTTTTTTGATATTTGATTAATCTTTCAAGTAATTTTTTCAAGCAAAATGCAGAACATTATCTGGAAACAGCTTCTTAAATGTGAACATCTGCTGTTGAGGAAAGTACCGTACTTAGTTTTTCACACATTCAGCGCCAACTGGGGCTCTGGGAAATTATAACCGGCTTTAAATGACCATTAGTTGCAGTTCTAAACATTACGTATAATCATAATATTTTTGTTGAGGAAGTAGATTATGAAAATGAATGTGATTACTCAGTCCCTGCACCTAGGTCTATTCACTGGCATTGCTCTGCATGAATGTAACCCAGATACTGGACAGATTATTATCATTATTACTTGGGCTGTACACATTTCTGCTAAAATACCAACCTGAGCTGCTGCTTGCTACTCAATATGATTTGACCCTGACTCAGTATGATGCTGGTAAATGGCCGAATCTTTCTCTTCTGTGCAGAAACAACATATTCTACTTACAGATAGATTATCCATACATATACGTATGTCTACATAGAATGCCCTACAAGTATTTAAAGGACATGAATAGAGCACGATACCTGTGTCGAGGGCTGGCACTACGTGGACACCGGACTGCTTTAGTTACGTAATCACTTCTCAACTGGCAACAAGAGCAGCCACGGATGTGCTGGCTCTCATAGATCACACACACACACGCACACTGACACTGTGTAACTGTAAACGCCTCTCTATTCTGTGTCATTAAAGTGAAAGAGAAAGTGTGAGGCGAACCCTTATCAGGAGAAAGGGTAGAGCAACTTTGAGGGAGATAAGGAGTGGGAGGGGGTAGTGTGACTCGTGACCACAGAGGCCCGAAACCAAACTACCCGCTCAATATCTGACAAGTCTGGAGATTTAGAAAAAAGAAAAAGAGAAGCACTCTAATCTCCACTCGGGGCACTAACACGAGATCAAATAAAGAGCGTGAGAGAGTTTGATTGGATGAGGCCGAAGGGAAAACAGAAGGAGCTTGAGAAAGACAACAAAATAGAGCAAAGAAGTTCCAGCAGCATTGAGTGAGGCTGGAATGAGATAAAAAGAGTGGTGTGTGCTCTCACGGACACAGCAGTGGAAAATCAATGTCAACCTTTAAATTAATCAGCTGTGTTGGATGAGCTATCCCATTCATGTCGATATGTATTAAACTGCTACATGTTACAGTTGCAGATGAATGATGGTAGAGACACATCGTTTCCTAATACTCCCGTCTCTCCCCGTTTCTCGATTGACATTTTGTGCAGTTTTATGTGGAGTGGAGGAAATATCAGCTTGCCAGCAGGTTTTACTAGGTATTGATGTAAAAGAGCAGGGCAGGAGGAGAAAAGAGAAAGAGGAGTAGATATTTCAAGGCGAGAGTCAGTACTTGTGGATTTAACCTCAACAGGAAGGTGTAACACAAGCTACTTTGATTTCTCACTTTAGGAAGCAATTTCTGACCACGATTTATAGTAAATTAAAGAGAAAAAGGGCCCTATCGATATCATTTGAACTGAAGCTTCACTAAACTGAGGAAAACAAACACAGACGTGAACCGTCATCTCCTCCCCGGCAGCCCTCCTTGGCTACTGTGGTTGGTAACGTGAGCAGGGCTTTAATCCTAATCCCTCCACACGTGCCATCATCAATCAGGTCTTGGATGGAGATAGATGCTCAGCCAAGAAGGGGAGGAGACTGGATGGAGTCGCGTCACCTCTACTGTGCATCAAAATACCTCCAACAAACATCAAATGTCTTTATTTATTTCCCTTCTCTGCCCTGCACGCCGGACCCACCCATCTGCACTTCTACTAATTCAAACTTCCTTCCTTTCTCTCCTATGCACTCACTTGTTTCTGTTCCTAATTTCTCTGTATATCCCTCTCCTCTCCTCACCATGCACCCCTACACTTGTGTTGCTGGCACGTTTTGGTTCCCATCATGGTACACGGCCACTGTCGGTAAGGTGAGTGCTGTGCCAGTGTGCCTGTGGGTGAAAAGCATGAGTGTGGAGCACAGAGATAAAAGGATGTTTGATCCCAATCTGAGCAGACATCATTAAGCTCAAAAGGTAAATGAACAAATCTCACAAATGAATGCAGGCGGATGGATTAGTTTGGATGGAGAGGCTGGGCGCTTTGAGATGAACATGAATGTGTGATCATCAGTATTACAGCGCTGTAAGTGAGCTGGATTTACTCATGAACAGATTTTCTTATAAACACATCAGGAGCGTTTGGTGCATCAGGAGCTAATGAATGACAGATTGCATTAACTCATGACTTTACACTGATGCTTGTGAATGTTTTAGCTACACATTTCACATGCTCAACATAATTGCCAATCATAGCGCAAAGCAAAGCCTTTAAAAAATGTTTACACATCAATTTAAAGCTGCTTCAGATCACAACGATGAAACAATGAATTGATTAGTCAATCAACAGAAAATGTATTGGCCACAATAATAGACAAAGAAATGTATCAACAAACAAGCATTTTTCTTTCTGTCACTACATAAACTAAAAAAATGATTGATTGAGCAAATAAGGAAATGCATAATTGATAGATTAATCAACATCTATCATAATCTATCAAAGTTGAAATGTTATGCTATTGTCCCTTGGTGATACATTAGAAGGCAGACGTTTAAAAACACTCCTTGGTGGTGCATTCTAGGGTGCTCTTACATCTGCCATTTGAGTGTCAAAAAACATTGATTTCATGACATAAAATCAAAGCCAGAAGATGAGCAATAAACAGGCAGGACAATGCAGTAAAATATCATATGAATTTGGTTGCTTAATATATAAAAACGGTTGCAATTCTATTGTAAGTTGATTTTCAAACTGTAGAGAAATCAATGCTAATCAAATGGGAAAACATGAAATAAAATTCCAAAGTCATGGTAAGCTTTGAATAATGGCTGGTGGTAATGTACCAGCAGGCAAAGACGGTAAAACAACCAGGATGGTCCTTTGAAGTGATGATAGCATCAAATGGAAGCTTTCTTTGTGAGAAAGTCTGTGAACAACACAGACTAATTCAATCAAGACTGTCCTCTTCTCCAGGACCAGTAGATTCCAAATGTGATTAAACAGACAAAATGCTTCTCTGAAGGATTCACTTCCTCCATCAGCTGCAATCAGTGTGTGTGTGTGTGTGTGTGTGTGTGTGTGTGGGTGTCTGAGTGTGTAATGGGGCTAATTTTCAGTTAGCCTGAGCTATTCCCGACCTCCTGAGGACAAAGCATGCAGCCTGCGCGTGTTTCTGCAGTTTAGCTGACCTAGTCTCTGAACATTAGTCTGGTTGGATGGTCCGCAACACACGAGCCGAGAGAGAGGGAGAGGGAGAGGCGAATGAATGACATCATTGACTTTTGCTTTGAGTGGATCTGGGTTCAGCTGGACGGCAGCAGCAGAGCAATATGATATAATTTTGGCCTACAGGCCCCACACACACACACACACACACACACACACACACACACACACACACACACACACACACACACACACACACACACACACACACACAGGTCCTGCAGATGTGTAAGCACCCCCCTATCGCTGTAGCTTGTATACACTTACACACACACACACCATCTTAACTAAGGCTCACCCAATTAAGCAGTCTGTTGGAACAACGAACAAGACACTGCGCCCTTGCCTAAGTTTGTGTGTGTGTGTGTGTGTGTGTGTGTGTGTGTGTGTGTGTGTGTGTGTGTGTGAGAGGGAGAGAGAGAAAGCAAGGGGTTGGCGGTTGGAAAATCCCTGGCAACAGCAGCTAAGCTGCACATCTTATTTCATCGACTTCCTCTCAGAGAGGAAACATGACATTGTAAACGTTTCCAAACAACCTCGCAGGCTCTCCCTCTGGTTGCTGGTCATGACATGACAAGAAGTACAAGGGGGAATCGTGACAAAATAAGGACTTAAAAGACAGGTTGACTAATGCAGATTGAGCGGACAAAGTAGTTTGAATTGAAGTCCAAATTTAGATAAAGAAGTGGTTGACTGCTTTGACGTAAACCTTCTCTCACCTGTCACCATAACACTGAACATACTGCAACTCTGAAATACTGTCTGCCACCACACTGTAATTTGTGAGATTTTAGAAGGTCAGTTATTTCCTCATTCCTAAATTCCATTTGCTATTCTGGTACTGTACAACACCTGCTGCACCGGTTTTTAAGTTGTTATCCTTGACATTATCAGCACTTTGCTCATTACACAGGAATACAACACGTGAGAAGAGAAGGTGTACACGCACTTCTCTTACCTTGCCTCACTTACTTTGGGTTTTCAGATACCAGCACTTATTATTGTAGCATGTTGGATGGTGGCTCCGTTTTCTAACATGCTAACCATGACAACTTGTATTACTTATTCCTGTTTCCCTGCTACTAGATCTGCATACCATCAGAAATAAAGCCAATTTAGCATTTATTCAGTCACTTATGGACTTGATGTACAAAGAGAAGCCGCCCAGGTGCAGTAAAATATATATCTCTCTTTTCTACATTGAATATATAAAACCTTACAGACATCTTTCAGTTTTGCATGATCTATATCTCAACTATATGCTTCTCTTACTCATCTGTTTCTCATTGTCTGCAATTTCTCTTTTCTGATTGTTATACATTTAATGAGGGAAATCCATACGGGATAAAAGCTTTTAACTGGATTCTCCACATCAGTGATTCATGAAAGTAGTGAGGTGTCCAGTATCCATGGAGGGAGACAACTCTGCGTAATTTCACATCTGTGATTTCCTCAGACAATAGTCTTCCCTCATCCCATCGACTGCTAGTGCTTACGCAGCACAGCAAATATTATTGATTTTTTCATTATCCACCAACGGCAATCACGTTACTCCTCTATGTTTCAACAATGATAGCTTGCACTCAGTACCCACCACACAGTCACTACAATTGCTAAGTACACACTGAAACATCTTTGACGTACATTAAAAACAATGAGGATGACACACTTAAAGGAGGTGACTTTTCTTCTCCGCATGAGAAATATATTTAATGCTATCTTTATTTAGCTGTTTCAGTGGAGCTCAAATCCGCATTACGGCTTTGTTTAAAGTCCCTTTAGGAGTAGTCTCTATTAGAGAGACCAGTTATTGTGTTGGGGATAATCCCCTTTGTGTAGGGGGCTCACTAACTGTAGTTTATCAGTATGCAGGCAGAGAGGGTTCCATCAAACTGAGCAATACACTCATTTAAAAACCAAATCTAAATCCCCAAAACATGTTGGACTGAGATACACGTATGCAACATTGTAGGACCTTTTATTTAAGCATAGTCTAGTAGTTCTGGTATCTCTTAATATTAGGAGATACATCTTACATACGGGTACTAGAAACTAGAGCTTCTCGGAAATAAATCCTAAACTGATGTCATACTGATGCGTCATGCTGCTTCTCTTCTTTCCCTGAGTCACCCTCTCCCACCCATAACATTCGCAGCCTGAAGTATGGTTTCTTCCTCTGCCAGCAAATGAATTACATTAGTGCAGCAAAGCAACATGAGCAATAATGTCCTGTTCTGTCACCTCTGTTCTGTGTCATTCAGCAAGCTGATCACAATCAGCAAACAGAGCAGAAATATGTTCATAACATACCCCTCATCCCATCAAGCAGAACCAGAGTAATCAGGGCAGCTGCTGTGAGCTGGTCTTTGTTTATTAGCTCTCTTGATGGCTGCTGGCTCACAAAGACTGTTGACATTATTCTGCCCTTGATTCCAGATACTTCCTGTTAAATCGACAGTTTTTCCGCAAATGCCCCCCTGGAGCTGGAGATTTAAATATTCACCGAAGTCTACATGTTATCAAATCAAATGTTTCCTAGTTTGACACAGAGTTAAGACACAGGCTGAACTCCTTTTTCACCAAAGCCCTAAAAGCTGGAGCTAAAATAGCTCTCATGTCTGCAACACACACACACACACACTCGCACACACACACCTACACACACACACACACACTCGCACACACACACACACACACCTACTTGGTGTCAAGTTTAGTCAGTCAGCTGGTGACATGTCAAGTCCAGATAAACAACATGCAGCCGAGGTAATAGAGGGGATGGGGGAGGAAGAGTGAGGGGAGGATTATTTAGTTTTACCGTTGCAGAACTGTAGCAGTGACGAGGTGTCATACAAGCTGCTGTAGCTGGAAAACCCGTCCTCCATTCTCAACCTCTGCTCCGCTCCTGTGTGCTCCCTCTGTTTATCCACAGCTCCTTCGCTCTCCTCTTTCTCTCTCTCTCTCCCCTCTCTCTGGTGACTCCCCTCTGTTAGTTTATCGTTCACTTGGCGTCCAAGGCGCTCCCTCCATTCACGCTGCACGGGTCAGGCTCCCTGGGTGAGTCACCATGGCAACCCATTCACTCCGATTATGTCATGTGAACTCCAACCCTTCTACTTCTTCTTCTTCTTCTTCTTCTTCTTCACCCCCTTCTAACAAAAAAAGTCCTGAACTACAGCAGAAAACACTCCCTGCTGAAGAATGACTGCACCGGACCGCCAGAGAGACACGGAGACAGAAGTTAAGAGGCTGCTGATGGGCTTGTTTCCTTGTTTCCTCCACTGCTTGTCCTCTCCTCCTTCCTGTCCTCTCTTCCCCTCCTTCTGTTCTCCTCTTGTCCTTCTGTCTTCTGCGGAGGCAGCTGTGTGTCGTTAGCGCTCGCTGATCTCCAGCAGAAAAACAGCTTTAAGAGGGCTTGAGCTGAGAGCGCAGGCTCTGGCATAGGCAGTTACTGTGTGTGTGTGTGCGTGTAAATGTGTGTGTGTGTGTGTCAGAGGCAGTGCGTGTGTGTGTGTGAGTGTTTAGATAATGCTCGGGACAGCCCAGCCTTCCCCTGTCACACAGTGGGAACGAGTCAGAGCACAGGGGGCTGGGCCTGTCGGTGAGATCCTCCTCCTCTGGCGGGAGAGGAGAGGAAATGAGAAGGGAGGAAAGGATAAAAGGGGTGAGGAGAAAGGAGGAGACAGGACAGAAAGAGAGGTGGGTGGAGGTAAAGAACATATGAGGACAAGGTAGGTTTAGAGAAGAACAGAGAGGAGAGCCAAAAGAGGAGAGAGGAGAGGGAGGAGAGGAGAAAAGGGGACAGGACAAGGTAGGATAGGAAAGGAAATAAGAGGATATGTCAGGAGGAAAGGGGAGAGAGGAGGGGAGGAGTGGACAGAAGAGGTTAGGAAAGGAGTAGAAATGAGAAAAAGGGAGAAAAGAGGACAGGAGAGGACAAAAGAGGTAAGATGAAATAAAAAAGGAAAGGAGCTATCATCATAAACTATCGTCTGTTGCTTCTGCACTTTACAATACAACTGGTGGGAAATTCTATTAAACGAGATCTTGTATTGTCTGGTCTGTATTGTGTATTCTTGTTTTTTATAATTGATGTGTTTGTGGAGTGCTTGGCTCATCCTGGCTGCATACATCATGTTCACTAGTGGGACAATAAAGCTGAACTGAACTGAAGAGGTAGGGTATAGCGGATGTGAAAAATGCACAAATGAAGGAAGCCAAAACAATGGTTCGTTACAAAAATGACTAAAGCACTGTCAGTCAATATATAGCAGTTACTAGAGTTACACATACACACACACATACTGTTTGTAATGGTATGGAGTCACATGGGGACACACCACAACAAGCCACTCTGTCACATCTTCCTTGGCATTTCCCGCAGCCAAACATTCAAAACTGAACCCTGCCAGGGGATCACCGCTGTGGCTAAACATGGTTATCGTTCAGTCCTCTGTCTGGCTTATCTGCCCCGCTGCAGACTGCACAGAGGCAGAGGGATCCTTGAAACAAGGACAAGAGGGGGAGAGAATGAAAGGGAGACTAGGGGATTGAGGAAAGAGAGAAATAAATGGGATAGAGGGGGAGGGGGATGGAGAAGAAAAAGAGAGTGCTTGAGGAGGGTGGGTGGTACAAAGAGAAAGACCGAATTAAAAAGTGAGCAGGGTGGGAGTTTTGTGGGGAGAAAAGGGGGATACCCTAAAAAAAATTCTAACTGGGGGTTTTGTACGTGCATGTGAGGGGGGCCTCTTTGCATTATTTATAGTTCAAGCTAGCAGGGAAAAATAACAAGCCTAAAGAGTCCGTGGCCTATATTCATGTGCGAAACATTCCCCCCTTTCTTGCTAGATCACAAGCCAAAATAACACAAAGGCAGGGATGCTCTGAAGACAGTGGGAGAGACCATGAAGGGATCATACATTTGTTTCTCTCAGTGTTTTATAGTGGCACAGCAGGTGTGATATAATGTGTCTGTATGAAGCTCTTTCTGTGCAGGTATCGCTCCTAAAATCCTATCAGGTTCAAAGGTGACCCGGCTAGTTTTGACCTTTAACAGGAGGATGAAAGGATGCAGTGAAGCACCTTATAACGGTTGACCACTTTAAGGTTCAAGGCCTCGATGGTTTTTATTCTCTCTCTCTTCTCCCTCAGAAACACACTCTGCTTCACTTATTACACGATGACATCAAGCCCCTACCACACTCAGTTGCAGCCAGGATTGTGTGAAAAAATAATGAAATGACAAGGATATTACTATTTCAAAACACACATAAATTAAGATGTGCTGACATTTACACCATTTTGTATCTTTCTCTGCAACTAAAGTGAATCATTTTACAACTAGAAAGTGTTTAAATGAATCAAGGTCTTTGCATATATTTCAGAAATCTCAATCATATTTCAGATGTTTTTAACCACCAAAAGGCCACAACGGCCAGTGTTTTGAATCAGATAAAGAAAAGAATTCCATGCAGCTCCTCTCCCAGAGTGCATGCAACACACACTGTAAACATCCTTTGTGTTTTTGTTCTGAAGACCTCGAGTCGCACTGGTGTTTAGTCTGAAGGGGTTCAGATTATTGCTAATCTCATTCTGGGGCAGATTTGGGATCTAGATTAGGGACAGGTCTGGTTTTTGTGTCTGTCTCTCCGCTCATATGCTCACGTGAGAAGAGGCAGCTAAAACTGGAATATATTCCCCACAAAATCCCCCCCATGGGTCCCTAAACCCCACCTACCCTGCGGGTGGCAGGTGGTGGGACCGCTGCTGCTCCACAACCCCTCCCCTCTCCACACCTCCCCATTGTTCCCCCCTTCCACCACCCATCTGTAAATCCAGAGGGTGCATACACACACACACACACACACACACACACACACACGCACAATATTAACAAGATAGTGCTGTGCAGAGTGTGAGGATATTAGTCACACGTCTACGAGAAAATACTGCAACATGCAATTTTTCCTTACAGTTTTGGATAGCTGCAGCTGTTTTCAGAGAAATATCTCTAAAAATCCACTTTACAAAACGGTAAACAAAGTTAGCAGCCAGCTAGTAAAATTAAGGAGCATTTATCCGCTACAGAGACAGATTTTTCCCTCACGAGCTGGTGGAGACCAAAAACAGAGTTTAAACAGAGTAAATATTGAACTTAAATTCACCATCAACACGACTACAAATGAATAATAATGTTGCTCCGTAACTGCTGGATGCGTAAGCCACCGTTTGCCAACAAGTTTACCATTTAAACTTAAAAGATGAAGATATGTCAATGTTGTATACACAATTTATTTCTGTCACAAAACTCATTGCAGGGTTAACCTCTTATTAACTGGCTCCATTTTTATCAAATGTGTTGCAGGACCAAACCTTGGTCACACCTAATGTATTTAAAATTCTAATGGAGATACCAGAGGTTTCCACATGCAGCATGTCAGGCTGAATTTGAGGTAAATGTGCATAAAAAGACACCCAATCTGTGACTTCCATAATATGTTGTAAAAAGCACATAACTGGTACTTTCATTTAGAGCGATGAATGTTTTTTGTAAATGTAGGGCAGCTTCAGGAGAAATTCAGAGTGAGTGCATGCAACTATCTTACTATAATACAGCTGACAGAGGTTCTTAGCAAGGCCTCACATCAGGGTCCATTGCTTTCTCACCTGGCCTTCTGACTCTGTTTCTACAGCTGCGGCTCTCAGGAGGCACGGCAAGGTCATATTCAAACTGAGCCGGTTGTTCATTTCTTTTTTTCCGCCAAAAAAAAAGAAAAGAAACTGCTGACATTTGTTTTAGCCACAGATGATCAGTCAGTCTGTCAGTGGGCCAGGATTATAAACACTCAAATCCAGAGCTGAGGAAGAAACAAGGTCAATCCTCTATGATCCAGCCACCATCTGTGTGCCTGTCCTCGTTATCGGGCTGTTTTGTGCTTTACACCATGAATTAATCTCAATGATTCATAGGAACATTGAATTTAAATTCAAGCCAGGGGACTCATGCAATTATTTACAGCCTGTCAAGCTGGACAGCTAAAGAATGAATGCACATCTTTATGCAGACGTTTCAGGAAGTTGCGTGAAGGTTTTCTCTAACTAGTTAAACATTCAAGATCCCGTCGGCAGGTAGCAAAGGTCCCCCAATAAAAGCGCATGCCAAGGCGAGGTGGATGAGCCAACAGGAAAAGGTGATATAAGTGTTATTTAATCATTGATTTCCCATGAAGCTCATGAGTTCAACAGCCTGGTCATTATGCCAACTCACTGTCTCACAGGTCAAGTAACAATGACAGACCGCAGGGCTGATACTAATGTTAGACCCATAACATTTTGTCTCAACAACTATTGAAAGGATTACCATGAAATTTGGTCCACACATTCATGCCATCATTAAATCACTTAACCCTCCTGTTATGTTGCGGGTCAAATTGACCCGTTTCAAAGTTTGAAAATCTAGAAAAAATATTTACAATTTTTTTTTCTGTATGAAACTTCTTCTGCTTGCCTTAATTAGGGTAATCTACGTGAAAAAAAATAAATAAAAAATATCATGTATTTGCAACCCCCCCCTGCAGGTTTATATAACAGAGATGATGTTCGGGGTCAATTTGACCCGGCAGTGAAGTGGAGGCTATAAGGGATCAGAGGGGTCAAGTTTAGACCATTTCTTTCTTTGAAAATGTGAGACAAAGTATCTCTTACTCCTCCCAACATGTTTCACCCCATTTCACACACACACACACACACACACACACACACACACACACACACACACACACACACACACACACACACACACAGACACCGCACCTGTGCGAGAAAGGAAAGGGAAACCTTTTTTTTTCTCGCGGGAAAACTCCACCCACACTTAGCAGGAGAGGGGAGAAACATACGAAAGGGTTGCTTGGGAGTCCTACCCAATCATGTATTTGCAACCCCCCCCTGCAT
Organism: Pholis gunnellus; assembly: GCF_910591455.1. NCBI lineage: Eukaryota > Metazoa > Chordata > Actinopteri > Perciformes > Pholidae > Pholis > Pholis gunnellus. The sequence goes on along the minus strand of NC_136542.1, from coordinate 11,520,539 downwards.
GTTTATATAACAGAGATGATGTTCGGGGTCAATTTGACCCGGCAGTGAAGTGGAGGCTATAAGGGATCAAAGGGGTCAAGTTTAGACCATTTCTTTCTTTGAAAATGTGAGACAAAGTATCTCTTACTCCTCCCAACATGTTTCACCCCATTTCACACACACACACACACACACACACACACACACACACACACACACACACACACACACACACACACACACACCTCGTTCATTGTGTTGATATCTTGTTCATTTTTGTAAATGTGTGTTTCTTAACACTATAAATAAACATAAATACAGTTTACTTTCAATACAAATCCTTATGACTCATTTAGCTTGATTTTGAGTGAGCGGGTCAATATGACCCTGAACAGCAGAGGTGTCTCTTCTCCATTTATCTACATCACCCCATGAAAAAAAGAAAGTTTCAAAATGTAAAAAAAATTTAGAAGAAAATACATGTTATGGTAGACTAATGCAATTTACATCTAGGTTTTTCCAATGTACCTAAAAAATTGTTTTAACATGTATTTTTCATTAAAACGAGTGAGTTACCCTCATTGAACTATGATCTATGGAGGGGGGAATAACTCCATTCCACTAAAAACTGATTGAATTGTTAGTAAGGGTGTTGGTGATGAGGTACAAACTATATTTATTAGGATTTTTTGGTTTCTGACAACTTTTGGATGATTAAACCTGCACCGGGTCATATTGACCCGCGAACATCATGGCTGTACCTAAAAAACGAACATAACAGGAGGGTTAAATAACGTCTTTATACTTTGTACACTATGTCGTTTTAACGTAAGTTACATTATGTGTGTTATATCTATTGTATATTCTGAAAACCTGTCCTACTTCTTTTTTTTTATCTACAGTATATCTTTATTCTTGATACTTAAATGTCCGACTTTCCCTATTAGGAGCATTACTGTTATATATTTTGTTATCTTATCCTATCTTAGGCTTTGGTCAATAAAAAGAAGATTAATTCTCAAGGCGTGACAGTTTGACATCTCATATCAGCAGCTGTGATATTGATGCACCTAGACGGCGAGAGGAGGCCAGACCAGCAGAGGATGTAATTCTTTCTGTGACAGACTGAGGTTCCCTCCTTCTAATGCCTGTCTGGACAGGAGAGCAGAGATAGATTGAATGTGAGACTAAATCAGCAGAGTGACTGTTGAAAGTACATCATTTTCCCACCTGCTGGAGAAAATAACCTGTCACTTCTAATACATACTTCTCAGAGTAGGCGCGGTGTCCAGATGAAAACCCATTTTATGACACATAATTATGAACTCTGGTACCTTTACATCGGACATTATTCGCCTGAAGAATCGAAAGTAAAGGGACAGCCTACGTACTGTGGGTTAGTCATTTAAATTGATATTCTACTGATCAATGTTTAGTCCAATACAAGGACACAATGATCAGCTAGAACCCGTAAAGAAGAGCTGTTGAAGGTTTTTATCATCATAAATTATGTGGAGGAAATGTGACCTACTTTCAAAGGGGGAGAATCCAACAGAGTGATAATGGTTTGTTCTCAGCTCTGCGTCACAAGCTGCGTTAGGCAGAATATAAGGACTCTCATAGCAACATAGACGCTGAATTAAAACCCACCACATGATCTATGTTTTGTAATTTATCCCAGAAAATCACCCGTCCTTTCACCTGCCAACAGTATTTTATCGTTACTGTAAGAAGCGACTGTAAATAACCAGCAAACTGAGATTTTGACCCGATGAAGGAGCTAGATGAAAAGTCACCAGTTATTACAATTCATCCTGGAATGGACATGAATGTTTACACTAAATGTATTTAGTGGCAACACATCCAACAGTTTTTGAGTCATTTCAGTCTGAACAACAAATGTCAACCTGCTGGTGACGCAAGATACAAAGTCACAGGAATCACCAAATTCATCAGGATTCATCGTCTGGGAACTACGAACATGTTTTGTCAAAGTTATATTTCACATGATCAGTGAAAACTTTCATCCAAAAATGTTTTTTACAGCCATGAGCGTGGAAAGAAATTCAGTTCAGAATATGCTACTGTATGCAAACCTTCTGAAATCAAATATAATGATACTATGTAACAATAATTAATATTTTGTCAAACTATCCAAAGAGAGCATTCAATAAAGATTGAATAACATAATTTGTGTCAGTGCAGAGAATCACGGCTACAGGATGAAGGCAAATGGCAGCTAGCTACTCACAGAAGTGCACTTGTGTATCGAGCCAAGCAAGTAGCAGCAATGACAAATAATGATGTTGTGATTCAGGAAAACTGGGTCACCACTTGTGTTTTTAGTGCAGTCTTTTGGTCATGGCCTCTAAGAGTATTATGCATGTAGAAATCCCCTGCCAGACTCTGTAATATCTTTTAAGACCAACATTTCTGAATTTTAGAGAAAGAGGTCATGGGAATGTAGTGGTGTAACAATACATTTGAAAGATTTTAACAGCAACACCGATTCTCACCCTACAATTAGATCAATGTGTCTTTTCAATAACAGCATTATACGGGTAAAAATAATCTGATTAATGCTTAAAATGCATCTGAAAATACAGGCCCTGATGTGATGCTGCAGCGACAGACATTTAAAGATAAACAAAGCTATTGGTTTTAGTGTGAATGATAGTGAAAGTGTTCGGTGGCTGAGGCTTGAAAAAAAGAAGTCTTATCCCATGTAAGTCTCTATGGATATCTTGTCAAGACAGACTTTATGGGAGAGAGAACGAGAGAGCACACGAGTGTAGCCGAGGAGAATCTGCTTTTGGGCTGTAAAAATCTCCTAATCCTGAGGCTGTGGAGCAGCGTTTCATATCCTATTCTAGCTCCGCTTCTCTGTGTTTAACAATCAGAGCACTGCATTTCACAGACTTGATAAAAGCACTAGAATATTTACTCAAGTAAATGTACTCTTACTTAAAAGGACAGTTACTCAATTACTTGTGTAAAATCGTACTTAGATAAAAAGTAACAAGTAGGCCATGTCAGTTAAAATATACCCTGATGATGTCAGCCTGAATGATAGGACTATTAAATCAAAGATCACCTTTAGGCCACAAAATGAACTGCACTATCATGTCAACTATAGTGGAATAACATCAAGACTTACATGCAAATGTCCAAACCAACAATAAATTCCTTTTATATAGACCATCATTTTAGTCTGTGCATACAACTGAATCGATTATAAAGACACAACCACCTTCCTCGGTACAACCTGACGAGAATTAATCATAAAAGAGGACAAAACTCAGACAATTACATCAAAAAGGACCAACAATAAACCAAAGAGCTATATGGACACCGCGGCGGTTGCAACAAGCACTGTGCTCTCTGCACTAGCATCTCTCGCTCCCCAAACTAGCAAGAACAACAACAGACACCCTCCTATTTCACCGCCAATCATATGTTTCTCACAAATCACTGTCCAGTGAAGGTACTTGATTAGCTTGTTACTTTACGTATTTATTTCTGTATGTTTCCTGGTGTGGGTTTGGTGGAGCTCTGCCCCCCTGAGGCCGCAAACACGCCAGCAGCTTCTTCTCTTCCGCAGGCTGCAGCCAGTTATAATTTGCGGACTTTGTCTTGTTCTTTTCCCACACGGTTTATCATGACTTTTTCTTGTAACTTGTCTTTACTCTGTAACGGTTGGGGCTTGAAATGTAGCGACGTACAACACTTGAGACAAAAGCTCTGTCCAAAGGAAACGGGAAGTTAGTCTTTAGGGGAAATTGAGCAACATAGATAAATGGTATTCATCTTCCATTTTTAGGATTTCTAATAGTGTAAATGTAAACTTAAGATCAGCCCCAGTGGTTTGTATACAATGTGTGACCTACTTTTAAAACTATTCCACCAAAACCAACTCCCACACACAGCACTTTATCTTTACAATTTGCTTTTTAGAGACGCCAAATTCGCCTTTTACTGAACCGCCAGAGTCAAGTCAAGTCATTCTGATATATGTATATAGCCAAAAATCACACATTTGCCTTCAAGTGCTTTACAGTCTGTACAGCATACAACACTTTCAATCCTTACACTCTCAGAAGACATCCTTTAATGGGGAAACAAGGGAAGAAGCTGCAAGAAAGGCAAAAGCGGTGGGCTCCTTCTTCCAGGATGGAGTGGGCAGACATGCAATAGATGTTGTATATGTGCAGAGAGCAGGATTATAATTTCAGTGAGCACACAAGCCGACACTTTGAGAGGACTGACATGAGATGAGCAGGCAGGCAAGAAAAAAAAGCAGATGAACAGAAAGAGGAACAGTCTTTTTGACATGGATATTGTGCCAGTAAAGGGGACCTACATTATTATTCAGCACAAAAGTGTGACATTTATAACATCATGGCACCACATCAAATCATGTAGTGGGTATTACTGGAGCCTTCAGTGTCAACCTTCCTCCCTCCCTGACCTCCTCGCCTTTACACTAATGACGCCATAGACGTGAGTTACAAACCACACAGACTTCTCTACATCTCATCTATATGTTAATGATGCATAACTTGGACACAGAAGTAGAACAGGACTGACTGCAGTCCATGGAAATCTAGTAAAAGACTAATGCTGGTCATTAAAAGCAGAAAGCAGCACCTTGCAGGTCAGTGGGGGACATTGTAATTTGTCAACCCTCTATACTGTGAAAAGAATCCATTTATCTAAAGGAGGGTGACCTAAAATCACCTTATCACAACCATGAAAATCCAACAGGGCTATGGTGTGTTAAATGCACACGCACTGTGTATTTCCGAGTGTGCAGGACTGTGTGTTCTCTCAAGCGACGACAACATTAATCACATCTGACTTGGCCACTGAAACATCCATGCTAAACCCTTCCCCCATTTCCTGTACAACCAAGAACCCTGCTCTACTCTTTCTCTCTGTACAACACAGACATACAGTAACTATATACTGTTACATTTCTTGTAATTTTTTGCTTTATTTAACATTTTCCTGCATCAAACATTTCTTCCTGCACTCTCTTGTCTCTCCTCTCCTGTTCCTTGCAAAGTCACAGCAACTCAGATTCCCCGATCGATACAGCCGAAAATAAACTCTGCTGAGGAAAATCTGGCGTGTCTGCTGCAGAGTTTACTCCATTGCATGGGTTGTGGAAGTCATGCTCCTCCTCTCGTGTCTCACATGCACGCACAAAACTGCAGGTGACTGTGCTCAAACCTGTGTGTCAAAATGACCCATTTCCAGCTAGTCTGTTAACATGAGGAATAGGTTTAACATCTACAAGCTACTTGTACTTAAATTCAGGGCACAGATGGAGCGCTGACGTCAGCGGGCCATGATACCGTCTTCATCTGCATTTCTGACACACTCACTCTAACACGCACGCACACACACACACACACACACACACACACCTTCTAGTCTCCATGTACAGCCTCTGTGTTGCAGGTGGTGGCAAAAGGATGATTTTCTGTCACATTAAAACGTGTCAGCTCCCATTGATGCCTTCACAAGTCTCAGTTGTGACACACAGCAGCCAGCGCTGCTTTTCATTTCTCGCTGAACTGATCTCCTTGAAGACAGCCTCCACCTAGCTCCTCGGCCCCTTCATCTATCCCCCATGTCTCCCTGTTACCTCCTATCTTCCTTACTCCCCTTGCATTTCCCTTCTTGTGTTAGCTCTAATTTACTCCACTTTTGCATCTCACCTCCCTTTGTATTCCCAAACCCATTCCTTTTCAACCTCCCACTTGTCCTGACCCTGTGCTTTTCCTTCACCCCGCTATCAGGGGCACCATTCATATAATATGCTAAGACCGCCCCCTGCAGGACATATGCTGAACTGCTGCTATTTATTTTCTCCAATGGCGACTAGTCAGTGCAGGGAACTGACTGTGTGTATTAAAATAAAGACGGTTCACTTTGGTACTGAAACATTAAAATGCAACTCTGGCAGACAATAAATAAAATAATAACTACAATTTAAAAAAATCATAGCTGAATTACCATTTAGCTGCTTCAGTCTCACGCTCCTGGTATATTGTGGATACTGGCTCGCTGTCACTTACTGGCACAGTTTATTTTTACAAGTGCTGTTTAAAGACACAAACTACAAAAACGTACAGTTTGATAAAGCTGTTTAACCTATACAACTAAATAAAAATATTAAATATTGCCTAAAACCTTTCAGAAGTCCCCCTTTGATACATCATCGTGTTGGATTTTAATAGTTATCTGAGTGTGATACAGATTAATGGAGGCAATATACTAAGGTAGAATATTGGTTTAACTGTTGTTAAACAGTGTGGGAAGAGATGTAGTGCAAGCTGGAAAGTTACTGTAGCTACGGTGTCATTTTATCAGTTTGTTTAGTTTAAGGCGTTCCAGTGCCAATAAGTAAATGACAGTGATTTAGTAAAAAAAGAATCACGTAATAGATAATGGAGGTGTGGTCAGCTGCCTGTCAAATGCAATAACAACAATCTTGGCAGTTGTTGCCAAAGCTGCAGGTTCTTTAATTGACAACAACAGTTTTCCTCCAGCTGAGTCATGTTGATTAATCTCAGAAGGGAATCATGCATGGACTGAGTCCCAGAGGAAAGGAAACAGGAAAAAGAGGCGATAAAAGGACATGGAGAGATGAGATAAAGGAAAGAGGCAAGAGACTGAAATGTGAGTGAGTGAGACAAGAAAAGGCGAAGGGGACAAGGGTTTCTATTTATAACTGATTGTTTCTGTTGGTCTGTCAGTCGGAGTAAGCGCATAATCTTCTCTCTCAGCTGAGCTGCATTTGTGGCAAATTACCCTTTACTTACTGCTTAGCTGCACACACACAGACCATGCAGACACTCTCACGAATACACATACACATACACACAACACACATCTTTATACCATTTGTCCCCATCAACCCTGGAACAGCCAGGTCACATGCAGAGCTGTGTTGTATCCACAAATCTTTCTGAATAAAACTTCTGCAGAGTCAGTCAGCATTATTTTCATGAAACCAGAAGGAATTCGCTCCAAGTCTCCATATAAGGGCCGAAAAACTGAACCAGCTCCTCTTTGCAGCTGAATACTTGCCGGGTGAGCTGTCCCAGTGGAGGGCTTAGACTAAACCGGATGGGCCAAGAGAGACCCCCTCCCTCAAACATACACGCAGAGACACAAATCCAAACAATTCACAAGCACGTATATGCTCAGACATGCACTTCATATTATCTCTCTTGAACACAGATGTATGCACATGTGCACAAGAGTACATGCTCTTGTTTTTTTCTTACCTACTGGTAGCTCCTCACAGTCAGACATGGCCAGAGAGAGAAGGGGATCAGGACAGTGTCTTCTCTTGGCAGCCTGTTGCTTCTTCTGAATCGGTGTCTCCCTGCTTTGACTACAGTCTCTCTGGTGGCCAAACTCTCTGTTTTAGACTCTAAGCTGTCCTACTCTCCCTCTGTTTAGCTTACTTTACTTTCTATCTCCTTGTCCTCCCCCCTCTCTCTCCCTCTCTTAACAATCTGACCAGTGGCCAGTGGATATGCCAATCAAACGTCGCACACTGTGCCATTGGACACTAAATTTGTAACTAACAGACCTCCCATGGGGTACTGTTTCTCTCAGATATGGCAGGCCTTCTTAGTTGTGGTTCATTTACTTCTCATATATCTACAACACATATGAAGGAAAGAAAGAAAACCGTTTTTATTTCACATAGCCTGCAACAAAGCAAGAAGGCAGAACACAAACTCACCATAAAATGGTTGTTTTCCGGTGTACTTTTCTCCTTATCCCTTGAGCCTGTAACAGAAAATAGTTCCAGTAAACTTCTTATCCCGTGAGAGACAGGTTGGCCAAACCCTGGCATTCCTCCAGAATTTTATTTTGGCTGTAGTAGCTTTTGTTTCCAGTTGGGGGCGCTTGTATCTCAGTGAATAGTAGCTCGATCACATCAGGAGAAATCCTTTGTTGTCTCCAATTCCTCAAGCGGCCTGGATATCAAGAAATTTCCAGGGTCAAGTGATTCTGAACTCAAGACTGCAATTCTGACAGCTACATTTAATCTCAATGGTCTGTTTTATTTCTAATAAATAGGCCAGAGGCCATGTTTCAGAGTAGTTGCATTTGCTGCCAATTTCTACCAAACACAGGCTGACAGGCAGGGAAGCGGAAAAACAGACAGAAAGCTCTCTCTTTGGTGGGGAGACAAGAAGTTACGAGGCAACATGAAGGAGAATCCATGAAGGGTAAAGCAGGGGAACCAAAAATCGCAGCCAGCTTCGTCTCTCTCTCTCTTTCTAAAGCCTTTTCATAACAGAGGAGACAAAGGAAAGTGCTTGCCAGACACTTCATAATGCTCTACAGATTACTGGCCCACTTCAGCGCACAAATGTTCCCCAGAACATACTTACCGCTGCGCGGCTTTGATTAAGCTCGTCGTCAACCTTTCCAAAACCTCATTCCTGAATTACTTTTCAGCTTGCTTGGCTGACCCTTTGTCACTTGACTGGGAGGATTACCGCGAGGGAGAGGTCCAGCATGTGACTCAGGGGGGTCAGATGGAAGACTTGTCCAGGAGGAACAGTGTCACTGAGGTTAGGATTTAGTGCCAGTGACAAGGGTTATCTTGAGATTTTGAGAGAACACAGGGGATGAGAGGTTGGAGGGCTTCTTGTCCTGTTATCTGTCCTCCTGACCTGTCAGTGACCACCCCCCAACTTAACACAGCAACCCAGCCTTCACACCAGGACCAGCTTTGATGTTTGGTCTCAAGCTCTTGTTTGCTGAGGAGCTGGAAGGCCCTTTTGCAAACGTAACCTAAACCTTCACCCCGTAAAGACCTCTCGACCCCTCTCGCTCTGGTAAACAGAAAGTGTACCATCCGCCACTGTGACTGTTTTTACTCCGTAATGATCGCATGCAATTACTTTGGCTGAGGTAATATACCCCAGAGTGTCCAAAATAGTGCACAAATGATGCTTAATGAGATTGTAAAGTGGTTTATTATGAGTTTTCAGGACTTATCTTGCATTTGCTGTAAACAATGCAGTTTACCTTCACACAACAAACCATGTTATTGGAAAAAGTGAGGCTGAAGCATTGCATTCATCAAACACCCAATAGTACAATGATAAAAAGCATCAACACGTGAGAGTCATGTCCATATGTCTAGCATTCAGATAAACAAATGTATAATTAATAAGTTATGGTTATGTTGACTTTCAACTTTAGCAGCTTTCAAGCCAATTGCCAAAAAACATATTATACCCTATTAAATAATAATTTACATTGCTTACACAAGAAAATGTGTTGTTATATATTGTTATTAAAGGCTATATATATATATATTTATAGTTAAATCAAGTCATCAGCATATTAATGTCTGCCATGCAAGACGATATTATTTGTAATGTCAGAAAATAAAATGGGACCTAGTATGGATCCCTGTGGAACATGTTAGAACATTAACATTTGTCAAAAGCAAGTCTATTTAGCAGTTGTTGGTCATGTGTCAATTTCCTTTGATAAATAAAGGGGCTTCACAATACTACCTTTTATCTGGAGAAGAAGTAACATCAAAGTGGGAGTAATAACTGCACTGTGATTTGTCCGGAAACCAGATGGATAGTGACCGTTTGTAATTTCCTTCAAAGCGAGTGTGGCGCGTTTCTCATGTGGCACTGATCCCTCTCTGCGTACAGTCCCCACAGACAGAGTCCACACACACACACACACACACACACACACACACACACACACACACACACACACACACACACACACACACACACACACACACACACACACACACACACACACACACACACACACACACGTTGCCCTTTCTCTTCACTTCATCTCTCTCCATCACTGTTTCTGTCAACCTCTTAAACCCCGCTCTCTTTCTACAGATGTTTTTCTTTCTCTCCCCTGTGTCAGTCTCTCAACAAGTTGCCTCCACTTTCTTCAGTTGACATCCACTCAGTGCACCCACTTTAATTTGCTATAATGGGAGAAATGAAAGGTACCTGAAGGCTTGTCATTTTTCCTGATCACAAAACTGTCTCTACTCCCTCTACAGTAAATTAGATGAGGTTAATATTAGTTGTTTTCTACTCACGCTATGTATACATTCTATGATGTTATTACTTAATGTTATATATTAATGGAAACAGTAATGTGTTATATTTTTTTATCCTCAGGTACATTTTTGCATTGCACACACTCACGTAGTTTCATATCTGCGTTTCAGATGTGGATGGTGTCTGATGTTGATTCTCAGATTGCCAACACGAAATCTGAATTAAAATAAGTTGATTGCAAGGTGACAATTGAATTGATTCATTTTACATAACCAGTTTAAACATGTATAATTAATCAGGTGGTCCTCATACCTTCCATATAAGATTGATACTCTGCTACCAGTTTAGCTGCAGTTTAACAGCGGTTTAAGATTAAACCTTTGTTGTTTGGACAAACAACAGTCATGTCTTCTCACACCACATAAAAGATTTAAAAAAATAGTGTGTACACATCTACATTTATTATATAGGGCCGAAGCTTAATTAATTTGAGTGAAAATGCCTCTGGCCTATACTTTAACAGGTTTATGTTAATGACCCTCCCATGGCAGGAGCAGTTGTGTATGCAGGTACTAATGAACTCTTAATAGTGTTAAATCTAACAGCCTCTGAATGATTCCACTAACTGTTTTATGGCCGTGTGGGCAGAACCCTAATTGGGGACTTGTGGCAAAGAGCTCTCTTCACAGCTTCCCCAGGTTTAACAACCTGCACAATGCAACTGAAGCTGCACTTCATTGTGCCAGAGAAGAGAGAATGCATTATAATTAGTTAATTTTTATAGCCCTGTCATGTCTACTATTTTTGTTCATTCCAAAGGATTACAAAACACTGCTGTATACTGTCTGTATCAGACATAAGAAATACAGCCAGACATCTGGTAACACATGTAAAATGCCATATACTGTATATATATATATATATATACTGTATATATACTGTATATTTACGAGTAAAAGAAGAAAGAAATAAAGTGCTTTTTGGATAGTGATAAAGGGCTTTCTTCCTCTTCTCATAGGGTTATATATCTGCATAGCGGTCGCAGTAAAACAATTTTAAAAGTCAACAGTGAAAGATTAACTAGATTCTTGTGAGATGTTTGTTAATTGTGGGTGAAATTAAATGTCCAGTAGTCAGTGTAACATAAGGGCTAACCTTGTTTGTGTCTTTGAAAAAAATGTTTTCTTTTTGTGTTCTAATTAAAAACGTCCTGAATGCAATGAACTGCATATAATTGTGTGACTCAGAGGGGGGTCGTGGTGTATTTCCGGTAGAGGATTAACTGTAAAGAGGGAAGTCTTCCTCTGGCTGGGGCCACTAGTCCCCCGCTGGGAAACGGCCGAGGTGTGACGGAGGGGATTCCAGAGCATGCAACAAAAGGCAGCCACTTTGATTTGAACAGCAGTTTTAGTCAGCAACACACACACACACACACACACACACACACACACACAGTTCCTGATCCTCAGCAGCCCTGCCCTCAGGTCTCAGCCAGTTGAAAGACGGGGGAAACTCCAGATGCTTCACAGCAGTTGTGGGCTGTGACTTGGAAAGAAGACGGGAGCAGTGGAAGACTGGCAGGAGGAGGACACTGATGGAGGGTTGAAGCTATGTATGGAGTGGAACAATTTAACAGCAGCGGCGGTCGCCTAAATTAATAGAAGAACTGTGGAGGTTTTGGCCTGAAGGAGCATTTCAAGCAGAGAGGGAGGGTAGCAGCCAGCAACAGGGGTGGACGGGTGGGGTGAAAGGAGGTTTCAGACACTCTGTATGATGGATGGACTGGTGAGGAAGAGAGGTGGGGGGAGAGGGGGAGGTTCAAAAGAAAAATGACCCAGACTGCTGCTGAGTTGTAGGAGGGAATGCAGGGCAGCAGAACATGTGGGGATCTCATAACCAAAGAGGGGGTTTGCAATTCCACCATAGTGAGCCTACCCAAACACAGACTTTCAGTGGGGAGACAACACCTAAATAAATGAATGATTTTTAAAAAGCTGGCTCTGAATCAGTTTTTTTATTGCAATGCTCCAGTTTGAGGTAAATTGTGCAACACTGCAGTAATCAGTTTCACTATATGCCAGGAAACTCTGCAGTGGGTCTATGGAGATGTCACTGGATACAACGCCGAGCTATTACACCTTTCAAGATGCCTCTGTGGCTTTAGTGGTTGGCATAAACCTTTTGACTGGGGTTAACTTCAGGGCTTTTAAAACATGATCCAGCCAAATACCCCCCCCCCCCCCTCCCAACACAGACAGCCAGAAATGAAAACCTCTCCTCACACACACCTACTTGCTCTCTCTCCTTCGGGGCCTGCTAAAGCCATTATGGCTCTAAAAGAGATTGTATCAGCTCCAGGCAGACAAGCAAATAGTTAGTTAGACAGTTAGATATACAGACAGCGACCTGAAAACTAAGAAGCCTCTGTGCTCGGGACAGGCCCGGCTAAATGTCTGGCTACTCTTCTGAGGCTCTCAGGTGTGACCGGCCGGTCTCCTGTGTACCGCAGCCAAGGCGGCAGACAGGCACAGAAGTGTTCTGTGAGCCTGGAGTCAATGAATATCTGCTCTATCTCTCCCGTCACTGGCTGCATACGCTCCTGTGAGCAACTTAAACACATGCCAGATCTTCTTTCCTGCAGAACTATGCCGGCTTTCACTGAGTTAATGCATATTTTTAGAATGAGCCAAGGTCAAACATTTTGCCAGAGACCTGCCTGATGCGTAATTTCTCCCAGCGACTGCGGTTTCTTACATTTGATGACTAACTTTGCATTTGAATCAAAGACTTAAGCCAGACCACAAATGCATAGCAGCAGGATTTTAAGAGAGAAGGTTGGAGGCTTTGGTTCTTAGCTTACTCATACATGTCTTTCTCACTGCACTAACACTGTTACATTGGTTGAGCCTAAACTCTATAGAAGAGGCCCCTAATGTCCCTCTCTCTGCACTCTCTCTCACACACACTCTCACACACACACACACACACACACATACACGCACACACATATGCACGCACAAAACTCTTCCCTAAAATTGCTGATGGCTTGTTTTCATGAACATATATTATTTCCAGATGGAGGTCATGAATAAAACTGACGGAAACCAGTCGGGTGAAACTGGAAACTTAAAAAAACAGAAATGGAGGGGTATGGAGCAGAGTAAAAAAAACACTCTCTCCTCCCCCACTCATTCGCTGAACCTTAAAAAAAATAAAAATAAAAAAGGACCAACTTGTCAATTACACGGTTAAAAACAGAGGACCAGTGTACCACACATGAACATGAGGAGAGCAGTACCACATGATTGTTTTGAAAGTTTCACCGCGATGCAAATATGAAAACATCCCTAAACAAAAAAATGACTTTCATGAGAAAACAAACAGGCTGAGAGCAGCTCAACCTTCAAACCTCCACACATATTTCCAGCTAAATAAACAAAGTCAGAGGGAAGAAAGGGAATACGTTCAGACTCAACGGAGAAAACAAAACCTACGCTTCGAATACTTCCTCTGAAACAACCACAGATTCTGATGTCCATGATTCACCAACCCCAGGAACATGAAGAAAGATGTATTGTTGACTGTGAATACAAACTAAATTCAACTGAATGAAAGATGAATACAATCACTGCTCTGCATATATTTCAAAACATTTGATCATAAAAAATGTTCAAGCTACAGGCAATGCAAGAACATCAACTAGCTCTGTTAAAAAGGAGTGTCACAAAACCAGTCAGACATTTTCTTCTGCGAGTCGACGTCGAGGATGAGCAGCAGCTGTACATTTTAATAAAGTAAAGCTTATCACCCGGGAGCGTGTTCGCTATTATCACTGTGGAGACCTTACTTGTGAATAAATGGTTTAAACGTTTTGAGTGACCAGTTTACAGAGTCGGCCATTAATCAGCTGGCTACTTTTGTAGCTTTTAACCGTTGACTCCTAACTTGCATCTGTATACTAGAGAAATTAAACTAATTAAATAGTTTGACGTTTTCTTAATGAGCATTAGATGAGAAGATTGGCCCCTCTTGTCTAGCCTGTGTGATATGAAGCCACCACCCACAGCCAGTTAACTTCGTTTAGCACAAAGACTGGAAACTGGGATTAACAGTTAACCTGGCTCTGTAAAAAGGTAACAAAATCCACCTCCCGGCACCTCTAAAGATCACTGATTAACACCCGTGTCCCTTTATTTAATCCGTACAAAAACAACTAGCTGTAATTTTGCTAAGCTAACAAACTGCTTATGGCAGCTTTACCTTTACCATACGTCTTACATGACCCGCCTTACTCTGCCTTTAATTGGCTAGTACTCGTAACCTTCACTAATTGGTTAGTTAGGTTAATATTATAAGGGTAAGCTAATTAAAAGGCAGAGTAGGACGGGTCATGCCCTCCCCATGTTGGGAAAAAGATATTGCGTGCCGTAGATTTTTGTGTCTCTGCAGTTTTTTTTGCTGAGGTTTTAAGTCTATTTACAATAGCTCAGATAAAACAAACATATTGTGGGGGATTACTTCCCCACCATCCAACCAGTCGCTCTAGTCAATCCTGCCGTGTTGGTCCAGTGAGTTGGTTTGTTCTTATCTAATCTGACTCAGACTTTCTTATCTCCACAATCAGACTCTAATCAGCCAGCTTTGTTCAGACAACAAGGGGCCAACATGAGGCAAAGAGGACCCTGAGGCCTCCCCGGCGTCTCAGCCATAAAAGTGTAATTTGTAGACAGGACGTGCCCTTTCAAGTTAGTAGTAATGGTATAGCTCAATGGCAAATCAGTTACATTCAATGATATATATTGTTCTTCTGCCAAAATACATTGTTGTTGCATTATTTTGTATTTCTTCAATTTGATTCCCCACCCAACAGCAATAGGAAATATGTGAAGAGTGCGGGATGAGCTATTACGAAAGTATCTGGCTCATATCAGGACATCCCTGGTATTTGGTCTGCTCTTCCTCTCCCACCAGACTCTGTGGCTGCTACAAGTCCTGACTTTACAAATCCTTCAGCCTGCCACCCTGCAGTCCTGTCCTTATCTCAACCTCACCCAGCTCCTCTGGCAGGCACAGATGGCAAGCCCATTCGTGTGCAAACCGCAGATGGAGCTCTGATTGTGCTCTGATTGTGCTGATGACTGCCTTTGTCTAACAGTAATGCCCCCTCTCTCACCATGAGAATGGGAAGGTAAGTTAAGCTAATTTACATGTATTAATTAAGGCTCATAATGAGCTCAGCATGACGTGGCATTTGAATGCATTCCTCTGGTATTGTGCAAACTATGCGGAGCACCGTAGGTTTCATTCAGATGGGCTTGAGATTGTAGATGTGGGGGCATGTGAGCAGATAAAGGATTTAAAACACACAAAAAACCAGGTCAGTATACACATGCAAGTTCCACCTCCCCCGCTGACACACACACGCAAAGGTGCTAATGAGAAATAAACAGGCTGTTAGTTACAGCTCGGCTTAATACAATAAAAAATGCATTTGACAATCACAGCAAAAAGTAGAAACAATACCTTTATATAATTACAAAATTGTAAAACTGTACAATTACAAAAAGTGAAGTATAAAAAAAACACTGAAGTGAATAATTTTTCATTGAAAATAAAAGTTTCACCCACAAGGTGCACGTAAGCCAAAATGCACAATCATGTAAGAACAATTACATTTCATCATATAAATATTTATGCACTAAGCAATATGAACTAAGTTTACAAAAGTATGTAAAAACAGACTGCTCGGGAATGGTTTTTATCATCTTTGCTCATTGTTAATGTGGAAATGCTTACATGGTTGTTGCCATCTCATACCGCAGCACAGCTAAGCCAGGGAACCATGAAAAAACAGCCGCAACCTCAGCGCATTAACATCAAAGTGTATTTGTATAAGAGCTAGTTTTCTTTTCTCGTCCTCAGGCTTCAAACGCTGAGCTGCAGCGGCTGTTCTTATTACCTCTTTGGCTTAAAAATCATACTAGGGGGACCCGGTCTCGCAACGAAAGCCAACACACATGGCAAATAAAGACAAGGTAGAAAAGAAAGACAAAAAAACATGTTGAGGGCACAAGGCTCTCCCTGCTTAATTGTACCTGAAGGGAAATCCCTTTAAATAGTAGTTGGCAGAGGCAGTGAGCTGGCAAGCCGATCAAACAGTCACTGAGCAGAAGCCCTATAAATACATCACATTCACTTGCCTCACTTCAAACGCCTCCTCAGCCCGGCCTCTACGCTCCTCCTGCAAATCCACAGAGCCGAGCAGCGTTCAATGTGTTCACAAGGAGGACGCAGTGCTCATCTTAAGCGCAACATTTCTTTGCGTGTTGTGTTTTATCTCTCATCTCACGCAGCTCGACTGGAGCCGGATTTTTTTCCGTTAGGTCCTTGTGTCACGCCGTGGAAGCTTCAGGAGCTTTGGTTTTCTTCACATACACCTCTGATGTCCCATCAGGCACCAGATGGCTGAAGCTGCTGCTGAAAGAGGCCAGGAGCCGACCTGCACAGCACGGACACAAAAGAAAGGGAGAAAAAGAGGCACGTTAAACACATCTGCAACTTCAATAGCATAGCATGTCTCGACTCGGTATACTTAATAACTGTATACATTTCAACATTTAAAAGCTTCATCGAAAGATTAAACGAGCAGCTGCTGACTGTGTTTACTCAGTAGTCTTAGACAGACATGATTTTGTGGGTAATTATACATGCTTATTATAGAGGGCTTTCAGCATCTGGCTGATTTAATTTGTGTAATGAGTTTTACAGACTAAAGTGAGCTGGAAAACAGCAATTTGAAAAGAAAAAAAAAAAACATTTGACAAACTTCGAGGCAGAGGAAATGAAAGGAGGAGTTTATCGTTGGGTTTACTAACCAGTCCATGTCTTCCGCCCGGTCAGAGTGAAGCTGTTGCACTGAGAATGGGAGTTACAGATAAACGCCGCCTCTCTGGCGCTGTGGACCGACAGCACGCAGCCCTGCTGGCTGTAGGACGGCCAACAGCGGTACTCCGCGTTCCCAGAGGTCCCCATACCTCGCATCACGGTGTAATCTAACCACAAAGGACGAGATGCAACTTCAATACACGACACTACTGAAAGATTTTTGAAGAGCTCTCTGAGGATGAGATGAAAGTTTAACGATCCCTGTGGGGAAACTGATACAGTGCAGCATCGAATGAAGATAATACAGATAAGAACAACAAAGAAATAAGGTTGAAGGTGAAAATATAGCATCTTTGTCATGCAACTATAGAGCTTTTCTGACTCAAAAGGTATTCCTAAAATAGTTTAAAAGATAAATGAACTTATTTTTGGCTGTTACATCGATTATAATGTCTAGTGGGCATTAGCTGGCAGTAGTAGCAACAGAAAGGCTCGAGTTTGTTGTAAACAAACCAAAGAAAGATCGTGTCATTTACATGGACCTTTGTGTCCTGGAAGAAATGTATACATATATTGCATTTAGAATGTATACATGTATAATGTAAATATTTTCCAACTAAATATTTGTCTTTCTCTGATGCACGTATATGTTACCAAGAAACCAAAAAACATGAACCTTTAGAGTTACCTTCTAATTATTACTGCCAGTGTTTATGACCAATAGGGATGCAACTAACAGTTATTTTCATTGGTTCACCTTCCAATTATTTTCTGAATTGATTGGTTTAAAAAAAAAGTGAGAAATGGTGAAAAACCACAAATTCTTATCATCATTACTTTCCAGATGATGGCTTAAAATAGCTTCTTTTGTCTGTGCAAAACCTAAAGATATCAAATCTACTGTCACAAGCATGAAATAAAAGCATAAAACCGTGTGAAACTGACAAGCTGGAACTTCAAAAAGCCAAAGATAGAAACCATTTAGAGCATTTTTTTCTCGAACGAGCTGTTGTTCCACACTGAAAAATCTCTTGACTCCACCTTCCTCCAGCCCGAACATTTGTGTGACATTCATCATTATAAGTCTTTCAGTCAGACTTCATGTGGATCTGGTCTTAAATCATCTGCTACACATTAGCGGGAGCCACGAGAAAGAAGCACGCACACGCGCACACACACATATACACACACACACACCAGAGCAGGACAAAAGCCTAGTCTATGAGTCCGTACGGAGGAGGAGGCACACTGTTGCAAACTGTTAACCTTCCTAAATGGCAGGAGCTGGTGTATGTGTGTGGGGGTATTGTTAGGAGGAAAAGGACACGAGGATCTGCCTTCTGGTTTGAGCAAAGGGAACAAGGAGAAGGAGTGTTTCGAGGATCCTTCTCAGGGGAGAAAAAAAATGAGGCCTGTTGGGGAGCAAAAGGGTGGCATGCCTCAGCTGTTGAGACAGACATATGAATATAAGCTCTTTGTGTTTAAGATGAGCGGCGGGAAAACAACTTTTTTTCTTATTCATATAAATTTTTTTTTTTTTTTTTAATGGCAGTGCTTTAGGAGTTCACCCGTTGCCTTTTAGCACACAACATCTCCATCAAATCACAAATGCTCTCAGCTGTGAAAAAGTTACATCCACATAACCAATGAACCTCCATCTGTCAGCAATTTCAAATTAAAACTTGATGAGTGTCTTTCTCTCTTACACCCCCCCCCCCCCCCCCCACACACACACACACACACACTGTTCATCTTTGAGCCATGTTGCCATTTGGCTTCTTTTATCAAGCTTAGTTGCGTCTTTGGCTGCAATTCTCTTTCTCCCCCTTTTAGGGGGGGACATATTAATGAGCCCATGTGTTATGTTAATACACACTTGCACAATCTCAGTTTTTTGTTTCTCTCTGCTGGTTGTTTAATCATTTAAAGCAACAGTTGGACATTTTGGTTGTGCTTAATAGCTTTCTTGGGGAGAGTTAGACGTAAAGATTAATAGCACTCACAGTGTCTGTGCGGTAAATATGAAGCTGGTTAGCTTAGCTTCGAAAAAAGACTTGAAACAGCTAGCGTGGCTCTGTCTAATGGTATACAAATCCAAGTAAGACCACCTCTAAAGCTCACTAATTACACATTATATCTTGTTTGATTAATCAGTACAATATACGAATTCTAAAAACGACATTTTGCAGTTTAACAGTGGGGTTATGTGCTGGACTGCTGGTAGCAGTAACCTCCTAAAGACTTATGGACAACCAGCCTTCAAAAAAGTCAACAGATAAAATATGATATTAAAAAGGTGCTGCTAGGCAAATTCTTTAACCTTTGGACAGGGCCAGGCTAGCAGTTTCCAGTCTAACCAGCTGCTGGTAGCTACATATTTCCAGACAGACACTGTATGGGGAGTGGTATTAATCATCTCATCTTACTCTCCGCATGAAAATGAATGTGTTTATTTGCCAACATGTCAACCTCAAGACTAAACCCAATTAAAAAAACGTTACCAGACTTTTCCTCAACCCAAAAGCCACCTCTGTTTGAACAAAACACACAATATAGTAATAATACACACACACACACACACACACACACACACACACACACACACACACACACACACACACACACACACACACACACACACACACACACACACACACACACACACACACACACACACACACACACACACACACACTTACTTCTGGGGGTCTTATCACACACACTAAGCAGCAGCAGCAGGGTTGACTCATGGCACCTCCTTGTTAAGCTAAAACATTCCCTCCTGGTGTCAGCCTCAGCGCCCAGGCCTCTTCACCCTGAATCTGTGATTAAATTCACAAAGCGCTGCTATATAAACAGTCCAGCATCTGGGGGGACGGAAAATCTCACCACAGGAACGCAGCCAGTCATTCTGTTATTAATATTTCATAGAGTTGAGAGGAATGGCGGGAGGGGACAGAGGGGGGCTGCAGTGGAGGCGAGTTGAGGAGAAGAAAAGTGAAGGACTTTCAGTGCTTGTACTGAAAGAACACAAAACGTTTCCAAAAAAGTACTTTATACAACTATTCTGAGAGGAAAAAGAATGTTAACGAGAGTTTTTTTTTTTTATGTAAAGAATTCAAAAGTTGGAAAAAAAAAATCTCTACATGACTTCCATGAAAGGTTAAACAGAATAACTCTGCCTAATACCAGCACTGTTTTTTTAAATGAACGCCGACTGTGCTTTCTGAGCCAGAGACATGCAGGATTAATCCCACTTTGTTGGTCTTGTCCTCTCATTCCAGCTGCCTAATAAACCTGTCAAAACAGCCCGAGAGGGAGAAACACCCCCCTTCATTTTTTTTTTAAAGATACAAAATGAAAACAGAGGTGTAGACTGTGTGAGCCAAGCATTCTCTCCAAGAAGAATAGGTCTACAACAGGGCCTACTGTACTTTATATAAAGCAGCCTTCATTCCACGAGCTCTTACCTCTGATTATTGATGGAGGCAGGTTGTCCAGGTGCAGGCCAGACTTGTAGAGAAGGAGGATGTGTTCAAAGGCCTCCAGCGTTTGATTGATGTCAGCTTTCAGCTCCCCTGGACACACACACACACAATACATTAAAATCGGATAAAAGATCTAACCGACTACAAGCATAAAGTCATACTATCCAATACGGATGATTTGTTTTTCCCCTTGCTCGGCTTCTCCTGTCTAATCCCAGTCATGTCATCTTAACAGATAGTATATTCATTACCTTGTTATGTGTCAGGAAGCATCGTGTCGAGCTCATTAAAAAGAGGACTTATACCGAGGCATGTCATTACACGACTGACATAATGGAGTGATTTGCTTTCTGATCTACAATAGCGAGCGTCCCGTCATGTCAAGACGTCTCTCGTCCTCACCTGTGGAGTTCATAATGTGGTCTACCAGGTGTGTGAAGCCGGGCGGGGCCTGGTGAGGCAGCAGGTAGGTGAAAAAATACCTGGGGCCAGACAAAGACAACTCAGTCAGACAGACAGAAAGACAGACAAGCCCCATCACATAGCTCCCACAGAACATGACTTGTCTCACCCCGGTGTTAAAACAAACAGTCCATAAAGCTGTCTATTTTAAAACAGAAAAAAACTCCCTTTTTTCCCCCATTGAAGCTACCAATTTATTCATCACAACTCCTCCATCAAACTGCACATTTCCAGCTGTATGTCTTTACTATCAACAACGCTTTAGCAGTCGACTCGGCCTGTATTAAAGCAATCATCCATGTAGATGCTGCTCCATTCATCCATCACACGTTCAACATGCCGTAAAACTGTCACTTCTCTTACCTATAGGCGTTGTAAATGTTCCTCTTCTCATTCAAGCCCACGCACACTCCCTGTGCCGAGCACGGCAGAGTGAAATTTCTGTGCGGAAACTGGAGGGTGCAGTCCGCGTCCCTCTGACAGGAGGTCTCCTCGGCGCTGGCGTCGTCCAGGTCTGTGAGCTTCAGCTCGCCAGACACGGTGACAAACTGCCGGGGCTGGAAGTCCAACAGAGCCACGGAGCCCAGAGGAGACTGGGAGAGGAAGTGGAGGAGCCTGACCAGGTCCAGACACACCTGGGAGGAGATTAGACATGCCAAAACGTGATCAGCTAGATTGATGACCATTTGTTTGAGTGCACAGGAACGCAGGCAATGAGAAACATTGCAGCTCCTAAAACCTTGTAACAAGAAGTCATTTAAAGAGGCAAAAACATTCACTGCTTCAAACTCTCTAGTGTGGAGATTTGCCCCCATTCCTGCGCTTTCTTATAATTTCAAATCTAATAATATTTTGTTATGTAATGTAGGGATTTTATGGATTAAATTAGGGCTGCAACTAACTTCTGTTTTCATCATCATTTAATCTGAATACTATATATTGATTAATCTGTAGGGGCACAACATTTGTAATTAATAAAATGCCCATTACAATTTCCTAAAGCCCAAGATGACAGTCCAAAACCCCAAAGTACTTAGCTTACTATCATAGAAGATAAAAAATCTAATTGGAAAACCTAGAAAAAAAATTGTCTTCATGGTTCATTAAAATAAAGAGTTACAAGATTATTTAATGAAAAAAAAACGGATGAGAAAAAGTAATGAGAAAAATTGTTACTTGCAACTCTAGAATTGGGTTTAGTTTTTTGTGTTTTTAACAGACGTTAGTGGATTACATGCTTCCCTCAAACTTCCTGCTACTTGTTGTCAAATAAAAGCCTTTAATAAAATGCTGGAATAACCAAAACATTCTCGGTGGTCAAGCTAAAACGCTGACTTGTTTTTTTCCTGAAAGGGCGACACATTGGATAGAAGTGTCACTAAATTGCTAAAAATGGAAAAATATAAAAACCTCAAGTCTTGCAAAAACACTGCATTATTCTCTTTTAAGGCGTTTCACCAGCCACATTTGCCAGCCATTTCCTGAGACTGCTTTTATAGTACTCTTTAAAATCCTACAATAAAAACAGAAAGAGAAAATAAGTAAGCTACTAAAGGCAACGTAAAGGCATTAGCCACGCACTGACAGAGCATGAAATGATTCTGTCACACTACAAACATAGCTGCGGTGCTAGGTAATGCTCCGAGTCTCTTGGACGTCACTTGGTGGGATCGAAGCACTGTAATAACAGGGCTGGGCGAAACCGAACACCCCCGGATTACTGTAGCTTGCGCAGATGCAACCAGGCTGAAAGGGGCCGAGCAGCTCCAGGGGGGTATTATGAACGGCTATTTGGGTGATGCAGCAAAATGAGGCCCATAGCTGAGATGATACTGGCAGACTGTGATGTTACTTTTGCTAATCCAAAAGTTCTCTCTCTCTCTCTCTTTCCCTTTCAAGCACATCCATGCGCGAACACACGCACGCACACACACATGCTGGATCCCTGGAGTGCAAATTCAGCCTCTGTTGACTCCAACTGTGAGCATACCTGTGATGGGGGTTGACTAAAACTGTGTGTGTGTGGGATGACATGACATTCCTAGCCTGCAGTGAATTAACTCCAGGACCCATCTCCATTCCAACCACGGCTTGATCAAATACACTGAGGGACAGATGTCAGAACTCCAGGAGTTTCAGATGTCCGCCCCCCTCATCTTTCAACCTCCTTCTCTCCTGCCAAGCGGAGCGAGGGCTTGCACACGCATAACGTGCAAAATATGTGCAAAGGGAGACTTTCAGCCTCTCAGCGAGCAGTGTAGTGTAAAGGATGAATGACAGGGCATGCGTATCGACAGCTGAAAGCGGGAACTAACACGCTTACCCTGAATCTGTCCTCCCAGGGACTCTGGAGCAGCTGGATCATCTGGAGAGGATTCCCCTGCTCCAGAATGACCGTGACTCTTCCATCCTCTCCTCCTCTTCCTCCTGCAGCTCCTGCACAGTGACCTTTAAGCTGCGGAAGTGTAGAATAACTGTGGGTTAGTCACAGTGAAGTAGAGCAAAATTGATTTTGCATTTTTTTACTCTGTAGAAATTAGAAAAAGCGACAGGCTAAAGTGTGTTAAAGTGCATTGAGAGGGCATGATGTTCTCTCTGTAGCTCAGACTTGTGACAGTGAAATCAAATTAGCCTAGAGGGGAATGTGCTCTGTATAATTGATCGGTTGAGCCGTTAGACACGCCGCTGTCACACGACTGCTGGAGAAACAAACCTGTCCGTTTCAATTCAAAACTAGTTCTAAATTGGGCTGTAATGATTTGAGTGAATAAACTCTGTGGGGGTTTCAGATGCAACCAGGGATTGTAGAGGGGACAGAGGCACATTGTCTGCTCTTCCCAAACTGGACCCAAAGGTCAAAAGAGGGTCATTGAATTTAATTTAATTACATGGGAAGGTCCTGCAGAGCCAGTGAGGCCTTTCATCCAGTTCAGTGTGTTTGAGACAAAGGAAACTGTGAGCAGGGGAAGGCCTACATGGATTATGGAAAATCTTAATCACAATATGCCAGCATTAGCTCCAGTGTTTTAAAGTGAGCAGCACTTATAATGATCTACTTTAAAATATAAAGTCTATTATGTTGCTTTGGCATTTGGACAGTATCCTAACCTTAAATATTTAAGTGTATCAAACCATTTGAAAAGTCTTTAAATGAATGCCCACAAGGCAGACAGAGGGAGCACTTTACCTTAATGACGTTTGGATGCTGCAGCCTCTGCAACAGGACTATTTCTTTCTTCAGCTTGTAAGAAACGAGCTCTCGGCAGCCTCGAGGGTCTCTAAAATCCTCCACACACTTTCCCATGTCTATCCCCTGCTCATTGACGAGTTTTAACGCCACCGGCTGACCTCCGGCTAGATTCACTTTGACAACCAGTTTGGTGTATCCAGACCCGAGAATCTCCACCGCCTGCATGTCCACCAGAGAGTCACAACCCATTTCATCCATATGCGCTCTCCTGGAGCCATGCGTGATCTCATTCCACAGACTGTAATCCAACATCGAGTCTTGTGTTTGGTCACTGTGGAAAGAACGTCGGCTTTCCCCGGGTAGTCCGTTTGCATCATCGTCATCATCATCATAATCAGGTAAAAGCAGCGGAATGATTTCTTTGCGCCTCTCGTTGAGCTGGTGAATCAACGCCCCGCGGAGGGACGCGAACTCCTCCTCATCACCAGCAACAGTTGCATTTGAAAAGTAAGATATTCTCGCTCCAAACTGCTGCACGCTGCTAATCAAGAGTGACACCAGAATGGAAAGAACCACGAAAGCCAGCAGGGCAGCCGCGCGCAAAGAGTTGCCCATCCCGGGCATTTTCCTCTCGTGGCACAGCTACTGCTGCTGAAAAAGACGCACGGCCGCAGGCTCTGGCGACCTCTCAGCTCCAACTGAAAGGACGCTTGACTTTACTGCGGCAGAAGCGATCAGCTCCTTATTTCCACCTCCCCGGGAACTCCCTCTAGAGGTGTGTCCTGTCCGCTCGTAACTTTACACCCGCTGAACAACTTCGCAGGAGAGCTCGACCTCATGTTGTCACACAATGCGCGTGTTAAAGCGCTCTCCGCGGCTGCTTTTACAACAGCAATCAGTAGGGCATGTAGCGTAAGAAGAAACTCCGTGGGAGAATATTAAACAGTATGTTTTATTTAACGCAGAGGGGGAACAAAAATCACATTTGAATTTACATTTTGATTACACATTTAAAAGAAAAGTATTTAAATGTGCATGCTGGTTAATTTATTAAAAAGACGATTACAGTCTTATTATGTTCAACATGAAACAGTTTTTTAGATAGACAGAGGAGGACTGCTGTCACCTTCAGAATCTGTCCAACAGGTGGCAGCAAAACACCTTTTTGTCTTCATTCAAAAACAATCACTCAGAGGTGGATTCATTACTGATCAGAAGCTTTAGAATCAGAATCAGAACCGTTTATTGCCAAGGTATGTTGCACATACAAGGATATGATATAAGGAGGTGCATAATATTAAACAATCAACAACAATCAACACAGTGCAAAAAGTAGAAACATATTAAAATGTACAGTAAAATATCAAATAAAGTGCAGAAACGAACAAATAACAGGACTATAAACAAGTGAGATGTAAGTGTAAAGTAAAAGTGTCAAGTGTATTTAAATAAGAAACCTAGAAGGGATGTGTGTGCAGGGGAGTAATTGTCCAGTGGGGGTCCCGGGCTTTGTTGATGAGCCCAACTGAACTGTGTAACATTCGGTTTGCACAAGTTCACAGAAATACCCTGCTCTTTGTTTCCACGCAGTCTTTTTCTATTTCCTGTTGTATCTTTATTATTTATCCAACTGTGTTTGTTTCACAGATCTTTCGGCAGCACTGAAGCTGTAATGAAGCGTTTCCCTCTGCATCACTACTCACTGGCAGAGATCTGCCACAGGAAATTATACCATGGCTGTCACCTCAGTACTAGCCAGAAGCCAAACACCCTCTCTTCAGCCTCTCATTATATGTGTGTGTGTGTGTGTGTGTGTGTGTGTGTGTGTGTGTGTGTGTGTGTGTGTGTGTGGTATACGTGCCTCTCAGGCTTTGAATGCATGTGTATTCTGGTTGTTTTATTTCTTGTGTGTGCATGTGTGTGGCAGCTACAGTGTAAGTTAATCAGTGTCTGAAGTCAACAAGGCATTAGCCATGTCAGCTGCAACACAGGCTGTTGAGAAAACGCCATGCCAACCATTGACACAGTGAGCCTTTTTATTTGAATCTGAGGACAATGTTGCATAAACACAAACACAAACAAACTTGGGCATGAAGATCATGAAGAAAGTCTAAGCTCAAAGGTCCACTCAGCGTCATCCTTTGGACATGAAGGATAAACCGCTCTCCAGCACAGATTGACCAGCTGTGATTGATTCCCAATCTTATAACAGCTCAACCCATTTACGATGAATCAGTTTTGAGCATCAGGACTCACTGAAGCACTAATAGATATGAATTATTGCGAAAAAATAAAGATGTCTCTGCTTCTCATTTAAAAACATGAAATAGGACTTTCATCTCTTTAAACTGTCTCACACCCTCGCTCTTTGCCTTTCTTCCAATAAATCATTTCCTTTTTTCCCAAAGGCCCTTAAACACAAGGGCCCAGTGCCATGATTCATATTTATAACCAGAGCCAGACCAGCGGCCGCCTCAATAGCAAAAAGTCACACAGGTCTGCTGTGTCATGGTTTCTCCTTTATTTTATGCTGGTGGGCTCTGGCTCTCACTTCTCTTAATAAAAAAACAAAGTCATATTTCTTTTTTTCATCTTCTCTGTTCTCTTCTCACTTTTCTGCATTATGTTAAATGTAGACCAATGTATGCAGTTCACCCCATTTTTTTCATGGGAGACAGTAAAGCTATACTTTCTGGTCACTACAAATTAAACTATTTGCCCCTCTTTGTATTTCATTACATTTCAGAGGGAAATCTTTGACATACTGCATTTACTAATGCATGCAGGCTTATTCACAGGCAAGAATTTAGCATAAAATAAGATATTATATGATGATGAATTACTAGACTACACAGTATAGGCTTCTACTTTCTATAAGTGTTCTTAATGTGTTGGTTTTATTATTGGTTAATTTATAATGTACTAATGTTTTATAGATCAGTTATAAGATTTGAAGTAAAATAACTTTTGGGTTTGTAAAAATTCCCTTTGCTGCTCAACTTTTCTATTTGATAATAATGCTGTAGTAAACCATTAATAAAGCTAATAGCTTTCTCACTTTCTAATAAGCCATCTAAGTGTTAATTCATCATTAATTAGGGTTTTTAATACAGAGCCTACATTTGTACATGTTGATGATAAAAGGTTTTGTTTTTTTGTAAGTGTTCAAACAGTTCAGTGATTCAAAAGGGATTTTTCACAACCTGGCAACCCAAAAGTTGTTCTTATCACTGGCTTATAACTGATCTATAAAGCAGCTATTAATCATTAACAACATGTTACAGCTTGTAAACACCGTACATAGCCTCTTATTTGTCTTATTAGAAACATGTATGTTAATCATTTTTGTTGATACTTAGGTGCAGTTGATCTAAGTCTCCTCTTTATTGATTGGTAAGCCTATTGATTTAAATAAAGGACATTGGAGACAATACTTCACCTGGATTCACCTCACCAGCCCTGACATGGTAGCGCATTCACAATATTCTCATTCTAAATGGGGATCAGCAGCTGGAGGTCCCAATGAAGTGATTCATTTTTTTTAACACAGCATCCCTGTCTGTGCACCTTCACAACGTACTCACTAAACAGCGGCTGTAGCTCCTGTCTGAGCCAATTAAGCAGGCACTGATGCACACTATCCGTGACTTTGCGCTCCAGCACCGCGGCCGGTTGGATAGCGACCAGGCATCGTCCTCAGCATCACCGCGGCTCCGCCAATCAGGGCGAAGCTCGGGGCAGATTAACCCAAACAGCCCTGGTGCTGCTCTGTAGTACCAGCGTCAGAAACAAGCTCCTGGTCCTCGTGTAGGCTACTCAGTCTGGGCAGATGGGGACTGTTTGGTTAACCCAATTCTAAATAACAGGAAATTCATATGCTAGCCTTTTATTTTTTTGTATTGGTTTTAATAAAGCGCAGTCAGGAGGGAGATGGAAGCTTGCTCGATAATAGGAGAAAGCACGGATGCGATAGTGATGGATGATTATCCTACAGATGAAAGGGGGATTCAGGAGCCTTGCCAAAGGTGAGTTGCCTTTTCTTATCCGTGCATTTCTCTGGTGCGTACCGTAGAAAAATAAATGACGTTTCCAGTGGTAGACGTGGATGCGTTTTAACCCTTCTGTGGCCGATGTGAGTATCGTTCATCCAGCTGTGTTTATGCTGTGCACATTAGGATCATGCACATGATATGATTACTACTGTTGCGATTTCTGCCATTACACTATTATAATTGGCATTTCATTTCATTTAGCTGTTGTCAACTTACTTTTAAGATTTGTATGCATTTTCAGGTCGAATATCATGACTTAATCCATGATTTCACAAGGTATACGTATTTTAGCACTGTTAAAAAAGAGCTGGTGTATACTTTCAGCGATAGTTTATCATCACATAAATAACATGTTATGCTCTTATTGTTTGCCTTTGACATAAGCTACTGTATGCAGTCTCACGCTCACAGCTACACTAGCTGACACTGATTTGTTAAGTGTCATCAACCTCCTGCTGGGTCGATGTCACCCTGTCACTCACCCACCGCTGCTTTATATATATATACATACATATATATAACAAATAATACTCAAGGGTCTTTGTCCTCTAAATAACACAGAAGTTGTCTTTTTAGGAAGGTTAACAGTTAGCCTCCTGCATACAGCCTGAGCTTTTGTGCTTTTTGTCTTGTGTGTGCGTGCGTGCGTGTGTGTGTGTGTGTGTGTGTGTGTGTGTGTGTGTGTGTGTGATTGGCAGTTGAGGAGATGTTTGAGGACATGACATTGACTGGCATCTGGAGAGTTGATGTAAGAGACGTGCTGTTAAAAGGAAAAGACACAGAGACCTAAAGGCAGATGGAGGAGAGCAAGAGCTGAGAGTCTTAAGCCAGTTATAGATATTTTTTGATTCTCCTTGCTGGAGTCTTTTGAATGCCTTAAAGCTCTCCTCAATCCCTATTCTTACATCTTAAATGAGTGCACACAAGATCACTACACCAGTCAAACTTCGCTTTCAAGGGTGTAAAATTAGTCTTAAGAACAACTTACTAACATAGTGGAAAATTACTAATATTTACGCAGGTATTGTACTGAGGCACACATTTGACGCACTTGTACTTTTCTTATACTTTACAAACTGCGTTTATTCATCCGCTAGAACTAAAGCAGTCTCATACAACAGCCCAGGAATGAATCTTACCCATGTAAAGGTTACAGTGTTCAGTTTCAGAGAGATGTTCATTTAACTTTCTTGTCATTTTGGAGGCTGTAGTTTGCAGTGCTGTTGAATTATAATTCTTTAAATACTGTGAGGTGTTTCTAATATTTTGTCTGCCCTCAGTTATGTGTCATGGGTGTTGAATTAGACTTCATTCGTTTAGCTAATGACTGTATTTATAATGAAATGAGACACTGCACTACTCTACTGCTTTGATGTTTCTCAGATTTATAAGGTCATTCTGACGTCAGTGCACAATGCAAGTGTCTTTTTAAATCCCGGGTGTGGGGAGCAGCTCGGTGACACCTTGCTGGATGTATTTTTGTATTCATCCAATGCAATATTAATGAGTATCACAAAATTGCTCTCCTCATGAGTGTGTGTGTGTATGTGTGGCAGCTCTGTGAAGAACCATCAAAGGGGCGTAATGGGATTAAATACTGAGCGGCTGTCAGTCACAGGTTACACAGTACCCACTAATAATTTAGCATCTATTTTACACGCTTGGAGTTCTGTATCGATGGAGTTTATCATGCTACAGCATTAGAAACAGTGTTAACAGTGTTGATTTCCTGATACTTTCTATGAGTGTATTTACTCACTC
Organism: Pholis gunnellus; assembly: GCF_910591455.1. Classification (NCBI taxonomy): domain Eukaryota; kingdom Metazoa; phylum Chordata; class Actinopteri; order Perciformes; family Pholidae; genus Pholis; species Pholis gunnellus. The sequence goes on along the minus strand of NC_136542.1, from coordinate 11,490,628 downwards.
CAGCACCTAAATAGGTCAAATTAGATGACAAACATGTGCAATGTGCCTAAGAGCTGCTGAGAGCACTGAGGCCTTTCTATTATTCAGATCATATTACAGTTTTATTGTAATACGAAGACAAAACAGTGAGATTCAGGTCCTCGCTGAGCTACACCACTAATCCCACTGCTACTGTATACCAACAAACCAACAGACTTCACTTCATCCGTGCGCCTTATTATGGGATGCAAATAAAACAGCGTGAGGTCATTTAGGCTCTGTTGACTTACTCTGTCGCCATGGTGACAAAGGAAGTGCGGTTGGATCCAGTCTACTGTGGAAAATCAAGCATGTGGTATAGTTGACACAGACCTCAGGCCCCTCCGGAGAGATACAACCAAAGCATTCCTCAGTAAATCAGTTCGGTTTATTTACATTAGCTTATATACAACGAGCCTTTATGACTTCTTAAAATCAAAATTCTGGAAATAGATGAAATAAAACTAAAATAAACGATCCTATCTGACTGGAAATCAGGACTGTGTTCAGATTTAACTTCTCGATATGTACAGCCTCCCCCTTAAGTTTGGAAAAATAATGTTCTGTGTTGCCTGAGAAGATCGTACACAGTCAGATTATTCTCTGTATCAGCTTGTTCCGGCTCTTCAGTGAAGCTAAATAATGTTTACACCCATAAGACCTCATGCTTTCATAGCAGCTGGCGACATCTTTAGTATCTTTTAATTTAAAATAAAGTTCTGTATTTGTATTTCATAATTTAATTGTTTTGGTATGTTGGTATGTGTTAATATGGTAGAAAAGGAATGGAATTAAATTTGAGATTAAAAGTCCACAGTCATGCTATCTAGGCACAGCGCTAACATCGTATCTTTGTGCGTTTTCATTCTAACATTTGCTAATTAGCTGTAAACACAAAGCGCAGCTGAGACGCCGATGAGAACGTCATTACTTTTGCAGGTGTTTGGTCACAAACAAAAGTCCTGGAAATTGAAGAGATAAAGCTAAAAAGTCAGGGGACCAGCTAAGTTATTACAGTTCTTCCTGAGGGGAACATAAATGTCTATAACAAATTTCATGACAATCCATCCAATCAATTTCACTCAAAACCACAAATCCAAACCTTATGGTGGCACTTATATCAGGGGATCACCAAAGTCACGAGCATTCATCCACAGGGAAACATCAATGTCTGCACATTGTTATCAATCTATTCAATTGTTATATTTCAATATAGACCAAAGCGGTGGGCCAGCCAATATGACCCTCTCTAGAGCTAGCTGCTGCTGTGGCTGAAAATAGATATTTTTGCAGCAGTTCCATTTTCCTGCAAACTATAGTGTAGTTAGAATGAGACAGGAATACATTTCAAATTTAAAACATATCATTTATTCCAGGGTTCTCCTGACTGCAGGAGAGTCTTCACTCACTCATGTTATCTATCCTGGACAGCCGCCTATACCGCTCTCATTACGGGGTCTGTGACATGATGTGTAAACAGTCTCTCACTCTCTCTCTTCTACTTCTTTCACTTGTAGCCTCCCTTCTTTTTTAATTGGGCCTCCTTACTTCCATCGGCCAAGTGCCTTACCCATAAATCTGTCACTTACCTCATTAGCTCTGCTGGCCCGCTCGACTCTCCGTTGAATATTAGATGAAGCTTAGAATGCAGTCAAGAACCTGAGATGTCAATCAATGAGATAGATTGCTAAGTTTTACAAACATTGCCTTCTGCACGGTTTCCCTGACTGAACTTTTGCCTCTTCAGTTTTTGTTGCTCCTTTCTGTCTTTTTTGCGTACCTGTCAATCATTTCTACTCTCCTGCAGCCATATATTCCCTCTCTTCTCTTTTTCATGCCCTCTCACCCATCTTTCTCTCCTCCTGTCTGTCTTCTCCTGTCCTCAGCGAGATCCCGGCGGTGTCTCTGTGCCCTCCTGACGGCGAGTGTTCAGCCGAGGCCCAGTTGACAGTCATCCAGTCTGAGGGGGAGCTATGTGACAGCTGCAGCAGCCTCAACAGACCCTCTTCCTCCTGCCAGCTTTATCACCAAGTATGCCTGACTGTACTGTGTGCTGTTTAGGATAGAAACTTGGGGACTCATTAAAACAGAAAGGTTAGAGATAGATTCAGAATCTGGGAGGCAGGGGCAATAAAAGTAATTGTATCGCTCAAAAGACTTGAATATGGAGAAAAATATACACAATTTCTGTGATTTATATTCTCCATGTGCATTTTCTATCTTCCTTTCTTCATTAGGTCCCCCAGTGTCCTCAAGCTGGGGCCTACAATTCGCCACATCTCCGAAAATGTCCCCACTGCAGCCACTATGGTCCAATCAAGCCAAACACCTACCGCGACTGTCATTCAAACACAACAGGTCCTCATGCTGAAGGAGGCGTCGTGGTGAAGGTGGAACATAGTTGTAGTTCTGGCCATCAGACGTCTCGTCACGGCGCGGTGAGATGTCATTGGCTGAGAGGGTCAAATGAGAGCAGGACACAGAAACCGACGCAGCGGCACGTGGTGACAGTAAGGTGTGTTCAAAAGACTACTTATACATTTTTGGTATTGTGCCTGTTTGGCTTCTGGCAGAGAGTTAGATGAGATGATTGATGCCACCCAGAAGCCCGTTAGCTTAGCATAAAGACTTGAAACAGCTAGCCTTGATCTGTCCAAAGGTAAAACTAAACACAAACTCACCACTAAAGTTCACTAATTAACATGTTATATGTTGTTTGTTTAATCAGTACAAAGTGAGTGTAAAAATGACAAATTTAGTTTTTGTATGGATTTACCAAATGAGATATAATGTGTTAACCAGTGAGCTTTAGAAGTGCTGGTAAGTTTATTTTTTACCTTTGGACAGAGCTATGCTAGTTGTTTTTCCCTGTTCCCATCCTTTATGCTAAGCTAAGCTAACAGACTGGCTGTAGATGTAATGAGCATTTTGTGTGGTGTCTTTATTCAAATTATTATAAACAAAGTTCTCAACTGTTAACAGGGACGGAGGACTGTACTACATCCTGAGAAAGTAAGTATTCAAACGAATTTTCCCTGTAACAGCCTCTTTTAAAGTCTCTTCTAATTTGTTTACAATAATTATTTTTTACCCATGTGCCATGTCTTCTTCTTCTGTGGTTTTCTATTTGGCAGTTATTCCCAGGTGATAGTGGACTATCCGTTAGCAGTGTTGGTGGGTTGTGCCGTGCTGCTGCTGGGATGCTCACTAGCTGGACTCTTCATTGGTCCACTGCCAGACTTCTCTGACCCACTGCTGGTGAGTCTCTCTCTCTCTCACACACACTCACACAAAAGCACACAGTGTCTAAAATGTAAACCTGCAGCCCCCCTTGGTGCAGCACAAGTATATACTGTCACCCTTCTGTCAAGTCTACAACACAAACCTCCCTTACCACCTTAGGCTGAGTGTTAATTACTGTTTCTTTAATGACTCATGATCTCAGCCGTATCTATTTACTTCAGTATTATCTCGGATTCAATGAACTGCACTGAATGAGATCATGCTCGCTGTCGTATTAATTAAATACATCTTCTCACCTTTGAGATGCAAGCGTACAGGATAAACACTAATTAAAACATCATTATGAAAATGCAACATGTGAATCTTTACAATGCATCGTTAAAGTGAATCTAAAAAGATTTACATAAGAATGAGATATGATGGATTTATGGGGCTCTCTTTTCAAATAACATCAAACATCATTTACCAAACAAGCTAATTTAGACATTATAGGCTGCTTGTGATGCTGATTTATTCAGTATGCTGCTGCAGTGCATCAATGAGCACCAGCGTCCACACTGTGCCTTTAGCTTTGATGTGTGTGTGTGTGTGTGTGTGTGTGTGTGTGTGTGTGTGTGTGTGTGTGTGTGTGTGTGTGTGTGTGTGTGCTCTTTTTTCAGGGCTTTGAGCCACGGGGAACATACATCGGAGTTCGCCAGGCCAGCTTGTCTGAGCTACAGGAGAACACTGGCCCGGGGAGAAAACTGTCTCCTTTACCGCAGCAGCTCAGTAGAAGGTCAGCAGAGAGATTCAGTAGAGCGCAGGCTTTACTGCACCACTGACCGATGCACACAGATGCTTTACAAATATGAGTTTTCATGCTGCGTGTATAGGGTTGGTCGCCGGAAAGGGCTCTAAAACTGGAAAACTGAGTTTGTGTGCCTATAATGGTTATTTAAACATATGACAGTAGAGAACACGTTAACAAATAGAAATAGAAATAAAAGTGGATTGAATATAAGAATATTAGTATGATTTTCTTTAAGACTATTAATACAAGAAGCTATTAATAAAAGTATATACAGTCAACATTTTAACAAAATAAATGAGTTTATTAAAGCTATTCTAATTTATATATATATATATTTTATATTAATGATCAAATATGTAAAAAGGGTAACTTGTAGTAAGAAACCCACTGAGAATCACCCCCGACTGCAGTTTGATACGATTGATTTCTTGCGTCTTTTAGCTCCTTGTTATGGTTTTCCGTCCTACGACTTTGTTTTGATTCACTCTCACGGCTCTCATCTGTGTTTTCACCGAAAAAGCTCTAATAAACTGTACAATATCTGCTCAGCACCAAATGACAGACAAAGTTAGCGACTACCTGGTGATCAAAGTGGAACATTTAGCAGCTAATGGGAGAGATTTCCCTCAGACGTTGGTGGTTACATTTGCCAGGTAGCCGGAAACACAACTTCAAATGACTGTTGCCACATATCTGCTGGATGTGAAAATATGTCGGAGTTGGGTTTACAGCTTATTGCACAGCCCCCAAGTGGCCAAAAAACTAAAAAATTACTGCAAGTTTAAAATGATTCACTTGTGAGACTTTTCAATTTTCCACTTATTTGGAACAAAACGTGTATTTGTATAAATAAGGCTGAAAACGGACATATATGTGTGCTTCTATCTGTGCTAGTTTTGGGGGTGCTGTCAGCGGAGACGGCAGTGGCAGCCAGGATGCCTCCAGGCTTCGCATCAAGAGGATGCTGGCCAGAGACTCGTCTCCAGACACGTTCCTCTGTGATGCTCCAGGTGGGTCAGTCCTGATCAGTTCATTCCGGTCAGGAAACCGTCATAAATTAATCTCTCAAATTTATTGTAACAATCAAAACACGGCCATAATCCTGACGGTAGATTTTTGCACAATTGCAAAAGACACCAAGTTATGAAGGATGCGTAACACTGCTGGCTCCCTCATCCTCAGCAGAGCAAGACAATGAAATGGAAATATTATTAAAACAATGTAAATATGATGAGGGCTTATTCAACAGTTGAGCAACTTGCATATATGCAAATCCTGTGAGCTGAAGGCAAAGCCTTCCAGCTTGTTAGGGAATAATCAGCACTGCCAGCAAACTAATGAAAACAGTACAACATAAAAAACAACAGTTACAGCTCTTTGGTTAACTGCAAATCAACAAATAAATAGTGAGATCGCTAGAAGACATGAATAATAGCTTTTAGCTTCGAAGAGAACAGTTTGAATGCATTTCCTTTAGCAGGCTATCCAAGATTTTTTGTCTCTAAACTCTATTTTGAAATAGTGTGCTGGCAGATCAGACAAGACTGTACTTTGATTTGCCTAATAAATACACAGACAACTCCCTAAATGGATTTATGAGCAGTTCCCAGACTTGAGGTTTTCACTTTATAACGCCTTTTTTTAATTTAAAACAGACGGGAGGATAGAACACACAAGAAATGTGTTTCTAGCCTGGTTCGACACTGGTTTAACCATTCTGACCTTTCTCACCAGTCCAACAAAGTGATGATTCACAGCTGCCCATCTTGTTCCTGTATGTTGAAACCATCTGTCTCCCTCCATGCAGGCGAGCGTTTGGCTCAGCTGGTGTTTCGATCAGAAAACTCAGCCAGTCTCTGGAGTCTGAAGGCCATCCACGCCATGTGTGAGATGGAGCAATCCAGGGTTCGCTCCGATCTACTCAGTCTCCCCTTTGCTCCTCTGACTTTTGCTTCATTCGTCATCTCTTTAATTAATTCATTTTTTTGCGAGTTTGTTTCAAAACTGGGCATGTGTTCAAAAGATCTTTCACTCGTCTGATACAGATTCGCTCCCAGGCTCAGTTCCAGGACTTGTGCCAGCAGCATGTGAGGGGGGAGGCCGAGGGAACGTCCAGAGGCGGCTGTTGTCCAAGCTGGTCTCTGGGGAATTACTTGGCTGTCCTCAGTAACGCCTCCTGCTGCCTCAGTCTCACCTCACACCAGGTTCTGTAGCTTTTTCCTCTTATTAAGAATTGACCAAACAACAAGTTACTACATGAGTTGTAATTAGGTTTTTGTTAGGTTTAGATGGTACACTGTCCATCTTGTGAAGTTAACTGTCTAGTACGTGTTGTTAAAGAAGAATTGCTTTTTTTTTAGTCAAGAGTTAGATCAGAAGATCGGGAGTGGGAATGATCTTCTCATCCAACTTTCCTGCAGAAAACAAATGTGCGCTTTTTATAAAATTGTCCTTAAAGTTGATGCTGCAGGTTCTGGGAAAGTGGATGAGGTAGTTTACAATACTTAGTTAACTCTGGAGTGCACTGAATATGTTTTAGTGTCTGAATTTTCTTTCTCCATTTTCTCCCTAAGGTGTCTGAGTCTTTGAACCTTCTCCGGAAATGTGGTCCCTACTATCACGAGGGACATCTAGTGGAGGCCTGTGTCGAGAGACCCAAACACGGCGGCTGTTCCTCTGTCCCGTCTCGCTGTAAACAATCTCGTGTGGTGTTCCAAATCCTGCACTTCCTGGTTGATAAAGACTTCCTCAGCCCGCAGACCGTTGAATACAAGATCCCTACGCTGAAGTACAGCCTTCTGTTCTTACCCGTCGACAAAGGAGAACACATGATGGAGATATACATGAACAGCCTTGAGGGCAGGGAACTGAGGTACAACAACACCACTATCACTGGCATGGACTTCGGCATCAAGCAGAAGCTTTTCAAGTATTACCTGGCAAGAGATTCCATCTACCCTGTGCTGGCGGTTGCCTCTCTTCTTTTCTCTATGGCTCTTTATCTCCACTCTCTCTTCATAGTAGCATTATCTGTGATAGCAATCACAGGCTCCCTCCTGACCTCCTATTTCTTCTACAAAGTAGCATTTCGCCTGACATTCTTCCCGCTGGTCAACCTCTCAGCAGCTCTTATTCTCTTGGGAAGCTGCTCCAATCAGGTTTTCATCTTCGCTGATTTCTGGAATCTGCAGCTATCCCAGAATCCGTCGGCCTCCCTTGAGAAGAGAGTAAACAGAGCTTTGCAGGAAGTCGGCTATTTGATTTTAGCGTCGGGGTTGACCTCCAGCGCAGCATTTTTCTCTGGTTATCTCAGCAGCATCACAGTAATCAGATGTTTCGCTGTTTATCTCGGAACTGCCTCATTTATCAGCTCCATCGTGGCATTAGTTTGGCTGCCGTGCTCTTTCGTTCTGCGCGAGCGCTACATAGAAGCGTCCTCTGCGTCCGTAGCAGTGCAGGGATGGAAACCATGCTGCTCCAAAAACGCCGGTGGCTTCTGGGATACGAGCTTGCGCAAGAGATGCCTCTTCAATCTCGGGCAGAAGCTGAGAGAATTAAAAAGAGGTCTCAGTGACACTTCCAATTTGTTATTTCTGAAAATCCTGCCTTGTGCAGTGGTGAAGTTTAGGTACATCTGGGTGTGCTGGTTTGCAGTGCTGGCTGCTGGGGGCATGTACATGTCCTGCATTGACCCAGGCATGAAGCTGCCCACCTTAGACAGCAGGGTTGCCCAGCTTTTCCGCTCCAATCACCCGTTTGAAAGATACGACGCAGAGTATCGTCACATGTTCATGTTTGAGAGACAGAGGAATGGAGAGGATAAACCCGTTGAGTTAAGGCTTGTTTGGGGTGTCAAGCCAACTGATAACGGGGATCACTTTAACCCCAAGAGCAATGGCTCTTTGGTTTTTGACCCAGGCTTTAACATGAGCCAGCCAGACTCTCAGGTTTGGTTGAGGGATTTATGTGGACGGGTTCAGAACCAAAGCTTTTATTCCCCTCCGTCACCTGAGGATAAAGACGCTGTGACAGACAATATCTGTCTTGTGGAGCAGCTAACACAGTGGGTGTCTGTCAGACGGTGCTCAGAGAGTGATGACTCCCTCCCTTTTTGCTGTAATGACATCCCTTTCCCCTACACTCCCAGCGTTTTTGAGAACTGCCTCAGTATGATGCTGGAGGAGAGGTATGCTGAGGGCCATCTGGCCCACAGCAGAGGGCTGTACTTCCAGCCAGATGGCAGGGTCGCTGCCCTCGTGTTGGCATTCAAAACCACATACCTCTACAGCTTCAACTTTAGCCAAACCAGTCTTTTCTACAAAGAAATCCTGACATGGTTTAACAGAGAAATGTCCGGCGCGCCACAAGGGCTGGAGAATGGCTGGTTCATCAGTCACCTGACTCTTTTTGATCTACAACAAGCTTTAAGCTCAGAGACTCTAGTAGTAGCTGGCTTCTCAGTAGCTCTCACGTTTGCTTTGCTTCTCTTAACCACCTGGAATATTCTACTGAGCATATATGGGACTGTAGCTGTAGGAGGGAGTGTTTTTGTCACTATCGGCCTCCTTGTTCTTCTTGAATGGCAGCTGAGCGGCATCGAGGCTCTGTTTATATCATCAGCAGCAGGGCTGTCTGTTGACTTTGTTGCCAACTACTGCATTTCCTACAGCTTGGCTCCTCATTCAGACAAAATTAGCAAAGTAGCACACTCCACAAAAAGAATGGGATGTCCCGTAGCAATAGTTTCTGGTGCATTTTTCTCCATTGGGATCATCATGTTGCCTGCCACGGTCTTGCTGTTCCGAAAACTGGGGATTTTCCTCTTTTTGGTGAAATGTGTAGCATGTGGATTTGCAACCTTCTTTTTCCAGTCCCTGTGCTGCTTTTTTGGACCCCAGAAAAACTGCGGAAAGATCTCGCTGCCGTGTTTCTCAGATCACAATGATGGCGTGCTGTCCTCCTGCTCGGCAGCAGAGCCCGGTTCCTTGTCAGCTAACGGGGCCTTTGGCAGATCTAGAGTGAGGAGGAGTTATGACAAAGAAGCAGGTGGCTATCTCTACCCCGACCACCAACGTCAGCAGAGACAGAAACAGACCGGAGCAGGGGGAGCTGGGGGCCGAGGACCGGAGCAGTACGAGCTGCAGCCATTGGCCTATCGTCTGAGCGACAGCTTTGAAAACAGCACATGCACCAGTAAGCTGTCCAACCGGCCGTCTGTGCTCTCTGATGAGATCGATTACTGTGGGAGGGACGAGGGCAGGAATAGCACAGGTGGGAACAGTGAGGAGATGTGCAGTCATCAACATGAGACCTGCCAACCGCCTCCAGCCCTTCAGACCTCATCTCCGTACAGAGAAAACACCCTGCGGCCCGAAGGCGTAGCGAAGGACAAGCTGCTGTGTAAAACATTCAGAGGCCAGTCTGGTGGGGTGAAGGACTGGAGCAATACATCGTTCTCCTCATCTTCCAGCATGGAGGACACCATCGTCAGCCACACACTGGAGACCATTGACCAGCCATCTCACTGCAGGGACGACCGAACCACAGAGGAGAGCCTCCATCACCATCACCACTCTAATAAAGGGAACCTCTCCCTGTCTCAGAGCTCCTGCGAGGGTCTGGAGGACTCTAATGAAACGTGCCTGAGTGACATTGAACCAGGGCCTTCCAGTACGCGACAAAATGAAGGCGAAGAAGAGGTTCAGTTACAACCAGGACACCTAAACGGGAAGAGAGACACACTTCGTCTCTCACTGAAAGAAACCGTTTATGAGACTTGTAATAAGGGCCGCACCAGTCAGAGTGAAGAAGTTGTGATCTTACCCAACAGTAAGCCAGACCTGCCAGACGTTTGGATCAAGAGAGATGGAAAACGTGAGGACACATGCTGAGCAAAGATGGAGGACTCTTTGCAAACAATATACAGAAACTACAAAAGGAGCATACACCGTTACTTTTGAGTAATACATAAAGGAAAAATAAGCCACCCAAATGTAACAGCATGTTTGTCTAATGTTGCTGCCAGGGTTGTTACAGATCATCAGTGTCTCCTCAGCGAAAGGTCTAATCAAAGCATGACTTGTAAAAAAAATTGCATTTTCAGACAGAAGACAATGAAAGATAAAGCTTTCATAGAAAAAAAGAAATCAAGTAATGCACCTGCTGCTGCAGAGTTTACTTTGTGCCTGGAACTTTTGTAACATCTGCACGGACTGGGTTATAACGAAATACAGTGTCTCCATGCAGGAAAAGACCTCAATGAGCCATATACATTCATACATTCACACTGAATACTATTCGATAAACAGAGAAAGTTTGCTACTCAATGCAGCTCTATCACTTCACTAAAGTCAGTTGGTTTTGCACTTGTGGCAATGATGTGTACAGTATGTCCTTTGTGACCATTGCATAGAAAGCCTGAAAGCTACAGTGAGTAACGTGTCATTTGTAGTGTCCTAGGTTGTTTGCATTTAGTGTTTCACTGTCAAATTAAGAGTCATGCTGTTTATTCAAGTGTTGGTGCCAAATACATTTAATGTTTACGTACTTTACAAAAAGGCAAAAAAGGGTTTTAATGCAGATATAACACTATATGTGGGTTTATACACTGTTGGCAAATTAAGGAGGAAGCTCTAATCTCTTATTTCTGAAGCAGTAGGTGTGCATCACATACAACTGCTTCAACAGCAATTTGTACATAGACCTTGCAGCAGCACTGTTAAGAGAACCTCCAACCGATAATCTACGAAGAGGAAAGCCTGTGTCTACAGCCCACCCCACAGCTGAGATGTCACATCAGCTGGTTTTATGTGCAAATGACAGTATTTATGACATAAACAGCATGTGCCAGATGTCTTTCAACAGGTCGTTTCAGATGCTGAAACTACTGAAACTCTGTTTTGTGCAAAGGGTGCGTCCTTTAAAAAAGATAAGAGAGAGGTCTATGGTTCTTAATAAGTATATACAAAGAGGTGTTAGAGGTGCAGTGATGGTGGTTCAGCACAAAGGCCTGGCAAAGACGAAACTTCTGTCTGATGTGCCTGTGAGCAGCTTTATTTTCCAGCGTTCTCTTCGTAAGAAGTGGTTTCTTTTGACATCTTGACTGTATAATCACAATTCTACATTGAGCATTCGTTTGAAAATCACTCAGCAGAAAATAACCTGCCTCAGAGTCACAAAATGATTCACAGGCTTTCAGGGGGGGGGATATGTTTGGGTGTTTATTTCTTTCTCCAGAATCGCTGACTCCACCTACACCTCACCGCCACTATCATTTACAGGTGTCAATGTTGTTAACTTTTCACAAAGCTCAAAATAAAATAAATCATTTATTTTCCTGCAGACTGGCTTTTTATTTCAGATCATGGTTTGAGTACTGGCAGATTACAGACTTAAAAAGGATGAAATCATATAAAAACTATTCTCTTGACCATTAAAACAAAAATGAGAATCAATACAAAACCCATTTCCTATTTGTATTTAAGGCATAAAAAGCTTGGAGCCAAAGGAAAACATATTTCTACATTCAGCATATGTTAAGACAGGAAATTTAAAACTGCCTCAGAGCAAAACCTCTCAATGGATTTCTGATCATTCTTTTAAATGTCTGGGAACAAAACATGCACGATGGCAGTAACCTAAAAACACCAACGTCACGAGCATCAGGTCAGCACCAATCATCCTCGACCCAGTCCTCTTTGGCCCAATCGGGTAAACTTGTGGAATATTCAAAGTCAGGTCCTTTGTAGCGTAAAGCGTGGAGGTACATGATGAGTTCCTTCTCTGTGGGATCCGGTCGGACCAGCTTACATTCACTACACAGGTGGTCTCTCGTCTCTGGAGGACTTTTGAGAGTTGTTGCCTCTGTTTGATTTCCATTTGATTTGTTGGGCTGAGATTTGGGAGAGGAGGCATCGTTACCGTCAGGCTCCGTGCAGCCCTGACTCACCTTATCCACTGTCTCACTGCTTGAGCTGCCACATGCTGGCAGCTGTGTGTCGGTCTGATGACTCTCTGCACTTTTGTTGGGTTCAGAAGGACCATCTAATAGACGTCCTTTCTCAGACGCTTTGTTTTTCTCGGCCTCTTGCTCAATCCCATCGTCCGGAATATCCAGCAGGTGGAGACTTTCCTGCGAGCGATGTTCCTCTACCAGGGCCTGAAAGAGCTCCTCATTACTCTTTCCCACCAGCCCCCCCTTCCCCCTGTGTGGACCCCAGGCCGAGGACCCATAGATGGGATCATTGAGGATGGGGAAGCCCAGGTACTGGAGGTGGACCCGGATCTGGTGTGTGCGGCCAGTCAGTGGTAAACAACGGACCACGCTGGTTTTCCCATTAAAGGTGAGCCTCTGGAAGACGGTTCTGCACTCCTTTCCCTTCGGATCGACACGGCAGAGGCCAATTTTAAAGGAAACGACCAGGATAGGCTCCTCGCAGATCAGCTCCTCTTCTGGAAACTCACCCTCTACTCTGCACACGTACTCCTTTTCAAGCTGTTAGAAAGTACAAATGTTAAGGACATTTTTGAGACCGCTATGGTAAATGCACCTTTGATTGCATTACGTAAAAAAAGTATGACAAAAGCTAAATATTACCATTATTGTCTAAACCCACTGGCATACGTGCACATGTCAGTGTGTGCTGTGGACTTAACCACGTGAAAGCGTCCTGAACACACCTGTCTGTCTCTCACCAACTGGTCCAGTTTCTTTGAGGTCTCCAGCGTCCTGGCAAACAGCAGCACTCCCGAGGTGAGCCTGTCCAGCCTGTGGACCGTGTGGAGCTCAGAGATGCCTCGCTCTTTTCCCAGGATGAAAATCACCGTGTTGTGGCGGAAACGGCCGCAGGGGTGGACCGGGATGGAGGCGGGCTTGTTGACCACAAGCACTTCCCCGTCGTCCACCAGAACCTCCAGGGGTCTGCCGACTACAGGGGGCTCGTGGCGATGCACCGTGTTCTTCATGTGGTCATTATTCTGTGGATGGTCACAAACACGTTTGTTTAATTACATCTTTAATGAGGAACTTCTGCCAAGCTAGAGACACATTTAGAAACATCAATACAGCAGACAGACTTAATATCACTATATAGGAACTTATTCTGTCATTGAGCCATGCTTATAATAGCCTCATGATAACACTGGCACTTCAGACATGACATCATACAGTGACACTGACCCTGAGCACCACAGACAGGTCGTCCACAGGTGTCTCGTTCAGCCGGATGCGACCCTCTTTGGTGGCCCTCTGGTAATACTCGATGGTCTCGGCTCTGAACTCGCTCTTGAACACCTCCAGGAGGCTCTTCCCGATCCACCGGCCTTTGCAGTACGTTTTGAAGTCAAAGTAGTAGGGGTAGACTTTGCGTAGGCCACCTTCAAAGTAGTACGAGGTCTCGTCGAAGTGCTCCTGGCTGAAGCTGACACCCGGGTTCCGCTTCTGCGGAGGGGGGATGTATCTCTCGCCCGGACGGAGCTTCTTCCCTCCCGCTCCTCTTCGCCTCTTGCTTTGGCCACTTGTCTCGGCTTCGCCCCGCTCGTCGCTCTTTCTTTTCACACTCTCTGCCGCCTCTTTCGTCGTGGTTTTCTCACCGGACACCGGGGTGTTTACCTCCGCCGCCGGTGTTGAACTGTCGCATGCTGCCTGCTCCATCGTCGAGCTGCTCCGTGTACACCGTGGAGAGCAAAAATGGCGATTCAGAGGACAAATAACGTTATAAAATGAAATAAAGTGACGCTTTATTTGATCAATTACACGCCTATTATTATTATTAACGCCCGTTTGAGCCGAAGAGAAGACAGACAGAAAACTACGTTCTCTCAAACCTCTGACAGACACACTCACGTGCATCGCTCTCTAGCTAAAGGACCTTCTCGCTAAAAGCGCATAGCGATGACGTAAATATGTAGTCCAATCAGTCCAATGTGTAGTTCAACCTATCAAACCTTGCTGTTTCTTCTTCTTTTCATTTGTCTTTATGAACAAATCAGCTCATCAACGAGGCATTATCGCCACCAACTGTTCAGAATGAGTATTTAGTTTGGTTTTTACTAGATACCTTACTAATGGACTGATATGATGAGGTTGAAGTCATAATATTTATTTGTTCCAGGTTTTGAAGAGTTTGTCTATTGTATGAGAAGAGGTTGTGTAGCTGACATTCTCTGGAAAAACTATTTAAAATGTTCATCAATGATTACTACATTTAAGACAATATGTCTTGAAAGATAATAAGGTACGGTAATGAGGGTACAATAATTGATTATATTATTATTTGTATTATGTTGGTACAGAACAAGGCTTTTATCTTACTTAGTCAAAAATATTAAACATTCCTTCCGTGTGCTTTCTGTAGCTCTCCCTGATGCAATCATTTGCTGTAGAAAAGTGAAAACGATAATGTATCCATTTAGTGGGTTTTATTAATAAATCTTACACATAAGTCAGTGCCTCAGTTAATCAATTTTTGGCACAATGCCCCCTTTGCTCTACAGTAACAATGTCAAACAGGACATATCCTAAACATACAGTATATGATGCCAGTAAAAACTATTTCCTACCACAAAATATATATATTACATTGTTAATTTACTGAATTTTCATTTAACTTCCTTGGCTTGTACTTTTGTCTTTTTTGTTTGTCTTTAGGTGTTACTGCATTCAAAGCCAAAGCATTCCCATAAGATTACACACAAGGTCACACATTTACCACTCATCTGAATTTCCCACAATCATCCAGAAGAACACGTTCTGTAGCTTCTTAAGCTGATATTGCACTTTTCTTAAGGCTGAACTTGACTGACTTACCCATATATAAAATACTGTGAATCACTTCGATCTCAGGCAACCTATCTTTGTCATCCACAATAACCTCATCACTCTCTAACTGACCCAGAGCATTCTGTGAGTATGGTCATCAGTCCAGCGGTGGTCGCTCATTCAGTCTTGAGTTTTATCACTCTTGGAAGACGATCTGGTCGGGCAAACAGAGAAGGATCCTCCTTGTACGTTGCTGGGAGACAACTGAGGGCAGGTGGCTGTTAAGACCAGAGCTCAGTGGAACCGTGAGAAGCGTTACGGGGCCCCGGAGATGCAACACCAACGCCACCTCCTGTGGGGGCAACCACACTGCAGTCAGAGCTCACCTCTGGGGAGAGAGGGAAGGACAGCGTTGATATGATCAGGAACAAGCCACAGGATGGAGGTGGATGCGACTCGTGACGCATGAAACACACTGAAGATTACAGAGGCAGCTGTCATTCATTGATTTGGGTTTTAAAATGATAGGTTATGAGTGTTTTAGTGCAATACCCAGGCCACTGGCGCCTCTTGTCAGTCAGGGGGACGTAAATCACTCCCATCAGAGCTTTCTTGAGAAAGGTCCCATCGCTCTGCCGATCGTACTGTTCCAACACCTGACTGCCGCCGTCGGGGCCCACTGGGAGAACCAACCGCCCACCAAGCTTCAGCTGCTCCAAGAGCTTTGACAAACAGACGGCAGAAAACAGAAATTTCACATGAGTTCATGTTCAAGAAGCAATTTCAGGCTGCCCTCTGCATATCCAAGTTCCCTCATAGTTTACATCACTCTTTTATAGTGACCCCTGACTGTTTAAGATTCACTTTACTACAGTAGACAAATGAGGTACATCATTCCTAGAACCCGCACCTTTTTTGGCTAAAAAACGTTTAAAGTTTTTGGACTCATCTTTGAGCTACAGAGACATTTTAAACTAGATTATTTTATAAACAGGATTAAGGATTATTTGAGCACTGAATATACTTGTCATGACACTAAATGACAATTCTTTGGTTGATGCAATTTGCTGGTTTTGTTTCAAGTCTGTTGTCTACTTTATTTGAAATTCTTCATGTCTTTAACTTTTTGCTGTTTTGTTTTTTAAGTCGGTTATTTGTGTTTTTATGTGGTGTGAAACATCTCGGCCAGCACTCTCTTGGAAATGAGATCGCAAATTCTCAATGGGATTATCCTGGTTAAATAAAGGTTACATATGTACTGCAATGTGTTTTAACCTTAACTCTCTGTGCTACATTGTTATGGATTTTGGATGTAGCTAAAGATTAAGTGCATGATTTCTCTTATTCTATTTTCACAGAAGTGAAAGCCATACGTGTCCTTACAGCCTTAGGAACAGTAGCTGCAGCTGCACCAACATGAATGGCATCATACGGCGCTCCTTCTGGGTGGCCGAGCCGTCCATCTCCCACTGTGGACAGATGTGGGTTTGACCTTTATAGTCTTTCGTGGCTGTGCAACATCAAAATTAAAACAAAAAAATCCATAACTTCATCTCATGACTCACTTGTAAGTTTGATGCGTCCAGAGCTGAGCAGCACTGGGTCGTCAGCTTGCACATTTCTTATTGACATTTGAACCAGTTCATCAATGTGTTCAATGCCAACCACTTTACCACTAGGTCCTGTCTACAAACAAAAGAAAAATGCAGCTATTGCACTCACTCATATTGTGCATTTAATACCAACTGGTAGGAAACATGCAAAGTTTATACAGCACTTACCATCCTTGCAAAGCAGGCTGTGAGATATCCACTTCCTGAACCCACATCCAGTGCCGATGCCCCTTCAGTTAGTTTGTCACTTAACAGCTCCAAAGCATGAGCATGCTGTCAAACCACCATAGAAAAACATTCAGCCCATCATGTGTATGTACATAAGTGAACTATAGCAGTTCAGTGCTTGTTACTCACCATGTGTGGTGCACTGATGGTCGCTCTGTAGCCTGTGATAAGAAAAAGCATAACACAGTCATAGCACACATCTGTGGTCAGGAAACACAACATAACACACAATGAATGTATTCACTCAAATAACTGTTACCACATTAATAGGCAAGTGTGTGTATGTGTCTTTAAAGAATGACTAAAATGGATACCTATGGACTGAGGAGAGTCTGCATAAGGATAGTCTATAGCGTAGAGCCCTCTGTCTGTAGCCAGCATGGCATCAAACACTCGGTCGCTGCGGATCACCCCGTGATCTGGAGGAGAAAAGAGGAGGCAATTACACAGAGACAAAATAGAAAATGTGTGCAGGTTGAACCCTGTGAGTTTCCATTTACCCTTTAATGTGAATGGAAAACTAATTATACAGGCTTTTTAGATAAAACAAAGGCGAATGAAAGCATAGTACTGGGTCAATATTTAAAGCTTGGAGGTATATCAATATATATATATATATATATACATATATATATACTATGTTTTGATAATTGTGTAGGATTTCGGTCATCATAACATCATGATAGCATACATGTATTTCCCTTGTTTTAAAGGCTACATTACAGTTGAATAAACTAATTCTCATTTTTCCTTTCCTTAAACTTTTTCCACACGGTTTGAATTTAACTTTCCAATTTCAACTTGCCACAAGAGTATCCACGTGTCAATTCAATATCCAGCAGCCCTATTTGGTTTTCATTTAAATGTGTCTTGATAATTGTGAGTAATACAATATACTCCGTGTCTTTTTCTTTTCTTATTTTAAACGATCCTCCATATTACTAAAGAGAAGATAATCCCCATTTTTTGTTTACATTATAAAAACACCAGCTGTCACTCAAAATATGTTTAGTTGTGGACCTTTGAGGTGTAAAGTAAATTCCTTGTAATGTCATGCTTAGGTCCCTGAGATCTGCCCATTACCCCTCAGCCTGTTGATGAGCTCTGGATGCGTCTTGCCGCTGGACATCCACGCCATGGTCCGGGACAGCAGCACACCCATCGGGACTGCCACTACTGCCAGGCGCAACGCTGCGTGCATCTCCTACACTGGATCTTCCTGCAGGGACATGATGATCAACGCTTGCAAACTTACATAAAACACACAAATAATCGTAACACACATTTAATAGTCAGTCATAATCAGGTTAACAATCAGTCCAAGCAAAGCTGGATTTAACGTAACAAATTAATGACATTAAAGTGAACTTGACAGTTAGCCACCGAGCTCATCCAGCTCCATATTGTATCGCGAAACAAACAAATTAACATTAAGTGATGAACCTATAATATATGCTAATGTCAGTTCTTTAAATGATCAATACGAATAAAACAATTCAACAGAGACCAGCAGGACTTGTTTACCTTAATAGTTCGTCACCGTGTCAGTTCCTTCCAGCTGGAACTTACTTCCTGACTTCCTGACTCTCTTCTCTGACACACAGCCCCTGACCAATAAGATGCGGGTTTCCAACATAACGCCCCAGAGATCCAATCATGTTTTAGAAACGTTTGATGGACGGTTATAATGTCCAATCATATGACACTAAATAAGGAAGTGGACGTCCCCCATTTAAGACACTGGATCATGGACACAGTTAGCTAGCGAGGCTAATCTTTCATCTTTAATATCATACTTTAGAAGAAATAACGGTTATTCTATCAAGAGTTTCACACAGGTAAGACATGTTTGTAAATCATTATGACGACGAACCGTTTAAAAACACTTGAAAGGAAACAATACTCAATAAAATAGGTTTTAGACACCAAAGTAGCTAAGTATGTTGATAGATGTTGGTAAATTAACGCTCAGCATTTGATTGTGCTTAGTATTTGGATACCTGTACAGTTTACCTTTCAGATGTTTTACATTTCTATTCTAAATGTCTCCCGATGCCTGTTTTAATGCTGCTGAAAGACCCATCACCACAATTGTGCTAATGCTAATTCATATTGACTTCTGTTCTAACTCAAGTCAGTTGACCAGAATGATTGAAGACTTCGAGAATAAGGAGGACGTCCGGTCCAGCGGGGAGCTGTGGACTGAAATCTGCTCCAGTCTGCCGGAGTCACAAGCTGAACCAGCCCCAGCGATCAACACGGAGTTCAGGGACTCATTCGAGCCAGCCGCACAAGTCGGATTGCAGCACAATGGACACTCAAATGGGACAAATACCCGTTCTTCTTACACCGGATGGGAACCCATGGAGGATTCTGAGATCTACATAGCCAGCTTAGGTACACGCATCCTTCCCGTCTCCTCCTGCCCCTTCCATGACTGCATGCATCGTGTCACATTCAGCTCACCCTGTCCTCATTACAGCGTCCATCATCTTAATCAGGTTGTATGTGAGATATTTGGAGTTATAGGGTTTCAAAGTCCTGATGGGCATTTTATTTAACTCTTTTTCTGACATATAAACTAAACGTCAGAAATGTTCCCCCCACCTTAATTAATCATTTTGATTTTACATGAAAAATGAAGTATTTTTTTGTCTACATTTTGATGCAGAGAACCGCCTGAAGAAATTAAAGGGCCAGTCAAGTGATGTGACATCCAGGGACATGTTGCGCTCCTTGTCTCAAGCTAAGAAAGAATGTTGGGATAGATTCCTGCATGACGCTCAGACCTCGGAGATCTTCCAAGGCGGTGACATGGATGAGAGGTAGGATGATAGATTATTCCTTCATATTATGATACACACACGAACTTCTGCCAGGACACAAACATGAGGTACTTCTCTTCTCTAGCGCTCTTGAAAACTTCAAGAGGTGGTTGATTCCTGAGAAGGTGGCCATCAGCGCAGAAGAGCTGGAGTACCTCCTGAGACCGTCTCAGAATAACGAACAGGCTGAAGCAAACCAAACCGAGATCGAAGAGGTGGACACGACGGGAGAGCGAGCCAACCCCGAGGAAGATGGCGCACACAGCCCGGAGAAATGAGTGTTAAATTAGTAACACCGAAAGAAGAACTAATGTGGCGTGTATTCAGTAGCGCTGACTTGTTCCCCCCATGCTCATTTTGAGCTGTGTTATGTCATAGCACTGTTCTGTTAGCTTTTGTTAACAGTGGTCAAAGAAGCAATTACAGCCTGTCATCATCCTCTGTAACCCCAGCAACTGAGTGTTAAGTACGTATTCAGTCATTGTTATTCATCCCTTGAAGGATTGTTAGTCTGTCTACTGATTCCCATTATATGTGTTACAATAATGGCTCTCTTCATTCAATATATATGCAGAAGTTAATGAAGGAGCCCAAAAAGTACCATGTTGTAATTGAGACTCTTGTGACATCTTGCAGACGTTATACAGTTGTGACATCTAGAGTGGGAATACTCTGTGATATATTCCTGAAAATATTGTAACATATTGTGTAACATCTTTATTTTTGCCATAATGTTTTTACCAATTAAGTTTTACCCACGTTTCAATAAAAACATAAAGTAGAATTGATTCTGTTTATTTGTCGGCACACAAGCTGAAGCAAGGGCACCGTTATATTTAGCTAGCCAGCTGAGGTACAATCCGACACATTTGTGCATATAAGAGCAAGCGTGAGGGTCGACAGTGTAAAGTGTAGCAGGGTTTTCTCCTGTGGTCGACCTTTCTCGCTGCAGTATCTTTAGATGGCAACAAAGAACATTTTTTTTAAAGATGACCTTTCTTTGTGACAGTGGAGACGGTCAGTAAATGTGACGAAAGAGAGTAGAGGAATGACATGCAGCAGCTGATCCAGCCGGGAATCAAACTGGAGACTGGCCTCTGCTGCATCAAATCTTAAAATATGTCTCCCCCAAGTCCCCCAACTTAAAGGAAGCCTATACACCATAGTAGCTTATCAGTCGGTCCAGTTGTTTCCAAGCTGAGCGGCCGAGAGGGATCACTGACGGCAATAGACTCCCAACATTTTGAAAACTGTTAATAATAGAACTAGTTTGACCATGAGTTTGCAATATAGTTAACACAATAGTAACACATCCCCCAAAATGACCACAAAGTTGAATTAACTGCTAATTAGGGCTGCTGTATTAATAGACTATTAGTATTAGCTAGATGTATCTAATACATTGGCAACTGAGTTTTATTCTGAATAAAATCAATTCAACCAGGGTAAATGTTCTTAAGCAGCATTCATTTGAATAACAGCAACCTTCATGCTCTAATGTGAATCAATTTCAGCTGAGGTCTTTGAAATGAAAACCTTTGGGAAGCCTCCTGATTGTCCTGCTGTATCTTCCAGGACCCAGAGGACAGAAAGTGTGAAATCAACTGAAAGCATGCAAGTTAAACAGTGTTTGTTCAAATGTTGCCATTTATCTTGACATAATAGAGTGGACTTTATATAACTTTTCCTGGAGAATGCTTATTATGATTTTAGTGAGTCAAAAGCAGTGACTTGCAGCTTCCGAGGTCTCATAGAGTCGTGCTTTATCGTAGGTCGTAGGTTAGACTGGGATAACAGATGACAGTGTGGAGCAGCGGATGGCAGGAAATTAAAATATGATTTGCACCCATCACTGATTCAGATTAAATTTCTGTGGAAGGTGTTAATGAAGAAACCCATGCAGCTGTGGTGTCCCCTGACAAAAAAAAGCTTCAGCAACCATTTAACCATCAATGTCATCTCTGGATAAAGATAAAAAATAAATACATTGTAATATATCAACACAACAAGCACAACATGTTTAATCTCAATTAAGGTATGTCAGCGAGTTTGCAATTAAATGCATTTTCGGGAGAAGTTGGATATTTGAACAACAGTAAAACCCCTTAGCACCATCCAGTATCAATGGTGTGAGATGAAATTGCTAATTTATGTCCCTATCGTTCCCCCCCTCCCACAGCAGCAGCTCTGGCAACTATCAACCCTCATCAAGTGGTAGGGGTCCTGGCTGAGACCAATAAGGACCCAACGCCAGATTACTCACCAGGACAAATCGACGGTCTCACATCAACCCCATACTCAGATGTCTTCACTGGCTCCCTGTAGCTTTTAGGAGACACTTTAAAATTCTCACTATCATTTACAGAGCACTACACGGTCAGGCTTCTTCATATGTAGCTGATCTACTTCACCCCAAATTCACCCGCCCACGCTCTCAGGTCTGACGCTTTGGGTCTTCTGTCTGTCCCACGCACTCGCCTTAAGACCCGTGGTGACCGAGCTTTTGAGGCAGTAGCACCAAGGCTATGGAATGCTCTGCCTGCACCTCTGCGCCTCGCAGATTCTGTGAACACTTTCAGAAACCAGCTCAAAACGCACCGCTTTAGACTGGCGTTTGGGTAAAACCCATGTCCTAGACCTGCTTTTAAACCATGTTTTAATTTTGTATGTAAATTATTGTCCCTATGGTCACATTGTGATTTTTATGCTTGTAATTTCTGCCCTGTTAAGCACTTTGTGACTTTTGTCTGTGAAAAGCGCTTTATAAATAAATTGTATGCTTACTTACTTACTTACAACTTACAACAAGATCTAGATTAAGGTGTAGTCGCAGTCACCCCATCGGGACAGAGATGGATGATGATAAATTCCTTCCAGTAGGCCCCCTGGACAAACACTAAAGTTCAAGTTGTTTTTCACTGATACTACAGTCAAATCATTTTGTATTAATTAACATTTCCCTGGGCTTACGTCACCACCCACAAGCTCTTAACATTTTTCGGACTCATTTTCTATGCAGCACTTCTGAAACTGCTCTGGGAGACATCAGTCTTCTCTGTGGTATTTCTTGCCACTTTGTTGACCCGGGGCAGGTTTTTGGGTGATAGTCTTAGCCACACAGGGAGCGCAATGCAACAATGGAAGGACCTAAATGCAGGCAATGCAGGCCAACAGCAACAGTTCAGGGGGTTATTGCAAAGGAGAACATACATACCCTCACTTGCATGTCCAAACAGAAAGACTATCGAGCCTACGACAGCAGGAATGGGGAAGGGGAAAGTGCAGGTAGGTACAGATGGGGTTCAGGTAACAGGGTAACAGAGGTTTAAAAGCAATGACACAAAGCAACACTGACAATCTGGCAACTGATTGGGGTAGAGAACTGGTTAAATATCTGCAGGGCTGTTGAGGGTAAGTGGAAACAGGTGAGCAGGTGATGGCTAAAAGAAGTTACTGCAAGGCAGGAGGGAGTGGCTGGATGTGAGTGTCAGGTGACTGGGAGAGGTGTTAGAGTCGGAGTGCATCTGGTGGACAGGTAGAAAATGCCAATGACGGAGCCTGGGGAAGTGGAAATGTAACTGGAGAGAGGGACAGAGAGCTAGAATGTGACAACCGTCACACCAGGAGGTACATGGTCATCCTTTTCACCTGAGCCCCCCTCCTTAAGTATCGAAGACAGCTGCAAGACCCGTTTTCACCCACAAAACATTAGTGTCAATGAGCGGATGGTTGCAAGCAAGGCCCAGACAAGATACAGACACTACATTAAAGGAAAACCAACCAAATGGGGCTTGAAGCTTTTTGTGTTGGCCCGACAATAGCAGTGATTAAACAGTTACGGCTTTTCCTTCAGGAGTTGGATTGCCTATTGACTCAGTGATGTCCCTCGTAAAGCCTGGATATCTGGGAACTGGATATCATGCATTTGTTGGCAACCTCGACACAAGCCCATGCAAGACTATTCAAAGACCTGTTTGCCGTGAACATTCGGGCTTGTGGAATTTAAAGGAAGATCAGGAGGGACTGCAGTGCTCACAAAGCAAACGAGGAGCCACATGCGCATGTGAAATAGGTGGACGTGCCTCAGGTTGCCGTCTGCTCAGCAGTAGCACTGTGCACAGGAAAGGGTGACGAGCCAGGCTGGTTGGCATGGCTACAAACAGCTACCATGATTAATAATTGCATAATGATAAAATTGCTTTATAAATCCTTAAATATTTTTCATTTTCTCCGGTTCATGTTAATTTTCTTCACAATCAGCCCTCCGTTCTGGTCAAGTCCCAGTGCTATGCCATTGAATTTAGTCCTGGTTTACTCTTTGCGGATCCTCACTCGATGAATCATTCAGTCATACGGGTTCTGCTTTTAGTTGCTTTGGGAGGAGACTCACAATTTCTAAATTAGTTTCAGTTTTATAAATATTTAGGTTTGTACTGCAGGAGGAAGGTCGTGGTTTGTCTCTTAATTGTTCTATTTCATTTATGCTCCTAATGTTGGTTTCTGGGTGTTTGCCTAGAAAGGGGCCCCGTTGTGAAAAATCTCACAGCTGGATATTTCCTAAAAAGGATTCAGAGATAACATAATACAGTTGTAACAATTTATATGTCAGCTCTTCCACTTAGTTCAGATTTCTGTTATAGGGCAAGTTTAGGATAAAATGAGTGATGATCTATTAGAAATAATATCAAATGTGTAACATTAAAAAATGACTATATAAAACCAAAGACACGTTATAAGTCCCAATAGGAAAATCATAGTGATTCCATGGCATAACAATGCCATAAAACAAGGCAAGGTCATTATAAATGTATTATTTATTACCATATTGTTCCCAAGAGGAATATCATAGGAGATTATAATGGTTGTTCATGGAGGGTAATGTCAGACAGTCATCTGAGAGAGAGAGAGAGAGAGAGAGAGAGAGAGAGAGAGAGAGAGAGAGAGAGAGAGAGAGAGAGAGAGAGAGAGAGAGAGAGAGAGAGCGATCACCTCTATATTCAGAAGCGAGTGGGTTGCAGTGACGAAGTGAGGCTGCACATAGTTGGTCACCCATTGGACAGAGGACACAAATTAATTCTGGACTGTCCAAGTCATTAAAACAGGTACCTTTTTCTTTTAATTCCTACATTTTGGAAATGCATGCACTCTGATAACTGTCAAATTTGCACGAAGTTATTTCTAAGAGAAGATATAGTTGTTTAATGATAAGATTGAGATCTATTTTGTGTATTTAGGGCTTCTTAAGATTTCTGAAAAAAAAGAAAACTGATGAATGTGAATTATGTGCAAATCAATGTATCACTGATCAGGTTAGGTCAATGAGGCATTGAGCTGATTCAGCATGAGAAAAGTCTGGTACATATTGTTGTACACGATTAAACTAATCTTCATTGTAAAATTCAGATAATTTAGTAAGAGAACAGTAACATTATGACAAATGGTGTGGTCAGCCTAAGTACGTCATTAATAAGCACTTATTCATGCTCTACAATAGGCTTTTGATTTACAGATGACGCTTTCACATTTGTGTGATAAATATTTGGAATTTGGCTAATCTGACAGGATTAGTTTTGTAGATACTGATTGTTTTGATATGTGTGTAGATATATAGTGTGATTCATTGCAGGACAGATTTAATTTTCTTATCTTGCTAATTTAAATATAAACCACTCCAGTGCTTTTTCATTCTCTTCTTTGCTGTCGTGTTGTTTTTGTTAATGAACCAAATCTTTAAGTCACAGCCATTAGAAACTATTTTCCAAGCATCTGTAAAAAAGGGGAGACTAAATCAACATTCATTTTAACTCATGCAATCGAGTTGCACAGTAGCAGATTAGTATCTCTTATTGCTCAGTAATACCTAGGTAGACGTCAGTGTAGACAACAGGGACAGGCAACAGATGTTCAGGATGACCATTCAGCTGGACTCTGAGGATGATATTTCTGCTGTATATGGAGCTAAGAGAGAAAGAAGCGCCATGGATTGGACAGAGGATTGGTTATGAAAACCAAAAATGTTTTCCAAAGAATGAGATGGAAAATATGTGGAGAGGTGAAGAGAAATAAAAAGGTGACAGAGTGTAGAGTGAAGAGGAAAGGAAGAAATGATGTGCAGAAGAGGTGGATGAAAGTAAACAGATGCAGTGGAGTTGAGGGGATTTACAAGCCCACCAGCTTTTTAATTAATCAGAGGAAGCAGAGGACCAATTGACAGGTGTGGTGGTGTGTGTAGTTGTTTTAATTATGATTTATAGTATCTGTCCCCTTGTATATTTAAATTGTACTTTAAAAGATTGTGCGTACCATTTTCTCCTGGGATGTCGGGCTAATTAATACACACATTTTCTCTCCCCGTGTAGACCATGAGTTATGAAGATGGGACACTAATTTGTTTCTCTCTCTGTTCAAACATATCTTCAATCTCCATAAATGATGGTGTTAATATCACTTTGGGTTCAATAAAATTGTTGTTTAATCACAGAGAGATTTATGATCAGATTGTTGTTGTGCCAAAATGTTTTTTTAATGTATCAATTATGATTACTTTCTATCATATGTGCAGAATATGCTGCAGATTATAAATAGTTTGTTATTTATTGTGGCTCCTACAGATATGGACTGGGAGAAGTCATTGAACCGATCCAGGGTGAACTCTTCTACTCCAGCCTCTTCGTCATCTCCATCCATGTCTGAGTCTTCATTCACCTTCTCCTCCTCCTCCTGCTGCAACTCGTCTCACCCCCTCTACTCCACCTCCCCGTTCTCTGACCCATCCTTTTCTGGCCTGGACCTCCTGTCCGACCTGAAGCCCGTCTTCATCCCTCTCTACTGTGCCGTGGTGCTGGTCGGCTGCTCCGGCAACCTCCTCCTGCTCTTTCTCATCTGGCACAGCAAGAAAAGACACAACACCACAAACTTCCTCATCAGCAACCTGGCACTGGTCGACCTGGTCATGTGCGTCTTCTGCGTCCCTTTGACTGCATCCTACGCTTTTGACCAGCGTGGATGGGTTTTTGGTCCCCACATGTGTCATTTTGTCACTGCCATGCAGTCTGCAGCTGTCTACGCAGCATGCCTGTCCCTCATGGCCATCGCAGTGGATCGTTACGTGGTTGTGGCTTATCCCATCCGCAAAAGAGCAGGGGGCCAGTTCTGCTTAGGTCTGGTGGTCCTGATCTGGCTGTCCTCTCTGGCTTTATCCACACCTACGGCAGTACACACCGTCCACCTGGACCTGCGGGCTGCAGGGCTGCAGATGACCGTTTGTGAGGAGTTCTGGGATGGCCAGGAGCGAGGCCGACTCATCTACTCCTGCTTCATTCTCCTCTTCTCCTACTTTGTCCCACTGGCTGCAGTCTCCATTTCCTACTGTGCTATATCCTACCAGCTGAAGCAGAGGACCAAGTCAGGCTTGACGGCGTGTCAGGAGTTGAGATCTGCGAGGGCTGCATGGAGCAAACAGAGGAGGAAGACCTTCTACCTGCTGCTGGTGTCCGTCCTCTGTTTCGCCTTCTCATGGCTTCCCTTACAGGTACAGATGAGTGGGAAAGAGAGACTGATGATTTGATGGATACATGAAAACATGAATAAACTAGAAGGGTGCACACAGTAGAGTGCAGACTTTGGCCAAGTGTTACAACTGCTGTATTGTTTTATTGAATAAATTCAACAAACAATTGGCCGACGTCCCGTCTAGTATGTAAGGCTTTCTAAAACACACTTCATTCAAACTCAAAAACAAGCAGCGATGAATGAACGGAATTGGGTTTAAGAATAGTCAGTGATGAGTCAGTCGCTGAAACTGGCAACCCGAATTATTACGCAGTTTGATGCAGCAGAGTACGAGATTAGTCAGACAGAGATTTATCACTTACCGACACATGCACACACGTACACAAGCCCACTCGCAACCAATGGGGGAGATAATGAATTCTTAAGGGTTCCTTAACTGCTTGCTCAGTCCATAGAAACTAAATACATCTACTAGCACCTCGAGAGCTCAAACACAAACACTGTGTATCTTGATTGTTTAATACCTTGTTTCATTTTTACAAAACCCGACAAATATTGGTTGTACGGCGATTATGTGTTGGGCTACTTTTTGGCCGGTGCAGTGACTTCAACAAGTCTTGAAGTCAAAGTGAGACTGCCAGACACACAGATTTTTAGCCAGATTAAACAAACGAGAAAAAACATGTTAACTGTTTCCCCCTTTCCAGTCTTTGTGCTAAACTAAGCTCACTGTAGCTTTCATCACACAGAGATGAGAGGAGTGCAAATATTTAAATCCTAGACTATGTGCAAAAAAGTACATAGTCTTCAGACTGAAATGACCCACTTGAACCAGCAACACAGCGTTTTACTGAACTAAAGACAGTCAGAACCGGTCACAGCGGTATGAGCAGTGACACGTTCACTTTCTGACTTACATGTACTGAAGTGCATTTTAACGGTGATACTATTGCTTAGCTTACAAAAAGCAAACAAACTAAACATTCAGTGATTATGAATCTTTCAACTGAAAAGTTTCAAATCAGCAAAGTGATACTGATAACACATTTCTAAAGAATATAATTCTCGAATTGATTACCAAATTACTTTTTCCTTGTATGACTGCTGAGTGCTAAACATTGTTTAACTTCACAGGTGGTGAATCTGATCCGTGATCTGGACACAGACTTCTCCATTTTAGGGAAGAATTACGTCAACATCATCCAGGTGTCCACTCACCTGCTCGCCATGAGCTCCACCTGCTACAACCCTTTTATTTACGCCTCATTGCACAAAAAGTTCCTCTCCTACCTGTGCAGCCACTTCCTGTTCCAGAGGAGAAAAACAAGAAAGGACAGAGGTCAGGGGTCAAGCACCCTGACGATGTCACACAGAGTGCAGCGCCTTCACACCTGCACGATTGTTGCAGATTTAGCAGGTGCTGTTGTAAATAACGTTATTCCTCAAGATATTTATGCTTAATATTTGTTTCACTTGAATACGCACAGGACTTTTATCTGCTGCTGTTTTCCATAAAAGGACACAGGGTATCTTCTTTACTTCATATTTAATCTGAATCTGGTCAGTGTTTAATAAACTGACAGGCAAATTAAGTAAGAAGCTAAATTAATTTAAAGCTCATTGAAATTCAAAAACTGACAAAGTGGGGTTGCAAGGCTTTTAGAAAACAGGTCATAGTCATAAATAAAAATGCACAGCTCAGTCTCCTTGACTGAATTTCTACAGGTGTAAAAACACTAACCTGCTTTGCTTCAAAGGATATACCGTGTGTGTAATGATTTAGATTTTGAACAAATGTGTGGAGGTTTATGTATTGAAAGTTTATTTACTGAAAAATATTTAATATTTTAAACAGTGATTTTGCTCTTGTCTTTGCAAAAATACACAATAAATGTATAGTTTTTCATCTAATTGTTGTACATATTCATATTCTTGAGCTTGTCTACTACTTTATGTGTTTATATATATATATTAGCATGCTGTTCTAATCTAAATGTGTTATGCCATTCCTGTCAACTTAAACTGATGGTGTATTTGGATAACTATAGGTATTTTACATGCATTTTCTCTTCTATTTTGTTGAATTTCATTCAATAAACAGGTTTATTTAAATCATTATTCCCTCTCCATTCATTGTGTGATAAAACGGGAACATGAAGCGTTTCTGTGATAATGAATTATGTATTTCTGGCATTCGGTTTGGCCTTGAGCCACTGAACGCTTTTCACACTGGTGCCGCTGTATGCAAATTCTGCAGCTTGACTAAATGTCAACTTTTAGATGGTGAGAGAATAACAACTATCATCTATATTGTTCAATAGGATATAAAACACCAAAGACAGTAAAAGAGTCAACATTTCATAAATAGAGAAATTAAAATGATGACAGTTAACTTGTGTTGAATTTGCTTTAAAAAAAGGTTTTACTGCTATAGGTGCATTTTTCAAATTGTGCTTTCCTAATGTATGCACATGTTCTACATACGTTACAAGATATGTGTCACTTTTACCTGAAAACAAGCACTCTGGTGAGTAAAATGCACCATTGCAGAGTTCTCAGCATTTTCTGACCAGCCACCTCATTTGTAAGTCCTGAGCGACCGTGCTGTATGCTGTATGCTGTATGCCAACACCACCACCACCCACTATGTTGTGTTGCAATAATAAAATATGTTGTATATTAAAGTCCCACAACACGTTTTTTTGCTCTGATATGCATTGTCAGCTGTAAGACCTTATATAGACAAGTGTGTGACTTTACAAATCATGTTCAATCAGTTGAATGTGCCACAGGTGGACTCCAATCAAGGTGTTGAAACAGCCATGAAAGATAATCAAGAGAAATAGGAGGCACCTGAGCTACATTTCAAGCATCATAGAAAAGGGTCTGAATACCCTTATTTTTGTAAAATACTGTTTTCGCTTTGTCATTTTGGGATGTTGAGGGCAGATTGGTGGTAGAAAAAAATATTTTAACGATTTGAACATGGTCCATGTGCAATTTATTGTGAGCAAATCCCACGTCTACTTCTGCATCTTGCTATCCTCGTGTCTGATTGTGTTGTCAACGTCCTTTATGAAAATGCAAATACAAGCAGGCTTAACAAAGTCTTTATATGCAAATGTCAGTGATGTTGATGAAGTGAAGTACCGGTAGTTGTGTGCTGTGAGTGTAAATTCAGGGGAGATGATGGTGCTTTGGATTGTTGGCCCGAACTCTTTGCATTTGTATCGTTCAGAAGGACTGAGAGTTATGAAACAACACGAGCAGGAAAACGATGTAAACCGATTCTCAAAAGATAATGGTGTTGTTGTGATGTCTACTCTTGCTGTCTGATGACACAAATAAAGTTGCACGCAACAAACAAGACAATCCTGGAATAACCTTGCAGGGCATTTGGAGCTGAAGAAAACAATTGGCAGGCTGTCATTTGCAGCTGTAGTACTTTGTTTCCCTCTAGACTCACAAGGATCTTTAGAGGGTCCACTGTAGGCAGAAAACAAACCGAAACATTAATGAGGGTTTGATGGAGCATGCAAGTCTTGAATATCTTTCTTCTGTGGAGAGGACTTTGTGCAGACCAACAAAGCAGCAAGAGAAACAAATCTGTTTTGACAAATCTTTGCGAGAAGAATCTGAAACTTTCAAAAGCTAAAGCAGCTGCGCATGTGGTTCAGTACATTGCTGGTGTATACAGCTGTACTCAGGAAAGCTTCAAAAGACAGCAGAGTGGTGAAAATTGGAATGAGTCAGTCCATGGGAAGCTTTGCAGGTGTGTAATTTAAAGACCTCAGGACCTCTATACTGGTATACACACATGCTCTCAGCCCAATTCATAGATAAATAAAGAAAAGGGTTTTTTTTCCCTTTCAAATATTTTGTCCTTAGAACAGCGTTTAGTGGTTATCCCTTTTTGTATGAGGTACACAGCTCTATCAGATGCTCCGAATATGTTCATTTTAATTTATATCTTTTGCATAACATTGATTATGTCGGTTTAGTCAAGTTTGTATTTGTACCTCTATCGGTGGACTAAACCATTTATCCATTCATTTGAGCTATTTTAACAGGTTATCCATTACGTTTAGCATTTTAAACTGTTAATTATCTTTAGCGGTTAAAACGTTAGCTTAAAGGGCCTTTATTTTTACTAACTACCTGCTCATCTACCTTGCTAACTATAGGCTGCTTTAACTGTTTATACTTTAACTTGAGCTATTTTAGCAAATTAAACTGCTAATTACTACCGTGTCAGACAGCGTCCTCAATGTAAGAGATCAGTCAAGGTGATCCTTGCCATTCAAATAGCATATGAATGAAGAGAAACATAAGTTTCAAATGTCCATTCATCAACTATGGAAATATCAATGTCTAGAAAAGTCAAGTCAAGTCTGTCTATCTGCAAATTTGAGGGCGTATGTTACAAGGAGCATCACTGTGAGCTGTTGTTGGGTGATTTTAAACATAAGTGGTTCAGGGGAACATACATTGAACATTTGACCTAGTATTACTCAGAACATGAAACCCTTTGAAAGATCTCCATAATGTGTCATATTAAGAGTATAATGAGCTGAGAAACAGAGGACCCTGGGTGATATTAACTGTTCCTTTAATACTAATAGCCAACAATTTCAATGTCTTATCCAATAAGCTACTCTCAGCTATTCCATCCTGTCCGTTTGCTTGATATTAAGGATTTATGCACTCTCAGTGGCAACATCAGACTCTGGTCATTGTAGACAAGTGTGTGTTTGGTCCAGTTATCAGCTTATTGAAGCTCGGACTGTTTATTGAGACAAAAAACTTGTACTTGCAATCAACAATCGCTCACATTTGTAATCCTACGTGATTGGTAGTTGTATCTCCTTAACACAAACATGTAAATAAAAATGTATTTCTGTTTGATTTTTCGTTCGTGTTCACAATAATTCATACAGAGGTGCCCCCTTCGCATGAAAGTACCCGAGGTTGGGAATAATCGATTAAAAAGACATGTCGATTCTGTACTGGCTGTCACTGCAAAAAAAAACAGGACCAGGACATCCAGAAGAGATAGCAGCAATGTCATAAACACACATTCACTGCACAACTCATTGAGACAGCACACACACACAAACAAACACACCACTGCTGGATCATAGGTGAATTGAAGCAGCTGGCTCTTCTCTCCGACTCTCTCCCCACACACGCTTGCTGTTACAGATGCAAATGATTTACCTGCCGCCTCAATCCTCAACCTGATTGAGTAGTGCTAGAGCCGTCATACATATTCATCAGAGGCCTGATTATTGAAGTGAGATGATTTATGTCTCCTCGTGTCTGCTTTCAAGATGCTCACACTCTTGTTTTTCCTGTCATGATCTACGCAGTGTAATAAATAAATAGGATGCTTATCACTTCAGGCGGAAGGAGACAAATTAATAAGAAAAATAGAAACAAAGGGGAAAGGCTTGAGTTAATAAAAAGATAACTGTGATTTTGATTAAATATTATTTTTCTGTGTTTTTTTACTTGACATTTAAATTAAAATAAAGATGATTTATATGTAGTTTTCATGGCAGAAAGGTGAAATCGCTGAAATTGTAAAAGTTTCTCAAATGGAGGCATACATTTCTAATTGAATTGTCCATAAAGACACAAACAAGAAACAGGTGGCTGACTGGAGGAGAGTTGAGATGTTGTGAGAATTGATTAATTAATTGAATTAATTCAGTTGTGATAACACAGGAGTCTGACAAACCTAATTAAGTTTGTATTGTAGATATTTTTCTACCTCAAATATGCCTTTTCAGTCCTGCATGAACCTTTGTAGAACATTGTTGTAATGCAATATTTGACACAAAATAATATAATTTTTCGAAAACCCCTTTTAAATCTCAGTGTTCTGATCGCAGTGATGACTGCATTTGATAAAACCAATCACATATAAAAACATTGGCTGAGTGAGCCCCCATGTGGGCAACAACTACTACTACAGCTCTCCCCTTGGCTCGAGTATTTGCCAATTAAACTAGATATAAGCCATAAAAAAAGCTTCCAAACACATGTTCAAACTCATATATTATTTATTACAATTAAATATTTTTCTTATATTACAGAGGTCCATTTGAAACCATACAAATAATCTGTGCTGTGGTTAATATTTCCAAGATATTTCCAAAAACGCCATGCAAAGAATATGAACATAAATTCACATCAGAAGAACCAAAGTATAGTTTTTTTTTGTACACCTGGGAATGAAATTAAAATTCACGTTTCGATACCTTCCCGTCTTTCTCTTTTTGGTGCAAACACGTCTTTGTGGTGATTCAACATCAGACCAGCGTCATCTGGCAACAATGAAAGGCATTTGGAAGGTGGGTGAAAACAACAGCTCGTCATTCTCTTCGGGGAAAACATTCGGTGTAAATACAGGTTGATGGGAACAGGCACAGAGGACCGATTAAGACATAAGTATCACACATCTTGATTAGACATAACTAGTTTGCAGAGTATTCCTAAGGCCATAACATGGACTGTGTGTGGTTTCTAACTCTGATCCAGAACCTCCAGGGGGATTTAAAATTGAACATCCAAATCAAACCAAATCAAACCCACTTCTGCTTTGTCGGATTGTACTCTGTGGGCTTCAATACTGTCCATCCACC
Source organism: Pholis gunnellus (assembly GCF_910591455.1). Classification (NCBI taxonomy): domain Eukaryota; kingdom Metazoa; phylum Chordata; class Actinopteri; order Perciformes; family Pholidae; genus Pholis; species Pholis gunnellus. Next base: position 11,456,993 of record NC_136542.1, on the reverse strand, counting down.
ATCCATAAATGTTCAATTAAATGTTCATGTCAGTGGTGAAAGTTTGCTTTAGTTTTGATACAGACGGATAACCTTTGGTTTGATCAAAATGACAGGGTCTAATAAATAAAGAGAGTCAAAAAGTAATGGACCCAACACTCTGTACAAAAGGTAAAGCAGAAGTAGGCAGGATGTGGGCATTTTCAAATGGTACTCCACCCAAAATAAATATTTTCACAATCAACAACCCCCTGTGGTTTCAAGGTGGTTGTAAATAGTTTGCAGTTCATGAAGAACAGCGGTTGGGACCTTAATACGTGTCGGATACAAAGGATTGAAATGGTGACAAAAAAAAAAAAAGTTTCAAAGCAGAATAAAGAATTAAAACCTCACAAACACTCTTGCAGCATAATCCATTTCCTCACTGCTTGAAGCTCTGCCAGGAAGTTGTGTCTTTTGTTTGGAACATAATAACCATACAGACGGACAGCTGAGAGGTGGATTATGATGAAGAAGCGGATTAGAAAAGTCTCTGTGGACATTTTGATTTGTCCACCATGAACACTTTGTAACCACTGAAATTCATCCCAACCGATGGAGTTCAAGCGGACTGCAGCCGCTGTTCTTCGAGAAGCACAAAACTACGAACTCAATATTTTGGGAAATACACCATCTTGTTGAGAGTTAGATGAGAAAAATCAATACCATACTTGGGTCTGTACGCTAAATATGAAGCTACATCCAGCGGACAGTTAGCCCAGCTTAGCATAAAGATTCGATTATTACAGACAACATGTTAATTAGTGAGCTTTATAGGTGCAGGAAGGTGGATTCTATTGCCTAGCTGTTCCCCCTGCAGTCTTTATGCTAAGCTAGGCTGATCGCGTGCTGGCTGTAGCCTCGACTGGTATCCATCATGTCATTAAACTTTCCACAAGAAAGCAAATAAGTGCATTTCCCTAAATGTTGAACTATTCTTTTACAGCCACAGATTTGTATCAGATCACTTTGAATTTGAATCGAAAACGCGGGCAGACTAAGTGTAATATAATTGTGTCAGATCGCACAAAAGATCACATGAATGCGATGAACCCGAGATGCTTCTCAAGCATCTAGGAATCAAGATCAGCACACTAAGAAGCCTCATTACCCCGAGGCTGATATCAGCACACATCTCTAAATGAAAGGCTGGGAATGTTCTATAAGGCAGCAAGATCAAGGGCACAGGCTAATGGCAAGGTAGGTTTAAATCATTGTAGCATTCGGCATTTAAAGGTGAAGAGGCAAAGCTTTATCATCTTAGGAGAAGTGACAGGAGAATGGCAGGAAGCTGGGAGAGGCCAAGGTACGTTTTGGTCCTGCAGGTTAAGCATCTCTGGTCACATGTTAGCAGGTGTCCTTCAAACTGTATCTGAGATCCTTCTAAATGTGTCCTCACATCCGCCCGGAGGACTTCAACACTTTCAACACAACATTTAATAGGCTTGTATTAGGCAAGCAAGCTCAGTCACAGAAATACTATTGCGAATGACTCACACTTTTCATCGTAGACAGTGCAGCTAAGAAGGAGAAACCTCCTTTATAATCAGGAATACAAGCCACTCAGCTAAAACTCTATTCTTTAAAATTATCTTTTGAAAATAAATTATATTTTCTCAGTACAGAAATAAATACATATCTTCTCTCAAACATAGGAATGGATCATCATCATCATCACAGATCTAAATGCTACACTGAATACATTACTCACCATCTCATCGGTGAAGAAACAAGAATATAGGTGACTAACTGCCATCTGCCACGAACAGAACAGACACTCATCCAGATATATAAATGCAAATATACAGTTAGCTGACACCGGAGTCATATTACACCTCTGACAATCAGCTTTTGAGAAAGTAAAATATTCCTCAGCGTTGGCATAACAAAAAAAACCCTGTCAATGCTGGGCTCATTGGACGTCTTCACACTGCAAAAGTCAAACTAACTGAAGTGTGCTTTCTTTGTAGAGTGTAGTACTACATTAGGAAATCACCATTCAAGGTGAATTTGAAGAGTTACATAAAATTCATACTTCTCTCAGGAAAAAAACAGAGAGGTGGAGCCAAAAAAACGTCCACGCTTCGTTGTTTGCCGCGCCCGTACTTAATCAGTGTTAAAAGAGTTTGATTTCATCAAACCTTCTGATCAAGAACTCTCCTCACAGCTGTGGTTAGAGTTCACTAGATAGACCTACAGGTCAATCGTAGTTACATGGAAATGTTAAATCATAGAACCGTTTGCTTTCCTGCCAAGAGTTTGATGAGAAACTCGATACGACTCTCATGTTTGTTCTGGTAAATATGTAGCTGTAGCCAGCAGCCAGTTAGCTTAGCTCAGCACAAAGACAGGAAACGGGTGGAAAGAGCTAGCCAGACGCTGTCCCGTTTTGAGTCTCTATGCTAAGCTAAAGGGTGCAGTGCACTGCTGCGACTAGGTTCATATTCAACCATACAGATACAAGAGCGGCATCGATTATCTCATCTAACTTTTGTCAAGAAAGCAAAAAATATCCCAAAAAACTATTCCCTAAAAACTCCTTGAACACAGATGTTCACTGGAGCTTCTCTGTAAAACATTTGTATGCAGAATATATCTAATATCAAATGTGATTGAATGTTCAGCCACTCAGAAATCTCTTTGTCTCCTCTCAAGGGCCGATGCGGCATGATATGCCTAAAAGTTTCTTCAGCTATGGCGTATCATTGAGACACACCGAGTGTCTGATATCCGTCAGGCAGACAGTAACATATTATCACATGTAACATCAACCTCTCTTCATACCGATCAAATGTCACATTTCTAAGAGCTACAGTAGCATTTTCTACAGCAGAGTAAGTTCCAAGTTCTCCAAACAGCTGCTACGACACCACAGAGCCATGTATGACAAAGACCATTACACTGCCATATTAACTTTTATACTATATGTCAGGGTATTACTCTCACTAAATAAAAAGGTGTGTCATGTAAGTACGAGCAAGAGATTTTAAAAACAAATGAAGCTCATCTGTCAATCCTTCATCTTAAACTTCCAGTTCCTGTCCCACAAGCAGCAGGTAGCTGTGTAGCCAATAAAAAGTTGTGGAAGATGTATAAGATTATCTCACTTCCAATAGCATTATGTGTCATGCCCCGTCAGGTGCTACTGCAGGTTCTTGAGGAGGCGTCCGTAGCGAAAGTCATAGACGTGTCGACAGAAATACACCAGCTCTGGGTCGACGTCATCGGGCACACAGTGGTGGGTGGGCATGGCGTTGCCGACAATGGGTGGCACCACGAAGGAGGCGGCACAGTCGCGCACGCCCTCCCTATGGCGTTTTACCAAGGCACAAAATCTGGACAAAGCACAAATGTCGGACATCAAACTCAATCGTCTTTAAAAAAGCAAAAAACAGCCTTATGTTAAACATTTCAAAACCAGCGCTGTGGGATTTTCTCAGCAGGGCTATGTAATCTTTCTTAGGAAACGTGTTTAATGCAAGAAATACACTTCAAAGAAAGCCACCACAAAATGTTTCTTACCGACAAAACTGTGCCAACGTTAGGACATAGCATTTGTCTTCAATACAGGCCACACTGTTCACATCCTGGTGACGAGACGCAAAGATCTCATTCTGGAGAAAGAAAGAATCAGTCATGTAAAAAAAAACTCAATCAACCAAGACTCAAAATTAAACAACTGATTCCCTTAAAAAGGTGCAGTGTGTAGCATTTGGCAGCATCGAGCGGTGAGGTTGCAGATTCAACCAACAAAAACTTTGACACAAAATGTAAATGGCCCTATCTGGAGCCGGTGTTTAGTTTGTCCGTTCTGGGCTACTGTAGAAACACGGCTGTGTAAATGTAGATATAAACAGCTCATTCTAATGTAACGAAAACACAACGATTCTTATTTTCAGGTGATTTCACACTAAAGAAGACACAATTATTAACATTATAGTCCACTTCCGCTAATCCTTACTTCCTTCAGGCCTTCCTACTTCATTGCACATGAGCACTTGTGCCTTCCAGACATGGAGAGAGAGCAAGACAGAATCACAGGAGCAAGATGTTTCTTCCTCAGAGACAAAGCCCTGCTACTGTTCTCACACCGCCGCTCTGATGCGTTTGTAAATTCAGCCGAGAAATGACAGTTGTGTGGTTTATTGTTTCTAGAGATTAAATAAAGTGCAACTTGGTCCTTTGGGAGATTACTGGCAAGCACAACAGAAGCTGCTCTTCAACATGTGTGTCTGCCAGCGTACGTGTGTTTGTTTGTTCGTACGCTCGTCTCTTTCAAAACACATTTTCACTTTCTGAGTCAGAAATGAATTCGGAGAGCCTCAAGATGAATTGCTAAAAACATTAGTGTGCTATGTTGTGTTGCAAACTAATTCTCATATCTGACAGGAAAATACTTTATTAGAAAAATGAATTCAGCAAGAATATACCCTGCATACTTAGCCAACAGAAAAGAGACACTGTGTTTAAAAGATGATGTTGTCACTGTATACTTTGCTTGACATCAACAAAAGAAGCCAACAATGCCTTAATAATCTGTTTCTCAGTTCTTTAAAACGTCCCCTCTGTCTGTGGCTCTCAGCCTCATTTGTTTCTACTGAAGATGTGGAGCTTTAAAAATGTATTATAAATATAAAGTTTATTTTTTTTAAAAGAGATAGGTATAATAGATTGTGTTTTAAAAGTCAGTTTATCTTATTTCCACTTTTCCACTTAAGAGACTTGGCTAACATGGCATGAAGCATAAATATTCCAGCTCTGCTTACATTCAGTTAAATAAACCTTACACACTGATTTACAAACTATTTGCAGATTGTTAACTGGAGCTATGTTTGATTTTACGTCTAACACTCGCAGACCAATCAGAAAACAGTCCTTTAAAAAGGCGTAAAACCTCACCTCACAATGTAGACTGGGATTGCGTCCCCCCTGTGTGTGTTCTGGACGGTAGTACCAAAACAAACTCATCATCAGCTCCCCTGAAGACAAACAAACACAAACACACAGTTCACTTCCGTGCTCAACCGGTTATTACCGCATTAATTCAGCTTCTCGCGTGCTGGAAATCAACACTGTGTACAGTCGGTGTCCTACCTGACTCTGGCTCTTCCCACAGAGATGAGATCTTGGCCACGTAAGGCAGAGATTTCTTTCTAGGTCCAGATTTCAGCAGAACAGTGTCTCTGACCCGAATCAGCTCCCCGTCCCTCTGGACTCCCTCGAAACACTTCCTCAGCACCAGAGCCTCGTCTCCCTGGGAACACAGGCAGCAGGAAATACTGACTCCTCAAGCAGCCAGACGCTGATAAAATGTGATTTGTATTGAATGACTTCTGTACCTCAACAGAAATGTGGACAAAACTCGACATACAGTGAAACAGCTCTAATATCTCTGATGCCGGTGTAATAAATCACACTCTCTTAGGACAAGGCAGGCCCGCTAAATGACACCACATGTAATTACAAGCGGCACCGTCGCGGCTGCATCAGAAAGCACCAGCATGACTTTCCCTACGTACCACAGAGAAAACCTCCTTCTGAAAGGGCAGGCCAACTGGTTGCCAGCCATTGGTTGATTTTTGGCGTCCGTTCTTTGGCTGCTTAGCAACCGTTCGCCCTCCGACGCTGGCAGCGCCGAGCTTCTGCTTCTTGTTCCTGTTGAGAGGGCAGACAGCCGAGCTGATGCTGCCGGTGCCGCGCGCGCCGGACCTCGACCCGCTGGGCGACTTGGCACTCTGTGGACACTCCTTGGCCACCTGCAGCGGAGGCTGCGGTTGGCCGGGGTCGGACAGTGGAGTCTGGACGCGGGGCACTGATTGGCCGGCTGGAGGCACAGTGGGAGAGGGGCAGCCAGTGAGGGTTCTGGGGCTGGGAGAGATGGGGATGGAGGAAGATCTGTGGTGGTCATTGAGGGTCGATGGGTAGTCGTCTGAGGAAGAAACAAAACAGGCAACATAAAGTAGAGTGACAGACAGTCCTTTAAGGAGCAGCTACGGTGATCATCAAACCTTCAACAAGCTTACATAATAGAGACATGAACGATACTCAGTTATTAGTTCCGCTGAAGCAGCAGAAATAACAAACAGAGCCTCAATTAAGGTAAATTATAGTCTTTAACATTGAAACCTCTAACACACACACACACACACACTAAAGCTTAGTGTGCAATAACAAGAACAGGTTCTGCACACTCCCATGACAGTTGTGGTGATGACATTAAGATTAATTAATGGTCAATATATTTCAATGTTTCCTTCATGGAGAATACATTAACGTAAGCATTACGGCACTTGCTTTAGCCATTAGCAAACATAGGTTTTATATATATATATATATACACACACATGTATATATGCGTATATGGATGTGTATCATACTGTTGTTTTACTTGTACTTTAATTGAGTACTTTCATGTTATGCTGCTTTATACATACTATATTTCAGAGGGAACATTGTATTTATACTCGACTACATTTATATGACAGCTAGTTAATCGTGACTGCAAATTAAGATTTTATGTGCGAAACCTTTACTGACCTCATAAATTCTGATGTATTGTTTACTGTAATGTGGCTCAAGATAGCTCAACCTCAACATCAAAATGCTGCTTACACAGTAGAGAAAACCCAGTGGTTCGTTTTACTCCTAATGCTTTAAGTACATTTTGCTGCTAATACTTGTGTACTTTTACTTATGTAAAAGTTTATTGTCATAGAAGACCAAGTGAGGCTTAACAGAATTAACTCAGGTGCATTTCATTGCTTTTGAATTCAGCCTTTGTGTTGTAAAAGGGAGGATGTGCCACTTCTTGTGTAAAATGTCACACGTGTTGCTTTAAGTAATCGTCTGAATATTTCTGCCACCACAATTACTACATTGTGATTTCATTCTCTTATAATTTTAAAGCCCTGCACACCCACAGAGGTGTTTTCACTGAGCTACTCACACCTCTGCTCAGGCGGATGACACTTGACAATTGCGTTCCCATACAACTAAACTGCATTCTCAGTTACATTTCTTCAGAACGAATAGAAGTCCGTGGCAAACAATTATACAACATGTCATTGAACCTTCCCAGTTGCAACATTTTTTTCCCTACCATAGCATGACTAACCCTACTCTGCCTCTGGTTGGCCCTGATATTCTTATCTTTATCCTAATCAGTCTCACTCATAATAATAAGCCATGTGCTCCTGCTTTTTGCACAGAGAGTGTGTATTTTCAGAGCAATCATTTTTTTCTATTTATATTTGAATGTGGTATTCTATTCTATTCTATTTACTTATGCGTGTGTGTTTTTGTCTGCTTCTAAAAGCTGAACGGAGGAGAATATGACATGGCATTTAAGTATTTAATTGAATGCAGGAGACCAGGCTGACCAATACGGTGTAGGTTGTTTCGCCTGAACAGGTGCAGCAAAATGAACAGGAGGGCGAGGGAGATGTCAATCAAACCTGATCCGTGCCCATTCAGTACGGAGAAGAGGTCTAATCAGGCAGAAAAGTGAAAAAACACCTGTGTGGGTGGACGAGGCCAGTTTCACAGCAGACATTTTGACTTGTCGTGACAGGAAAACCACAGGTGTTACGAATAATATTAACCATGGCTCTGTTCTATTCATGAGTCCCCCAGTACGCCATGACATGGTGACAGTAAGCCAACATGCACAATACCAGGACGAGCAGCTAAATGGAATTCAGCCGTCATTAATTCTATTATTTACACCTGCGCTTGTCCTACTGTGACAAATGTCAAAATGTCTTCTGTGAAATCTAATAGTAAAAAGCTGAAGATGTCGGTGCTCTTGTCAACAAGAGTCTCAGCCCCCACAGCCTGACCCGCTTTTGGCTGCCACAGAAAGAAAAGGGGGGAGAGAGAGAGAGAGAGCGAGAGCGAGAGCGAGAGAGAGAGAGAGCGAGAGAGAGAGAGAGCAGCGTGTGTTCTCGTGTAATTAGTGTTGCTTTGAGGTCACAGTCAGGTGTTTCTAACCATACACTCACACATTCAGGCAGACGCATATCATGAAGCGTTTTTCCTGTTCTGGTTCACCTCTCTGACTCAAACTCTGTAGTAACTAACTGCTGACATTTGAGCTCATACAATCAGCTCATTAGGTTTCAGCTGCAAAGGCCTTGTATTCACTGTCCGGCTGCTTGTATTCAGACGAAGGCAAAAGAGGTCTTGCCCTTTATCTGATATTTTCTTTGTTACCTCCCACTCAAGTGACATTCCAAAATGGAAGATTAAAAATGCCTAACATGATAGCTATTCTCAGCACATTGTACTGCTGTGGCAGCCGGAATTGGGGGGGGGGGGGGGGGGCACTGCATACAAAATAACCTAAGAACTGCGGAGAGCTAAGCTCATGAATGTTTAATACTAAAACCTAGTAGGGAAATCCTTCTGTCTTACTTAAAGGGGTCAGTGATTTTACACATAAAGTTCAGTTTCCTTGTCAGCCTGTGAACAAAAAGTTATTTCACTTATTTTGTGGCTCCGCAGGAAGCTCTCTAAAGTCTGAGAATTTACTACGAACTCCAAATATATAACAATAAGCCTCCGTTACAAACTGGGGGCAAGGAGTTGAAGAAAGATGTTGGCCTCTAACATGCAGGGGAGTTTTCACTCAACCAGGACGGGAATCTTAAGGATGGCAACTTTAAAGCTCATCTGCAGTACATCACTGCCACACTTTTACTCTGCAGCTGCAAGAAATACACACATCCTATTAGGATTCAGAAATGAAAGAGATAACGGACACGCTACTGTCTTTATTCCTTACATCTGAGGCGTTTGAGGAGTATTGCTACATAAGTACCATTAAGACAGATACCAGTACATTAACTCATCAACTGTCTGCTCACCTCTTTTGATGCCGTGGTTACATTTGGTGCAGTCCGTGGGGCTGAAGGAACACCCTCCTCTGGCGATGGCTGGAATCACACTGGTGTAGGAGGAGTAGCCGTTGATCCTGCAGGGCTCTCCGTAGCACGCCTCCACTGAGGTGCAGCAGTACACTGGATGGGTAATCCCTGAGGGCTGTGGACCGGTGCTGGGGAGCAGCTTGGGTCTCTTGCCGCTCTTTGGGCACAAAGCGAGGGGAGAGGGGGAGGTGTCCGGGTGGCTGAAGTGGACGTAGTAGCCGGGGAAACAGGTGTAGGTGTGCGGGCTGATGGTTATGGCTGCTGGATGGGTTACGGAGTGAGGGGCCTGAAGATGGTGGTGATGATGGTGGTGGTGGTGATGGTGGTGGTGGAACACCTCGGACATCGTGCCGTCCTCGGGCTCCTTGAAGGTCTTGTCCTCCAGGAAGAGGGCCAGTCTGTGACAGTACTCGACGCACCTCTCCTGGGAGCAGCAGTAGCAGGAAGACACGTCAGTCTCCACCTGCTCCTTTTTGATTGTTTTCAAGGAGAATCCCAGCGAAGAGCCACGATGGAGCTCATGTTTGAGACACTCCTGTCCTCCTGCGGCGCCCTTCCACTCTGGATCCAGAGCCTCGCTTTTACACAAACTGCAGCAACCCTGGATGGTAGAGTCCGGCTGGGAACGAGCCGGATCTTCTGTACCCTGTTTTATTTGCTTTAGTTGGTCATGTTTGGGATGTGTTGTTCTTTTGGTCAGCGTTGTTTCTCCACCTACTGGCTTACCGCTAATCTCACCCTGAGTCGTGGCTGCTGCTTCACTCCCACTCGCCGGCTTGGAGTCCGTCTTCTTTTGCCGTTTGGTTCCATACCGCGCACTAGTGAGTTTGAGCAGCGTTGCAGCAGTAAGGCCCGCTTGACGCCGAGGCGTCGGTGCAAACAAAGCCAACCAGTCGATGTTCTGAGCCTCCGCTGCCGACCGCCTCTGTTTTTTAGGTCTTTCTTTTGGGTCTGCTTTCCCTCCCGGAGGAACCTTTTTGGTTTTATGACCTCTATTTTCATTTTTAGTGAGAGTATCTTTTGCTTTGTCTTCACTAGAAGGCTGCCGTTTCTTCTTGAGATTTGAATCATCTCTGTAGAGCAGCAAGCTGTTGACAGCCTCAGCGTTAAGAGAGGCCATTCTCCGCTGGCGGGGCTCAAAGACAGGTGCGGGAAACATGAGTAAGGCGTCAGATTGGTTGATTTTTGGTTCCAGTGCTTGCTGATTGGCTGTGGACGTTTTCTTAAATCCAGATTTGGTCCTTCTTTGACTGGAGCTGGAGTGCAGCTTCTTCTTGACTTTAACCCTCTTTTGTTTCCCAGATTTTGGTGCATCCTTTACTTTACCCTCAACTCGTTTCTCCTCCAGACGGGTGAGCAGGACGCAACAATCCAGCGCATCTCCGTCACCCCCTGCCAGCGTCTTCTTTCTATGTCGATGTGACTCTTTTTTATCCTTCTTTTTCCTCCCTCTCAACTCATTTTTTCTCTCTTTCCCTTTTTTCACACCACCTCCTTTCTCCTTGCCTCCCTTCTCCTTCCGGGGCTTCCCACATTTCACAGGCTGGCTCCGCTGAGCTTTCACCATTGTCACAGCGTCCGGGGGCAGAGCCACCACCTCCTCTTCATCCACGGGGTCCTACGATGGCGGGTTTCAGCTCAGAGAGACCCTTCAGCGAGCATCATCATGGGTCATCACCAGGGTCCATACACTCTCTGGGGAGACACAGATTGGAGATTTAACTGTAAAGCTGAAGACGCACAAAGACAGAGAATCTGAGAGTGACTTAATGTAACCGACAGGATCTTTTGATGCATTATTCAACAATTGGTTTTACTTAGTTTGCTGTCCAGGTCCCCAGAGAATATGACCACTTAGACAGCCTTTCTCCTTGACATGCAAATACACTGCACAAACAAGACGGAAGATGAGCGGAGATAAAGAGCACATGATATGTTGTGCCTGAGGCCATATGTACTCCAACCTCCTTCCCATTTGTCTGCTCCGTCTTGGTTTAAGATTTGCTCTTTTTCCACTTCTCTCATTATATATTAATTCATTATGCTGTATCTGCTACTGCCGTGATTTGATTCAGGATTGCAGCTGAATAAAAAAAGGAAACTATTGCCTTTTCGCTTTGTCAATAAAGATCATTTTAATCTCCATGAGCTCAGGTTGAAGCACATTAATGACTCGCACAATCCACAAGTAGCTCAATATTACAAGCTTTTACTCACTCGGTGATGAAACACAGAAACACGGCCCAGAATCAGTTTAGGTGATGCATTTAATGTTTGATACGATGACGCTTTTAGAAGCGATTTGGATCCGTAATGCACTATTCCGCACTGATTTGTTTTTAAATCATAGCCACAGCCTGTAGCTGATCTCTGTGCATGGCACTATGGCTTAGCAAAGAGTAGGTAATCAGATTAAACATGAAAAGACTGTCACGTTGAGGGAGTGTATCTTTCAATTTCTACAAGGTAAAAGGCTCAGCCAACTCTTTCAAATCAATGTGAGGTATGACATTAAGGAGTCATTCTCCAATATTTGAAGACGCAAAAACAAACAGTATGATCAAATGACTCATGAATTGATCCTTATTTCACCAGCACAGGCGGCGGAAACACGTGTCAAACAATAGCCTCTTCAGTTTCCATGTCAACAGGCTGCTACAGAGTACATCGAAGCACCTCCAGCAACTTCGTAGTAGAAGACGCATAAGCTGCACGATCCTCTGCAATTCACACAAGTCTTTCTGCTCTCTCAACACAAAAAAAACACCTCACTTAGGAGAAAACCTTTTAAAGCTCCAAAGACTCAACTGCCAGTGACCTTTACGCAATGACACTCCTGTGTGCAGCATGAAGACGGATCATCCTTCAGCCCTGAAACACAATTATGCCACTTGACCTCCAAGAACTAAGTCAGCATGGGACTTTTTATGTTGTAAATGAAGTGACTCTTCAGCCAGAAAACCATTCAGCTTTTACGAACACTTACTCTCTCAGACATGAATAAGTCTGAATCTCAGCTTCCATTAACACCAGACACAAATAAGACCAATTAGATTATTTAACAAGTTGCTCTTTATGAGGGCACATTTGTTATCTGAGAAGCTCATACGTCAAATGATTGGCAAATATTTCTAAACCTGCAAAAAATGGTCACAAAATAGCAAAAATGCACCTTACAGTTTCTCCGAACCCAAGTCGAGATATTCTAGAGCTACCCTCACTTTGTCGATTAGTCAACTAGTCTTTCTGGTCTCAGTCGACTGAGATTTTCTGCTTTTCATGATGAATGACTTATTTCCAAGCAACTTATAAACACATCTTTGGTAAACACTGGATTCAAAGTGGTACTTTTTAGTGATTCTTACTAACTAAACTAACTAAATCGACTAATAAATGAGTCGACTAAGAATGTCTTTGGTCGAGGACGGCCCTGACCTACTCAAATGTCTTGTTGGTCCTCAAAGATATTCTGTTTAAACAGAGAAAAGCCGAAGCTAGAACTAGAAAATTCCTTTAATGATTCTAAAAATGTATTTTAAACTTTCTGTTGATAAACTAATCCAAGTATCTACTAACCGTTTCAGCACTACTTGAATTATTTACAGTATACAAGCTAGTTGACAAAAGAGAAAGAGTTTGGATTTCCTCTGACGCACTGGTGCAGAGATGCAACCTTTAGTGGAAGAGAGCATGAGAACCTCATCACCGGGCGTCCTTGTTTTATTGTTAATGAAAATGCATCCGCTCACAAATAAAATCCCAACTTTGTGTAAAAAAAAAAAAAGGCTTTATCTGCAATCTTATGCTATATCTCCAGTATTGACAATAACTGACTGGAGTCAATTGAAATGTGAGACCTTGATATGCCCATTTGTAAATGATGTTTGTGCCCTCACTGATGTTTTCTTTCTATGAATGAAAGCGCATCAAATCATGTTTAAATGTCATTTTGTGTCCTGTTTTTAAATTGAACCACTTAGCATCCAGACTTTAAATGACTCTTGAGGGGCAGTCAAGACATCCCGTTTGCCCATATGCCATTTCACAATTGTATGCCTCAACCATTTGCAGTCGAGTAACATGCGTCAAAAAGAGAGTAACGACGGCATATGACTGAAATATGCATGCAAATTCTGCTAAAAACTGTTTCTGCGCTGCATAACAATGGCTTATTCATGCACCCGAATATTTAACACAACTTCATCTCATCACCAGTGTGCAACACATCTGCTGTTCTTTTACAACTCGCTATCATGTAACACCTAATGAAGGGCTGGGAAAACCAAAAACCTAGACTGGTTCTTGCTCTAATTACAAGAAGACAGTGTGAGGTTTTTCTATTCCCTTCGCTCATTTTCTTTACACTAAATCCAAAATCCTACCGTGTTGTCTGTTGTAAGCTGTGATCTGTTGCTTCATCTTAACATTGCTGAGAACATACCCAGTTGAGTCGTACCACAAGTGCAAAATCCACTTTGACTTCGGAGTGGACGCAACTCTCTGGCTGGACATTTTCAAAACCATCTCATAGCCCTGTCTGCCCTTATTGCCGAAGGACTCGGTGAACCGTGAAATGCAATCCATGAGAGAGAAATTTAATTTCCAGATAACAAGAGGACAGAAGGAGCCTCACATTGAGTTTCTGTCTACGGATATCAAATCAAGTTGCTTCATTTAAATAAGACAAGCATGCACAATGGAAGGAGAGGAGCTCATGGAAGAGCGTTTTTATTATTCCCGGCTAAACCTTCACCACAACCAATAAAACAATAGGTTGAAATGAATATCGTGGTCTGATATGTGCTTGCTTTTTCACACCGTTAGGAAAATCAACAACTCCACACACACACAGGTTCTTGAAAACCGTAACATTGTGTAGAGTCTGGAGTTAATAAACGGGAGAGGACTGAATCAGAAACATATTTCTCCTTACATACATGTGTATTTTTCCGATTTTCCTCTAATGATCTAATTTTTCTTGTGAAATACTGGACAGTTTCACTTTTCCAGCCAACACAAGTGAAAAAGGTTGGAAACCAGTAATTAAGATCATTGTTTCCAAAACACGTTTGTCTTGTGTGGACATGAGCAGGTTAACAAAAGAGTGATTTATTTTGTATTTGAAGGTTTCCCAAGAAAAGGCGAACATAACATGAGTTCTTCATCATTATTTTATGACTTGTCAGATTCACCAATTCCAGTATATTCCAAGAAAAACAAGCTGAAATGTGAAATTGTTTTAGTTAACAGACATACATTTTCCTTCTTGTCCCTTATGATTATCTTGTGACCCTTTATTTATATATCTGGGGACCCGTTGTTGATGTTGTGACCCCCCCAGGTTAAGAAGCACTGATTCAGAAGATCAAAATGGAAAGATCTACTTCTGAAAATGACAGCTATCAAAAGATCCCCTCTTTAAACATTACACAATTTAAAATAAATGGAGCACAATGGACACAGGAAACCCACATGTCTCCCCCTCTGCGTGTACTCTGACTGTACAGTAATGTCTGAAGATAGAGGAGGAGGTGGCTGTGCTGCCTGGCTGTCACACAGACTCATCCAGAGGACGGACATGGTGTAGAGCTGTCATCATGAGAGAGAAAGCCCCGAGGCAGGAGCTCTCAGGAATCTAAGCTGTGTGTGCGCTTCAGATAGTGCACATCAACACAACTCCACTTTTCATGGAGCAAATCAGCAGTTCAACAATCCTCCACCAACACCACCCAACCGTCCTCCTCCTCCTCCTCCACCTCTTCCTCCCTTCACCTCCATGCAGGTTCAGGCACCAGCAGTTGCAAACACACCCACATCCACTCATGGATTATAATAAGCGGAAGAAAGCCGCGTTATTGCACGTATTGTAATCGGGCTAAATAAAAAAGAAAGAAGCAGACTCGCCTACTGGAGCTCGTAGTTGGCCATGGTGGTGGACGGTGTTAATCTGACAGCATGCCGTAGCAGGAGTGCGGGCTGCCATGCGAGAAGTGAAACAAGCTCCTCAGCGGGGAAACGAGTCTAAAACAGCCGACCATCCTCGATCAATCCGGGGTTCGAAGCGCCGCTAGTTAATATCAATATAATTAGGAGCTCGTGTTACAGCCGAGTTGTTAGAAGCAAGGCTACCCACCGACCCTATCATCTCCAACTGTGACGGGAATTACAGCCGCGATTGATCGTTACCTTGCGTGTCCCGTCGGGTGAAAGGGAAAAAATCCCGTCCGTGCCTGTTCCTGGTGGTCAGTTTCTACCCGGTCGGGCTGTCGACCTGGGGAGCGATCCGCGGACCGAACAGCCCACAGTAGCTGGAGACATGGTGAACAAATCGGTGAGCGGTGACCTACTTCCGAAGTGGCATGCTGGAGATAATATTCATGCGCTGCCTGCATTCACATTCGCCGTTGCACCGGGACATCCCTCTATAACGCTCATGGTGCTGTAATATTCCTGCAGGGACTAAACCGGGTACGCAATCATCACTGGGGGATTTTTTTTCTTTTTTAATTCTCTACAAGAAATATGCACGTGTGTTTTCCCCCTGCGATATGTCCTATTATTTTACAGCCCTATTTGGGTTTCCTGAGTAAAAACATCCCCACTGGAAATGACCAAACTTCTCTTCTGAAAGGGCAAGAAGTGGTCGTCTCAGATATAGTTAAGTTTGCCAATACAATGAAAAGGAAACATAAGGGAAATAAGTAGAAATTGAGAAAAAAAAAACAAGCAACACTCATAATACACAGACAGCTGACTAAAAACTATAAGAAAATAGGTCCTAAAGGGCTGTTAGATAGTGACAAACAGGACTGTTTACTCACCACTAACGGTTTAAAAAGTCAATAGTGGTACAAATACTGTAGAAATAAACACTGTAAATTATGTTAAAAATCTACAACTATATAAACTATTACTACAAAGCAAGTTCCAGTACACATCATGAAGATCACAGTCAACTTGTTTTTGTCTTAATAATCAGTAAACTACAATAATGTATACTAATAAAACAGATACTTGACTGTCGCATGCAAGAAAACTATAGATCCTAGAATTATATATATATGTATATTAAGGTACAACTAAAACATAATAATAAACTGTATATCGAAATCATATGAAACACCTTAAGACAGCTATAAACTGACTGTGTGTAAAACACACACTGCGTCCCCATAGCTACAGCAACACAAACTGTCAACTCACTAATGAATATTAAATCCATAATATACATTCCGAAAGGAGTGTTGTGATTTATATTTTCAGATTAAAGAGAGCAGAAAATGAAAGCATGCATGTCTTTATAGGCTCAATTATTCTATTCATGAGGAGAAATTAAGTGAAATAATCAATAAACTGCGATGAATAACACACAGATCACAAGCAGGAAAACTGTAGATGGGAAAATGATAGTAAGGTACAACTCTAAGATCACTTTAAAGTCACTAATCACATAATGTGCAGTGAACAGCAAATTAAACCATTCCAGCTGAAATGATTAGTCTATGTGTAGAAAGGTATCAGCAGCAATATTGATAATTAATTAGTCATTATTTTAAGTACAAAAAGCTATTTGTTTTACTGGTTACAGCATTTCACTCTTCTTGTTCTATCAAACTGAATATTGTTGGGTTTTGTTGTGTTACATTGACAATATAAGACATCTGAATCAGGCTAAGATGTTGTGATGGACTATTTTAATAACTAGTACATCAATCAATAATGCAAATAATCATTAGCTGGAGCCCTAGAATAAACACAATAATATATGATCCTTACGTAACATAAGGTCATAGTAAACCTATTGTTTATAGAACATATTATGTCCCTGTACATCAACATAAACACCATTAAGATCAACTCTGAGTATTACATAATATAAATCCCTAAAGGAGTATTCCAGCGATTATTATTGTCAGATTACTGACAGCAGAAAATAGAAGCATGTATCCCTCTTAATTAGTCTCATTTACTGTATCCTCTGCTCTTAATGATACGTGGAATCTAATAATGAGGAGTGATGGGTCGCTGCTAATCATTTATTACCCGACTTCTTGAGGAGACACAGATAACATCGGCCTATTACACAATACACACACTGTTGATGATGATGGCTCAGATGCTGCTCTCACTCAGTGGATGTTCAATTATAGGAAAACTGCACCAAACAGCAGGTTCAGTCTCTTAACAACAAACTGATTGGAAAGCCACTCTGCTATCAAGTTAGCATCTAGTCAGAATCGAGCTTAATTGGGATAAATGCTGATTGTCCTCATCAATATCAGCTTTCCAGTGTGTAATTAACAGCTGTAAATAAGCTGGGTGGGTTGAGTTAATGAGGCATGAGCACCGGGGGAAGCTAAGGGAGTAGAGACTGCTGAGAGCTGACCTGTACTGCAATAAACTGCAACACACTGCAGAAAGATGCACGACACCGACCGGGACCATTAGATGCTTCCGGCATGCAGGAAGCACTCACTCACTCACTCACTCACTACTGGTGGTGATAATGATGATGATACAGACATAGAGCGGACATTTAAAGTATTGCTCAAACGCACATACTAGTGAGAATCTTAGAACGATTTGAGATCTGAAAAAATGAACATGTATTTTAAATTGGGGGCAAGAAAACAACAACAAGGAGCTGAAAGATGCTTTGAGATTCCAAAGGGCACACACATACTCAGGGGTTTTGAACTGAGAGTAGGTGTATCCAGGAATTCAGTGTGAATACTTAACATGTCAACAGCTATGAAGCAAGTCAAACTGTAGATTTGTCTTTTTTTCTGGGCTCATTTGCAAAGAGGATTTCAATCTAGCCATTACCAGTAAAGACAGGTGTAACACATTATCAAAAACAATGAAAAATCTACATTAATGTAGGCAGCATGTGTGGGTAGTAATGAACTTATAAAAGGATGTGGTCAGAACGGTGGCTGCAACTCCCATAGACAGATCTCAGGTACAAAGACAGGCTCTTAAAATAAGGTCAAAGGACCCGTTGGTTCCCTGACAGAGAAGAGTGTTTGAATCTCTAGTGTCAGGAAAGGACCTTACCATCCTTGCGCACAACATGTAATATTATTTTAAACTCAACAGTATTTCTTCAGACCGTTTTCACCTCATAAATCTCCCAACTGATGTACGTTTGGTCGTGTGTACCCCCATTCAACAAAGATCTTGCCCCAGAAACTTGTCTCGGTAGATATTTACGGAGGATGATGAATTTTTCATTCTAAAAGGTGGAGAGATAGCATCGGGGAGAGTGAAATAACACTGTAATACTTTATTGATCTCCTTCTCCGCTTGCCCTGCCTGAAAAGTCAGCGCTCAGATTCTGCAACAGAGCAGCCGACCTCCAGCTGCCACAGCGTCAGTGCACTGTCAACAAAAAGTTTACAAAAATATATATATACGGTTTGTTCTTGGAATGAAGGCAAACAATAATATCAATAGCCACAGTGTGAAGTCTTCTATTTAAGCCTTTAAAGCAAGAGAAAGCAGCCATACCTGGACAAATCCTGCTATGGCAAAGGAAAGACCCGGCCTACTCTGCCTCTGATTGGCAAGTACTTGTGGCCTTCGTTGGTAGTATTGGTTAGGTTTAGGCATGAGCAGTGAGACTGATTAATTAGGTTAAGACTATCAGGCTAAGCCAATCAGAGGCAGAGTAGGGCGGTCATGCCTTCCCCATAGAGGGAAAATATCGCTACCTGGACTGGTATGACAAGTAGCATATGATGGCTAATGTTAGCTAATGTTAGCGAGCCTAAACTAGACACTATAATCTATATTCTAGCAATATCAATGGATCAAATAAGCTTCAGAGAGCTTCATAGCACGTTTTCAGTTCAGCTGTTGGGCTTGCAACTTTCCTGTTTTGGTTCACTCTCACTGCTCTCACCTGGCTGCTTAGTTAGCGACTAGCTGGTGAACACAGTGGAGCATTTAGATGCTAAAGAGCGAGATCTTTCCACTCAGGAAGAACAAAACAGAGCTAAAAGAAAATGAATATTGGACTCCAAATGAATGCTAATGTTGCTCTGTATTTGTTGCATTTGTAATAAATGCCAAGTTCGCCATTTAAGCTTAAAAGATGATGGTGTGTCAATGCTGTGTTTCCAATTAGTTAACGCTGCCCAAAGGTGGCCCAAAAACTAGCTACATGCGTCTTCCTCCATCTCATTTCAAAACCGTTCAGTGGCGAAGGCACAGGTGCGATCATGGTAGCTAAAATTGCTTTATCAATCTGTCTCTGTATCTTGTGAACAATATTTGTTAATACGCCAACATGTAATCAACATCCACATCCCTAAGCCACATGTGAATGTGGTCTATTTAGTCACACAAAGAAAAGCGGAGAGAAGCTGGGCTGCATCACACCTGTTGAAAATGTCCTGGCAGGGCAAAATGTTTGTTGTCAACTTTACAATTCAGCAGGAGAGGAAGTGAGGTGTAGGCCTAGTTCGAGCGCCTTTGGCTTCTGTACTGTGATGCATAGAGAGGTGAAGTCCTGCCCCTTCCGGTGTCCCCCATGGGACGCCATTTCGGAAAGAATATGTACGGCAGTAAACCGTGAGAGACACATATTTTTCATCATTAAAGTCACAGATTGTCGTAGCATAATTATTTTGGGTGTGAAACAGCTCAGAAAACGACATCTGTCTTCTTGCACAGTGTACATCACCAACACAGCTCAGCTATGTTTCATGCACAAATGTACCGTTCTCTTACTTGATGCGTCTTATCAGCGATCATGGCGCAATTTAAAGAGGATCAAACAATGATTTGACTCTCACCGTGGACTACAGTACCGTCCCATGGTGGTTCACTGAAAGGGGCGGGACTTAACCTCCATTCCCCAGTGAAACGTAACATTTGAGCGTCGTACAGTTACAAGAGAGATTTAAATCAAATCCCTCGCATTTTGATTGGACCGCTAAATAGAATGCAGCACAATACGGAGCTACAGAGGACTGTGGCTCCACACAGACCTCACTTATCGCAAAAGAATGTTGATTGATTAATGGATGAATGTCATAATATTATTGGTTGAAATTGTTAGGTACTAACTGAAGTAAGCACACGTCATATTTTGTTTTACAGGAAGAAAAGATCCTTTATATTTGTTTTGTAGGTGTGCAACACGACAGACTGATAATATGAGCAAAAGGTGTTAAAATGGCATTTTTCATTTCACATTGACTTCAAAGCAAAACATGTTTTCAATGTGATGACACAAACAGTAAACACGCAAACGAAAAAGTGAAGTCATTCAGGAGGCTTTACCCCTGCTAACCACTGCAGCAACGTGTCATTGTCATACGACATGTTGACCAAGGTTTTCTAAAGAATGTGTGGGTGAACAAGAGGCGTTTGTGTTGCGCACGGGCGAAAGCAACAACACCGGGGCACTCAACGGTTTGTTTGTGGGATAGCAACTTATTCGTACAAGATATTGTTTGTGTGGGTTTTAGACATTACTTTCTGTTAGAAATCAGACAACACAGGAAAATATAATCTGTGGGAATTTAACGCTGCCACCAAACTGATAAATAGATGGTAAACTACACAGGAAAATGATAGAACACATGTTTAATGCTTTGAAACAGCCGAGGGATGGCACAAAAGTAGGGGAGTTTATATTCTGAAGATGATCGCTGAATTGTGTGGACTTAGCCTGCAACTATGTATGTGTCATTGTTGGACAACAATGCGTTTTGCTGTAAAACAGAACAGGTAGTGAGCTGTTATTTCTCTGCTGCAGCGTGTAAGCCTACAGATGTAGAGATGACAGTTCAGCACTACAGAGCAGATACAGGACAGGAAGTGTAATTATCTGCTTCTACTGCTCCTCTTCAAAGAGACAGGGCAAGATGCCAGACAGTCTGACTGGCAAGGAGGAAGAAGAGGGGGGAAAAAACAGCCAGAGAGAGAGAGAGAGAGAGAGAGAGAGAGAGAGAGAGAGATGAAGACTGATTCACAAAATTTGAAGCAAAGTGCCAGAGAGGAGTGAGGAAGGTGGAGAGGGAATCTCACACCTCACATCTCATCAAGCAGGAGAAAAGTCAAACTTAGTAGAAATCAGAGGGGCAGTTTCTCACATTCACCGTGCTTTTCTCTGCCTGACAGCTCCTCAGGGATACATAGTTTGACATGGACTTTCTGAGAGAGCAGGCGAGAACAAGAGAGAAGAAAAATTAAGAGAATGTGTGAGAGACAGCGAGGGGACGGGGAGGGAGGGGGGGGAGGCACAAGACAAGAGAGTGATGGATTGAGATAGCGCAGGCAATGGAGACAGAGAGAGATTGTCATCATCATCATGAACAATGACTCTCTGATAGAGCAGGCCTGTCGCTGGATTTTTCAACCCAGCGGAGGAAGGAGCGAGGAGGAGGAGGAGGAGGAGGAGGAGAACGCCTGCCTGCCCACCTGCCAGGGCCTCCGTCATGCTTTTAGCATCTGCCAAACTGAAGGACGCTTGGTGCCATGTGCTTTTTACTGAAGGAGCCTGACGTTTGTCAGTCACAGTGAGGGCTTCTGTTCTGTTCGGCCATCACAAAAAAGGGTTTAAACCCCCCCCCCCCTCCACACACACACACACTGCCACCCCATGTAAACAATCCCAGTGTGTGTGAGAAGTGAGTGAGACCCCGGCTCTGAAAGCTCCACATCCACTGCAGCTGTGTGCCGGCCAACAGCTGACGCCGGGCTGTGGGTCTCTGCTCTGTTTCATGCTTCCCTCCCCACCAACCCTGCCTCCTCCTCTTCTTCTGTGTTTCCATGAAGCAGACCTGTAATTTTCACAGCTGTGTCTCTGGCATTGTGCCAGGGCGAGTCAGGAAAAGGGAGCGCGAGAGAGCGAGAGAAAGAGAGAGAGAGAGAGAGAGAGAGGGGGGCTGGCTAATGGCTTTTAGAGGAGCACAAGCTACAGCACAGCTTTGCAATACCTGAGACAAATACTCAAACAACTAAGCACGATTGAGATCCAAATGTGAAACTCATTAGCATTATAAAACATACAAGTACAAGGTTTTGTCAATTATATGGTAGCCACAAAGGTTTACAATGTAGGTCTTATTTTCACAGCTTTCCCCCATCATACCTATTTGTTAGGATAACATTGACTTTGTATTATTGAACAGTAACTGCTGGAATCTGGGAACACTTTGCTAAAACAAAGTCAGACAATCAGACAGGTGGTAATGAGGTCAACAGTTTAGTTGGATTATTTTATGTTATTTAGAGGTAAAACCCAAAGAGAGTGCACCCTAAATTACGCTAATAATCCCAAATTGCAGGAAATGTTTTTGCACGCACAACTAAGTAAATACAGTGCGTTAAAGTTGAACCTGGAAGTCAGTCTGTAAACTGATGCATGTTTTCAATGGACAGTTTTGTTTTCTCTTCCAAATAAGATTGACTAACATGGGGAGTTATACATTTTCTGGCCATTGGCGTTTTTTGCCCGGTTGGACTTCTTTTTAGCGATGTTGTCATATTCCCAGAACTCAAACAAAGTGTGCGTTAACTACAGGGATTAATGGACCACTGTCCTGCACGTCCAGAACTCTTAATTAAAGCACCAATGTCACTGGTTTGGACTGTTTTAAATGAACATTTGTACAGAAAAAGAATATTATTAAAACACAGCAAATGACAAGATTAAGGCCTTAAAATGGGTCCCGCTTCATCACCTGAACGGTCCTCACTATGTGCCAACTAGTTTTCAAGAAATTCAAATGCGTAGGCAGTTATGCAAAGATTCAACAAGCCCACGGTTTGGTTTGTATTGATGTTTTCTGGGTTACGGTTTCGGATCAGTTTGTTTTGAACATTAGAGAGAAAAACAACCATTTTTAATGTGTTTGAACTCCAACATACATGAACAGACCGATAGATAATGAATAATATTTCTATATTGAAGCCACTTCACCGACTTCATACATGACATACGGCAGCCTACTTCATGGTCAAGTAGCGCCATGTTCAAATAATGGCCTCTTCTATGTCTCTGGCACTTCATGAAATAATTAGCAGGTTTGGCTCTAATAGTGGTGCAACTCTTCAACAAGCTAGCGTTTCGGTTTGTACGTCATTGAACGGGTCCTTTTCAACGGTTCGGTTTTGCATCCCGAGGTTTAGTCTCAGAAGTGAAACCAACGCTACGAAGTAAAAGAAACTAAATAAATAAGTACATTTAAAGAGAACGTTGACTGTAGATAAAAAGATTTTAGCCCTAGTGCCTGTTGGTCCCTGTTTAAAAAGCCCTTGTCAGTAGCCTAAGAGGCATTATAACAGTTTTGTTACACATATGTGCTTCCGGCTATGATCTCAGCAAATAACTTGGTGCAATGTTATTTCTACCAACAGGAATGATAGCCATAATTACTAAAGTAAGACCCAAGTTGTAATAAACCAGGTGTCTCAAAGCCCAGCATTCACATGGCGATGCAAATTTTGCCCAAATGAAGTAACGTACTAGGACTTGCAGCTGAAGCTGAAAGTATCAGCTGCTGACAGAAATAGGTTAAAAAGTTATCTTGCTACCCAAGGTAGCTTGTTCTGAATGGCATCAAGGAATCAGGCCCAAAGAGCCGAGTTCCTGATAGATAATATTTAACTTCCTTCTGCGGCACAACAGTGTGACTATGACATGT
This sequence comes from Pholis gunnellus, assembly GCF_910591455.1. Classification (NCBI taxonomy): domain Eukaryota; kingdom Metazoa; phylum Chordata; class Actinopteri; order Perciformes; family Pholidae; genus Pholis; species Pholis gunnellus. Next base: position 11,433,391 of record NC_136542.1, on the reverse strand, counting down.
GTTTTGGAAAAAAGGGGGACTCGTCGGTGTACTTTTTCCAATGCAACGTCATGGACAACAAAGGCATTCACACTCTGTGGGATGTTGTTTTCACTTCCTAAAATAGATTTGCTATGCATTTCATTTGCAAGATGAACCACACAATCATTAGGAACAACAAATATATGTTTACAATATGAATATATGCCAACACCCATTCTGTTAAATTCTCTTCTCTGCTGTCTTTTCTTGTGAACACATGTGGCCTGTATCTGAGCAGGAAGTATTTGTCTCCCTTGGGACAAAAGAGACGACAGCAGAGACGACAGTGTGTTTGGGTGACAGGAGGCATGTTCCCCTCCTCCTCCTCCTCCTCCTCCTCCTCCATTTCTCTATCTCTCTCTCTCTCTGTGTGGCCACAACAGCACACTTCTTCAGAAATAATGGGATTATGTCCAGGATTGATATCCAGCTTTATGGCTCACGTGTGGGCGCTGCACCTCTATTCAACATGCTGCTATGACAGGCCTGTCAAAGTAGGCTGCAGGGAACTGACTGGACACAGATCTATCACAACCTCCAGAACTGACGCTCCATTGTCAGGCCGTTCTGTCCACAAGAGGCTTTACAAACACCATTATAGTGAATAACTCACTTGGCAACTTGTGTGTCATGCATTATAACCCTGATGTCATGTCAGAGCATGTACTTTTCAACGGTCTTCTACAGCAGGAGGTGATCAGCTTTCCACAAATAAGATGGTCTTTAACTCGAACGGGGCTGCAACTCACACAACTCTTTTCAATTAAGCTGCTAATTTCCCTGATTAAACAGAAAAAAAGATGTTCCCAGAGCCCGAACAGGAGACTTCAAATTGCTTGTTTTGACCATCCATCGGTGGTGGAAGAAGTGCTAAGATCATATACTTATGTAACTACCACAAGTAAAAGAAGTATTGCTGAAACAAGGTTCTTTGTGCATCTTCAGGCAGTATGTTTTTTGTTTTTTTAACGATAAGACAATCTGTCTTTTAATATTGAGTGTCTTAGTAAAAAACTCAGGGTGAAGTTAGTTTCTATTAAAGAAACAAATGCTGTTTTTATTTTGGTGCAAGGAAAAAATGTGTAACCAATCAGCAATTGGTTCTTGAGATATTTTATAGATGCATGCAAATTCATCTTCTTTGAGAATAATATATTCAGTACGTCATGCTACTTGCAATTTGTCTCTGATTCGGGTTTCAGACCGTTGCAGTTTGTATGAGAAAGCTGGTTTGTCTTCTGTCTACAACCGTAGAACGAAACACTGCTACAGGTTTCTGTATATCGGGCCATATATTACACAAACCGCCTCCTTATCCACGTTCTCTACCGACGCCTAAACTATCAGAAGCTGCAACGTCCGATCATGTGGACAACTTATGTAGATCATTCACTGTCTTTGGTGAAAGCGCTTTTAAAGTTCTGCACCCTCAACTCGATTTTTTCATAAAGTGGAAGATTATAAATCAAGATTAGGGAATGTACATGTCCTGTACAACACTGCGAACTCATTATTTGATGTAACTTGCTGTTTGTTTTAAGTCTGTTGCTTGCTTCTTTTATGAGGAAGTTTGTATGTTGATTTGAACTTTTTACTGTTTTGTTTTTAAGTCTGATGTTTGTGCTTTTATGTGAAACTTGTTATGCTACCGTGATGGCCAGGAGATTTTATATTTCACCGGGAATATCCTGGTGAAATAAAAGGTAAAACCCCCCCAAAAAAACTTCCAGCTGTTCAGCTGAATGTGTTGCTTCTCAGATCGAGGTAAAGGGGAAAAAAAGGAGCGCTGGAGCACATTGATTGATTTATAGACGAACACTTTAACACCTGTATTTTACTATAACATCATAAAACCTGTAACAACTTTCGAGGCTCGACACTTTGCAAAAGAAACGATGGCACTGTTGAGGTTAAAATCTCCCACAAACTCTTCAGCAGGAACACACTTCTAAAAGTAAGAACGACTCATCTACACTATTCCTATGGGGCAGTTCTTGAGAAGTCAAAAGCAGCTGAAACAAATCACTTCAGCCTATCGGAGAGCTCTACATACAGATAGAGTCACGTTAAGAAAACAGCAGCCACCACTACGTCCTCACTGACCACCTTCTCCTCTTAATAAACATGCTGGTGTCCTCAAATGTGATCCATCTCTACATAATATCAACTTGATCCCACTCCCACAATCTGAGGCACAGACTGACTCTAGAAAAACCACCAAACACGGTCTCCTGGTTGACTCTTTTCACTGTGGCCACTGTGCATCTAACTCATCGTTAGACGCCAAATACTTTAGATGAGATGGAACTTCATTCATCTCAAGGGGAATTTATGTGCAGCTATTACAATACATCCACATACTGGTGGGGGAAAAAAAGCACCATTAAATCCTTCATAAACTGCAGCAGCACACATGACTTTCAACAATTCATTACACTTGATGGATGCAGTAGTTTTTACTTTTAGATATATCCATGTTATGTTGTTCATAGTGTGTGGGGTGTGGCACCTGGATCCAGTATCCAACACATTATTCAAATGATAATTGTTCACCTGTTCTTGGTCGACTGTACATGTGTTTGCCTTTTGTCTTTGCCCATTTTGACTCTGGGTGTTTAAACGTGTGTTGGCTCTATTAACGGCTGTAAATCAATCAGTGTTCTCCAGACTTCTTTTCCCCTCCTTGGAAGAACACAGAAGTAATACCTGCAAAATGTACTTAAGGTATCGAAAGTACTCAGCATGGAAGCAGAGCTTCACATTATCATATGTTCTAATAATAAAGAACATTTTAATGTTGTATCTGATTAACAAGGATTTGTATTTGATATACTTGTTGGCTTGTTAACTGTACTGTGAAATACATTTAATGGACAATATTACCCTCCGAGAAGCAGTGGAGAAGTATTAAGCAGCATGAAATGGATGCACTACAGTAGAGTACAAGCACCTCAAAGGTGTACTTAAGTGAGGTACTTGAGGAAATGTAGCTCAGTTAGGCTTACAGACCAAAAAGTCAAAGATATTCAGTTAATTGTGATAGAAAAGCAGCAAACAGCCACATTTGAGACCCTGGACGCACTGAATCTTTGGTATGACGACTCAGTTAATTGATTAATCCGCTCATCACTCAGCTCTGGATCCAAAAGAGACGAACAGTAAAATGCCACCAGGACCTTTACATGTCTGTAACATGCTCTCCTGTGGGTTTAGCGGGCTGAAAACACACCGTTCACCTCCAGTAAACAATGTGACAGTAAACCCACGGACACGCGAACTCCGCAGCCGAGTGGAGCCTCAAACTTGACTCAAACAGAAGCTGCTCGAGTGACATTTTCTGCGATCACGAGCTGAGGGGAGACTAAGCCGAGTCTCTACTCACCGTTTAGGCGATAAAAAAGACGAGAGAAGTGAGGGAAGGAAGCCACAGAGACCCTTTAAAAGTTTCCTTTCGGGTTTACAGATCCCCACCAAAAAAAAACAAAAAAGGAAGGATCTGTTAATCCGTCCGTAGCTGACACATTACTCCAAACCTCGATCCTGCATGTCCTGCCTCAACACTTTCAGTTTTGCACGATAAGAGTTGAAGGTTGTTGTGTCTTACCGCTATGCGGGCTGCGAAATATCCCGATGTCAAGAAGGACGATCACTTCCACAGGGCGAGAGAGAGATGCGTCAGGTGTACGCTTCCTGCAAGTGAAGGAGGAAAACAGAGTGGAGGTCGACTCATGTTGAGTTGATCGGCTGAAGCCTTTTTTTTTTTTTCCTCCTTCTTCTTCTTCTTCTTCTTCTTCACTCCGAACTGAACCGCTCCGCGCGCTTACGCGTAAAAATCCACCAGTCTCGACACTTTGAACCACAATCCCGGTTTAGAAGACGAAGTGAGGCGTGCTGAGCGTTTCAGCGGAGCTCCCTGCAAACTACGGCTCACTTCAGCGTGTTTTTACATAACAGCATCATCCGCTTTTTTTTTTTATGTTGACGCATCATGTAGCGAAAACATGGAGTTTCTTAAAGGGCCACGGACGCGCCGTCCACATGTCACCGTCCCCGGCGGCAGCAGCAGCAGCAGCAGCCCCGCTGTGGCTGACAGATGGTTCTCACCTAGTTAATGTCTTTAAGCCCTGTTCTTTTGACACTTGTATTAACCCTGGCAGCGGTGACTGGGGGGGGGGGGCTGGGCTCTCAATGAAGGATCCGAGGTTTGTCAGCTCTGGCTCATCACCAAAACCTGCTCTGACATGTGACTGCATGGAGCCTCCTGGAGCTCTCGTGTGGAGGAGTTTGTTTGTCACTTTTTTTTTTTACAGAGGTATATCATGGAACCTGGGATTGCGACATTGTGAGCTTGTTTCGTACAATAGTTTGAAGACAGATACCGGTCCACACATGTTGGATGTCATGGTTAAACTTTGTTTCATTTCACTGCAGCTTCTTTCACCAAACTAAAATAGTGCATTTATTGCAACATAAGTAGACATTTAAAACCCACACTAATCTCAGACAGGTGCTGATATGTGTGTGCATACAATAACATGTAGTCTGCAAACTACTGCAAGTACAAAGTACCCTCCTGCTGGCTACTTATACAATGAATAGGTACTTTAAACATATATATTCATTATCCTGGTGCCACTCTCTGATAATTCACATTTTAAAAAGTGGAAACTAATTATTTGTTGATGTTAATGAATCCTTTGATAACACCTTATAAATCAGTTATGAGCTACTGAACAACGCTGGGGTTACCAGGTTGTGGGGACTTTTTGTCCTGTGTTTACTTTTTCTATTTGGTAAAAGATGTTTGAAATACATTCATGAATGCATATGGGGTTCTCACTTTATAACAAGACATTGGGTTTGCATTTACAAGTTGCAAAATGTTAAATAAATGTGTTAATAAATGGACACTGTATAAGTAAGTAGAGAATTGAGCAACCAAAACTCTTAATAATGGCTTATAACTGATCTATAAAGCTTTAGAAAATATGTATTATCTATTAATAAAGCCATTTATATATACACAGGTTGGATATAGTCTGTGTACTCTATATAAAGAACGTTAACTATAATCCATTATCAATGACTCACTTACAGTACATATCTTCAGATGCTTATTTCAAAGAGGTAACCTTCACTTGACTATAAGGCATTGAGGCTGCACCTCTCCCCTGAAGGGAGACGTTATAACAGCTAAAGAAGACAAAGCACTCTCCTCTGACAGAAGTTAGCTTCCTTCACAAAGACCTGGACCTACAACCTGGAAGAAAACCCAGAAGGTTGCACTATAACCACTTATTACTGATCTGAGGTAAACCATCATTCTTCATCTCGTCATGGATCCTTTGAAAGGAGAATGGGCCACCTGACTCTCCGATACAGGAAACAAGTAGAAATAGTTTGATTAATGGTCTTTGAGATCATCGGAGGTCTTCAGAAGTGTAAACGGATACATTTGGTATTTCGCTTGAGGTCGGTTTCAAAAGGAGAGGAGATGAAAATGTTTGTTAATCATTTATTACATGTCAGATTGTTTACAGCGTTGCTGCCTTTGCTTAAACAGACCCTTCATCAGAACTATTTGATTGTATTTTGCACTTTTGATCATTTTTAGTCAGTTAATGTGCTCTCTTGCATCAACTGTGTACTAAAATGCTGATTGTTTAGATTGTTTCAGTTCAGCAAACATGAAACCATAGCATAAAACCACAATACATAATAGAAATATTGTACTTTCATTTTAAAACATCATCTGATAGTTGGTTGCTTGGCAGATTAAGATTTTACTGCAACAAGTGATCAGATTAAAATATATGATGTATTGCTACAGATAATAACAGAGTAGATAAGAGTTATAAACATCCTGGCAAACATAAAAGCTTCCTAAATGGCAATGCATCGATAATAAAACACTCATAAGCGCTTTAACTTGTGACACTGCAGCACACGCTGCTGCTTGTACTTCTCTACATTTACTGAAGAAAAAACTTTGAACGCAAAGAGTGTTTTTATAGTGTCATAATAATGCTTTTATTGTAAATGATCCTAATACTTCCAACACTAGTCATATCTTTCCCTAAATAATAGTCTTTCTCAATCAATTCCAGAAAGCGTCTGTGGTCACATCATAGTCAATTTGTTTTTAACAGTCTTTTATGTTGTTAAGGAATATTTAAGCGGATTTATTCTTACAAAATACAATTGTACGCTAGTTTCTTGCCAACAACATCTCATTCCAGTTCAGTGTGTTGGAAATAATGTTGACTTGCTTCCTGAATGGAAAATCCACCCTGAGACATGTATTATTCAAACGCAGTGAGATAGTTCAGTCATTGTCTGAACGACTGTCTTCCCTTTGGCTTTTCAACAAGGAGCTCCGTGTTCACACTACACAGAAACATTTAGGTTTCATTTACAACGTTTTTCTCTGTTTTTCTAAACCAACACAAACTCAAGTCCAGAAATAAAACATTTATTCTATTCATGCCAGACAAAAGTACATTATTTCATACATTTTCACACTATCTACATTTAGTCCTTAGACCAACAAATCATTAGGAGTGTTTCTCCAGTTGGACTGTACAGCCAGTATACAACAGTGGAAAACGTTTGCTCCTAAAAACGAACAAACGGTTTTCTAACGCTAAACCTCTACAACAGAATACTCAGATATATTATTCCCACTTATTGATCAGAAAAGGTTTTCAGTGAATTCATGAAAGGGAAGTAATAAAGCTCATGGTACTTTTTTTCTTTAAATCAACTAGTGATATTCACTAGTAAGGTTAGAGAAACTCATTAATGATGTATAATAATTGTACATTATTCACAATTCATTCATTCATTCTTATAACCCTTGAAACGCCGACATTGAAGGAGAAACAGCCGCAGAAGTTTCCAGAGGCCTAAATAAACTAAAATACAACAAACAACCTATTCATTAGATTCAATTCTTAAAAATAATAATTGTATTGCTTTATTGGCATTTCGGTGGTTATCAAGTCAATGCAACTCACATTAAAACTAACCCAATATGAAAAAGACATACCAAAACATTCATTGCTGATAGCTTGTAACATTACGATCATCTGTGTGTGATTTCATGTATGATATAGATCGATATATCTGCGTATATGAATTAAAATCCTGTGTGACAATCCACAACAGCAGCAACAAATCATTCAGTATAAGTAAGGCCCTGGGAATGAGTAACTGTGTTCATCCACGGCAAACCGCTCAGACAGTCTTTAGCGATCCCCATTTCTCAGTTTTCGGATTATTTGTACATGGCGTTGAAGGATCGTCCAATAATGAGCCGGCGAATTTCACTTGTGCCGGCGCCGATTTCATACAGCTTTGCGTCACGCAAGAATCGCCCCATGGGGTAGTCGTTGATGTAGCCGTTCCCACCTGTTCACGAGAGGAACGTCATTTAAAGTTAGTGTGCGGGAACGGAGCGGGTCGCTTCAGAGCGCACATACTGCAGACATTAAAACGCACACTAAACGAGTCCCTGAGCCTGGAACGTCTTTGTCAGCTGCGACTCGTATAACTCGTGTCGCATGGCGTGATAACTCGACCAATGTGTATTTTATACATGAAGTACAATTAACAAATCATACTTTATCAAAAGCCAAACATACTGAGGGTAACTCCCTCCACGGTCACACAATGGAGTAAAGCTCTACTCTCTTATCATCCCTTCATACTAGTCAGCATGCTATTTATTAACCAAATTAGCTGCACCTGTCGAGTCGTGCGGTATAGATTTTATAGACCGTTCACTTTTCAGTTTCTTGGCACTTACCCAAACACTGAATGCCATCCAAGGCGACCTGGGTGGCGTTCTCCGCACAGTAGAGGATCACTCCAGCACAGTCCTGCAGAGACAACGCAAGTCAACACGGGCACTGAGTGCAGCGGTGGGGGGGAAATTACCTTTAACGGCACAATTTAGGAACAAGTCAAATAAGATGAAGACGGTCTCATGCAAAGAGATCTTTCATTCTTCATCGGGTTCCATCACAGCAAGTCTGAGGCGTTGTTAAAACACTTTATGCAACTTAGAATCAAATGTTTTACCACAATATGAAAAGTCAGACACATATATAACCACCAACTGACACTGTGGCATAACATTTCACTGATCACCAAAACTCTTCGATATGTTATATGTTGGCATTCCAAGATGTACGGTATAGTCAACTGTATTTAAAAATATAAATGTTTCTGTAAGTCAATGATGCAATTATATATTCAAAAAAAAAAAATATATATATATAAAAAAACATTCACAGAAGTTGTAAAAGAAGATAACTTCACAGAAATGCATCAATAAAAGGCCCTGTATATTATTTTCTTTTTTAACTAAAGTGTTATTTTTGTGGCTACATTTTAAATACTCTTAACAACAAGGCGCTCCGGGAGTCGGTCATGAAATCCTCTCACCATTGCACTGAAGTGTCCTTTGTCACAAGCGCGGGCGACATTGTACACATACTGCCTACAGCAGCTCAGCCTGGTGTACATGTCCGCCATCTTGCCTTGCATTAGCTGCAAACAGATTAACATAAAGAATTATGTTAATTTCAAATTAAAATTTTTTATTCCACAGCTACGAGCGTCACACGGTGACTTTTAAAAAAACTGCTGTCTTGCATAAAGTGAAGGCTGAAGGTCAAACCTGGAAGTGTCCGATCTTCTGTCCGAAAGCTTCCCTCATGTGCAGGTAGGGGATCGCAGAGTCCAAAACGGCCTGCATGATGCTGAGAAGTGATGATGTGTGTTAAGAACAATTCAAACAAGTCTCATACTGTACAATCAAATGAATAATCAGGCCGTGCGTGGTTTGCTGTGATTATATCACAGCCCGACAGACAAGAAGCGCACTGAGTTATTGCTTTTATAAAAACGGTCATCGTGTATGTAAAAATGAAACATTTCCAATTTTTTTTTTAAATCAATAAATGTTCAGAATAAAATAGTCCCTCCTGGGCTGGCTGCCTGCACATAGCAGGGTGGTTACTATGAAACGGACACTAGCTGTCTGCATATTTATTTCTTCATCACATTATATTGGTTTCATTATCTGGCTATGTATTTACTTTATTAGTATGTTGCTGTTTATTGTTAAAGCACAGAGAAGGTAAAGGAATTAGACTTTCCTAGTCGTGGTTATTATGTTCCAACTATGAACCAATCAGATTGCTTGATTTGAGCTACCTGCTTTATAATGGGATATTTAACAAGAAGATCTCACATAATAGAAATTGCAGGATTAAAAAAAAAAAAAAAAAAAGAGTGAAAAAAGTGAAAGAAAACATTAATTTTGATCTTAATCTCGTTTCTTCTGTGGTTTTCCTGACTTGCTGCGGAGTTGCTCATTCTCTTAATATCAGCGGTGTGAGTTTGTTCAGCAATCAGGCTGCTGGTTGTTGTGAACGAATACAATCTGTCACAGACTACAAGTACTTTGACGTTGTGCTCAATCAAAAGCTTAAAGGGGACCTGATGACTGACCTCATCAGCACCAAGACAAAATAAAGAATGTAGTATTTAAAGAGATTACTATTCTTTAATGTCCACAACAAAATATTCCAAATGTTTTACTGTGCGCTTATTTAAACTGTTCCATCATTTGCTGGTTTGGTAACGCTACTCAGACAAAGAAAAAGACTGAGAAACATTGTTACAAACTGCTGCGGATTATGTTAGATATCATGGATCACATCTACAGAGGCAATATTGTGGGTGACCTCTTTCCTCATTTAAATTGTTACCATCTGGGGAATGTTAATGCCCTTTCTATTCACCACAATAATGGCATTTTAAAACAGGTAATGCACTAGAACCGTAAGCTTTGTTTATACTCACACTTAGCTACGTAGAGCGAGGTATAGTTGCTAAATGTGTAACAAATACTGTACAGAACACAAAGATGACCCCCCCCCCCCCCCCCCCCTCTTATTACATTTTATGTATTATTTTCATTGTGCTGCATGTAATAAATATCAGTTTAATTCAAGCTCATGTCTGATATGAACTTACCCTATCGGTCCTGCTGAAAGCACCAGCCTCTCCAGATCCAAGCCGCTCATCATCACATAAACACCTTTGTTCAACGGACCGAGGACGTTCTCCTCTGCAACAAACAAGCAAAACAATTCAAAAACTAAATAAATTAAAAGCCTACAAGAATACTTTTGAAGAATCACACACAAAGAAATTAGCCAAAACAAAAAAAAACGATCCATTCTTCTGTTTTTACACAATATGGCGGCTTCTGCACTCTAACACACACACCTGGGATTTTGCAGTCTTCAAAGACCAGCTCGCAGGTGTTTGAGCCCCTCATGCCGAGTTTATCGAGCTTCTGTGCAGTAGAGAATCCCGGCATTCCCTACAAAATACATACGACAACAAGCTTTTCATTTCTGTGATTCATGACCGTTTGCATAATCTTGTATCATATTCACTCGACAGAATGAGGCCGGACGTTTCCCAGAACAGACCTACCGCGTCACCTGAACCACAAGTAAATCCAAAGACGGAAGAATACGTCTTCACTTAAATGTACCTTTTCAACAATGAAAGCTGTGATGCCTTTTTGATGGGCGCCAGGATCTGTCTTTGCATAAACTATAAGGACATCGGCATCCGGGCCATTTGTGATCCAGAACTTTCCGCCGTTCAGAACATAGTAGTCGCCTGCAGAAAAATACAAAGTCAAAATAAAAGAAATAAAACTGCACTGCAGAATTAAGATTTTACAATTATTTGTCTGGAACCAGATGTTTTTTTAATGTATATGCATCATCAGCTAAACACTATAACTTATCTATGCCCCTGTTATAGCTGTGTTTTGAAATGTGTGACTGTGAATTTTTGTGAGAGTGAGTGCTCCGTCTTTTGAGGATCTTTGTTGTTAATTTAGGTGCCTTTCTCCTACTGGCTGCTCCATCCACCTGCATCCTCTGGCTTTTTAACAATGTTTGGGTTTCGCAGTCTAGTGACATCAGCCTCATTCCGTCCTCAGCATCCAAAGCCATTTGCTCAGCGGACGTCCGAAGTCACAGTTTGTGGCTTTGAGGAGGACGACGGACACAAAACGGAGGACTTTCCTTTCCTTATTTATGCTTATTTTGTTCTGCACAACTGTTGTGAAGTCCACACATAAAATGTAAAAGGAACAAAAGCAGTAATTGCTCTCCAGTAGGACAGAGACTTCAGCCAAACAACAAAACCGAGAAGAAACCAGTGAAAGACGTGTTGACCACATTTATTGACCCACAGTCTAGTAAACTTTGATGTGTACGTGCTCATTTTAAAATAAATGTGATGTGTGTGAGTGAGTGAGCGAGCAAGACCCACAGCATTGTCGCTAAGTCTGAAAAATAAAACTTCTAAAACTTTCCACGAAATCTGTCTGTTTGAGTTTATAGAGGGAGATCTTAAGCATCGAACACAACCTTTCATTACTAAAGACTATATTACTCTGTTGTATGTTTTTTTAACAACACAAACAATCTACTTCCTGTTTACAGCAGCACCCGCCCTCATGTCCAGTGTACGAGAATAGTCATTCGTTTTCAGGTCTTTTTTCTGTTACAGACGGAGATAATTTCGAAAACGATGCTGAAACGCCCGTGTGGACGGAGATTGTTTTTAAAGGAAAAGGTATTAGTGTGGCTGTAAATAAGATAAGAAGAAGTAAGATAAGGTGTCAGGTGTTGCAGAAGCAGAAGGGACAGAAATAAGTGCAGATAAACAGGGCACATAAACTACAAATATGAACAGAAGTAAAGACGATTAGGGAAATACAGAAAAAGCACAATATAGATGAACTTCAGTAGCACTGTTGCAGAGTGGGTCCTACCTTGCTTCTTGGCTTTGAGTTTCATGGACACGACATCAGAGCCGGCATTGGGCTCACTCATGGCCAGGGCTCCGACATGCTCTCCGGTCATTAACTGGGAACAGAGGAGACCGCGATGAGAATGAATCCATCGGAGTTCGCAGTGTTTTATAAATGTTAAACGTGAGCTGCATCGGTCCCGACCTTTGGCATGTACTTCTCCTTCTGCTTCTCGTTACCGTGGCGCACCATCTGGTTGACACAGAGGTTAGAGTGGGCGCCGTAACTGAGAGCAATGGCTGCCGACACTCGCGACATTTCCTCCATCACGATGACATGATCGAGGAAGCCCAATCCCGTGCCCCCATACTCCTCTAAATAGAGATGTGTGCATGTCATTTTAAAAACACTACAATAAAGAGAAGAGCCGTTTCCTGCAGGTAGCTGAAAAGCAAACTACTTCCTCCAGCCATCTTACCCGGAGCAGTGATCCCAAGGAGTCCCATCTCACCCATGTCTTTCCAAAACGTCTGTTGGAAAGACAACGCAAGAAGTCACCACGGCAGGAATCTTTCTCAATTTATACATGGAAACACAGAGCTCCCACGTGAGACACAGAACAGCAGGCGTGTGGCTCATATACATGACAATACTTCCACTTTCTGAACTATGCAACTCAAATCAGGAAACGACAGGTGTGGTGTAACAAACTTACCCGCATTCCTGGAAATTCATTCGTCTTGTCAATCTCATCAGCGACCGGTGCAAGCTTTTCTGCACAGAATTTACGAACCGCCTGCCTGAGCTGAGCAAAAAACAGGAACAGTAGACTTTGAAATAACTCATTCGTATACATGATGTTTTTATTATAAGCACTGATACAAATAAACATGCAGACGTTAAGTTCTCATGTTCCTCAAGATATTGATTCACTATATCTTTAGCAAGTGTGTCGTTTGAGTTACAGGTGAAATTATTTCAAATTAAACTTCATGACCCAGGACTGGAGGGCAGACACAGTCATCCAATCAAATGCTTCACATGGACCCCACCCCCTGCCCTCCTCCCAGCCATTGTCCTGGTGCACCTGACCTACTGTCCCTTTACGTTGAGTTGAGACAGCTTGACTGGAACAATAGTTTCCATAAGTCTTTCACCTCCGACTAACTTTCCATTAGGATGACTTAGCTGGTAGCGTTATAGCTAGCAGGGCTAATTGTGGTCAAATATAACTGGTGGGGCTTAAAACGCTGCTATTTGAGGGGGTTTAAGTGCCAGTTGCTTTAGTTATTAAATAAGAGTAAACTAAATGAATCTACATTAACACTGGGTGGTGGTCTAGTCTGTTTGCTAGGTGGTTAGCTTAGCCAGGTCGGCTAACACCAAGGTCTCCTGAACTGCGACTGTTAGCTAACGTTACGTCACGTGCACAGCGAGCGTAAATAACCTTCTTTTGCCCGTCAAACGTATTAAACCATAATGTACTTAAATCACACTAGCGGTGATGTTTTCTGACCACCAGCTCTGTATCTGTGCCGATAACTGAACTTTGTGCTAACCTGTATCTGGTCGTCGGTGAGTCCGTTCACCACGTCGTCCACCGGGATGGAAGAACCGGCGCATCCTCTCCTCGACACCGCTGGGATGGACAACCTGCAGCCGAGGCGGAGAGCGTTTCTGACGGCAAACATTGTGTTGCTTTCAGACGGACTGTTGAGGAGGAAAATAAGCCAAAAGTTGACACGCTTTCACTCAGACCTACAAGTCAGCTGGCTGTCAGCAGAGACAGAGTAAGAGGTCTCACTCTGCCACTTTTCACATGTACCACAAACTTACTTCGTTACGTTCTTGTTTACGCTGGCAAACCAGTTTATTGGCGCATTACCGCTACCTACTGGCCTGGGGTGTAAATCATATTTTGTCTCATAACTTTAAAAAAATTAGCAATTAGGTTTAGCTGTTCAGCGTTTGCTGCTAATAACAATTAGCAAATAAATAAATTCCCTATGAGAATCGCAGCCATATTGAAGGTACAATAATAAAAACATTAATGTAAGTCTAAGTGAGCCTGTAAAGGCAGATATTGTAATTGATGAGGTATTATATATAATAAGTAATGTCAATAATGGATGCTGCTTTGTGCAAATAAAGTAACCTTCCATTTGTGCCATTAAGCTAAAATGTTCACAGCAAAAACAAGAATTTTACTTTAATAGGCAATGCTGCCCCGGAGGCCTCAAAACCATAGGGCCCCAAAATACTCAATACTCTGTTAACAGATTTGTGGTCATTTTATAAAGAAATATAATTTTAAAAAGTGTTGTTTCGTTTCTGAAATAGTTTCAAGGCCTTGGTTGTTTTGGTTCTGGACCTAAATTAATTTGATCAAATTGGCACACATTAAATCTGGGGCCAGGAAGTATGAAAGCAAAGCATTGAAAAATTGCTGTGGAATGTAGAGCAGAAAATATATATATAATATATAATATAGGCTAGGCAGCTGGAACACTTTCTAACAATGAGAAACATTTATTGATAAACTAATGATTAACAGAGATAAACTATCTAAAATGGAAGCAGAGATGTCAAGAAAACTTCAGTCACCAAAGGAGCATGCACAGTGAATTGACACTTACCAAGTTGGGACAAAAAACAAAAAGGACTAGAATATTGCTCTCCCCCATTAGAACAAAACTCATGCATGATACTCCCCATGAATACAAAAAATCAACAGAGTATAATTTTGACCAAAGCCCCAGTTGCCTACACACAAGTTAACAAACCCACATGTTCTCAGGAGGTAACAACACAAACCAGCATGGTTAATTTGATCCCAGATGAGTCAACGATTTGTCACAACCCAGCTCAAGGCTTCACTAAGGAGGGGAGACCACATAGTTGCAACTACAAATAAGTTAACGCATAGCTCAAATGTAATGAAAAGCTAAATGTAACGAGAGAGAGAGAGAGAGAGAGAGAGAGAGAGAGAGAGAGAGAGAGAGAGAGAGAGAGAGAGAGAGAGAGCAATTACAGACGGCCACCAGCTAATATAATCTTGCAGACCAGGCGAGCTGAATCTCCCTGATGAGCAGACTGCACTCATCAGGCTCCTGGAGGGTCGGCGCAGTCACCATTTTATTTATAAACCCCTTTAATAATATATTATTATGCTGCTTGAATCATGGAAACCACACAAATTCACAAAATTCACAAATTCATACCCCTAGATATTACAAAGGAGATCAAATAAAAACCAGTCAATCAAAGGCACAAGACAACAGCGGAGTTTGAAATGTTAAATGTGGCGTTTCTGTCACAACCCGCCCTCTAGTGGTTATGTAGGGGGAAACATCACTTAGCTGATTGACTTATTATCAGTTCAGTTAAATGTAACTCACATCAACAGCCATACTCCCAAAGCTAATTCTAAATATAAAAAAAATCCTCATAATCGTAATAATGACATGCCTTATACGGTATTTTATTTTCAAATCTGCACATCTGCACTGAGTTTATTAGAAATATACATAGACTGTAAATAAAGCCCCCACACCTCCCCATTAAATTAGTGCTTAAGTAAACCACACTTTGAAGCTTTTGATCGTCGGTTTATGTGGGCGTGAGTGTCTTTCGGTAGAAACATGTTGATGCATACTAAAACAAGATTGTTATCTTGTGAAGCTGATTTAGATTCAAATCTATAGTTCCCCTTCAGTTTAATGCCAGGTTAGTGTCGTAGATCAGCGCGGGACAGAGGAAAGTCTGTAACTACAAAACTGAACCTGTCAGCTGGTTTAATTTTTCAGTCAGGAAGCGAGAATGCGGAAGATAATAAGCTTTGCACAGTTGTGTGGGTGCGCCGGCGCGCGCGTGTACAACGCGTAGAAGCGCGAGCCACGCCACCAACCAGAGAGGGGTTCCCCTTTCCAACAGTGTGCACAGAGGAGAGAGGCGAACGGAGGCTTTTTAATGTGTGAGAACCCGGACAACAAACAACGAGGGAGTCCCGCTGCGGATCATTTGAACACCTGAACTCAAAGTAAACTTTCAGAAAGTAAAATTACCAGATTTGAAGGTTAAAGTCAATCGCCTTTGCGCACTCGCGACGGATTTAAGTCTTCAATGCCCAAAGAGTGCAAGAGAAAGAGCTCCAAGGACTTCGGGCTTTCTGGGACTATCGATGAGGACTCGCGTTTAGAGCGACGAACAGCCGGGAAGGCATCTCACACGTGCGATGATCACGTTGAAAAAGCCGCTCAAATCGCCGCGTCGTCCGCAACCGGAGCGCCGACTGTGATGGATGCGCCCCAGGTACCGCAGGTCACCATCACCCCGGAGGGTGGCGGCTCCTCCCGGGAGATGCAGCAAGAGGACTGGGATGATGTGGAGGACGGCACCCTGCGCAGGAAACTGTCCAACTCCTCCATCTCCTCCACGGGGTCCTCTGTTGTGGAGTCCGAGGATGACTTACTCAGCGACAACGAGAGCAAAAGCAAAGGCATCGTCACTTTGGAGCATCTGGTGGACACCGTAGAGGTGAGTAAACTGCAACGAGATAACGATGAAGACTTTAACAGGGCCATTGAAGTGGCTCCGTGTTGAGTTGTCACTGGCATGGTTTACCAGCAAATCATGTCACGTGTGTCCCAGTTACAGTTTATAAAATAACTCAACACAATCGGTTGTCTTCTTGTATAAATCACTGTTATAACTATTAAAACTAGGCAAATGTCTTTCTAGATGGAGCATCCTGGGAAAAGTTCAAGTTCTTTATTGTCATATTCACAACAATAACAGTGAAGCAGTCAATACTCACACTTATACAAATATGTATAAAAAAGAAAATCACACAATTAAAAATGAGAATCTGAGACATAAAATAGCATAGAAGTAAAAAAATAAAGAGTTGAATAGGATAAAAAAACAATATATATATTTGTGGTCGTCAGGTGTCCAGTAATTACACATGAATAAAGTGTAATGTACACAGGTTGTTAAGTAAATAAATGTACATTTATAATGAGAATCAGTCCCCTGATGCTGCAGGACTGGATGTTTATACTGACAAATTCATTTCAAATTGCCATCTTTGACCTTGTGTGTGTATATCTTCTTTAATCTGCATCCCCTATAATAACCAAGTTACAGCACAGAGCTGATGTTTTGAAAACAAGAATCAGTGAAGCACAGCAACTAATACACAGCAATCAGCAAACTACTTCCTCATAGAGGACCACTGATCTCTGACAGGAGCCAAATACAGTTAGTATTTCTTCAGAGTTAGTTGTTTTCCCCCACTATAATCATGCCTGTTGTATAAGTGAGTTCTGAAACAAAAAACTTTTTCTGTGGAATATTAGTCACTTCTACATTTCACAAGTTATTTTTACATTTGTCCTGCACTTGCGTATGTTGTTTCCAGATCTGTGAAATGTCAGTTGTCAGATGTATCGGTCAGAGTCCCACTGATTTCCTCTTCTTGCTAAAGATCATAGTGAAAAGAAAGATTAAACATCCTTGAGATCCCTGCTTTTTTTTCCGATTGTCCCAATTGAAATCCCATCATCCCTCCTTCTGTTTCACGGCTCATCAGAGCCTTTCACATCACCTCAATGATCCCAGGCGCTGAAAACAACGGAGAGAAGCAGCAAAAAGCTTTGCTGTGTGGCAAAACGACACATATTGTTAAAGGCCATGTGGTACAATTTAATTTCTTAGTATTCGTGGTGGTATTTGTTTACTCATTGCACATATTACGTGCCAAAAGAATAATAGAAATGCATCTGACTCATTAAATGTCAGCTCATGTTTTGGAACTCCTGACCTTTATCACTGCGCGGCCCTCCTTCAGCACACAGGCTATAGTGTTGGAGGATCGCCCTTTGCTTCATTAGACGCTGAGGGTGGAAATTTGTTTGACATTCTTGATTCTTGATTCCCGATAAAGCTTTTACCTGTGGTCAACATGTCTCAGTCTTATTGAAGATGCTTGCGTGTGCATGCAAATAGAGCAGTTTTATACATTTCAGAAGCACAAATTCTCTTATTCTACATTTAGATTTGAACAGAACAATACTTCTTTTAGCAGCTTCTACTTGATAGTCATCTCAACCACAGAATCTGCTTTTTCTCCACTCTGTCACCATGTTAGACCCAGGCTCAGACTTTCATTGTGTGTGTGCGTGTGTGTGTGTGTTTTTATGGTGCCACCGCTTCTCTTTGCCTTCTCCATACAAGGTCTGTAGCTGTCACTTTATTTTAAACAGACTGAATACACATTGCCTGTTAAGCCTCTGTGTTTGTGTGCATGGATGAAAGAGAGAGAGATTGATCCATCAAGTGAGGCTCAGTGTGAAGGCTTTCCCAAATAAAAGTCCATTCTAGCTTTTTTTTGTCTCTTTAGGTCATCATAACTTCAAGTGAAAACATGTTGGTCGTGTCACCTCTGACAATAGCCACTTTTATGGTTCTGCCCCTTCGGCCCACACATCAGCCCACACATCAGCCCATGCACACACAGACACACACAGAACAGCAAACGTTGGCATGTCATTGGGTACTTATGTTTTTCTGTGGTTAGTAGCCAGTTTGAGCCTTGGCCTTTGACATTTAAAAAAGAACCACGTCAGGAAGTCAAAAACAACTGTGTATCAGTACTTTTGCTGGTTCACGCTTGTATAATAGAGATTAAAGTGCACAGCAAAGTGCTTTTTAATGGACATGCAGCCGTGGAGAGCAAACAGACAGACGGGTGGACAAACAGGCTCATCTTTGCAGCAGCAATCATTTGATCATCCTGCAGTGCATTATATTCCATTAGCACTTCAAGCTGACAATCCAGTGTAACATGGAAGGCATGCATTATAATAGTTGGCCCACAACAATGGTTGGCTGAGTGAGTCACATCGTCTCAGCATTTGTTCTCCTCACTGCTTGGATATGAATTTTTGGAAACCATGTGAAATTAGCTTTCTGTGTCTGCAGCGTTGCTAATGACTACTCTGACTGTTCAGATCAACATGGTGTTGTGTCGGTTTGTCACACTCACACACACATACACACACGCACACGCACACGCACAGGCACACACACACACACACACATGCACACACACACAACAGGCCTGGTGTTACATAGAAAAGGTGTGCCTGTCTGTCTGACAGAGCAGAGTGTTGAAGAAACCATGCAACCATTAGGCTAATAGAATAGAAGAGCAATAGGTTGCCTTTAATTTGTCGGAGTAAATAACACTTCATAATATAATAAACCTTTGTAATAATTAAGGGTGAAAAGTACTCAAGGTCCATACTTAAGTAAAATGTTGTGGCACTTGTACTTTATTTGAATATTTCTATTTTCTGCCACTTTTTGCTTCACTGCATTTCAGGGAAATATTGCACCATTTACTCTCCTACATTTAACTGATGGCTATGGTTACCAGTTACTATTACAAATAGGATTTTACATAAACAAACGTGTAAAATAAGCTCATACATTTGAAGGATTAAACCAGTGTTTCCCACCCATTTTGGCTTGGCATGCCTCATAAAATACAGTGTGTAGATGAGTTGTTAGCGGTTCAAGGCCCAAATTATCCAATTATCTAATAATCTAATAAGTGTTTGAATACTTTTGATGCTTTGAACAGTAAGCAAACATGTTATTTTAAGTTCTAACTTGAGTGTGAAACCAGTAATTTCCAGATGTTATCAGTACAAACTCTTGTGGTTTCTGTCATCAAGGCTGGCTGGCACAGCTTGGTGTGAATAACATGAAGTTTCAATGTCAGACTGTGTGTGAAATATAAATACTGGCCGTAGAGCTGCAGGGCCGTCACGGTTACATAAAAACTCAGAGTTCAGATCTAAGTTTCCGTTCCCTCTCAGTCTGTGGATAAGAAATAACACCACATGGCTGCTGACTTCTATTATACTATTTTATTCTCTTTTCTTTTTGTTGGTAAAGCTTTCAGGAGCAATGCACAACATAATGACACATTGTACTGCGTATGACTTCTGTGTGACAAATAAACGTGATTTGATTTGACTCTTTATTTCAATCAAAATGTATTCAACCGGTACCATGCTGACAATTTTCACGAGTAAGTAACTGTAATAGAGTTTATGACTCGCAGCAATAAAACAAATGCTTGCTTGTGTAAGTCTGACACCTTCACAATGCGATATTATCACTAAACCAGTAGCATTAGCCTACTGTAAGTGAAGCATATCAGCTGACATTTCACAGTGACTTGGCTGGCTGCTGCAGAGCTTTGTGTTTCACTAACACAAGTCCCTGTTTCATTTCCTGTTTGTATCAGAACACGCAGAATACATAAAATGACCTCTCCAATGCCTAAAGACAGGATCTAACAACATGTACTAGTTTTCCTCTCCGAAGCCTGGGAGTTTGTTCATTGGGTGTATTTTCCTTATAATAATATTTGAGGTGATTGTAGATTTGTAGATTCTAGAAATATAATCCCCTCAGTGTTAAAGCGAGTGTTATTTGAGATAGGGTCTAGTTTTCTGGGAGGGAATAAAACAGACAGTTCTAAACAAGTGTGAAGAACTACTGTGTCTCTGTGAAAAAGGCAATCTGTTGCTTTGTTTTTCTGTCTGTGTGTGTGTGTGTGTGTGTGTGTGTGTGTGTGCATACTGAGAGACAGAGATGAAGAAAGGAGGAGAAAGCGAGGGTGGTATGAGAAGATTCCTTAAACAATTCACGGAAAACTGAACACCTCTGCCAAGACAAGATAATCACCCGTTTTTTGTTTTTGCCTACTTTGATTAGTGTCATATGACACCAAAACAATTCTGAATTTGCTAACAAGGGAGTGGGAGTTGAGAGGCCAGCAGCAAGGGCAGTGACACCCTTGAATATTTGGTGTTGAACCTTCAGATTTATTTTCCCTTAATGAATGCTAATTTGACAAAGGCTTATTAAAGATGAAAGATTACGCATGTTTTATTCAGTGTGACATTCTGAATCCTACTTGAATATAAAAGCAAAACAACCAGGAAATGTCTTTAGCTATAAACTGTTGGACAGTAGATTTCTCTCTGTGATTCAAAGCCCATCAACACACTAAGCTGGAGATGCTGAATAGAGATGTTGAGTGCTGATATGAGTTTCCACAGAAATGGCATTTAACTGACCTAGATTGAAGGTTTCACAAGCCTGGCATCAGATTTACTGGGTAGAATTGCTCATTTTATCAGATTTCTAATCAGACAGAGGGTCGACCATGGTCAGCACTTCCTTCCGTTCTCAAATCACTTATGTGAACAACAGCACACAGATAGACAACAAAACATTCCAACGATTCACTCACCTCTGTTTGTTTTCTCGCACGTCTTCTCCAGAGCAAGCCGTGGTGGAAGTTGAAGACAGTCGTCCAGTGGCCCTTCAGTGTTACGCAGAGGAGAAAACTGAACTGGGTTCAGCTAGCCGGACATAAAGGTATGACCTGGTCAGATCGTTGAACTTTTCTGGCAGCTCTATAGAATGAGAAAAAAGGAAGGGTTGCAGGTCAAGCACCGTCACCAAACTGACAGGGATTCAAACACAACTGTTATGGATGTTAGATCTGTTGGTTTCCTCTACCACTATCTCCTTGCAACAGACACAAACATTGAATTCAAAAGTTCCATGTCACTATAAGTTACAGTCATGTTACTGGACAAAATTTCATTTTCTCATCCCTCCTGTTTGTGAATGTCTGAAATCCAAATCATCGGTCTTCATCCCATCTCAGGTAACTTCAAAGCAGCAGATGAGGGCAGCATCCTGAAGAAGTTCTCCGAAAACGAGATGCTGTGTTTTGAGAAGCTGAGGGATGATGTGCTGCTCCCATTTGTGCCCGGTTACCATGGCACTGTGGAAAAAGATGGAGAGTCTTTCCTTCATATGACTGACCTGCTGGTGAACTTTGACCTTCCAAATGTCATGGACTGCAAGATGGGAGTGAGGTAAGGAAGTAAGCTATTAATTTAATAATATAACTTATAATAGATATCTAAGCATTGCTTATTTCTATTCATGTAATTGTGTCAAACTGTCTCTGTTAGTTAGAAATGAATAATTTCATATAATGTCCTTGTTTATTTATGTATTTGATATCTATGTCAATATTTAATGTTCACGTTTTGTTGACGTGCCGCCTGGGGACAGTACGTGCCGCCTAAAGCGTTTTCTTTGCTTTTCAAGGGAACACCTGTTGTAACTGCAGGCTATATGCTTGGCTTCCTGCCACAGCGGGCGGGGTGCCGCGCTGTATCATGTGCACAGGCACAAAAAACACACACCCTCACACACACACACACACAAACACACGCACATGCACACACATGCAGGCATGAATGCATATGAATGTATGCATTTACATGCTCGTGCATATGTTTGTCTGTATTTCTGAGGCTACACACACACACACACACACACACACACACACACACATGCTCACACACACACACACATTCAGGGTTCCCTGGAGACTCCCCTTCATCAAAAACACTCACAACCACAAAGTTGCAAACCACTAAGTTGCACTAACACAGACTCAGACTTTCACACAGTTCAACGCTGCACGCTGGAGTCTACACTCAGCTTCCCTCTTCAGCACAGAGGAAGTGTAGCTCGCAAACCGAAACTGAAATACACATCTGTTTGCACATAACTGTCTGATATCAATACGACAACTGTGCATGTGCTGTTGTACTGTTCACCAGCAGAGCTTTATACTTTCAGAGTATGCTGCTCTCAGCTGAGCGTTTCAGTGATGGCGTTTTTGAAAGGAGCTGATGTCTCCAGCTTCTAGTGCAGCAAAAGAGTCCTCTGTAATGAAAAAGCTTTTGTAAGTCAACTACTTGCCTCTTAAGGGTGTGACTGCAAGACAAACCCTGAAAGTAAACGTTACTATTTACTTACATGCGGATAACCCTTTTCTCAGTAGTCTGAAAACATGCAGCTCCTGCACCTGAAGGCGTTTTTCCTCCTGCTGTTTCAGGACGTACTTGGAGGAGGAGCTCGATCGGGCGAGGGAACGACCCAAGCCGAGGGAAGACCTGTACAACAAAATGATGGAGGTGGACAGCGAAGGCCCAACTCCCCAAGAGCATTCCCAACAAGGCGTCACCAAGCCTCGCTACATGCAGTGGAGGGAGACCATGAGCTCCACCAACACCCTGGGCTTCAGGATAGAAGGAATCAAGGTAGAGGGAGTAATATGGTCACCGGTAATTCTATAATACACGTATTCAGTTGAGCAAAGCACTAAAGAACGTAGAATTGTACACGTGAGCAGAATTAACAAATCACAGAAGCAGAAGCATTTAACAAAAGCAGAGTGAATATTGGACTTATGTTAATCTGGTGGCCAGAAACACGACTCCAAATAAATGCTTATGTTGCTTTGTGTCTGCTGGATGCATTAATAGGCAACTGTTTGCTAACACATTCACCATCTCATCTTAATCAGGTGACGTTTTGCTTAGAGCTCGTTCCTCTGCCCTGAAGTGGCCAAAAGTAATTGATTTGAATTAGATTATGGAAGGTTTAAAATAATGCACATAAATCCCAAATGTATGTGCAAAAAGTAATTTTATTGTGTAAACATTTCTTTTAGAAATGTGACGGTACGTGTCGGACTGACTTCAAGAAAACCAGGTCAAAGATGGACGTCATCCAGGTGTTCAAGGACTTTGTCGGAGGGAACGTCAACATCATAGTACGTGACAGTCAATTCGCTTCTGCACACATATATGCCGTGTATTCATGCCTGTAAGGACAAACACAAAACATACTTTACTGTGCATCTACACAAGGCAGTCTCTCACGGGCATCACCTGAAAGACAACGCCAAATAGAAACAGCTCTCACATCCGTGTTCAGTGTTTGGACAATTATATAATTAGTTTGTATTGGTTGGGGACGGTCTGATGATGAATGCAAACAGCCTTAAAGTGTTTGAACTGCACATGGAAAATATTTAGTGGGATTAATGTTGTTTGAGTTTTCTATTGGGAGGTTCCCAAATATACACTGTGTCTACACCCTTTTATTTAACAACTGTGGCTTCTATTTTATTGATTCAGATTCAAATAGATTTTAAATTTATTAATCATCGGCTTCATGTAATGTTTTGATGATCCGCCTGTCACTGTTTTTTTCTTGAAATACAGAAGTCTTACCTGAGCAGACTGATGGAGATCCGACAGGCCCTGAAGACATCACAGTTCTTCAGGCAACACGAGGTGATGACTGATCTAAACATGAGAACAACGAACATAAAGCGCATCAATAAAGTGTTGCAGCCGGAACTTCATCTGAAGCTCTACTTGAGGGCTCTAAACACCATTTCTCCAAAACATGTTCTCGGATTTTGATGACGTTGTGGAGGGCACTGTTTAGGACGTTAACCAATAACTATTTAAACTCCTTCACTTCCGGCTAAACTGTTTAGAATGCTCTGTTTCTTGCTAACTAGTTTGATTCAATATATGGTCTTATTGTTATCAACTCGTATTCATGAATGCATGAATGGATGAATAGAAGCAAAAGCTAATATGAAACCATTCCTGTTCTTCGTAGGTCATTGGCAGCTCTCTCCTCTTTATCCATGATCACACCAGCAATGCACAGGTCTGGATCATTGACTTTGGCAAGACCACGGCGTTACCAGAGGGCCAGACGTTAAAACATGACATTCCATGGCAGGAAGGCAACCGGGAGGATGGCTACCTGTGGGGGCTGGAAAACCTCATCCACACTCTGGAGTCTGTAAGCAATGAAGTGTCAGCCGAAGAAACCTTTTGCTCAGTTCCTGAAGAAACAGATTGTCGCCAAATGTTGGAAACACATCTGTAGATGGATGAAAGGAAGTCAACCTATTTTTAACACCACAGAGAGACCCTTGGGGAAATTTAATAAATGTTGATGTGCTTTGGGTGATGGATGATAAATGTAAAACAAAAAAAAAGCCCAAGAGCAGCTTTAAAAAAGCCACTGACAGTAAAGACACAATGGACACTGAACAGAGAAGCAGAGAGTTTGTTGCTAGTTACTGAACGATTGAGCAAATGAACTGACACTAATTCAACTTCCTATAAAATAGAACAGAACAGAAGTGAAAGTGTAAGGACTCTGCATTTCAGTTTCAGGGACGGGCTGTTCCATATGAAGGAATATGAATTAAAGCAAGGAAAGAGCTTTATTACGACCTAACCCTCAGCTCTTACAATACATCTGTAGGTGTAATATAACAGAAGTAATTCAGTGCATATGAAGCTCAAAGACCTCACAGTCATATAACTACAACACAAATATAGTACTGCATACTGTATAATTGTTAGTGTATTATTATTAGTGTCACTGTTTTGACAAACTCTTTTATTGTATATCAATTTATATTTCTCTCACTGATTTTGTTCCTGTAATCAAACTTGTTATATAGCACCTTTTTGGGGTCTTTTTCAGAGATGTTGTGCAAATGAAATATATGAAAATGTACTATAATTAAAATGGGCAAATACTGTTAATTTTCTCACTGTTATTTTCAATAGCAAAACACACTTGTGGTATCTTTATATGTATGTTAGCCAGAGCTAAATTCACTCTTTACAACTGATCAAAGTCACACAAATAAGATCAATATATGTTGATTTATTGGGGCACAATTAGGTTAGAGGAAAGGGTAAAAGACGGTATATTGCATAGAATGTCTTTGTATTTTTGGTTGAGTCATTAACACCCTCACCAACATAACGAATACAGAAACAAGTGTGAAATAAAAACGCACCAGACCATAAAATATATTCACTGTGAGCAAGTTTTTTTCCTTCTCTGTAAAATGAATTCCACAGTAATCACTATTTCTAAATGGCACAAATCTCTCACTAAAAAGAAGTCTTTGGAAAGTAATTTGAGCCTTTTGGTTGGTCACCATTTCAAGTGGACTGTTGAACAACCCAAATAACACTCACTAATATCAGCAGGCCTGAGCACAAAAACATACAGAAAGACTATAGAACCCTAATTTATATAAGTGTAACAATTCATTCAACATACTAAAAAATAAACTATCAACATGTTAAGACTCAAAATAAAGAATTGTATAAAGTAAAAGAATAAAGTATTGGATACAACTACCAAATCGATTAAATAAGGATAAAACAATAATACTGAACAGAGCTTTTAACAGTTGATTAATTGAGATACTTGCAGCAGCATGTTTGGTAGATCCAAGGCTCATACCTCCCCCTGCTGAGTAAACATCGGTACTACCAGCACGACACCAGCAGATGCAGTGCAGTGGTATTTAATGGCAGTGATCAACTACAAATACAGATCCTTCATTAACATACATGAATAATAATAAATCGGAAAAAAAAACAGCTACAAATGCAATGGGTTAGTCCAGTGTACGGGAGAGAATACAAAAATAGCAAATATATTCACAGCTGCGTGGTCATCAAATTCTACACGCTTATACTTTTATGAGAACTCCTTAGAACTCCTAGTAAATATTGGGACATCGGGGAAGAGAATAGTCAAAAATATGCAATGCCAAATCAAGATCTATGTAGTTTGGCAAAGAAATCTCAGCACAGAACGTACAGGAAGTGATTTTCACAAGTTTTTGGGAAATATGCTTATTTGTTTTCTTGCAGAGTTAGAGAAAATCGACACCACTCTTATGTTGGCTCTGTCAATTTAAAGCTACAGCCAGCAGCCGGTTAGCTTAGCTTAGCACAACGACTGGAAACAGCAAGTCTGGCTCTGACTAGAGGAAAATATATCTGCCTCCTTGCTCACCAACAAACACATTATATGCTGTTTATTTTAATCCGCACCAAAACAAAATGTAAAGTGGGTGTAAATGCGGGACTACTTCCTGCCCAGGAACAGTGACTTTCTTGTACTCAGTGTGAGGTTTCCAGGAAGTCAGCGGTAACTCTGAGTCTGGCTGTCTGTGGACGCCAGACCAAAACCAGCAGCATCAACTGGGAGGAGGTCAAAGTCACTGACCAAGAGTCAGTGGACAGCCGGAGAAAGATTCACATTTGACAGCCTCAGACTATCCTCAAATATAAACAGGGTTTAGGATTTCCTTATGTGTACGACCGCTTGTTCTTACGCCACTGAAATTCCATACTTACATACATACAAACTAGTCCATCTCCATGAACAACTGAGAAAACTCCATCAGCTGGTTCAATGTTGGATACACAGACCTGTTATTGCTGTATATTAGGTGTATGTGTTTTCACATTATTTAGGGTGAAAGCAAATCAGTGTCACGTTAGTGAACCACGTAACGCAAGTTCCTGAATTATGCATAAAACTCCAAATTAAATAGTTTTAGTAACTTTACAGCCTTTGCTGAATTTCAATCATTTGAAATAAAAGATTTGAGAATAAAAACACATCCTTGGAGATTCTCTTCCCAATGGCTCAATATCTTCATGTTGTTGTAGTCCTACTGTACAGTGATTACTACAAATACCAACAAAATGTTTACTATAATGCAACATATACTACTTTCAAAGCCTTCATGAAAAAAAAATAGGTAGAAAAGGAGTCCAGCTACAGCAGTTATTTAATGTGGACATCACAGGGCCACATGTTGTCCAGTGTTTTCAGCTACCAGAGTACCAGAGGCCCAGGAAAGAGCCCAGCGTGGTCTTTCTGTATCACAGTGCAGAGTAGTGTTTGTGTTTTCCAGCATTCCAGGAGCTCCAATAAGTTGATGTTCTGGCTATCAGACTGTAACAAAGCCCTCATGGGCATGGCGTTTTGTTCCAGAAATCTAGTCTCAGGTTGTGACATTTAATCTTCACATCAATCAGAATCCCAGTTACAGTAAGCCGTTTCTTAGATGGGGGTAACGCTGAGGTCTTCAGACAGAGAAAAGCCTGAGTCTCGGTCACGTGTGGGCTTCTCAGCTTTGGTGTGTCTCCTCACGTCCTCGTGTCCGTAGCTGGCGTGGCGCTTCAGCAGCAGCTTGGGCATACAAGATGAGGAGGTATGGAGTCCCAGTCCCAGGCTTGTGCCTGAGGAGACACTGGGGGCAGAGCTGGTGTTTGTGATGGCGTCTGGGGTTTTGGGCGTGACCAAGGGAAGGCTCTCTGCCTCGTAGCTTTGCTCATCGTAGGCATAGTTGACGTTGCCACAGGGGAAACTCTGGAGCTTCGCCAGGTCCATACCAGCTTTTATGGTGCCACCTGTTGGGGTCTTATGGGAGGACGTGCTCGGCGCAGTTTTAGCTTGGCAGGACGGGGATGAGGTTGAGGAGGTGCAGAGGCTGGAGGGGCTGAGGTGGGTGCTGTTGCACTCAGCTTCGTTGCTCTCTAAGGTTGGGTTGCAGGCCTGAGGAGCCTGTGTGTTGGAGACGGTGGCAGCAGAGCTTGAGAGTGGCATGGACTGAGTGTGAGCGAGTGTTTTCTTCCCCCGGAAGTTTTCCAAAACCCAGGAGCCATATGTGGGGTTCCACAGGTTCTTTGTCTTGTTCTTCAGCCTCTGGCTCCCTGAGGAGGAGCTGTTTCTGGAGCAAGGTCGGTGATGAGGAGGCTCAGGGTGGAGCCAGTGGCCTCCTGCTGACAAACCAGGGGCAGGAACAGGCTCGGCCCAGCACGGCTCCAGAGCCTCGCGGCATGATGTCACTTCGTGGTGGACAGGTTGGGTCCTCTGGAGCAGTAGACGGGGTTTGGTAGGCTGTGGGGGAAGAGGTGTTGGACCAAGGCCCAGAGAGGAGAGACCCAGCTGAGAGGGGAAAGCCTGGGAAACGGAATGGGACACTAAGAGTGGAGTGAGGCTGGTGGAGGTGTGGTCAGAGGGACGGATTATTGTGCCGACATTGTCCTCTGCGGTGGGGGTATATTCCACTGGCAGGGGTGTGTTGATCACATCTGGGTCCTGGTACAGAGTAGTGAAGGGGAACATTAATTAAAGAAAAAAAAAGAGTGAAGGAAGGAAGGCTAAATAGATATTACATGTATTTAACACTAATTGCAATGTTATGTATGTACAGACAGGTGTGCTATAGAGCATACCTGAGAGCAGTAGTTAATTCTTTCCAGGATTGTAGAGAAGTTGGGCCGGTGCTCGGGACAGTGTTGCCAACACTGGGTCATGATCCGATAGCTACATACATAGTAACAGACACATTTCAGATCTATTGTTTAAGCTATTTTGTTATATGAACCATCTTATAAATAAGTCACGGTATTATCATACCAAAGAGACAAAATAAGCAGAGAAAACTTTAGAGGGTTCCAACAATTGAACATTAAAGGTAGTAGACAACGCAGAATCTGTGCCATTTTCTCTAAAGTCATCCCTGAAATCATCCCAGCTGTGCCCTGCTTCAACTTTACAACCAGGCTCATCTCATTTCCTGTCAGTACTACTCACACAGGCCCCGGACAGCTCTTGGGAGGATCCATTCTGCCTCCACTGGTGACAAACTCCAGCACCTCTTGGTTGGTTTTACAAGGATACGGCATGAAACCCAGAGAGAGGATCTCCCACAGCAGCACTCCGAATGACCTGCAGGGGGAGAGCCAGATCAACGACTGAGTTGATCCTTGCTCATGTTTCTCAGAGTTTACCAGAATCAATCTGTAAGCACTGCCTCGGCTTATAACATTTATAAAAAAAGCTAATTATTATTTAAATGATAATGCTTACTAGATATTCTTACTTTGTTCGGTACTGATTCTCCAAGTTTTTTTAACTATAATATGTATCTATATTATAGATTAGAACGTCCCAGATGGTGAACTGTGATGCTTCAACACAGTTTACATTTTCCCACAGTTGTTCCCAGTTTGTGGTAACTGGAGCGAGCGAAAGCCACACATGTTTGTTTTTATTTGTTCTGCTGGAAAATAACTTATTTTCTAAAGTACTTCAAGTGTGAAGGAAGAATGTACCTCAACAGAGTTTAACGATAATTATCTGTGGTCAAATTGTATCCTGCACATATTCCCACCACCAGTCTGACTCTGAGTTTTATGGACAGCTGAACTGTATAAATCTGTCATCCCACCATAAAAGACGTGAGCATGATCTGTAAACAAACATTTCTTCCAGTCTTCAAAAGTTACATTTTGACGTTGTTTGGCCCATGCTAAGTGTTCAACTTCCTTTGTCATTGTAAAAGGGGTTTGGATACTGATCCTCACTGCGTTCTTTCTCCAGTTGGCTCTGTGTCTTGAATACAGATTCTGTTGCCGTCTTGTTCACTTCATACAGATGTGTGGTTTTGTTTCGGAGTACAATGACTTCAATCTCTCCAGCTGGTGTTGTACTGACTGCATGGATGCTTTTTAAATTAGCGGCAATTAAGCGCTGGGATACTTATCAGAACAATTTGGATTTGACATTAGTAGCAATGAGAACAAAACCCCCATTTTTAAAAAACGATATTCAGCATTTTTCAAAGATTTACACATTTGTGTCAGTTTAAAGTAACATACTTTTTAATAAGAGGTCTCAAGCTGAGTTAAAAGGACACAGTGATTGAAAACCTCTTTGTGGATAAATACTTACTGCTGTATACAGTATAATGTGTGCCTCATATGCATACCATGTATCAGTCTTGCAGGTGAAGACTCCCTCCATGAAGGCCTCTGGTGGCATCCATTTGACTGGCAGCATGGCTCGGCCACCTTTCCGGTAATAGCTGGCTCTGAGAAACAAAAGAAAAATGTGATTTGGAATGTCCATTTATCATCAGAAGAGAAGGTAAATACCTCAAGGCCATGAACTCTGTAAAGTAAATTCTGAATCTGGCTCCGTGGAGCATAATGAGATAGCTTTCCAACTGGTCCCCCATGTACCACATCAACCCAGTGCTGCCCAGACTCCTTCTCCAATGGGAGACATCATCGTAAGTCATCCTGTGTGCTTTGTGCTGCCATGCAGTGCGTGATGATGCAAATTCAGCATACAAACCTGTATATGTCTCGTGCCATGCCAAAATCGCCAATTTTGGCCACTCGGTCTGGTCCAGGGCAGGTAAGCAGGCAATTTCTAGCAGCAATGTCTCTGAAAATCACAGGATCTGTTACTAAATGTAGCTTCATGATGGCACTTAACTCTCCAAACCCACCTAAATAATGCACTGCATGATAAACCCGTAGTTTATTGTTTTTAAATCATTGAAAGAGGATTGATATAAAGATGGGCATAAACCAGTTACATTCACCTAAAAGTCGACATGTTTCCTGCTGCAAAAAAAAGTTGCAAGTAAACAAGGTCCACTTCAATCTATCAAATCTGTGGCTGACAAAAAATAGTAAGCTAAATGCTAAAATACTCATTCTAGGGTTTTTGATGGTATAGAAGGGGCATTCTTACAGCCCATAGCACTTTATTTTTGGGTTGTTTAAAAGGAGCAGTAATATCTGGGGGCAGATCTGAACCTGTGTATGAAGTGGTTCTCCTCCAGGTAGCGACAGCCGAAGGCGATGTCTCTGGCCATCTGCAGCAGCTCCCGCATGGTGAGAGTAGAGGTCTGGCCCTGGATACAGCACAGCTCAATTTAGTTGGCAACAAAAACACACACACACACACACACAACTCAGATACACAGAGAAAAGGTGGAGTCCAGACGTACAGCCCGTGGCCTGTTCTGTCTCAGGAAGCTCTTCATGTCTCCTCCCGTCATCAGCTCCAGCAGGATGAAACGAGGCAGGATGTTCAGACTGACGCCGATGCAGCGCACAATGTTGTCGTGGCTGAACTTGCTGCGTGGACAAACCGTGATAAACACTCAGGTTAGTTAGCAGGCTTGTAATTGTGTTTGTTAATCATGTACAAAAATCGGTTGCTATTGCTGGTAGTTCGACTCTTTAAAAAGTGTCGCACTAGGGGATCAGTGGTGTGCAGTGTTTTAACTCAGTGGTGGTACCAGGTAGGAGTGGTTCTAGTGGCACCTATCTCCTGTGTTATGGTTAGTTAGGGAGCTCAGTATTGTTTTTCTGTTCGTTTCTGTAGGCCAGTTGAACTTCTTATTTTCTAGTTAGCATGGGGGTTTTGTTTATTTTGGCCTTCTAGAGACCTTGACGTCCCTGCTTCCATTTATTTCTGTTAATCATTACTTTGTCAAAAGATGTTACTTATTGTTGCCCCTTAAGTGTTCCAGCTACCTTATCCTGTTATTTTGTTTCAACTTTTACCAAGG
This sequence comes from Pholis gunnellus, assembly GCF_910591455.1. Classification (NCBI taxonomy): domain Eukaryota; kingdom Metazoa; phylum Chordata; class Actinopteri; order Perciformes; family Pholidae; genus Pholis; species Pholis gunnellus. The sequence goes on along the minus strand of NC_136542.1, from coordinate 11,401,328 downwards.
TTTTTTTACAACTAGTTATGTTACTTCATGTGTACCCCTAAGCACATTAAATAGGCCATAACAGTAACAATATGTCTCTCTCTCTCTCTCTCTCTCTCTCTCTCTCTCTCTCTCTCTCTCTCTCTCTCTCTCTCTCTCTCTCTCTCTCTCTCTCTCTCTCTCTCTCTCTCTCTCTCTCTCTCTCTCTCTCTCTCTCTCTCTCTCTCTCTCTCCAGCCAGTTGATGGCTGATGCTGATGATGTGAGAACACTGCTGCCTCACACGCACAGGTGTTCTGTAAGAAGGATGTATCGAGTGAATCAATGTGTGAACTGCAGTATGGTGCACCTCATAATCAGGGCCTCCATCAGGAAATCCATTTCATCCTGTTCCGAGCAGATTTCTGGAAGAGTCTGTGGAGCAGAAAGAATCAGAGAAGCTGCGATTGTCAAGAGGCAAGATATCAATAGACCTAATCAGCAGACTATTGAAAAGGCAAACTCATGTGAAGATCACTCAGCTGTTTCTTTTTTAACCGTGTGTAGTTTTTAAGTCAAGTGATCTGAGGTCATCCAATCCTTCCGTGCAGACATTGCCGTATGTTTTGCATTATAAAGATTTTTTACACAAACTACCTTACGACATGTTTATATGATGTAGTAAGTAAAGCAAATAACCCTTCTCTAAACAATCGCATTACATTTTCCTTCATGCGTGTGTGACCTTTAGATCCAAAAGGTTGGAGGCACCCCTGTGGGATGTTGATTACAGTATATGTAATGAACACAACTCCCCTTGAGATGCTATCATCTGACACTTGGGTGCAATTTGTCCTCGTATGCCTTACAAAGTGCAAGCTGACCTTTATGGCCACCTGCAGGGGGCTGTTATCGCTGCTCATCCCCAGAACTTGTCCTTCATAGACTTCACCGAATGCACCATGGCCGAGAGCCCTGACAAAAAAAAAGATGAAAAATTGAAGCGAAGCAATCAGTAAATATATGTACTCTCCGTAAGGGCATCGGCCCGGAGAGCCATCAGAACCTCAAAAGGACAATTTGACATTGTGTCAGGGTATGCTGTACCTGAGAAGTGTTATGTTCTTGCGTGGTACTTCTTTCAGTTCATTGAGTGAGGCGGCCTTCCCTGCAAAGCAGTAGTTGGGGTTGTAGTCTGTCATGATGGTGGAGGAGCGGATCTTGCTCAGCTTGTACTCTGGACTCTGCAGATGCCCCCTCACTGCATGCAGGTCGTTCTTCCTGCGGTACCACACTGAAGACGGAGACAAAACCAGCTTCTTTTACTTCAAAGTCTCAGAACCTTTTTTTTTTTTTTTTTAAATCACAACACTAACTGGACCCCATACTTGCATTTGAGTTGTAGAAACAACTTCCTGACCATCTGCTGACTGTAGAAGCAGTAACACAAGGAGGGGTCGAGCCGCATCTCAGTACTGATGCTTATCAATGTAAAAACAACATCCTCAGGGCCAGCGGGGGAAAAAGTGAGTCTGTTCGTAAAAGAGTTGGTTGACAGACACTTTGATGTGGAAAATTGGTGTTCACCTTTAAGAAGACAAATCCCACACACCGCTAACTTCAGATAACTGTGTAAATGACCAGCGCACACCTGATGAACACCACTTTTGTGAGAAACATAAATTTGTATAATTAACGCCATTATATAAACCTACATGTTAAGATGAATGTAAAGAACCATCCTTCTGTCTTTGCCAATATTAGGGCACTGTCTAAAGACACACTCTCTTCATAGGGCCTGACGCGCTAAGGCACCCTAAATAAGTAAGCTAGCCATGAGGTGCCTGGTTACTCTCAACGACCTTATTATATAGAGACAAATTTACCTCCAATTGGTTCCTAATTTAAGTCGTTTTGCAGCTTCAGATGTTCATATTGATACTGAAGTGTTATACAATAGCACCAATAGCTAATTTTGAATTATATTATAATTCAAATTGCAGAGTCAAACAAGATAATGTCAACATATCTACGATGGGTAATTTATGTAGGATTTTCTAATGTAAAAATGCCTCAAAAGAATGAAACCTTTAGTGAAAAACAGGTTTGGATAACAGCACACTCCTTCAACAGGTCTGGCCCACTCACAAATTGTGTTCATACCAAGGAGAAAATTCAAAATACGAGACAATTGGAGAGCGCGGCAAGTTCTCCTGAATCACTCGTAGCCACTTCAGAACAAATCTGTTCATACGAGTGGTTCTTGCATGAGGCCCAATGATTTGCAGGATGCATGTGGGATGTCCTCTCCTTGGTTACTGCTCCTAGACTGTCTGTGCCAGTGAGTTTGGACTCACCCGCCATGGAGGCAGCCCACATCCCCGATGCAGGTTGGTAGTCTGCCAGGGAGGGGGGGCGTTGCGTGCAGGTAAGAGGTGTCGTAGAGCCATCGCCCGGTGCAGATGCTAGGGACTCAGGGGGGTTGGGATGAGGGGTGGGTTTGAGGAGGAGGAGGAGGAGGGAACGGAGGAGGAGATGGGGCGCCCAGGGAACAGACTACCTCCCTGCATGGGGGAGAGCTCAGGTGAAGAGACACTGTTAACCTGAAAGCGTGTGCGTAGGTGTGCTTTTTGCAACGGAAAGCAACATGTATGTATTTGCACAAATGTTAAGTTTCGTTTTAGTATTTGATTTATTCACTTGCAAATTCACACAATCACACTCAGTGCAGTTAGTGAGGAAGTCACACTTAATAGCTCATCCATTTTTTTCATTACAAAAAGCACTTTGTCTGGTTATTACAGGAGTCATGCAGTTTCACTCCACTTCTATTTGTTTATAACTATTAATTAGCAAAACAACCATCTCATCTGCAATTAATATCCATCTGAAAATACTCTGATGACAAAGAATGCATGACACAGAATGCATCTATGTTTATCTATACCCAACCATTGTAATTTTGTTTCACATACCAGCATTTACATTTATTTTCTGTCTTCTCTGCTGAAATACCATTTATCTGATGACTAATATTTGTTGGCCTGGCTCATCTTAACCCTACTTCAACTTTAATTAATTTCCCATTTTTATAAAATATTAAAGCAATACAAACATTTCCTGAAGGGACGGTGTTACTCTCAACATCCATTACTGGTATTCTTGTATACTGCTGTGAAAAAAACACTGTAGTTTTCTTCCAATGTGCATTTCACACATTCACATATGCATCTAATAACAATACATATAAAAGGTTCTGCAACTAGAACGTATTATACCAAGTGATGTGGACCTAATCCACCCAATCTAAAATAAAAAGCAAAAAAAACAGAAATGTCACTCCACAATACAACAGTGTTGTGATATCTTTTATGCAAAGTAGTGGAGCAAGATTAAAGCTCATGAAGTGTCTTAAAAAGGAAAGGCGATCCTCGAGGGGCATGAACGTGAGGTCAGTAAATTCCATATTGGTCTATTAGTTTACCTTTCCTGTGTACAAGGGAACATGATGTATCCTACAGTGGTGTTAGATTTAAGTTCACCAGATATTTAGATTTAGAATGACCTGGAAAACATTACCGTGATCTGGACTCACTGCGAATGGGGGAAAAAAAAAATCTCCATATTTCTCCTTTAATGAGTCAGATATGCTTTTTATTGATCACTTCCCTTAATAAAGGAGGATTCTTGTACTAGTTTGGTCAAAACCCCAAACTGCTCTTTTCATGGAGCCTGGTTGTCTTGTCAGACAGCGTACAAGCCCAGAGAGGTGAAAATGGGATTGATATTTTACAGGAAGTCAGTGCTGTGCAGATTTCTCCAGAGGCCCACACACACAAAGCTTAAATTCACCAAGACTGAATGTGAGGAAGAAAGAGCGAGTCCTCCACTGTCAAGCTTTACTTATTCAGCACTTTCAGTGAGGTTATCGAGAGGACGAGAGAGAGGGAATCTTCTGTACTCAAACATCTTAAACACCTTTCGTGGAGGATTAGTGGTGCACCAACATGTCAGGATTCCCTTGCTTAATATCTGCAGCAGATGGTTGTCAAAAAGGTGACAAAAGGTGCAAAAAACATGTAATTAGCTTTAAAATCCCTCACTGTCCTATATTATTGCAAAATGACTGCATATGTTGTCGTTAAAACTGCATTTATTATTAAGTGTCTGCGGTTAATAAAGCTAGTTTTACTAAACATGTCAACATTAAACAGTTGTATTGCATAGCAGCTTTTGAGACCAAGATAAATATTAATGCAACATTAGTAGCATTAGGTAACGTCAGATGACTAATTAATCTTAAATATTTAGATTGTGGTTGTCTTCTAATTCCTCAGTTGTCTCTCTTTCTCTTTCCTAGAGTGTTATTGCTACTGAGTAGTAAAATAAAACTGGTTAATTGTTAATTCCGTAATTATTCCTATTTTAAGAGCAAAGCATTTTACATGAATTCTGATTGTCAGATTGTCTCAGATTACAGAAATCGAACAAATCGAGTCATCTCTTCATTGAAAACCAACCACTCCATCACAGCGCTTTGTGTAATAGTCTTTTTCTGAGCTCAAGTCTTTTTGCTCTACCCTAATACTCGTATCGCAGAGAATCAATGCCCATGGGTTAGGATAGACTGTATGCTTCCCAAAATGACTAAAATCCAATATTTTATCACCATATTATATCGTGATTTGTTATGTTTTCTTTATGCCTCATAATCATTGTTTCTTCAGGTTGTTTTTTTTTTACCAGCCATTGAATCATAACACCTGACATTTTCTGCTGTCTTCTCTAACTCATCAGTACACATCTCCAGCTGGGAAACTTCCTTGTTTAATGTCAAACCTTTCCGCTTGTTGTTTTTATAGCCAATACTGTATTTTTATATCAAAATCAATGTCATATACAGTGAGATGTTTACAGTACATCTCTACCGTATCGTGCTTCCATGAAATAAATTGTAGTGTGGGCAATAAATACATAATCTCACTTCTCATCTGCCGTACAATCTTATTTCACACTTTGTGGCACGAAAAACAGAAAGCAAAAAAGGTGAGTCACCTGAAATAATGCTTGTAATAAATGTGTCCAGAAGTGCTGAGCACATGTAATTCGGAGCCCTATCTTCTCCACAGCCCCTTTGATCATCCAACACACAGCCAGAGGACGGCATTTAAACCAACACTTGTCAAGAACGTATTCCTGCTTCAGCAACATCTGGAAGCATCTGTATTTCCAGCGGCTGCTCACAGCCGGTGGAAGGTGGAGGGTACAGACTGCACACAGAACTGGATAAGTCTCTTACTGAGGATGACGCCAGTGCAGATCAGCGCAACGCCGCTCGCAATGGTGGAGACCACGACTGCCAAGATCAAAGACGTCGACATCTGGCCCTGCAGAGCCGGGCCATGAGAAGCTGCCCGGAGAGAAGGACAAAGATTCAAAAAATTAAAAAACGGCTTTAGTTTGGATTGGACAGAATTTTTAACGATTTATTGTTTGCCATTAAAATCAGCTGTTAACACATTGTGGCTTTCATACGAGAAATGAAACTAGTGTTTGTTAGAGGCAATTACGTACCTATGGTGCTGACACATGTGACGTTGTCACTGGCCAGGACTTCGTCGTCGTCGTCGCAGAGGCAGAGGATGAGGTGAGTATCCTCATCTCGTTTGCAGCTCTGTGTTTGACAGTGGCTGCAGTTCAGCTGCACCTTGATCTCACACTCGCCATGACTCTCCATGGCTACAGGGAACAGTGAACACATGGACGCAGAGAAACACAAACACCAGACACAATTTGTTAGGGAGGGTGATCGTTACAGTGCCTTGCAACACATTTCACACCCATTGGCGTTGTTCCTATTTTGTTCCCATCACAACCTCAAATTAAACTTGATTATCATTTGGATTTTATGTAGTACTACACAAAATAGTCAAAATTGGTGAAGTGAAATGAAAAACAAAGCCCCAAAACAAATCTACAAAATGAAAAAACTGTATTCACCCCATATGTCCCGAAGCCCGGAAATAAGATCTGATACCAATTACCTTCAAAAGTCACTTGATTATTTAAATAAAGTCCACCTGTGTGCAATCTGAGTGTCACATGATCTAACAGATCACCATTAAATCCATTATTTAAAAATGGAAAGAATATGTCAACAGACCTGCCAATAGAGGAACAGTACTCATGGCATGCAAAGGGAGACATTAATCAGAGAGGCAACAAAGAGACCAAAGACAACTCCGAAGGAACTGGAAACTTCACAGAGAGATTACAGTATCTGTCCATGGGACCACTTTAAGCCTTACACTCCACTGAGCTGATCTTTATGGAGGAGTTGCCAGAAAAAAAAGCCACTGCTTAAAGAAAAAAAAAAAAAAAATAATAAAACACATATGGAGTTTCCCACATACCTTTTGGCGAACTCCAAAAATGTTTTCTTATTTTTTGTCTTTGGTTTCTTTGTAGTTAAGTATTGTTCCTCTATTGGCAGGTCTGTTGTGGTGATATATTCTTTCCATTTAGTAACAATGGATTCAATGGTGATCTGTTAGTTAGATCATGTGACAGTCAGATTGAACACAGGTGGAATATTTAAATAAATCAAGTGACTTTTGAAGGTAAATGGTTTCACTAGATCTATTATAGGGGCCTTCATAGCAAAAGGGGGTGAATACAAACTATTTGACTATTTTGTGTGAGTCCACTACATAAAAACAAATAAAAATCAATAAATTCCAGGTTATAATGCAACTATAAAGGAAAAAACACCAAGGGGGGCAGTACAGTCCAACAAGGTCAGGTGATATTTTTCTTTTTTGTCAGCAAATCTCATGAAAAGACCAAACCCAACAATGAATTGAAGTATTGTTTTTGCAGCCAAAGCCTGGTTCTGTATAGCTTATTCTTGGTGCCGTAACGGCTCCCCAAACAAATGCACTATCCCGTATGAGGTGTTTTTATAAGAGTTGTTGAAATATACAGAATGTCACCAACTTTGTACTTTTATCTCTAAACACAGTACATGTTGTGCAATTATGTCTGTATTTGTGTAAAACCTGATATGTGCTTGTAATAAAAGTTTTATAATAAATTACTGTTACATGTGTTAACTAACTTTTGACCTCTAATCTTGAGTCTTGATACAAATTATGAATACAAGGAGAATATGTGTGTCATATTAAACCTCATCCATCACTTCAAGACAAGATGATTACATTAGAGAAAATTAAATACTAACATTTGATCTTTAATATCATTGTTGAGATCTCGCTTTGAATACATTTCATGTTTGAACGCTGCTGAGGCAGCCACTGTGTTTGAAAGCTTCGACTGTTAGCACACGGAGCAACAACAACAGCGTCTTTCACATGAGAATGGACGGCTGTCTGCTGGCGCCAAAGGCAACAAGCTCCATGAGGCTGTGAATTAACCAACTGCCTTCCGCTTGCTCCCGCTGAATAATGAGAATCAGATGGTAGTCTCACAAAAAAAACACCGCCACACACACACACACACACACACACACACGGTCTTTACCATGTTTAATGTTCTCTGTTCCTGGAGTGACTCTAAGCAATGATGCAAATGTCCTACATAACTCCAAAGATGTCCTTGAGTTTTCATATTACTAAGGCAAAAACAAGATGCATGGGGATAATTAACTGGCGTCTAAAACATTTTTCAGCATCTATTTTTTGAAAAGAGTGATTATAACAAAATACATACATTTTCAATTTGATGGCTTCATGTCAAAAGTAAGTTCTTGACTTTGTCTTTATTTGTCATTATTGCTGTTCTTCCTTGTCATTTTATTATCTTTTTTCTATTCATCTATTTATTCTTTTTTCTCACAGTGTTATGTTAACTTCTACTCTACTTTTCTCTATTGCAGTTTGTCAAAACATTTGTAACTGAATGTGCAGAGCTTTATTGGGGGCTTTAAATCACATCACATTGTCTTCATCTGTAGATGGTGTGTTCTGTCTTTGGTCTCTATTCTATTACTGCATCTCATGGTCTTTATTAGCAGAAGGAGTTTGCTCTCTACTCCACTTTATTAAATCATGTTCTACTCTGATCTAGTCTAGTTAACTCTACTCTATTCTATTCTACTTTGACAAAAAAAAAATCTTAATTCCAAGGACCACTCGATAGCTTTTTTTATGCTTTCAACTGCATCTCACAGTCTTCATCAGGAGATGACATTTTCTCTCTTTTCTCTCCTCTACTCCCTCTATTCCTCCTCTATTTTCACTACTCCACTCTGGCTGAGTCATGATTGAATTTATCAGCATCATTGTCTCGATAAAATGATCATATGATGTCAGCCTCACCTGCCAGAGGCTGAAGGAAAATCTCTCCCATCGGATGAATGAATGAGATTCCATTCTCACCGTCGGCTGTGATCTCATCTGTCAGCGCAGCGTCACCTCCTGTCACAAAATGTATGTTGTTTACTCTCCTATCAGTCAGTATTACAAATAACGTCAAAACCATTCTGAGCCAACTATGACAGGTCATGCTTGTCAGTTTGTACCTTAGTGACAGAAAGCTAAAAGATTGTGAGATACGATTGGAGTGATTTAGCTGTTCAGTTGTGTAATTTCAGTTACGAGTCGACTGCTGATAGCAACCAGACAGGCAAGACATTATGCTTTAGACTGAAGCACCCATCAACTGTCTCTTAAAGAGAAAGTTATGCCAATATTCTTTAAGGTGTTTAGGCGTGCCTGGGATGAAATGTCAGGAGGCAGCGAGACAAAAGAATAGACATAAACGTGATTTGGGTTTTAAGTGCAGGAGTTAGAAATAGAAATGCAATGTTGTTTGAGGGTAGCGGAAAGGACGATGTTACCTCTGTAACCTCCTCCACCGCCTCCAGCTGTGCAGGCCCCACCTCCACCTCCAAATCCCCCAAAGGTTGACCAGCTGAGCTTGGACAGGGCGAGGGAACACGAGGAACCCCCCTCAGCACCCTCCACCAGAGACTTTCCCGCCTCCAGGTGGGGACTGATACTGTCTTTCCAGCCTCCACCTCCACCTTAAGGGACACAAACCCCAAACAAGCACAACATACAGTATTTTATCATATATATATCATACATATTTTGTAAGGGGAAAAAAATATGGTTAGAGCTAAGGAGAAGAGGAACAATGTTTTTAACTACTCAACTATGTTTTTTCGTGACTGTAAGATTATTTTTGCCCGTTTCATTTTCTCGTGCTGAAGGTGCAGCATCCTTTAAGGCTGGCTATGTATATGTGCAGCTACCATTCAGCCTTCTTGTAGATTGTACTGTATAGAAACTGTGTTTTTCTTTTTTTACACATTCTCTACATAACCCCGATGAAAGCCTTGCTCAAACATATTGGTGAAATAAATAATATTCTTCCTTTGTTATTTGAGCACTTTTTTGGCCGATGAAGTAGCGACAGAACACTATAAATGTGTCAACAAGACAAGCTAAGATACCCCGGTGACATCACTTAAGTAAAATATATAGACGTGCGCTCCTCCTGAGCCCACAGTGGCTGACCGTTGCCATGTCAGTGTCATTGGCTCTACTCAGCTGTAATCTTAAACAGATATGTGCATATGAATACAGAATCTGTTGGCATTGGAAGCATCTGGTATTTGTTTCAAGTCCAAGTAGTATTGGCCCTTGGACAATAAATATAAGGAAGGCAAGATTTTCCAAGGAAAGAGTTCAGTCTTGTTGAGATTAAGTTTGACAAGGTGCGGATTTGAGTGAAGCATTGGAGACAAACAGCATGGAAACCCGTGGAGACAGTCAGCAAAAGTTCATGTTCTGTTTTTGCTTTGTTGTGGTGTGTCATTTTTCTGTTGACAGGCAGTAAAAAAAAAAAAATCACATTACAACCATCCAAAGTGATGCCACTTGCAGCCACACACTTTTTGATATTCAACTTTGGGAACAGAAACAGAGACCCTTGATGAATAATCATCAAAAGAGTCGACAGGCTCATCCACCAGCTGGTCAAGGCCTCTAATCTACGCAGATGGGGGGAAAAAAAAAAGTCACATGTCCAGCAGGAGCCTTAACAAATTCTGCAATGCAATGCATGATAATGTGTGACGGCAGGATGACCCGTTGCACCAGTTCAACACACGGCTCCACCACACACACACACACACACAAATGCACAACCACATCCACACACTACTAAGAGCTGCATATTTCTCCTGACACTCAGATCTCTATCTAAACAAACCCACAGAGGTTTCAATAAGATGAGCTGATGGACGGTCTGTGTTGAGACTTTGTCGGTCAGAGAGGATTTACCGAGAACGTTCCAGCAGACATTTCCAAGAGCGAAGAGCGACCTCTCTACCATATATGTCTCGCTGCAACCTGTCAGGAAACTAAAAATACGATCCAGATAGATCACATTATCCACAGAACAAACACATCCTGCTGTGTGAGAGCATGCATGCCAATGTGTGCTGCTTCAAGTGTGTGTGCGTGAGAACAAACAAATCCTCTCGTGGCCTTCAACCAACATGTCTCTGTCTTTGTCAGAAATAAACATTCCTTAGAGGCTCATAGCACTCTGTCAACCTGCGATCCTTCATCGTGTCACAATGGTTTTAAAAAATATTCTGAGGAGACAAGTTAGTCATCACCTTTGTTATACAGGGTTTTTTTCTGAAAAGTGTAATTCTTGCTGATCCTAAGGCCCATTTCATCACAAAGCTCAGTAAAATTTCCTGAAAAGTTAAATTAATACCAGCTTTCAGTACGATAGCGTCCATGGCTCGAGTACAGAATACAAAACATTGTTGTTACTCCAAATTAGTCACAGACTTCACTGTCAAAAGTTTTAATTGAAACTGGTTTTGATTAAAGAAATAGCCTCTATGATTACCGTTGACTGCTCGTACTGTGGATTATCCAGCATAACAGGAACTCCTATTCTGGAAAGATATTTATTTCAACGTTGTGAGCGCCACAAATACAAATTCCACTCAGCCTCATTGTATTAAGGTGGAGGGAGGAATCTCAACGTCAGATACGTCACAACCGGAGCAAATAAAACTGAGTTAGTTGTGTCAACCCTTTAAACAAACAGTATATCGCACTGGTAGTAGGAAGGCCTATAATATAGTACCTGCAGCACCAGTTAGACCGTTGGTGCTGGGAGCTATGGTGCTGTTTTCATACTGCTCCAGTGGTATCTGGTCCAGACTGGACTCTGGGTCCTCCAGGTAAGCATTTCCTCCTCCACCAGCCGCAATCAGCAAGGGAACCAGCTCACCTCCCTCCATCTGACAAGACAGCATCACCACAAAGCTCACTCATGTCAGGCATTTACAACTATGTGCATGCTCGGTGGTGCACATGAGAACAGTTACAGCTAAAAAGCAAGTTTTGAAAAAGCATCAGTCTCAGCAGTAAAGCAAATTTCACATGACACCCAGGAAACCCACAATTTATTACAGATGGGAGATCATCATAAAAAGGAACAAGTGAACATTGTTATTGTTCCAATTTTATGATAAAACAGCTTTCCAACCACCAGTGTGTTTCCAATCTACATATATTTAAACCTGTGGATTAGTGAGACACTGCTGAACTGTTTCAATGTGCCTACAGACATTGAACTGTACACTTAATCCTCACAAGGTATCAAACAAACCCACAGAAAGGACACACAATACGGAAACAGCCATCTTCTTTCACCTTAAAGATGTAGGTGGCTCCCCCTCCTCCGCCTCCTCCCCCAGCCCACTCTGCACCGGTCTCTCCCCTGAGTTTGTCTTCAATCACTGACGACTCTCCCAAGCAGATCCTCTGGGTGTGGGGATTTCTCTACACCACGGGGGAAAGGGAGATTTGAGTTTCAGAGGAAGAAGCTATCTTCACAAAAGTATGAATCCAGCAGGCAAAAGATATCCCAGAGGGTAACTTTAAAAAACCCTTCCAGCGTGAACTAGAGTTCACCCTACCCCAGGGCACGCATCCTCTCCCTGGTGGCCCACCAAGATGTAAAGTATATCTCCTTTCTCCAGAGGAAATATGGCAGATATGAAGACCCCATGGTTGCGTTTGTTGTGGTTTTTGGCTCCTTTCCCTCCTGCAGCCCCGTAAGCAGAGATCCTAAGGAATATCAATGAACCACAAGGGGTTTAAATACAGGGACTGAAGGAAATTGCTTTCTGGCTCAGGTCCCACAGTATACCACACACTAGATGGATAGACTGCAATACACGTCAATTAAAGCATACAAAATAGGAGACACAGTCACCTGTTGTTTTATAAAGATTACCTCTTACAAACAGACACACTGTGTTGATATTGGCATGAAGCAAGCTGTGTGTAGTCTAACTGAAGTAATTCAACACCCTCTAAATCCTATGATTAATCCTGCCACTTTTCTGTTCCCTCGTTTTGTGTCGTGAGTGTGATGATGAGGTCCCATGACTTGCTGTGCAGACAATCAAATTGCTTGAAGTTCTGATCTGGCAGGACAACAATCAATTACACTGAGCATGGCCAGAACAATTTAGATCCCAAGCACGTAGGCAGACACACCACCAAATTGTCTCTTCAATGACCAAGCTCCTAAAATGCACTATGAACGACACTAACAATGTAATAAGTGTAAACATCACTGCTCTTACAGGACAAGTCTGGCTAGATTTTAGTTATTTTCAACAATTCTGAAAAGATCAAAACCGACAATGCTTCCAGACTTCCCTTCCCCGTCTGTGACTCTCACCCTCAAGTTCATTAGTTGTAAATTCATATTTTTTTTCTTTTAAATGGGTCACAAACTACACATTTTCATTCTTTAAAAAAAGGCTTGGTAAACCCCTATAACACCTGGGCACTGCGTTACTCGAACAGAAGTAGATCGTGCGTTACCTGGAAACTTTTCAGCTGCAGGTTTTGTGCCTATACCGAGTATTTACAGCAGCAAGCCAGCGTGTGCGGATTGACATTGATAAACTAGGGTGGCTTCACTGTAATGTAATCAAATGTAAGAGAGTGCAACTGTGTGGCTCATTTCTGTGTTTGTGGACAACAATACAGGTCTACAGCATAACAGCATGTCAGGCTTTGACCCCACAAGCAATATTTGTTAGTAGGAGTCACTGTCGTCTTTGGTCTTTTAACGTGATTTGTTGACAGTTAGAAAAATATAGACTATCCCCAGACTACTAACACTTGAACAAATAACTGATCTTCGACCTTAAAGCTCAGGTAGACGAGCGTTAAACCATCCCCTCACTTACAGGTATCTGTTAGTAGCAGGAACCCTCCACATTTGGACTCCTTTCAATGGATCTTCCTTCCCCACTGTAACATTGACATTTTTGTTCCTGTAGGTACTGTCACACTGGGCCTGGGTTGGGCCGTGGGGACCACTGGCACCACATGAGTTAAACCACCATGTCATCAAAGAAACCTCTAGAAAAATGGAGACAAAGGAAAGACACACTGTCATGAGCTGGTGAAAGGTAGAACTGAGAATTGTTGCGTGAGTCGGTTAAATTAATTAAGGAGCTGTGTATTCATTTGGAAAGAAATAACAAAAACACAAGAAAAATTGGACCGAACTATGTGAGACTAAGATAAACAGTTGAACATTGAAGAACAGAAACAAACACAACATATAGGAGTCACTGGAAATTGGTTTAACCACCTGGCATGTGTGTATTGTGGAATAAAAGCTTCTGGTCAGCTGATATGGTAGATAAACATGCAATCATCGAGGGGAAAATTGCGAGAGTACAATCCACCACTTGGTATGTAAATTCTGCATGCTGCATTAAAAGCCACATGAGGGAGGCTTTGGAAATCCACAAGGTACCTGAGGCTGAAGGCTCTGGAAGGGGGCTTAAGAAATCCTCCAAGTGAGCCAATGGCAGGAGCGAGTTCAGATCTGAGGAGAAGCAGGAGGCCAGAGAAGGTGTGGGGAGAAAGAGAGACAATGAGTCACAGTAAAACATGTGCATCTCATTGAAGCATCAATCGAAATCAGACAGGAAGCAGCACTGATCAGAGGATATGAGAACAATTCAAAGATGGGTATTTTGGATGAACATGCACCCATTTCCTGAGAATGATTCCTGAGCAGGAAAACATCATGAAAACATTTCTCCATCAGCCCTCTTCATCCACTATCTAGCATCCAAATGGTGAATTTTGTCCATTTCCATGCTTTCACAAAATAGAAGTTACAGTTTTTACAGGATAGCGCCGTTCGCAATTTGTCCAACCCCCGTTTTACTTTTACAACAACAGTCTCCTTGGTCTTGCTTCAACACTATAAAAGCATACAAGCCTCTCTTGCACGACGAGATCCCAAAGAGCGGTCAAAAATGACATAGGGAGAAACATTAAGCTAAGTTATGGCTTACTAAAGTTTCTCTGGGGTCCTGAATTGATACCAGTTAGGAAACGTTCCAATCTTGTCCAGCTGGAGCTGAGCAACAACCGATATACCGCTGCGAACACGGTCGCTCCCCGCAGGTTTTAAACAACCCTACCCTTAATTCACACAGACACAAAACAGTCAAATTTCACATCTGTGTTTTAACTCTAGTGCCATGTTTAGTAATAAAATTCACCTTGGGAACATTTGAATAGAGCAAAAAGAGGTCGTTTAAACGTCCTTTCACATTATTGTGAGAATATTTTCTTGTCGTATTGCAGTACATTTGCAACAAAGCATTACAAATCGACTACTCTCACGTTAAAAACAATCAGCGTCAATTAGTCTCGACAACAGGCTCAACAATTTCGGCGCTTTTTAAAATGTATAATTAAAAGTGATGTTTTAGATCTACATCTAGAGGAAGACAGTCACACATGACTCAGCAACAACAGTTGAACAGGAACATTGAGATAAAAGTTACCACCGGTAATATATGGCAGTCCAAAGTATGACTGTAAGGGCCAAACTTGCATTTTATTTTTCATGAATTCAACCTTCCATTGGTGCAGCATGAGAAATACAGTGATATGTCTTCTTACAAATGTTGCAGACTGACTTTACGAAAGAGAAACCAGCAGTAACTGAATGTTTACTTCCCCTTTGTCTTAAACTAAATATAACTTTATTTTTGGTATTGGTTTTACAGTTATTGCCACAAATATGCTGTACCACAATTAAATGTACCATTTATGTTACGGTCTGTAACATTTTTGAATGGCATGTTAGCAACAGCTTACCTGTGTCGAAGCAGGAAGCTCCAATTGCAATGTCATCGAGAGCAACATCAGCATTAGAGCCTTTTGCCCACACAGCTGTCACCTTAACGTGGAACCTGGAGCAAAGCACATACCACTTGTGCATTTAGAGGATTACAGTTTTTGTCTTCGTGTGAAAGGCAACGGAAATTCAATCCCAATACATGTACAACAGTTTATAGTGAATAATAACTAACATCTTGAAAATTATAAATTCTTTAGACGAAAGCAGCAATTTTCCTCTTTCTCATCTTCAATCTAAAGCACAGATTTTGTCAATAAAGGTCTGTTTTTGAATGACGAGGAAAAAGAGGTGGGTACAGTTGAATGATAAAGGTAACCTTTATATACACAAGAGAACATGCCTGGATTCTTTACTCCAGCATGACAGAGTTACATAATCATCTGCATCTCTACCCTTTTTTTTGTATTTCACTTCACGCACCCATGATGAAGGCCAGTCAGTTGCAGGGCAACATCTTCCCAGTCGTCTGTCCACTGATCAGTTCTCTCCCAGACCAGTGGAGCGGTTGTAGTCCCATCCTCCTCTATAGCCACCAGCAATGTCCCATTAAAGTCCCCATGAAGGTACAGAGAGAAACGCATCTGTATGGGAAAACAGTTAGCATATTGACAAAATCTTTTGTTGCCAAAGAGCAGTCTCCCAAGTAGAAGGTAACACAATTATATCAACACAACTGGTAAAAAGTGTAAATAACTGACCTGACATGCAGTAGTAGAGACTGGGGGAGAAAAAGACGAGCTCTGAATGGATGCCTCTCGGAGGGAATTGCTCTCTCTCACCTGCAGAAACAGGAAGTGCCCTGGGGGCGCACAATAAATGTGACACAGCAGAACGCTAACCAGCTCATGAAACAAACATATCAAAATGATGGGCATCAGAGATACAGTAAAAGTTTGGAATGTTATTCTATTCTTTAAAGCCAGACAAATGTTTTGTTGCAAGATGAAAACCATCTGCCTATAAAATAAAAAGCTTTTATATTCTGCCCTCTTATCACAAATATGTTCTGCAGCTGGATTTTAAATAATCCATATGAACTCTTCATGCGGTGGAACTTCATATGGTAGTAATCTAACAAGGCATTCCTATTACCATATGGGTCGACAACGATCAACAAATACATACATACATACATAAATGAAAAGCCTGTTTGAGAACATAAAAATGTAGTTTCTACACTAAGCAAACACACACTCAGCCAACCTGGTGTTCTCTGCAGAGTGACACCCTGCATGTCTTCTTTCTCCAGAAGGTCGTCTCCAGCTACTCTTCTCCAGGCCGTGTGCTGGTTGGACACGGACCAACCACATGCATCCTGTTCAAATGAACAGTGAGAGCCAAATGGAAGAGCACCTGGGGAGGAGGAACACCGTTATCATATTTCACATAAACAGAGATCATAGCTGCTAAAATAATAATAATACTTTCCCTTGATCCCTCTTTTCTCAAAGCAAGAATGTCATCTTGGAGAAACCAGCTAAGCACTCAAACTTCAAAAAGAGGGGTTCCATGATTGAATTTGTGTTTGTCTGCGCGACTGGACATGTTTCTTTTACTCTCCACACTTTATAGTGTCTGTACTCTATGATGCATGTTACACTGTATCTGCAGGTAAGGGTGTCCTGACCTCTCCCAGACTATGAAATATGCTTGTTTAGCATCTGTAAGGGGCTGAGCGGCAGGGTAGTTGCTGGAATCGACATTCCAGCCAGAAGGCTCCACCCACTCCTTCGGGAGAGCATTGAGATCTGATCCTGATCTCCTCAGGGAGATGAACAAAGGTCAAGCAGGGAAACTGATCAGAGAGAACATGCTGCAGGAGGAGGAGTGGCTTCTCCCTAAGATCTCCAGGGTGGAGAAAGTTGAGCCCGGTAAGTCGGCTTGCGGCCCGGCTGAAATAGTATATATTTTCTAGTTTGGTGATAGAGCTCTGGACTGAGCTAGGTTTGTTTGTGTTTCTTGAAGTTTGTTTAATTAAAAACCTGCAGAACTGCTTCTGATTGCTGCGCTGCCACTAATTGCTATGTCCTCCGTACTGTCCTGTTACACATCTTACGGTCACATAAGACGATTGGTAACAATTTCATCTCTTTGCATCCAGTACAAAAAAAAGCTTATCAAGCTAAACATGATAAATTAACCAACTTCAAAGTTTAAACCTGCCTTCAAACAACTCTAAAATTCTCTTGTTTATTGGCTGGCAGTAGTTGCCAATACACCCAAGAGTCACTGGGTAACATATTTTAAGTTCCAACATCACTATAAAGGGCAGGAATTTTGAGCCACAGCGAGATGCTGTAGCTCAAAGCCTCTTATGGGAAATATGTTTATTTACTTGCTTTCTAAAAGCAAGATGAGAAGGCACTCACACAGACACATCTTTTACTTTTGAATGTTGTTTTCACATTTCCACTCTCCCAATCAGTCCAATGGTGCAGATACAAATCTAATTAAAAATGTTTTGCCATCACACAAGGGGAAACTGCATAAGTGCCTTTTCAAGTGCCACTAATAGAAATTGAAGGCCACGATTTCCCTCCAAACAGCACCCTACTCATGCATGCTGTGATTTAACAAAAATCTCACCACAGATGAATCCCTCGTCCTCCCCTAAAGGACAGTCCGTGTGGAAGTTGCACACTTGGCTCTGGTCGATGCATCCTCCCGAATTTTCACAGTAGAAAGATTCCCCACAAGCCGCTTCCAGTCCGATGACCTGGTGTTCTGCATCCCAGCAACCACACAACAATTATACAGCAATACTACACATCACGGAGAACTAAGGATATTTAGCTATTTAACCCTGAAGTTGTGAATGTTTGTTTCTTTAAAGGATTAGTTGGATATTTGAGTAAATACGCTTATTCGCTTTTATGTTGAGGGTTAAATGAGAAGAATCAAGATGAACACCAGCTAACTTAGCTTAGCTCAAAGACTGGGATCAAGGGGAAACAGCTAGCCTGACTCTGCCCAAAGGCAACAAAATATGACTACTAGCACCTCTTAAGCTCACCAATTAACACATATCTCATTAGTTCAATTGGTACAAAACTGAGCCTAAAAAGGTCTCAGTCCCCTTCAGAGTGTTCGTTTGTGGTTTAAAAGCAAACGAACCAACCACAGGGTTTTTTTTTTTAAAGCAGCCATGTGATTTAGAATGCTAATAAATCCATTTGTTGATCGTGAAGTCTGTTCAGGAAACAACCATATTGAGCTGTTTTTAAGGCCATGTATATAAGCAAGTCAGTGCAGGTATTTTCCCTGATTAATAGGGCAAAAGTTGGTAAAACTGCTGTGCTTGTTTACAACTCTGTACTTTGTCATTTCATTAAGTGTGTGACAGCGATCAGTAATATGCCTCATGCGTGTGTCAGTGTGCTCCCCGACGTTCGCACCACTCATCTGGAAGCAGTAAATGATAGCTTTATAGAACATGATGAACTCACCTGATTCACAGTCTATGAGCTCCAGAGAGTCCAGAGCCAGGGTGCCTCCATCTTCCCTCAAACAGGAAGTGTAGAGCAGAATCACCTGAAAGGGCTCGTCCACCTGACCAATCACAGTCTCCAGGACCTCCCAGTCAGCCCTACAGCAACCAATCAGAGACATTTATTTTGAAGTCAAGTGAAGGAATTCACAACTTCCTTCTTTTATCATTGGCTTGTTTGGATATCTTTCAAGATACCGCATTAAAAACAATCAGCAATTAAAAGTGTGCAAAAAAATAAAATAAAATATAGATATATATATATTTCTTTATTGATGTTTATGTTATAAATATCACGGCATTCTTGGTGAAGCAGGCCTTAGCAGTAACAAACAATATTGAAAAAACTTTCCATGTTTACAATGCATTTTAAAAGACAAAATAGAACCTCTATCTATCCGTTTGGTCAACTAAGGGAAGTTGTGGTGACTGTGGGCTGTTTCCTTCACATCCATTGAAACTAATTAACACCTTTCGGGCCAAAGTCAGCATATCATATGAAACACTCTAGAAATATTTTTTGTCCCACTTAAACCCTCTGCTGTCTTCAAGATCAGTCAATGTCAAATATCTTTCAGTTTGCACAACATTTTTGAAAGCTGCATTGTATATCAGTTTGCGACCTGCTTCTTTTGCCGTTTTTATTTTCACATTGTTACCTTTTAGGGCACCACAGGGTACCTGTACACAGTACAATCCAAACTTGTGCAAAGCTGAGCTGGACACAGCAGTTCTGCACTTGCAACGTTGTGACTACAGCGACCATCATAGAGCACAGTTCCACTAAAGATTTTTTTTTTTTTATCTCATAATACGACCCTCCATCTCTCTGAGCCCATCTGTAAAAATAGACCCATGGTATCATAGCTTAATAAAACAAATTGTACATTTAGTTGAGTGGGTGATGTTTCACTGTCGGGAACATTAATTACAATAAATATAATGCTTATAATCTAATTTAAGCCTTTGTTTAGCAGGAAAAAGGTTAATACTGTTGCTTAATTACTAAAACAGTCAGTACAGCCAAAGTACACACAGCAACACAGTAAAGCTTTTGTCACATCAGATGGGAACTGTGTTTTAAATGGAGAGTGCGTCTAGAAATTACATCTATAGCTAAGCATGTAATGAATAGTGGGCTGAATAAATGAAACCACTCTCTCTGTGCCTAATAATGGAATTGCTCTGTCCATTATTGCACAGACACTAACAAAGCCAATGCACGACCATGCTCATCCATTTCTCTTCTGTCCTAACCAATTATATATAAATTCATTTCCAGAGTCTGCATCGAGACACATGAATGCTTTTAGCTGCTCTAAAGACGGCTGTACTTCAGCATTAGATCAATAGGAAATACCTGTCCCCATTTCCCAAACAATACACAGGGGACCGCTGGCCCCACACGGTCACAATTCTACAGTTGTCCCACATGACAGCTGAGGAACATTTTCTTTATTTAACTTTAGCTCTAAGTAAAAGAATTAGGTTCCTGTGCCCTTGCTCTGTCTGAAGGCCTGTGTCACCTTTCATTGCAGTGAATCTAAGCTCCCTTGTATTTATTTCATAGGCTGGACCTCAACTTGACAAGCACTTCAATCAGCAAAGATGCAGGGTTTTTCTTTTTGACACTAATTCAAAGGACGTGCAGTGCAGCATAATAAATAAATATCTATTCTGCACAAACGGCATTGTAGAGGTATGGAGAGCTTGCTGCGAGTGGGTTTGCTGACCTGTGTTCATCAGGTCTCCTGTGGTTGAGATCCACAGAGAGAACAGCGGAGTCTGAGTGGACTGGCTTGATCAGGAGCGTGAGGTTCCCCACCGCTGGACCGGACTCAAACAGAGCCACCTGCAAGGTGCAGTGCCTGTCGTTTCCTGGCAAGACTGGGCTGGTTAAGTAGTACTTGCATCTCCCAGAGGCTTCGGCGGTAGGGGAGGCGCTTAGGAGAAGGAAGTGCCCTAGAGTGATAAAACAGAGTAGACAGTCGTAGTATTTCATGCATGACAGTTTTATAGCCTCCCCCTAATACTGTCACTCCTGTAAATCAATTGACGGATGCTTTAACATTAGGACAAATCTCCGAATAGCCATTGGATATATCAAGCACAAAATCTAAATAAATGTCAAGGGAGATGCACAGATTCAAATGAGCAAGTCCAAAGATCCATTCACTTGATTATCTATCTGCTAAATATGTTTCATTGAAGAAAAAAGGCACGAGCAGTATCCTGAAGCACTCTTTTAATTGTATCCTTAAATGTACCTCTTGTGCACTCTTACCGTCAGAGCTTCCTGCTGAGTGATCCGTCACTGGCATCATCCCAGTCTGAGTGCTTTCTGGTTGCTGTGGCGACACCACTGACCAGTCACTGTGGTCACTGTGATCTGATAAAGTCCAGAGGCACAGTGACTCAAAGTCACAGGAGGTAACTGAAAAACAGAGAGATAAGAGAGGAGCGTATAACTTAGTGTTTGTTTGGGTAAATATTCAAAGATGTTGGGGATTCACTAAACACTACAAATAAATCTGAATAGCATCGCAGTGGTTAATGGTTAATAAAAGGGGATTTTTTTTGTCTTCCATTCAAAGAGTGGGAAAAAAGGACATGTGTCCTCTTCAGTTGCCAGAAATGTATATTTACTCCTTGTGTTTACTTTATTTTCTAATTTTGACAAATTCCAAATATTATTTTGACCAATAATGCTTGTTGTAAAATGTTTTGATGTACAAAAACATGATTATTTAACAATGATTACATCTAAAAACATGATTATTTAACAGACTAAATCTTAACCAACAAACATTTTTGTTTCCCCTTTCTGTTATATGAAAAACATGTTTTTAGTTTGTTTTCCTGGGATAATGAGAAATGTATTCAATGACCTCAACATAAAAAAATGATTTTGTGAGAGTATGAAGTCTTTCAAAAGTAAATGCCCTTCACCGACACAACAACACCATCTGTATGCTCCATGTGTAGTGATAGATGTACCAGATGCTTTTTATTAGAGAAGATACTGTGGTTTAAAAAAGTTGTTTTGACACTGTTACATGATGGTGTCCCGGAGTCACACCTGGATCATGACCTCCACCACGGACTAATCACTTCCTGGCCCAAATTTCCTCTAAATATAATTGCCTTTTAAAAATATTCTTAAAAGCCAAACAGACAGACTCTTTGTTCTTCGTTCAAGACATCATGTGATGGTTTGAGAGGAAACTGCCACTACAGCTAAAATGGCAAACAGCCATAGGAATCCCTCTGGGGATAAAGGACGGAAATATGAGGCACATTGTTAAATCGTTATTTCATTTCTCTCACAAATAAACTGAAATTATGCTTCCTTTAATCACAAATGACCTAACACGTGTTTTCCTGTTGTTAGCATGCTGCTTGTGAGCTGCTTTGCTCTTTTAATTTCACCATCTAACGGAGCAGCGTCACCTCAACATCCTGAATGAGGTGGATTATTGGCAATGCAATCATTCCTGACCTTTAAGGATATTTCAAATTTGCAGGTGCTGTATGTGCACTAAACATTATCAAAATGTCCTTTCTCAACTTTGCTTTACAGCCAAGCCAACTTTCACTCAGATTAATGACTACTTACATTACACTGATACAGGTTATCATTGCAAGTAATGACGTTTTCTGTTTGTGTGTGTCACACGTCGGTACATAACTCTTACCTTGGCTGTCATCCTCTGGAGGAAACAGCTGATCTGAGAAGTTCTCCTCAAGAAATCTGTCCAAAAGAGCGTGGCAGGTAGTGCTAACTGGAGAGACAGACAGACAGTGGTTACAGTACTTGTTTTGCTTATGAGGGCAGGTCATACGCAGCATTACAAACTGCTAAACAATGCATTTAACTCATTAAAATAAATTGGAAAACTGTTGAGGAAACAAATAGTTGCCAGGGTGGCGCGCCAAAGCAACTCTGTTCCAATATGTTAATACATCTGAGGAACACATCGCTGTCCAAAACGAGGAAGTTATTAACGCAGCATGTAGTTGATAGAGAAATTGGCCGTCCAAATTGAGAAAATGAAAAGACGTGTCCAAAAACACATAGTTGAGTTGGCTGCAGGTGTGGTTGTGAGTGTGGATGATATATATCTATCTGTGTCAGCCCTGTTATGGACTGAATGCAGGGAATAGAATGAACAGCTTATCTATTTATTTATTTGAAAAATCCATTTAGTCCCCATGACTAAAACCAAACCTACACCCTTGGTTGTGAGCCTCAGCCCAGTGCATGCTGGGAACAACTTCAGTACCTATAACCCCTGAACATGACGAGCTGAGAATAGAGCAATGGATGTATGAACTTCAGAGTTTATCCAGAAATAGGGC
The DNA here is from genome assembly GCF_910591455.1 of Pholis gunnellus. Lineage (NCBI taxonomy): Eukaryota > Metazoa > Chordata > Actinopteri > Perciformes > Pholidae > Pholis > Pholis gunnellus. The sequence continues at coordinate 11,378,279 of NC_136542.1, read as the reverse complement.
CACTGCAGACTGACCCACAGACATGGTCTTGTTCTGGAGGATGACTGAGAGGGGGGGCACTTTACACGTGACATGACATTGAACATACTAACTAGCATGACCAGTAGAGAGTGAGTGGGTCATCGCAACTTAACCCATTTCGTGGCCTCTGAACAGTGACTTTACTGTGCTCTGGGGCCTGTAAGGCAAGGTCACACGGGTCAAGCGGGACAAATTGAGATATTAAGAGGGCAGTTTATATATGCTAATGACGGAGGGTGAGGGGGATCGTGTATTTGAATGGCGGACTAGCTATTCATCTCTAATTATGGAATAAAAGCAGCTATGGATAGATTTCTGAATACGGAAAGCGGAACATTTTAATAGCCTTTTAAGAGGAGGATTCAGCCAAATAACAAACATTAACATTCTATTATTAACAAGAAATAGCAAATAGTGTTTTAGGGGAATCACCCTAGAACTCAAACTTACACTAATTGCCTCTAACTCGTTCCCTTTTCACCAGATCAAGTTTAGATTTTTTTTTAAAGAAGGAAAGAAACTAATCAAATACATGATGGCATTCACTTGTATCAAAAAGAGGGAATGAAAGATGAGTAGGGCTGTGAATCGGGGGTTAAGTCAGAAATAATCCAAATAGTATCCAAACTTCTCCAGTAAAAAGATACCTGTTGGTATCGGTGTCACTTTAAGGGTACTGATATTATACTGATATCATTTTTTTAAACGCTACCCAGCCCTAAAGATAAATGAATGAACTGCCTCATCTTCAGGCAGCAGAGCAGTTACTTTGATGACAATCCAGGATGCTGGCAACTGTTTGCAGCTTTGAACAGAGTGTGAGCATTCGTGATGATAAGTGGTCTCTCAGGAAAAAGGCTGTATCAAGGTCCAAACGGTTTTCCTGAAATGAATTTGCTGCTGGTTGTAGTTTATTTAATTCAAGGTTTGGTTGGCGGCCCACTAGACGGATAACCAGTGGCCACAGACCCAAACGTGATGGCGATGAAGCGCCACCAGAACACACGTACATTACACACAACGCTCCAGAGAGGAACTTCACAAGTAAGGCTTCATGTATTCAACTCATATAATAAAAGTACTCTTTGGTATTAACATTATTGAGTGTTCTTGAGTCTGTGCTTGACTCTTTCTAATTGCTTGCAAGTGTGCATTCATGAGCTAATTCAAGAGTGTCTTAGAACTCTGCAGACTTTGCAGACTTTGACTGAGGGAATTACCCACAATTCAAAGCGCTGTGACGTTAAACACAACATTGCCAGGAAAATAAATAAAAAGGTTAACAGAGGACGGCACATGTGTTCAGTCTGGCATATTAAATTTACACATAAACATTGACATTAAGGATTTAAGATGGGGCGTATAAACACATGAAAGCAGAGGAATGCAAGCATGGGTTATATTACACGCCTGGTTTATTCATCAACCATTTATTTTAATTTTGTTTACTGAGTTTATTGAAACTGATTTGACAAAAACAAGTACAGAGATTCATACACAGACCTCTCGTCTCGTAAGGTAAGAACCTGTAAGATCTTCAAATCAGGGAGTAAAAACGTAAAACCCACAATTGTACATGTTTGGTGTCATCAAGGTAGTCCGATATGTCGCTGCAAAGTACTGTCCCATTCGTATTTGAAGGCCTTGCAGCCTCTCACACTGAATAATTTACCAGCTGATGTCAGTTAAGTCCCTGAGGGATCAGGACTTTGGGATTTAGGGGGATAGGGCCTTTATGTTGTGTCTGTCACTACGCCAAATCCTGAGCAGAAGTTTGCAAATCTTGTCAATAAGATATCTGAAAACTCGCTGGGGCTTCTAAGCTTCTAACTGAAAGACAGCTGGTTACACAGGATGAGGGCAAGGTTTTCTCGGGAGAAAAATGGTGCAACAGTGACACTGAGGTGACGTAAAACCGGCCATTACATTACCAGTAGCACAGAGGTTTACCAAAACACAGCCAGAGGACATGCATTAGCTGAACAGGCCACAGAAAAGACATAACAATTCTTACACAGTTATTGTATGTAGGGTGGATTTTCCAGGATGGAATACTTACAGTAGCTTTGACAGTAAGTTCACACAGTATATTAAATTAGCTTTGATTCATGCAGCAGTTTGTCTGGTGCTTGTCGGGAAAATACCAGAAAGGAGTCCACTGGAAAATATCATAAAGTGATCTGAGGGAACTGAGAACAGGCAACACTTTTCATATTAAATCAGTGAGAGTTAGAGTCAACATGAACAGCCTTGGCTGTTGCATCAGAGCTTGTTAAATGTTGTCACAATAGTTGTATTACTTTGATCAAAATTACAAGTAGTTTTACGAGTATTACTGCCTAAAGTAGTAGATAAAGATGTATAAGAGTATATCCTGTTTCAATTCTCTGGAAAGAAAGATAAAATGTCACAAAGATGGTATTGAAGGTAGCAGAAAATCCAAACAAGGGCAGCTTTCACTGTCTTCACCAACCTACCACGAAGGGCTGAGACGCACGTCATACAGAGACAGACTCTTGTTTTGAAGAGGAGACACCTGCCATCAGTCAGTCTGTAGCCTATTTTTGGTTTGAAGGCCTTGAAATTCTTCACAAAATTCCTGATGTAGTGATATTTCACCTTTCCTTTCTGTCGCTTGCTTCCGTTATTATTTAAGAAGGCAACTAACGTTTATTTTTATTATCTAATAATCTGCCAAAACTTTCTCAATGATTTCATTAATCGTGTTGTGTGTAAACTGGATATAAATATCGGGGGAAAAAATGCCCTATGATAATTTCCCAGTGATAATTTCTTCAAATTGCCTGTTTTACCAACAGTCTAAAACCCAAAGATATTCAATTCACTGTCATGTATGACATCAAATTATCTTGTTTTGAGCAGCTGTAATGTGAGAGAATTTGACATATTTGCTTGAAAATGCTTTCCTGAATGCTGATTTATCTTTTGTCGATCGACTAATTAATATATATATAATTATATAATTAACTGACTGATCGTTTCACCTCTGCAATGATTGGAATTTGAGTTTGACTTATGACAAATGTTTCCCAAGTGTCCTGTGTCTAAATAGGACACTCAAAGTTACTAGAGGGCATATTTTATTCATGACCTCTTTAAGGACATTAAACAAAAAGGTTTCTGCCATTACTTGATCTCTTTTATTCTACCATTGTAATGAGATAACCTCTGCTGTGGTTTGGTGCTATATAACTAAATTGGCTTGACTGGAAAGCCGGAGACATGGTAGATCAATGGTTAACACTGTCATCTCTTTCCTTTGTCCTCTCTTCTTAAGATAATAGTGTGAAAGTCAGTACAGCAACATCTGGATTACAATGCTGATGTGACAGACAACAAAGATGAGGCTAAGCCACAACTGGTCCCACTGTATAGTAGTTTATTCAATCTTCATTCAAAACGTGCTTTGTTGCAAATTACATTAACAAATAAGTTAGGGGAATAAAAAGATTTCCAGGAACATATCTTTCACAGTTGCTGCTTGTAAGCTCAATCGTACGTCCCTGCCCCCCTTTTTTGGCCTCAAACCATCCATTACTTTTATGATGGAACAATAATATGGTCTAAATTAAATTTCCTCTGTGGGATCAATGATGTTCAAAATGATCTAATTGAATTATAAAACTGCATATGCATACTGCAAGTCATTTGTTTTTAATGAGTCCGTTCTTATTGGATTAAATATGACAAAATAAGACAAAAACAAGAGAAAACAAGACAGTCATACCCTTGAGCTGTTTTTCCATTTGTGCATTTTTATTCTGCTTATGTCACAAACTGTACTACTTTGAAGATAAGTTAGAATTACGAGGAATTAGTCAAGTATAGCCTTTGAAATGATGTTTAGATATTAATAACTGGTTTCCTAATTACACTGTGGTGCGCTGCATTTATCCAAAGATGCTGTTAGGGTGGATGATGGGCTTACAAACCATAGAACATCAGTCATTTGTTCGTGTGCTGTGCACCCTCTGGCCTTACAACCGGGTTTCTCAATCTTGAGGTCGGGACCCCATGTGGGTTACATAAACAGATCGGCTCCTGGAAGATAACTAATATACTCATGTTTGCACACAAAAAAAAGGAAAATGTATTAATTCAAATCAGGCTTGACTTAAACATTACTTTCCTAACTTTGTAAAACTAAATGTAACAAATAAATAGATAGATATAAAAATACTGAATTGTTATTTATCAAAATAATGGTACCCAATACACGATCCAACTACATGAGGCAGTATCGGACCTATAGCCCATGTTGATGTATCTCGATCCAATCTGCGGTAAGTTTTGCATTTTACAAATAAACTTTCTTCCTGAAGCGAACAGCTTGTTTATACTGGTGTCAGAAACAATTTACATCAGGGAGCTTTAACTGTAAAAACACAATTCCATTCAGTTCATGATTTATTTTTTCAAATGCTATGTGTAACCATTCAAAGCTTAACAAAGCCTCAAACCTTGGCTTTAAACATTGTCTTGCATTCCACATTACATCTCTCAACTGCCTGTCCCAAACTGCAAACACACATTTGAACTCTTGTCTGCACTCAGAGGCCGGTCCAAGAGCAGCAAACACTCATTTTTGGAAATGTGGAAACTCTGGAACAATTACTGAAAGCCTTCATTAGAACTGACAATCGACGCAAACACAACTCTTAAGCATTATGTTCAGTTATTTAATCATTTGGCTTTTTATTGAACCTTCAGACCACCTGTGTGTTTAAACCTTTTCTGTTGCATGTACAATGTGATATGTCTTACCTCACTGACTCTATTATGTAGTTTAGCAAAGCCCATAACTTTATAAAATTAAAAAAGAACTCCAAACTGAACGGCTCTTGAGGAAACCACTATGATGGTGAGCCCATACCACCGCTGTCCTCGATGAATGAGTGAAATGGAAAAAGCTGAAGTTTTATGTTTTTTTTCCATCTTTCTTTCAGCGGCTTCCAACCCGTTAAATATGACCATTACAAAAGTAGATAAACGGTAGAGAGTAGAAAACTGTAAATGATTGGTGGATCTACCGCGCCCAAGTCACATGCTTTGTCTCCCAGCCATCAATAACAAGTTTCACAGTCGCTAGAGGTCTTTGCATTGGAGGAGGAGGTATTGAAATCTTACCTAATTCTTACTCAATAACAAGTAAAAGTCCTGCATCCAAAATATTACTCAGGAAGTATCAGCAGCCAAATGAACTTAGACTATCAAAGGTAAAAGTATTCCTTTTGCAAAATGACCTCACATTTTAATATTGCAAATGTAAAGCTATTTTAACTACTTAACATACTGTTATGAAGTTACATTTCTATAATTAATCATATTCTTTTAAGTTTTGAAAGTCTGTAACAGTATCTCAAAGTATGCAACAACTTTAAAACTGAACAAAGTGAACGATTCAGTTCTCTGGATCTCATTCAGCTCCTAAATACAAAAAAAGGTTATGAAGTGATGGTGATAAATGGAGGAGCTGAAGAAACTCAGTAGAAAAGCAAGTTACACCATTCAAGGAAAATACAAATGTGTCTTCTTGCTGGACATTTCAAAACACTGTTCTCACACTGCCGTGTACGACTTAAAAATAGATTTTCAGATGGGAATCAAAATACGTTCTTCACATTTATGCAACATTGCACAGATCTTCACAGATATAGGCCCCTTTATTAGGTACTTGAAATGAATAAGCAGCATGGAAATATCTTCATCTCTGTTTCACAAATGGATACTGCACCAGGCAGTCACACTAAACCGCTCTGCCCTTTCAGTTATCACGCCGAGCCGATGAGCAGAGTGGGAGTTCTTTTGTGCAAAAGGAAATTAAAGATACTTCTTCATATCCACTCAGCCCTTCAGCTCTGTGTCTAAGTAACCTGATCTTCATTCCCTTCGAGAGAAGAAGCTCCATTATATCAGACATTTGATGATAACTAGAACTATGTCCACGACAAAATATGCACATCTTGACTGAGACCCATCTCGGTCTGCATCCAGACGCACGTCTGAAGACACATTCATGTGCAGAGAGTCAGGCTTTCGGTATTTCCAAAAGAATTAAGTGCCATAACTCAATTTATAATTTAATTGGTTGCATCTCGGCTTCAATTAGCCGATATATCGCACCGGTATTCAGTTTCTTCTCAGAGGGTCCTTTATCAACAAAGATACCCAGACACACCATGTCTGTTTTCTCCGACATACAGTTATGAATATGAAGATAAAATGCAGCATTCACGTAAGCCAATAAGCATTTTAATCCAAGGTGACTTGGGACACGGTAGCCGACATGGAAACAGAACATGTGATTTTGATGAGACTAAAAGCTTGATGTTGATGGTGAAAAGCTTTCATTCCATTAATGTTATGTGTTTTTGCAATGGATTTTTCATGTGTGGTACAGTCTTGTATGGAGTCACAACAGTGTCTTTGTAAATGTCACGCAGTGGAGGGTCAAACCTTTACTGCGTCAACCTTTACTGCGTCAACCTTTACTGGTTCAACTAGAGTTACAAGACACGGTCACTGTCCATACATGCATAGATTCTCCTATTGCTACAGTTAAATGTCCAGGACCACAATCCAAATAAAATGACAAACAAAACAGATTCAAACTGGAATCTGTCACGATTAGGCTTTGCCTCTGTGTTCTGTGTTTGTCTACCCTCCTCACTCTACCTGTCAGTCACTCCCTCAGCTTATTCCCTTCACCTGCCTCTGATCACTAATCAAGCACTTCCCCCTCATCAGCACAACTCTTCTCACCTGTTCTTCCCCCTACATAAACTCCTGCCCCTCAGTCACTCCTTGCCAGATTCTTGCAATGTCTACCCACCCGTTCGGCTTGTCCTGTTACTGGTTTCCCTGTCTGCCTGCCCTGTTTTCTGTCCTGCTGGATTTCCTCCCCTCTTCCCTTGTCTCTTCCGTGGATGCCCCATTGTGCCTGTAAGTCTGCTGTTGGATTTGAATTGTTCATTAAAACAACTTCTACACGCTACTCTGCCTGGTCTGCGCTTGAGTCCTCCACCATGCCCCGTGACAGAATCAGGACTGGTATCTGGCATCACTCTCACATTGATAGACAGCTCATTGAAGGCAAGGACCAGTTCACATTATTTTATGATGCTATGTAATGAATCAACAACATAATCTCGTGCTAATATTGGAGTAAAACAGAGGTTAGATAAAATCTCTCCAGTTAACAATAAAGACCAATTCTGGGTTTGACACAGCAAGTTTTAAATCATCTTCTTGGAACAGCCACAGAATGACTGTCCTCGCTTAAAAGAAATGTTGCTTTTGATTTTTCAACCACTTAAAAAGTTGTCCTCATAGGAACCTATAAAACAAAGAATGACAGTGAATGTTGTCTGACTGGACCTTTAGTGGAAGTAGCATATCTCCCATATCTCTATGATAAATATCAAGCTACATCCTGAAGCTGGCTAACTAAGTTTAGCACAAAGACTGGAAACAGCTCGCCTGGCTATGATATCAGTTATCGGCCGTAGAGATGTCTGCCTTCTTTTGATTATAATGGGACTATTGAGGAACTATTTTACTATTTAGTTACGACAAGAAACTGCTCGTAACAAGTTCTGTTGATTATTGAGTGACATTTCTACGTCCGATGTCTCCAAAACAAGGCAACTCACACCAAAACTATCTAGATTGATTAAAAAATAAAATGAAGCACTACAGGTTTGAGGAAAAATATGAACTTTTTTGTTTTGGGATGAACTGTCCCTTTAAATCCCAGCAGGCTACCTGACCAGTATCAAATGGCATTCAGGTAAAGTTAGCAACTAGACGGTAAACATTGTGGAGCAGCTAGAAAGCTCATATGATAAATATTTGTAATGTTATATGTTCTCCAAGGCTTCAAATTCTCCAGACACAGTGTAAATGTTACTTTTAAGTTTTAAGTTTATTTACAGAAAGCTTTTATAATGTACTAATTAGCACTTCATTAACTTTACCATCTGTCTGGTTAACATCCTGAGGAGATAGGAAACCGAGGGAACTGAAGCCGTCCTCCTTATCTCTAACCACAAAGTGTCCTTCACAGAGATCTAGCAGCAGCAGTGTCTATGAAAAGTGTGCAAACACTTCACTTATAATCCGTCTTTTAGTCACTGTGACTAAACCAGAACCAGTGTCCCATATGACTCACTCACTGTGCTCTTATGGACTTAAATCATTGGCCAGCAGATGTTCATTTAAGACCTAAACTTTTTCACAGTGTTTCTAGCTAAATGGAGGAAATTAAAAACATGAACGCTTCCCGGAAAAAAACATTAAAAACAATTGTTGTTTGCCTATTTGAGCAAAAATGTGCTATATGACTATATTTTCCTTGATCGACAGATGCAAAGAATTATAGCAGCCTACTTTGTTGTAGTTTTGGTTGTTGCCTGTTTATTATCCACCACAGACACATAATTCGATTCAGATTGGTAACCTAGTAACCTAGTTGACCACAATGCAGCAAAACATGAGAGTCTCGTGATAAATTAAGATGTGACCTTGAGTCCATAACATCGACACTGTTGTTCTGGTTTGTTCTCCTGCTTCCTCTCACAGCCGCCTGTTTTCATTCAACGAATTACAGTCACTCCAAAGTGTTTTTTCACCAGATGAGAGTTTGTGGCCTGTGAAACGTGAAGCGTTTCCATCTCTAAAACCAAACTTCATCAACTCCGTTTATTGTAAAGAAAGATACATAGTGGAGGACAGCTGCATACATTTTAGCATTTGTTGATATATCAAATAAATTGATATTAGGATGGCAGCAACTAGTAATGTGTGGGTCAAGCCACAACCAGCAGCACCGCGGGTTCGGGTTAGCTTAGGCAGAAAATATCACAGGTTTGGGTGGGAGGGTCAAAAAGTTACAAAGCAACGTTCCAGGTAAGTTATCAATAACTTTCAGTCCACCTTCTCTCTGTCTCTCAAACACACACCCATAGCGGCGCTTAGCCCTTCTCAGTCCAATCGTTCGACTATAATGCATCAAGTTGGCGGTTTGCAGGTCGGGTTCGAGTGGTTGATTAACTCGTATTTTTGCAGGTTGGGCCGTGTGGATTGGCTCTCATGCTGGGTCAGAGGGTATTAAACATCCCTGACTCACGAATCACTAGCAGCGACTGCAACAATTATTTTCAATATTGTTAAATCGGCCGATTACAGTTTTATTTAGTAATAAAAGTCAAAACAATGTTGCAACGAAAGCTAATTATTAATTAAAAGTAATTTCTCAGGGCCTGAGGTGATGCTTGTTTTTCGTCTGACCAAAAGTCCAAAACCTTATTTTTAATATTTTTGCTTCAAAAAAGACAAAATGTTTAACAGATGGTCAAAATAGCTGCTATACTATTAACTATATAACAATATTTTTGGTTTTTTTAATCAGCACATCGATCAAGGGTGTTTATATAATCCTTTAGCATCTGTAAAGGGTTTATCAATGTCTGAACTGTGAGGAATGTCACCGTTAGGCTGCCGGTTTAACATAAATAAACGAGTGGTAATAAGGATGACATACTTTCCTCACACATTTTCTCACATAATGACTGCCTTTTAACAAAGATAAGTACCAGTATTATCTCTCTGACTGCTTCCTCTCTGACACAGATTCTCTTAGCGTTTGTTGTTGAATAAATCAGAGGAAACATCGCTTGTCTATTCTTAAAAAGGTTTACAATACAGTTTCATTTCACCAGATGAAAACACAGATTTGAAGAACTAATTTGGCACACTGGCACAATCTAAGCTTTATCATATTTTACATTCTCCCCAAAAACTTCACGGCATTCTAACTGTATTGTTTAGTATTCCACTGCGAGTCATCATGTTACAGTTGCAGCTTTATCAGATAATTGTGGTCCTCTCTGTGTCTGGAGCTTATTAAATCTGGTGCTTTCGGGGGAAGATTAATTTGAAAAACTCAACAGCAACGTCTCTTTCTAGAGTCAACAACAGGATTTGTGTCTGCTGCTGAATGAGCAGACAGGAGTGGGTATGCACAAATATCCATGATTTAAAGCTACAATCAAGAAAAGACATTCAACTAACCGACCATTCACTCTTGCCAATGATCAGCCGGATGTCATGTTTTATCTCTACGTGTTGCTCATTGACCACGAGAAAAATATTATTTGACTGGCTGATTAGGCTGATTTCAGTTTGATTTCTTTTTAAGGATTCTGTTACAGTCAAATATTCAGGTCCAGCCCTAATAGCCTACAGTACAGGCCTACAATATCACTGTAGTCCCCACAGCTAGTGGGTGTTTGTCCTGTGCAGTGAAATGAGTATCGTCAATTATCCTTTCTTGTGTTTACTTGGCTCCATTAATGTGTCAGAAGATGCAACAATATTTTCTCATAGTGCGCTGCATATAGCATTATTTATTATGCCGTTCTTAGTTTCAGCAATGTGGTATCGATGCTTTCCGTTACTTTTTTTTTTTTTCCCCGATCCGCCGGATCAGCAGTCTCCCTGTGTTCCGGCACCTCCTGATTTACAGCTTAAGCACTGCCCCTGAACGTGAGACACGCACAGCTGATTGCTCATCTGTGTTATTCAAGCAGCAGAGTGAGGCCCCTGAAGCACAGCTTTGATCTGTTGTCGCTCTTTTTTTTTTTTTTTTGCAGAATGTGGATACCGATGATTACACTTTAACTACACTTGAGCAACAGACATGAACATCTGATCCAGCAAATTTATTACAAGGAGGAAACACTCTCTCTGACTCTTTGCATTACCGCTCAGAAGGTGGAAACAATCAACACAAAGGGGGTTTAGAGAAAATAAAAACTGTCTCAAAAGATTGAGTCCATTCTAAAAGCCTTTGGATAGCAAAACTAAATATATACAGATGCAAAAGTTTGCACCTCTGAGGAAAGGCTGAACTGAGGGATCCTCTTCAGACCAGTAAGACTTCTGACTCCTGACATCGTCTAGTGAATAAGCGCCTAATTCCCAGCCATGTCGAAAACTCAGACTAATCAATCTAAGTATTAACCCAGCTCCTTATGGGTCAACCTTTAACGTTTTGTGTGGAAAAAAGACCAAGTTGTGCCTCTTAATATCAGGACACATTTACCTAAATTCAACCAACAGGATTAATCTGACTTAAATGACATTAAGCAGCACGTTAATGTTGGAGCTGAGTTTGTGTTTGTCTAGAAATACTATATATATATAGAAATATATATATATATATGTATATCAAAGCGTGAACTCTGAAGGTCTACACTGGAATCACTCAAGTGATGAGCAGACTCTGACTGCTCGCACTAATGAGATTCAAACTCTGTTGATTAAGTACAGATCAGACTTGTCTTTTTTTTAACATTCATCTAGGTCTGAGAGGTGAAAAATAAACACAGATGATTAGTTTTCTTTAACGCTGCACACACACACAGACACACACATACACATATACACACACACACACACACAGACACACACACATCGCTGAATGCTGTTCGAGAGTCACTGATGTTCAATCAACAATCAAAACAAAAACACCTTCAGTAACTATACCTAAGCCCAAGAAGTGCACATTTTCATTGCAGTCATATACCTCCACAGTCATTAACTAAAAGCCTTGCTGGTTTCAGTATGAATTAGTAGTTGAGTACTGAAGTAACCCCAAATCCATTTATGTAAGTCTGTGTTGGAGTCAGCCAATATCTTCAATAACAATAAAAGCTGAAGTCAGTCAAAAAGCCTCAACTGAAATCTAAGTGCAATTCGTTTACATTTTTAGCAACAGAAAACAGGGTAACTGAAAGGGTAGATAGCACACACAGAATCACATGGTGGGATTGAACAACAGCATTATTTCCAACCCTCATTTTTGGGGAAATTTTTTGGCTTCCGGGCTAATTGGAAGAAATAAAGGAAAGGCACGAGTCAATGATTACGTTTGTATTACGCACACTAATATTCTGAATGTGATACGGGTCATGTAAACAGCATTCATTCAGATATTCCAAATGACTCTTTATTCTGAATGTAGCATTTCTTTGGACAGCATACAGCGCATTAAGAATATGCATCATAATTGGGGTATTTAATACAATTTGCAACTCACGGCCTCCTGCCCGTTTACAGCCAGCTCTGTGCTTGACACAAACCAACAGTTTGCAAGGCTGGGGTAGAGATGCATGCCCAAAAGAAAAGCCCACATTTCTGTCCAGAAGGAAAAACTCATCTACTTATAAACACTATGAAAAAACGTGGATTTTCAACAGGTTTTTGGATATGTGAGGGAGTCTGTGGTCACACAGGCGAACAAGTCAGCCACCGTTTACAATAATCGGAGCATGCACGGCTACATGTAAACAGGAATATTAGTGTCATTATGTAAGCAGCTTAAAAGGAGTATTGTATTTCCTGAGTAAAGGTGAAAACCGGTATATATTTTGCATGTAAATGAAGCTCAAGCGCAAGTTCAGTCAGGAAGACACTCACTCGTAATCTCTGTCTCTCCTCTCCTTGGAATTACTCTATCAGCTGATTGGGGGCGTTCACTTTTAAGCAACCAACCAGATTCGGCACAGTTTCCTTAAGTCAATCATATCGTTGCTGTCAACTTTAAAAGTGTTCTCTCTGCTGCTGTCAGTTGTCATTTCAGCTAAGCAGACGCGACCCTCCTCCACCCCAGTCACCTCCAGTCAGCATCACAATCATGCTCCTGATTCATCATCCGATTGCAGCAACTCCCTTCACCACCACCACCAGTGTCTGGACTCCAGGGGGGATTAGGCCTATTGGACCTCAGTATCCCTACCCTCGGTGATAGTACTTCGGGATGGAGTCCAATCGCCAAAGACTGCACTTTTCATATTTGCATGTGTAATAAATCATTGTTAAACTATAAAACAAGTCTCTCCTGATTGAAATGTAGTCAGTGTGAAAATAAGCACTTTCTCCTAATAACTAATGGCATAGCTGCAATTTCGCTGTGCTCCCCCTGCACCAAAGCTGTTAAGAGGAGAGAACGGGAACAGTGAACAGAGTCTGAAACGGCATTAATACCTCCAGTGTTCCTACTGTACAACATCAGGCATACATTTATGTATTTCTCTTCACCATGCAAAAAGAGTACGAACTTTACGTGACCCTACAGTGGAATGTTGTAGCTGCAGTTGAGAGAGTAATAATCGTCATCTTATAATCGTGATCATTTATCATTTTGACCATTATCGTGTATTATTGTAATGCCAGTAAATCATAGGAATGTGGAAGGTCAGGAAATTGGTTTTGGATTAATATTTACACAGTAAAAATCTGTCTCATGCTTCAAATCACAGTCAATCTGTTCAATATTTAGCATAATATTAACCATAAAGTGCAGCAAGTTCCTAAACATGACTATAGAAATGTTTGACACTACGCACGCACAGTCTTCTCCCGCTAATACCGTAGAGACGTCGGGTTAGCAATACCACACACAGTATAATCCCTGCTGGTGACCACGGCTGTCGCTTATGTCCCCACTCAAGCAGATGAGAAAACACAAACGCAAACCTGCCCTTGCAGAAATAACATATCGAGCTGGGACACTCACTAGATTTGAGTGATGTGTCTCGGCCCCGAAACCTGCCAGTGAGAGACGCATTCTGGAGCAGGGAGCTCGTTGCTTGACTGTGAGGGAATGGAGAGCAATACGTAACATGTCCCCGGTGGAGCCCTGATGGAAGCTCACCCCCCGCCCCGGAAACACTTCCCACCAACCACTTTCAGAATCCCCCAGCAGCCCAACATATTCTTGATTCTAAGCAGGGAAGATCTGAGCTAGTTTGAACGACCTTTTATAAGGGGAGGGCCTCAAACTGCCCCAACTCTTTCAGCCAATTCTGGATGACAAAATGCGATCGGGGCTGCTAAAGAAGTCACACCATAGGCTTTCCCAATGTGAGGCACTCGCTCCTGCTACTCAGAGAACCGGGGTTACACAAGTAACCTAACGTTTTCACTGGGATTTACTGCAGTCAGAGCCACTTAACTGGTGCAGCCTGTGGCTGCTGAAGCCAAAGAGAGGAGAAGCCAAGATACACACTCCTCCTCTGGCTTCTACAAAATGAAAGGTGATGTTGCTGAAGATCTGTGAAGTAAGGAAAGGAATTCACTGCAAATCTATGGGGAAAAAGCCTCTGGCATGAAGTACATATCCAGCAGATACAAGACCATGGGGGCAATGGATAACCAGGTGATCCAAAACAGGCCTTGACATGCAAGAAGTGAATTTATGTGCTCCATGGGAACATTTACATTTACAGCAAGACGAAGTCACAGTGATAAGAATAAGACAGATCTGGTGAATCCAAATGAGCTCATAATAATTTCTTTGCCCACATGACATGCCTCTGCTGGTCGTAAACACTGTCTTCATTCATATGACATTAAGCGTGGTAGGATCTGCTAAGCAAGGAGCACAAATAAATACTGTCTTTCGGTAAACAATGTCATTTGGATTTGATACAAACAATTTTTCAAAAATAAAGACTGATGGGGGATTTCAAAGAACCTGAAAAACATATATATATATATATATATATATATATATATATATATATATATATATATATATATATATATATATATATATATATATATATATATATATACATTTAAAGTGTTTATACGTGTGCGTTTTTTTCAGTAAGGCTATGAGTTATGGTGAAAAAGTTAACAAAATGACATCTGACCATTAACCTGCTTCATGCTACCTTAACCTTTGAAGAGGCGGTTATAGTTTCCTCTATTTATTTGTTTCTATAAAAGACTAAAGGGAACACTATACAATATTCTGCCCCTGCAAACCGCACTAACTGTTATAAGAGCAGTTGCAGAGCCGGCTTCTTGCCAAGTCTTGTAGTCGTGCTGCAGTGTAAATGAATCTAAATCAAATTCCCTCAAGTGTGCCTCAAGAGAATATGACACCTGGACTGATGCTAAAACACACCTTATGTATGTGTGCGTGGAAATGAGGGAAAGAGAGAGAGAGAGAGAGAGAGAGAGAGAGAGAGAGAGAGAGAGAGAGAGAGAGAGTGTTGCTGTATACTCATAGGCACTCAGAGATGAAATGAAACGTCAACAGATTACTAACTGGTGACACCTCTCAACTGGAGCGACCTCCTATGGAGCAGCGGCGGGTTTCAATTTGCGCGTACAAAATGTGAGAAGAAATCCCGCAAATTGTAAAAAAAAAAAAAAAAAGAAGAAATCTCCAATATGTTTTAACACATGGCTGAGTTGGGAAAGTTAGAGTTATCGCCTCGTTACATCTTCTTCTGCAGTTGTATAGTTGCACTCGGAGAATTAGCGCCACCTAGCGCATCTCTACGATCTCACTAATGTAAGCGTTGTAGTAGTGGATGGAAACCTGATGGAATAAAGGCTCATACATTTCTGAGGATTTGCGCTACATTTGAATAGAAACCTGCATATTGTGGTAAAATCGATTCATTTAATAATTGAGAAACAATACAGTTGCTAATAAATGACTTACTATCGGAACGTTTTATTGTTTAACTTCGTCTGGGTTTATAAAAACGTTAAATTGAGGTAAAAGTGAATTACGGCAGCCAGCCTACTTACCAATCAAAATGAAGATGGAGAGATAAGTATTGTAGTTTTTAATATAATCCATGGCTCCACAGAGGTCCACAGAGAGTCCGAGTCCCGTGTAGTTTATGGCTCCTTTACGTCCTCATGAATACGTTCACAAACAGGCTCGTGAAGCACACAGTAAACGCACACACACACAAACACACGCGCGCTCCTCCGGACAGTCTAGTTGTTTCTCCAAGTTGCGCACCGTTACTCATTCCGGTGATGCTGATGCTGCTGCAGCTCCCAGTGACGACAAACCCCCATCGCTCTCTCTCTCTCTCTCTCTCCCCCCCCCCCCCCCTCTCTCTCTCTCTCTCTCTCTCTCTCTCTCTCTCCCTCTCTCTCCCCCCCTCTCTCTCTCCAATATTCCTGGTCCTTAAGACATCTATTTTCTCTCTCACTTTTTTTCATCAGTTTTTGCTTCCAAAAATAGTTTTATCTCTTTGTGCTCCAGCTGCCTGTGTGTCGTCCATAAAGATAGAATCACGTTTTAATCATTAAAGCAAAGAGCACAGATTAAAGAGATTTGCCGCAGTGGAAGAATTATTAAGATAATTTAGCCCAATCAAGTAAAAGTAGCATAGTTAGTATTATATATACGTCTATGATGTCTATGATGTTTAAACCTATGTTGATGCAGATATATTTTACTAAATCATACCATGCCCTCCTAATCATTTTCAACCGTGTAATAAATGGCAGCGTTTGTACAATGCTGACTTCCTGTTTTATAAGCAAATGTGTGAATCAACATCAAGCTGAATTTCAGATGCTTTTTTTTGTTTTTAGTAGGAGCAGATACATTCAGCACTGAATCTTGACAAGGTGTACTTTCTGAAAAAAATGTAACTCATCTCAAATTGTCAACAATTCACAAAAGATATAAATTAGCCTCTTTGTCTCTTATCGTTCTAAAGTAGGAAGGCAAGCGTAAAGTATTAAAAAAGTGACCAGTGTGCAAAAACAAGTGGTAATTGTTCCACATCTCTCTAAACATCATATTTGAATATATTCTCTTCATTGCTGTGCTACAATTGATGCCGATACAACATTCTAAGTGTTTGTCTTGTTTTTCAATTAATACAATGGCTGCTTTAAATAAACCTTTGTAACTTCAATTATTCACGGCTAGTTTCCTCAGCACACTGAAGAGTACCTCTGCATCTGTGAACCTGTCAATCAGTGACAGTTTGAGTAACATGTTTGTCACTCATCATTCAGATCGCTTCTCACTGCAGATTTGCAGTAAAAGTGAGGGTGGCTGTGAAGGATAGCACCTTCTTCTTTCAAGGTCTATGTCCATGTGGTTATGAAAGCACATATTCTTGGTTTTGGAGGCTCATCCTCTTTTTTTTACAGAGCAGGGAGGTTTTATTTTGTTGAGCAATGGACAAAACTGATAGAAGAGAAAACAGGTGCTACAGGCTCATTCAAATGCACGTCATACCATGTGTTCTGCCCATTAAAAGGGTTTTAAGACTTTTCATGTAAAGATTCGTCTCGCATAGCCAGAAATCCACAGGGGAAAACTAAGCTACGCTCCAAAGGAGAGTGAGTCGGGTGGGGATCCAGAGCAGGGAGACGAGTCCAACAGGATGCCGGACACGAGAACCAGAGCAGAGCAGATGGGAATGCAGGGAGAGAAGAAACAGGTTTGAGGCGGCGGTAAAAAGGCAATGAGCTAATAGCTGGTAGGCTCTGCTCTGGCACACCTGTCTCCACTGTGATCACACACACACACACACACACACACACACACACAGAGAGAGAGAGAGAGAGAGAGAGAAAGAGAGAGAGAGAGAGACACGCTATGCAGAGCATTACAGACTTAAGTGCTCCAACCAAGCTACTGCTTAATTTAACATGCAAACAAATAACAAAAATGCTGAGTTACAAGCAGAGCAAATGTCGTTTCCGTTGGTGTGCACACGAACCAGCTTCCTGCTGCTGTCTTGAATAACCTCTGACATTTCTGTGAAGACATTTTCTTTATGAAATCCACTTATGTGAAGGGGAGATTGTTTTAGATATATCCCATATCTCCCGTTCCAGAAACATCCCAAAGTTGCTCTAATGGATTGAGATCTGGTGACTGTGGAAGCCATGTGAGTACAGTGAACTCATTGACATGTTCAAGAAAACAGTTTGAGATGATCTAGGCTTTATGACATGGCGCATTATCCTGTCAGAAGTAGTTAATAAGATGGGTACACTGTAGTCATAATGGGATGGGCATGGTCAGCTACAATACTCATAGAGCTCCATAAGGGCAAACCAATGATTTTGACGTCTGTCTGAAATTCACCAGAGGTCTCTAAACCGGCGGCCAAAACCTCAGCCAAATCTGACCGGTGGATCACCTCAAATTACCCCGCTGCTACATCTGAAGTTGTGAAGAAGAATTACCCAAGTTCGAATTACAAGACAGCCTGTGTGGTTTCCTTTCAGCATGCAGTGTCTCCACGTCATCTTGTCAAGAATGTGAAAGCTGTCCAAAACTAACAAACACACAGCCATCTCTGCTCATCGATGTTTTACTGTCAGAAACACACAAATCAATCACAAGATTTCTGAGGAGAATACAAGAAAATGGCGTCAGAAGAGGGCTGCATCTAAAAAAAAAAAAAAGAAATAAGTTGAGATCAAAATAGTGTTTGTACTTCTAGTTCTTTTGTCCACTTATGCCAAATAATGATAATTATTTTTGGAGAAGGGAAAGACAAACTGCTGCCAGTGAAGTTGCAACCATTCGAAAGTTACATTTACACTGACGTGAATGAAAAACGTTTCCAAGGAGAAAAAGAAAAGACAGAATAGATTTCAAATGATATCCACCACAAGTTTTTCATGGCTCAATAGACCAGAAGGCAATGCAGCCACAAAGCTTCACACCTGTATGCTTCATACGTTTCTCTGACACAGGAAATCACAAGCTGAAGTAGAAGTAGTGCAGAGAGGGCATGAGGCAGACACCACAAACAACAGTTACTTATACGCCACCAAGTGACAGAGAGCAGCAGTTCATGATTTTCATCTTGGGCTCAAACATTTAAAGCAGCTATATGATCAATATTTTTTCATCATAATAATGGATCTGTAACTGTGGCTGGCGCAGGACAGAAAAGACAAAAACCCCAAAGAGACAACAAATAAGGAGCAAATCCAAAATACAGTATTTAACCGTGAAAAAGGGCAGAGGGCAATAGGAAGCATGCTGAGCTACTGACAGGAGCAGGTCAGGTGGAGTTATTAGAGGGATGGTGAGCCTGGCTGGAATACTATAGTATGGAAAACCAGACGTGAGTGAGGGAGTGAGGAGGTGAGTGAGGAGGGATTCCTGACAGGATTGTTTCGAGTTATAAACTGGTGATAAATTATCTCCAAGCTTTTCAGCATCTTTCAGCACATTGTTTTTGGTTTTATGGACCACATCAGTGACGTTTTCTAACTTTCAGATGTTTTCAGCAAAAAAGCTTTGAAAACCCACTGTACCCTGAAACATCTTACCACAAGTAGACAAAGGTAGCAAAAAGCTGGTGATCAGAGGCTGCTTTTCCTTATGCAAACCTGTCTCCTTGATTCCTTTCCTCGTCTCCTCTCCTTGAAGCAAGGAGAGAAGAGTTGAGGCAACAGGCATTAAACCAATGAGACAGCCTAGCCAGTTAAATATGTGCACAGCTGCATCAGTTGTCTATTATTCTGTTGTACCGCTGTATTCTATGATCTTGGTCATATGACCGTAAGTCCATGGCAACTTATATACATACTGACGTTGCGTCTAGTTGCTTTCAATTTCATTATATCAACTTAAAAGGTGGTGATATGTCAATGTTGTGTTTATGGCTTGTTTCCGCTGCGCTTCAAGGGGCAGGGAAATGTGTTTTTGGAGCCTAACTTCAACCTCCCAGAGGTTCTTTAAGGTCTCCTATACTCCGCTGCTTTATAAACTAGACTCTTAATGAGTGTCTGGAACTTTTTCTAAGACACAGCTGCAAACTGTGAGGCCCATCTCGAGGTCTTCCGCTCAGGTTGCTAGATTTTGTTATTTTATGCTTTCATTGAGGGTGATTTATCGTTTCACTCCTTGAACGTCATGCAGGCTGTCCAGGGTTCCTGTAGACAGTCACCCAGCTGGAGTCGCCCAGAATTACGGTACTTGCTGTCGTCTCTCTCTCACCACGTTCCCCTGACCTTTGTTTGACTACGTATAGGCTACCATCTCTCAGGATGATCTCAAATCTAATCATGTAATTAAATTATAAGAACCTCATTACTTTGAATCGCCTGCAGAAGTAAAGCCTTGTCTCAGGTCTCATTACATGACATTTCTTCTTCCGTGAACAGTCTGGTTTGTTGGATGATGAAGGACGAGTAGAAAAGAGGGGGGGTCTTCACTTTGAGAAATTAAGCCCCTTAAATCTTTCTTCTATTAGAGGAGGATGAGCCATCTGACAGCTGCAGTTAAAAGTCTCCTTTTAAAATGATATCTTTTATGTTATGTTTAATGTATGTCAATAGTGTGTCAGTGAAGGGTTAATTCAAGTGTTGCTGTTACTTTGTGTTCTTTTGAAACAAAAGTTAATGAGCTGATTATCAAGGGGAACAATGATGAAACATTTGTAACCCAATAAAGCATTGTTTGGGCAAGACTTCTGGAAAAAAAAGCTTTTTATTTTGGAAAGTTTCTCACCTTTTGTGCATTTGAAAGAAATGAACACTTGATGGAAAAAGAAACACTGATTGAAACAGGCTTTTTTTGGTTGATCACATTGTCTGCGTTTTGTTTAAGCCTTACATGTACGGATTCTTTGATTGCAAAGCTGCAGCAAAACAAATATGTGATATGCTGATAATGCAGGTTGCTTCAACATCTAATATTCATTGAAGTTATTTACCACACATTTGAGCAGCTGATCACATGAGCTGAACACAGTTGCTTTAGAAAGGCTATGAATGCAGGGTGTTCATTATGACCTAAATGTTCAAAACGTCACTTACCGTAGGATAATAAATATATTCCAAGTGGGCATATTTAGAACATATTTATATGTCATTTCTTGACGTGATTTCATTGCATATTTACTTCTGCTTTGCTGTATATCTACAGATGTGATAAAAAGTCAAGGTAGGGCAAAATAAAAGGGCACAAATTAATGAGGATGACCTTAAATCTGCAGTTATCGCACTGATGCATGTGTTTCCTATTTAATCCCTTTAAAAGTTTCCAACATAGTAAACTTCTTTTATGACTTTATTTGCAAACAGATGCAATGACAGTTGTCGTCACGCAGCGGCGAACATTATCTCCACAATCGGCAGGAAACGACTTGCTCTTGATGTGTAATCTAATAAATGTGAAATACGAAGCTGCATGGGACTGTCGGGACGTATTTCCTCCATCTTCAATGTTTGTCAGGATGTTTTTTTCATTTATTGTGTTCCGGCGACAGTAAACAAGTCTCCCCATACCTCACAGCGACTATGGCAAATTGCCAAATGAGATCAGGATCGTTTCTTTTTTTTCTCTTCATCACTTGTTTTCCATTTCTCTTCATGTCTCATTAGTCCAAACTTTGGGACGACAGAATAGTTAATATGAGCAGATCAGGTTCCTTGTCTCTATGGTTTTGCACAGGAACCACATCTAAAGATCACATTTCCCTGTTGATTTTGTGCATTTTATCTGAAGGCCAGTTTATTTAAACTCCTATGGGGACATAATAAGTAGGCCCATGTCTGTGTGAGAGAGAGATGGAAGGTTTTGGAAAGGCACAGATTTTTCTTCAATTTTCCAAAAGAGCGTTTTGTTTACTTACCTCGGTTGGCACAATAGTAAAATCTTTGACTGAACATAATTTCCTTTCTGCTGGCAAAACATCAAATTCTGAGGCAGATTTTAAAACTGTTGGAAACACGGTCGACGACCTTGATGCAGAGCAAACAATGGGGTGATGCTCTGACAAGTGGGAAATTCCTGAACAATCAAGGTCTGCAATAAGTAAAAGAAACTGGGGAAGAAAAGGTTCGAGGAAATGAAGAAAAGAATGAGAGAGATAAAAGAACTGGAACTACATCATGAAATATAAAAGCCAGCATTAGGCTATCAATTGAAATATAAAGAAGGGCTGTAGGCCAACACTAATTTTTAACGTTTTACAAAGTTGGGATGAACCAGATCCGTAGAAAACAAGTGTTAAATTGCGCAATGTTTAGCCTATTCATGGTCAAAACCAGGTCTCTGTTCATGTTATTCTGGTTGCTATAGCTCTGCCACACTGCTAACCACAACCCTTTGAGGAAGAAGACAAAACCGAGACAAATAATAACAAGGCTTCTATTTTTTGGGATCAGCTACAAAGACATCTCTATCGCTATCTCTACTGACTGTGTATTTGTGAGACCGATGCAGTCCTACAGTTTGCAGACATATTCCTGTCTGCCGTCCTGCATTTAGGGGGATCTATTGGCAAAAATGTAATACAATATTAATAAGTATATTTTCTTAAGTGAACAATCACCTGAAATCGAGAATCCTGTTTTCGTTACCTTTGAATGAGCCGTTTATATCTACATACGGATAGATATAACGGCATCTGCATCGCTGCTGCAAACCCTCAAGAGTGCTCTGAGCACAGAAGTTTTTGCAGTTGGGCTTGTGTGCTCATCTCAAATTCAAACAACGAATTGCACTCAATCTCCACTCTGTTTTAGAACAATGCGTACCACATAAAAGCCCGCTATTGTGTTTTCCAGATGGGTTTTGCATGAGGAGTTGATAATAAAATACTATTAAATGCACCATCGCCTCGGATGTCATGGTAGAAACTAAACTGCTGGATTCAGGGTTCCACTTGAAGGGCAAGTTTCCTGCAGCTGCTGTGGTTCAGGTGTCACAGAAGTACAGTGCCCATTTTAAAAGGATCGCTTCACATAAAATATTTCCTAAGCAGTGGATATGTCCCAGCGGCAGAAAAGTAATAAATTCTCAATTAAAAACTTAGCAGTGGTGAGAGGTTTTGAAAAGAAGTTAATGGCCCTGTTCTTAAGCCTTCGCTTAGCAAACAGATATTTTAAGCACAATAAAACACATATGTTTTCCTTCAAATGAATTTCTCAAAAGCATCTTTTATTATTCAGCTCACGAATCAATGTCTTTAAAAGGGAACATGTGGAACCTTTATGTTGATGTCCGATCAGTGTTGTGAAGTCAATTGAAGCAATAAACAGAGGCGACATTGGACAGAAGCTTGCGCGCAATGCTTCCTGGTATTAGACTATAGGGTTGTCTGGTAATGAATTCATTCAGCAGGAAAGGAGCATGGATAAACGTCAGGTTAGAATAGCTTATGCAGCTTTCAAAGTGTTTGTGTTCACTGTATTGTTTTGGATAACACTTTTATCTAATAAAGATATTGGATCAGTTACAGTTTGGAGTTGAGTGGAGCTTGCCAAACAGCTCACTTCTCCTGGCGCCATCTTGGAGTACGTGAATGAGTGACTTCTATATAGAAGGCTACATCCCATAGACTGTAAATAAGAAGACGTCATTGACATTGACGTCAACCATTAGTTTGTGGACTGCCGTTCTCAAGCCATGGGTTCAGCATTTTGGCCGTGGGTATTAAGATTTGATGCTGTCGCCATCTTGACATTTTGCAACCAGACGTGATACGAGAGGGTGAAGTACTACCCAACGCTGAAGAAGACATTTTTAGACGACCAAAGCAGTAGCAATTAACTTTCATGATCTGAAAACACACTGTGAAAGGGTTAAGGACGAAAACACGGACAACTCCTAGACCGGACAATGCCGTGGTAGCAACCTGTCAATCACAAGGTGTCCACGCCCTAAAACATATTCTGCTTTCTCTGCCTTATTGTTCATCGCACCACAGTGTGCTAAATGAACATCATGCTGTATTGAAGAAGACTTGAAACTAGCGATTGAGACCATAAAAGTTGTTTACTGAGCTACTGACTTCTATGTATTCAGACTTCTTTTTGCAACCAGAGGAGTCGCCCCCTGCTGGTTATTAGAATGAATGCAAGTTTCAGGCACTTCTGCATTGGCTTCACTTTTCAAACAAGGTGGTTGTCGCATGCAACATTCACAGAAATACGTTTTCATTGAAAATCGTTTTTACCTCAACATTTCGATCCCTGCAGGAGCCAGGTGTGAAATGATGGCCTCACACTCTTCAGTTTCAGGTGTCATAAAAGACAGAAAGTGACCTTTCCTTTCCTGACACTCACCAACAGCAGGAAGGGAAAACAGGGCTCAGAGTCAACAACCAATTACTCAGACAGAGTTGTCAGAGGCCGAATAGGCCGCAGCAACAGTCCAAACCAGCAGCATTAATGATCTCAAACCAGGCTTCACTTCAAGCTCAACGTGGCCTACTTAACACTGTGTGCCTCAGATCAAGTGCTCTGCAGGCAGATAATGAAGAAGCCGAAGAATAATGAGAGAGAGAAACAGAGGGGACGCAGCCCGGATGACGAGTGCTCTGTTACTTGTGTTTTGTTAATACTCAACAAGCCCATCTGTGATCTTCTTCAGTGATAGAAGAGTAGTCATCTCTGGAACAAATCTCCAGTGGATTGTGATTCAACCACAGCTATGTAGACTATTATGATAAAAAAAAAACAATTAAAGAGCTATTTCTATGCTTGTCAGCATTATAGGTTGAATATTATAAATTATATTATAGGTTAAAGGTGGCGTTATGGAGGATAACTTTATGAGATGCAACAGATAAGCTGCTTTGAAGAGTGTTTGTTTTGTCATATCTTCATGATCCAGCATCTTTCCTGCTATACCCACTAGATATATTCGCCAGTGGCATCTCCTCCTCGGTGATTTTTCTTCGATCATGCCCTGTAAAACACATACAAATAAAAATAGGGGTGTGAGACTGTGATTTACTGTGTAAAACTGCAGTGCTTACATTCTAAAAGATTCCAATTTTAGTGATTTGCAGGTTAAGCTGTCTAGACAGGCTACATTTGGTTGCAAAGTGCTCATCATCTTTACCCTGATAGTGTACAGATTCTGTAAAATTATTAAAAAAAAGCTTTAGTTAGCAGGCTTAGTTTAAATATACAAATTTGGATTTTTAAAACAACCTGAGCCAGGTTTTAATATCGTCTGACCTGCAAATCAGAAAAATAAATGCTAGCTGTAGTTTGTTTAATTAACTGGATTGGAAGGTTTTATATTTTGGAATATTTTCATCTTGAAAAACGTGAATAAATAAGATTCGATTTCTTCGTTCCAGAGGGAAATTTGTTTCCACAGCCAGCACACAGAAACATACAGATATGATGCAGGAGCAATATACTGCATATATACGATATAAACAGTATACAAAGTCTTCATGTAAGACTGCATGTGCAGTGACATCATTGTATATATTGTGTTGGCATTTTAATGCCACAATTAACACATGACCAGGTAAACAAACACGTGTTGTTGATGATTGTGGTTATGGCTTGGATTAGTTTTGATCTTTAGCTCCTGTTTTAGCCTCTCCACCGACCTGAAACTATACTGTCTATATCTACCAGACTCACAAACTGACAAAGACTGCTTCATGGTCAATAGGACACTCACTGCTTTTCCCAGCCAGCCTTTGACATAATGGCCTGAAAACAGGTCAAATAAGCTTCCTGAACTATTATTAGAGCCTCTGCAATTTGCAACAAACAGCTCCATTAAAACATCAATGGAGCACCAAGCAGGCACTTCACTGCTTCATTTAAGGTTTTTCTAACCACACTAGTGCTTTGGCTGTGCAATTAAAGCCAAATTATTTTTTTAATTTTACTTTATATGGTGTTATGAAGCTAGGATTTTAATTAAAAATTATAGTTAAATGTATCAGCGGCCATTTAATGCTCTGATTAATGTTTTTAGCATGCTAGCGGCACCATTTCCGCACTGAAATATCTCATCAAATATAGCCATGAAATTTGATACACCCTTGTTCCCCCCAGGAAGAACTGGAGTAACTTTGGTGATCCTCTAACTTTTTATAGCACCATCATCGGGTCAACGTTTTTATTTCCATCTGTGCAATACTTTGCTTTATACTAAAAACTGGACATTCCCATCACCCTCAGATGCACTTCTTATTTAGACAGAGCGGCCAGCGTGGTTGTAGACTTCTTTCTTTGTGTAATTATAAAAACTATAGAAGTAATGAAAATATTTCAGTGGCAAATACTCAACAACCCAAAAGGGAGAAATGTAAAGTGTGATTTAGGGTCTGACCGATCGGCTATTTTTGAAAAAGGTATCTTTTTTTTACAGAATGGAGGGTCAGAATGGAAACTCAGGGAAAGTGAATACAAATAAAAAATAAATATGGTTAGAGACAAGCTGCTGTCTTTCATTTTGTAAACATACTCAAAATACTTTCACACTTTCAAGAGAAAATATATAGGCCACACCATCAATATCACAACCAGTGCTCAATCATGAAAACATCAGGAGTAAAACTGTTCTGGGCATAAAGTTTCCTCACAAGGGATTCATTGGAAGTAATAAAATGGTAGTCACTCAATGTGTTTTAACAGTAGATGAACTGCTGAAAATTGGAAGCAAGGTGTTATTAAACATGTTATATCTTGCAGTTTCATATAAGTCAAGAAAGCAAATAAGCGTATTTGTCAACATGTCAAACTTGGTAAATATATATGTATATAATCTAAGAAAGCAGAATTCAAGTATCCTACTTTCAGCAACAGGGGAGCCAAAAGACTGCATTGAAACTACTTCAGGAATGCTGACTGTCTGTTTTCGATCCACTAAAGGAAGTGATGAGGTAATGGGAATGATAATGACAGCTCTGAATAAAGGCCGAGAGAGGGACCTGTTTGTCCTTCATCTCGCCGACCTCTCACTAGTCTCCAGGATTTGGCTTTTGAACGGAGCAGAAGCAGCAAAAATCTGATTTAAGTGATCAAAGATGCAGCTGGTGATTCTCCTGAGTCAACACAAACTTTACTGTGAAAGTGTGTGTGTGTGTGTGTGTGTGTGTGTGTGTGTGTGTGTGTGTGTGTGTGTGTGCACCACAGATAACAGTGTTGTATTTGATCCCATGAATTTTCATTCATACTGGATCAATTAATCCATCCAAAACCAAACTAGTGACATGTTCTGTGACCTATAAACCATTTCCTACTGGACGGATGTGCTTTAATAAATTAGGGGTCATTATAACTCTTGGTAGATATGTTTAGTCCTCTTTGGGGAATTGGCCTACCAAAGCATTTTGAGCCCAACCCACTGGGGGAACCACACATATCACAACCTCAAAACACATTGAACAGAATTTCACCCTTACTGGTGCTCTTGGGGCAATTATTAACCAACATCTGAAGAGGCATATTGATACATTTTGGCATGGCCTATTTAGCATTATATGCTACAGTATGTTAAGCCTTTGCTCAATTAGCTTATGCTTCCCATAAGATATGATCCCAATCATGAAGATGGTGCTGTCAAGTGAAAACATTGAAAGGCCGACAGATTGACTTACAAATTTAAAAACATTGGCATCTCAGTTTGCTCTCCATTAAACCTCTTGGACAATAAAGAACAAATCTTTAATATAAGTGTGAAAAGATTGGTAAATAAAACATGGCCGCTATCTTTTAAAAAAAACGTTGCAAGGCGCGGGGCTTTGCAGGATATTTTCCATCACTCAGGTTGTCTTTGAGCAATCCAACTCAGTGAATAAATCCTGCAATCAGTCCTGAACGTACATACCAAGTCTAGTTCACATCTGGTACAAGGGGAGCAAAAGTTGGGAGTTTGAGTGTGTAGTTACTGAAATGCTGCATACGTTGTAATGATAAATGAATGAAGCGTTTGATTGGCCTCACTCCTTAAGACTAAAACCAGCTGAGGTGGCTTTGCTCGGCTTTGTGAAGCACTAAACCCTTTCACTGCTGCGTGCAGCCTTGATTTTGGCAAAGACAATGGGGACAGGCTTTCTGTTGGCCGACAACGGGTTAGAATACGTTTTGTTTTGTGTCAAGCTGTCAGCCACAGTTTATATTTGCTGTGGTCTCTTTGTACATTTTTGTGATTAATAAGCCAAAGTTCTAATTTGTATGACTTGAGGATGTGAGAAACTGACACCTTGCAGCAAACTATCTAATGGTCAATCAGCTATTTAGTGAGTGCTATCTTATTTAAAAACTATTGATATTACAGGCTTTTTGCTCCAACGGTTGCTCCTCCATTGTTGATTTTCAGACTACCCTCTCTCTTATTATCCATCAATTTCATCCGACAGTATCAAGAGCCTTGAACCCACATGGTTTGATTTAATACCCACATGTCTGTGCATTTTAAAGTCAAAATCAGTATTTAGCCCAAACTGCAACTGTGTTATACAACTAACAAAGAACCTTTGATTAGAAATTGACAAAGAGAATAAATATTTTTTGAAGTGGAGTTCCCATTGTTCTCTTGTGTACCCCCAGAGCCCTCTAAACGGCTTCGACTTGTTCCACGTGTTAATTTGAATCGATTTGAAACTGGTTGTTATTTAATACGATTCATTATATAAAGATTGATATTGTTTACAATTGTTTTTCATTCATGTGATTTGTTATGTTCAGTGTAGTCTCCTTTATTCAGTAGGTTTAAGTTTGCAGCATATTGACAAATTCTATTTTTCATGTTGAGTAAGTTCTGTTTATCGTTAAAAATTAAAATTTAATCTATTGAATTCAGATTGTAACCAGCCAGCTCCGTCTAATTCTTCAAATAGCTGCGCTACTCTCCAATCTTCTCTCCCTGTAAACGGCAGAAGTACCGGAGGTTGAGAAATAACAGACAGAGACGTGTCCCTAGAAAAGTGCAGCTAACAAAACCATTGTTCTGTGTTTGCGGTTTTTTTCTAGCAGTTTTTAAAAGCACATAAAAGTTATTCAACTTTTTAGCGCAAGGCACGGAGCCACAGCTCTCGTCATTGTCACACTTTGCCCAGGCAGCCAACCAAATCAACCAAGACTTCCTCCATATGTGCTGTATACATGCAGCAGATTTTAGGACTAACTTGAACAAGTTTTCACCGGCCTGAACTCCATTCCTCACAGATGTCTCCTCCCATGGACTCCACATTTACAGTATTTGCATCACCAAACAGAGGAGACGGAAGAAATCCCTGGAAATGTGTGCGTCTGCTGCTGCTGGTTAATCTGACAGGTCAAGCTATATAAGCATCCAGCATGGAGAAGCCATGCCTTGCTGTGTCAGCTTCATGTTTGCAGGTAGGTGGAGGAAAAAGAGGATTATAATCCAAAAGGGAACAAAGAATCCACCCAGCTTCTCTGGCATGCCGCTGCAATTGCCGCTGCAATTGCCGCTGCAATTCATTCAAATAATTTCTTTGACTGTATTATTCACATGGGCCAGACAGTAATACTACAGCTGGTGTTATTAATGATACTCTATTTTATCAGCATATCATTGTCTAACGTGTATTGGATGGATGAGTATGGGGCTTAATAAGCCCAGTGCTGTTCTTCGTCAGGTCCATCGCTCCACTCTGGCTAGGGATCTATTGCTCACGCGATAATTTATGATCGCTTTCTTTCTGGCAAAATTATCAGCAAAGACATTCCTGTTGAGAAGAACTCAAGACAAACATTTTTGGACTTCCATCTATCAGTATCTCCTCTTCTCCTTCCATGACCTGGTATTTGAATGTGCTTCAAGTTCTATCTTGCCAATTTTAAATCTGTGTGAGCTGTGGAGGCCAACATCAAGGAACCAGAGCTCTCTAATAAAAAGATGAGGTCAAATGTAAAAATGTTCTGGATTGTGGCTCTGAGAGGCTGTTCGTTTGTTTGAGCTAACATGCTAACAAACTCAAAGCTAATATGCTTATGTCCCGCAGCTACAACGTTTACGGTCTTAGTTTAGCATGTCATTTTCTGATTTGCACTAAACACAAAGCGCATCTGAGGGTGATGTCATTGCAGGTTTTTGGTCATCAACCAAAGTATTGGACAAATTAGAATTTTGACCTGATTATTACATGTTATCCTGAGAAAAACATGAATGTCTGCACCAAGGGTCACGGCAATCCAATATTTGTATAATAGTTGTTTTACTCAAAGACACAAATATGGACGTCAAAGTCAGTTGGATTCATCATCTGGGGAACAAAAAAAATCTGTAATGTTTATGTCAATCCAGCCAAAGTTATTGAGACGGTCACGGTTGGTTTAAGCAGGGCCCAAATGCAGACTAATACAGAGAATGATACATTTTTGGTCTTTATTTTTAAAAAATGGAAGAGTAAAAGAGCTTACAGAATCATGAGCAGGCAAGGATCGAATACGAGGAGGCAGTCCAAACAGGTGATGAGGAAAGGAGGGATAGTCCGAGGTCAGCTGGTGGACGGATGGAAAATAGCAATGGCTTTATTTGGGGAACTAGAAATGTGGCTGGAGAGACAAAGTGTGATCAAGATACTACATTGTGGACCAAAATGGTGGACAAAACGACATTCAAGAGGAAGTTGTGACAGTTCAAGGAAAAATACGACAAAAAGACTTCAATCAGGAATAACAAATGAATGAAGTAAAGATAGTTTGACAAAGTCTTGACAAAAAACGTTCAGACTCCACATGTATTCGAGGGGCGTCTGTGCTGAGCAGCAGCAAGATAAACCCCCCCCCCCCGTGGAGTCCAGGCACCAGTGATGGTGTTGGCTGATGATTCTGCTGAGAGGACATGATGAAGCTGATGAAATGATGAAGTTGATGAAACTGCGATGATGGAGAGGCGGAGCAGCATGAACGCACTAAAGGCAGAGAGAGAATCTTATTCAAGAAGAGACAGCAGCCACATGATGGGCTAACAATGTCGTTGTGTCACTGCGCTATTCAAAAGATTTCACCAGCTGATGAGAGCATGCTGATATTACGATCGACAGCCCCAAACAATGACAGCACGAAATCCTGAGTGATGCGTGTGTGAGAGGGAATGGCAGGGTGTGTGAGAAGTAAACTACAGGCCCAAGCATGCAAAAGAACAGTCTTCCTGATGGAACTTACTCTAGAGCTTCATTATAATCAATCCAAGGCACACGTGTGAGAGGAAACAGAGCAGCAGCAGATATATCCCTGATGATCCATTCACATCTCCGGTCTGTTTACATTCCCATCCTATTCACAAGAAGCATTCTCTTTTTCCAAAGAAAAGAAAACAGGCAGCTACAAATTCCACTTGAATCTGATCAAAGAATTGTTTATTCTGACTGATGTGAAGAGCATTTCACTGAGAAAACCTGTGGAGATTATGTGGAGAATGGAAATGACACGGCCCTCACACAGCCAGGAACGTCATGGACGTCTGCACATGTGGAATGACAACAAAGCTGCACACACACGTCACGGACACACACACCAGGACTAATGTGGCTCGAGCTTCCAGCTCGATGTGAACGTGCGAAGGAGAGAAAGCCAAAGCAGCAGGAGGGGAGGATCGCCTGTCCAAAAGATTTACGTGTCTGGAATAGTTCATATCAATCTGAGCCGGAATGGTTTGAGAGCTTCCAAATTGACACCAAATGTAATTTTCACAAGGAATCGTATCATATCCACGTGAAGAGTTAAACAGCAATACAAGAATACCAGAATACAAGGTAACCCGCAGTGAGCAATACATTATGCATTGGTCAGTTTAAGGGTAATGTATTCCTTTAAGCCCATGAGTTATAGTGGCTTAATGTTTTACACATGACTATAAAGGATCATTAATAGGAATGAACCTACAGAGAATTAACACCAGACTGCATTTCCCCTTAGCGTGACAGAATTTTATAGCTTTTTATAGCATCCTTCAAGTGATGATGTCAGTGTTGTGTTAAGCGTGTTTCCGCTGCATGTTTAAGAGAGTCGAAAGGGGCACAGAAGGACTTCACAAGGATCGTAACTTTTTAACGGAGCACTCCGCTCACACATGGAATTCAGTTTGGTTGTTACAAGGATCACTTCTCTGCCTGTGAAAACAGCTGTAAAACAGCTTCTGTGGCTTTACAAAGATTCACAACACATCCATAATGATGTCATCAGGGCTATCTCGACTCCACGTTTTTAACAGAAAGCCTTCGTTACAAACTGGAGGTGTGGTGTTTGAGTGAAGGATTGATAGGATATAATAAACGAGTTGGCATTACAGATTCAGTGTTTTTGGAGCTTAACCGGGACTATAAAGGTCTGGATAGCTCGGCCTATTGTGACAACTCTGTTCCAGTAATTATTGTAATGCAATGCAACAAATGCTTTTGTTATTAGTTACACATTGGGTTTGGGAGGTGAAAGAGAAAAGAAAGCCACAGAAAACACTATCAACAGGTGATTCTTTTCTCTCACTCATGTTTTGTTCTTGAAGACTTTTTCAAATGTAACTTTCCAATCCTGTGACCACCAAAAAACATTCCCTCCCGTTGTTTTCTTTTGTTTGATTTTGGGTGAACCAACCCATTAAACATGCTTCGTGTAGCAGGTTGGCTGCATACGTTGATAAAATGAACACGCAAGAACCAAGTCCTCACTCAGTCAACTGTGTCCTCTGAATGTTTCCAAAAGTCTGCCTCCATGACCACACACACACACACACACACACACACACACACACACACACACACTAGGGCTTGGCTGGGTCGTTAACTGGGTCGACTTAATCCTAAAGTATGATCGTCCCGCACTTCCTGCTCACACACACTCACACACACTCTCACACACACACACGCACACACACACGCACACACACACACACACACACACACACACACTAGGGCTTGGCTGGGTCGTTAACTGGGTCGACTTAATCCTAAAGTATGATCGTCCCGCACTTCCTGCTCACACACACACACACACAATCAATATCTCTCTTTGTTTGAAAGTGCATGTGTGTGTGTATGTGTGTCACATCACACTGAGGGTGTTTAAGAGAAAATGATTAACACAAAGCTCCTGTTTAAAGTGATCTCTTCGATATTGACGGTTTTAATGGGTTTATAAGTGCACACACACAGACACACACAGCGCTCTAATTAATTAGTTTGCACTGACTCTCTCACTCTGAACTACTGTTTTGTCGCAGCATTGCTGTCCTCATTGTAGGTTAATGGCTGTAATGGAAAAAGCTTCATTCCATTTACGTGGATGTTAATGTGTTTTTAATGCTCTCATGTAAACAGGGATTAGTTGTCTGTGGTGCCATCATTACAGGTTTAGGGGTCAGGATGTTTGACACATCGCTTCAGCCTTGTTAACATGAGAAAAAGGATCTTTGATACCTCAGAGGAAGAAACTGCATCAACTTATTGTGGGCATAGTGTGTGTGTTGTTTAAACGTATCATCACAATCTGTTTTATTCCCCTTTTTTAAATACATCAAAGTTTAGTGGCTTGCAACATCGTGCAACAACAAAACTAAACCACCCAAATGAAATTTTGCTTTGGATATTGTTTGGATTTCCTGATATATTTAAGAGTAAATATTTAAGATAAAACTGAAATCACTCTAGGTTAATACATAAGGATATAGTAAAACATTTTAAATGTAAAAACCTCAGTAAAGGACACAGAATGTATTTCCCCCCCATAATTCATATAGCAAAATCACAGCAGCCTTTCAAGTCTTCACGAAGCTTCAAGTCTTCATATTGAATCCAAAGACAACTCTGTCAAGCATCCTCATCAACCATGAGAGGATATGAGGGACATTTACATATAAGAAGCCACGCGATGCTTGGATCCACCCTGTCCAACGTGAAGTATCATCAAAGAGACAAAAACGCCTTCTGGGTCGTTGGTGGAAGATTCAGCTGAGTTTGGTGTAACTGACAAAGGTTATTAACAGGTTATAACGTTATAAACATTCATCACAGTTTACAGACTCCAGATTTTAATGGGGTTTTTTTGCTGTTTTTAAACATGCATTTAAAGATTGTCTGGCCACTTGGGTGCATTACAAGCTGTAAACACAATACTGACATTTAACATCTTCAACAATATTCCACTTCGGCCTTTCATAGTCACGCAGATATTCAGACAACAGCACAACCTCGACGGTGATATTACTTTTATACAACAGTTCTGCAAGCACCGTTTATTAGTTAACAGTTATCGGCATGAAATGATTATGATTTGAATCAGCTAAGAAATAAATAGTTGAATTCAGTGGTCTTTAACTTTCAATATTAAGTATTCAGTAGCTGTGCAAATGCAAATACTGATGTTCCAAACACCTTTCATGCCGGGACACTCGGCTCCTTCAGCTTCACACATCTCCGGCCCTGATCGAGAAGCATGGCCCCTTGCTAGCAAGGCATTAAATATTTAACATTCCCCCAACTACAGAGAAAGACGAGACCGTGGACCAGAAAGAGAGAGAAGCGAGCAGCAAACGTGACACAAACACATAGCGGCAGCGAGTCAGTGCTGCGCTTTGAACATGCAACCAGAAGTTTAAGGGTAAGCGCACACTTGAGTTAGCTTTATTGGGAAAATAAAGCATTATACGGGTAAATGCAGACACTGACGAACGTGTTATGTTCTCTTTCGGTCTGGTTTGTTTTATACTTTTTAATGAATGGCCCAGGGAGAACATCTTATTGAAGTTTGTAACACTCACACTGTTGAACCAGCTCCTTAAAATGAAGATTAATGAATTCAGTGTGTTCTTTTTCTTTGACGCCTGATGATAGGCATTAATCTATACTCATTAATAAAAATGTTGTGGGATGTACTTTAACAAATGCAGTTCATTTACATACTACACATACATATAGCCAAGCATTAGCACGGTCAAATGAATGCATTCTGAGCTTTTCATCGACACACATGATCCCTTTCAAAAAAGTTTCACACCAGCTGCTTTGTAAAGTCACATCTCTCCCCCTCTCTCTCGCTCTCTCTCTCTCTCTCTCTCTCTCTCTCTCTCTCTCTCTCTCTCTCTCTGTCTCTCTCTCTTCTTGTTTTTCAATCTACCATCTGAGTAGCCGTGGCCTGAAGGCAGGCTTTGTTAGCGGGACATCGTGAGAGCATCATGCCCCCCCCCCTCTAATGTAATCAGTCTCAGTGAATTACAAGAGCGCCCTAATGGCATTAGGACCTGGTGACACTCATTTAGTCCACTTAAGTCCCCGCATGTCTCCAACTTTGGAAAGTTGGAACTGAGAGAGTGACAGCTGTCTAAACAGCATCTCTTCCTGGTGAGACAGGAGAATTACAGTCAGGATTTTTCATGCTGAATGACGTCTAAAATCTCACTCCGGAGCTGTCAAATTCTTCAAAGAGGATCTCTAATCTTCACTCGAGGCACTATCTTAAAATACGATAATCTGAGTTAAGCTCGATTTTGTCATATTAAATATTTAACTTATTTGTCCAGAATGCAAATCAAAACCTCGGAGAAAGAGAAATGTTTGTTGAAACTCTGAACCAGGAAATAAAGGGAGCCAAAAAGAGACTTTGGTCTAACATTATCCCCACTTTCACATTAGGCAGAAGCCAAATCAGCTCCTGTCATTTATTCATACCTGCGTTGAGGCTTCGCTGATAACGTACAGTGCTTGCTCTTAGCATGTTAAACGCGCTGTTCATGGCCCCTCATGCCTTTGAAGATGCTCTGCATGTGATTCTGTGACTGATGAGAGTGAGCTACACGCAACATCAGTCATCAATCATCTTCAAAGCTCACTTCTTTTGCTGTCAAAAGCAAACAGAATACAGTTAAGGCTCATTATTTATACACACACGCACACACACAGACGTATTATTATACTTGTACAGCTGAGGTGGGCTAACAGTGGTCGTAATTAATAATTCACACCATCTCAACCTCTTCGATCAAAATATTATATTGTTTATAACCTTCTGCGGCTCAACAGTTCAAAGTGTGTGTGTGTGTGTGTGTGTGTGTGTTTTTTTATTATCAGAGACCTCGTTAGCCACTTCCTTGGACATGGTCCCCTATTTTTTCTAAAGGAATGAACTTCTGACGGGTTTTTTTTCCATAGCAGTCACTTCAAACCATGTCTACTAACACTTTTAGATCTGAGTGGAATATGTGATGAATATGTCAAAAGAAGAGGGGGCAGTTTTCTTTGAATCAGCATGTTCAAGGTCAAACTCATCTGGGAGCAGCTCTGGTGTATACATTTTTTATGACTTGACTTCTCTCGTACTTTACAACTCAAATCAAAGGACTTGATGAAAGACCCGCAGCAGACTGAGGCAATTAAAGACGACCATTTATGAACTGTTTTCCATTCTTCTGTCGTTTTGAAAATATAATGACTGTATCATTTTTGTATTGATCTCATATTTGTACATAAAAGTGTTGAATTCCAAATCCAGAGCATATTTATGATTGAGAGATTGCCTCCACACAGCAACAGCTGAGCTGGCGGCTAGAAGCTAACAGCACGAACAGTGCAAACAACAGCAACAGTGCTGGCAGAGCGAACAGCGTTAACTACATGCGAGCCATTGAGGCGCACAAACACACATTGGTACTCACGTGGACAAACATCGGTCGGTCAGCCGATAACACACTGACGCATGCAACCGATTCAACACAACAGCCTTTCATTGTTACAGGAAATCTTCATGGAGTGAAACAAAGAACTTGTAAAACAATAACACAATATAAACTATGTCTACAGCATCACAATATCACATATAGGATAAGCAGCAGGCTCCTCGTGAGGTGCACCTCCTGGATGTTCGTATCTGGATTCTGTCTGCATGTTTTTAGAAATTGACTGGATTAGTGGAAAAACAAACTTCGAAATGTACTGTGTCCACTTATTGGCTCTGATTTACATGCCTGAGAATAATTGAAAGAGACTTTTATTATAGGAATAATTGCACTGGGTGCTGAAACAAGCTACGAGCTGTAAAAAATAAGCACCGACTTATTTGCCAATTATACAACATCTTTATTTGAAGGTTTACTCTCAGAGGTATGTATTTAATTGCCTCCAGATTCCTGTGGCTGAATAAAACAGTCAATCTGCATCTCTCAATAATTGAAAGCAACATGTGCACAATCTGCCACATTATGTTCCACATGTAAGAAAACAACAAACAAGTCAGGCATCACAGCACATAATTAAGCCTATTTACAAGAATGTTATATTATGTGATCATCTTGGGAAAATGTATGTTCATCATTTAATAATAAATACATGAAATACATATTTTTTCTTATGGAAAAAGGAGGAATAGCAGACGTAGTATTGACAAAATTGGACATTTTATGATCAAGTCTAATTGTAGTTTCTCTGTAAATAATTGAATTTAGAATCACATTGGGCAATTTTACAGCTAAGTTAGGTGGGACTGTTTGCAGATTCTTCTCTCGTAGCGGAATGATTCTGCACATTTTCCCATGAATGAGACCACATACAGACCATGAGGTGGAGGGAACCGTGTGACCAGTAGTACCCTCAGATACACCATTGTCTTTCACCGGCCAATTAGACGCAACGGAATTTTACCGGGAAACAATCGAGCCAATAAATCAATCGACTTTTTGTCTTAAAAATAAAAACAAAATCAGGTCGGGGCAGTTTATCAGAGACAGCCAAACAAAGGAGGCAATAAATAACACCTGTTTTCAAGCTGTCTGTTTGTGTCTATGCTCTGACTTGTTATGTGCATATTGTGAACTTGTTAAATCCCTTTAACAAGCAGGAGTTTGGAGGCGAACCACAAAAACCTGCTGCTCATTTTGACGAAGATGGACTCCACCTGTACGAGCACAATCTGTTTTGAAATGTCAGTGAGCCGTTTGTCTCTGAAACAGACTGATCTCACTCCAAAAACCAGAAGAGTGGACAGAGTGGAGGAGATTTTACAGCTGCAATACAATCATAGTGAGAAGATTATAGGCATTCAAAAATGGGCATTTGAACAGATGACGGTAATTGCCCAGAATCAATTTATTCTTATTATTGTTATCGTAGAAGCCGTGGTATAACTTTTAACAGGGGGAAAAGACTAAACTTTTGCCAGCAGTAACACAATTTGATTCTGCAATGTCTGCATTCTCCGGGTGGTTTTTACTCCGGCATCTGGTGGGATTTAGAGATGTTGTGTATTTTAAGCTGCACTGTTGCCATTTGTTATACACCAATGTCCGTGACACTATAAAAAGAAAACACGGTTTTTAAGTGCATCCGGTCCCTCTGAGACGATGTACTGCGAGCCATCATGAGCATGAAAAGGATAGAAGAGACAGGTTAGATTGATGGAAATACTGCAAATCTAAAGTTTGTGGAATTTTTCTCAACCCACAGAGGAGCTTGTAAACAGAATGTTTATGCTTATAAATGATTAAAATCACCAAAACCCTGATTTACAAGGTTTTCTGGTAAACGTGTATTATTATTAATCAGACTATTTATAATTTGTAAAAGTACAACCATCTATATATCTCAAGTTATATCTAAAAATATCCAAATTCAAGTGGGATATCATATATACTGGTTACATAACTAGTTTTACTTCATATGTATGTGAAGTTGTACCTAAACTTTAGTTTAAACCTAAATCAAATCATCCGTGCCGTGGTTGTCTATAAAGAACAGCTCTTACAAAGTCAGCTATAATGTATGGGTTATAATTAGGAGCATTGTGATTAAAGAAAAGAAATTGAGGTAAAACAAACTTGAAAAACTGTTTTATTCACACAAGAGACACTTTCAGGCATTTGTAAAGAAGAACATGTCTTTACGCCGAGATGCCAACAATTATCCTGTACTGTTCCAGACACACACCTACTTTGGCAAAATGCTGGTGTTACAAGGAAAGTAAATTGTATTTAACCTTTGGGTTGACTTTACTGTTTGTTTTTTTTCAGTTCAGACAGGTTTAAGTAACCTGAGAATATCAAAACTTTATCAGACTTTCAGATCATTTCCACTACCAGTCTGTAAAATATAGTCTTAAATTAATAATAACTTTACCTTTATTATGCCCGAAGCAGAGGGCTGGCCAAATCTATCACAGGTTGGGTTTCCTTTAAGAAAAAGATTTCTTATGACCGTGATGAGAAACTTTTAGAATTTGAAATGAATGTCTCACTTTGTGTCCTTTCTTTTTCAGCATCTTCTTCTCTCAGTCCCATATTGTCCCTCCTCCAGAACTGCTGTTTTTGGTTCACTACCTTTCTCATTTTTCCACTTCCTGCTGCTTTCAGTCTCCTTTGTCATCGCTGCTGTCCTGCTGTCTCAGGACCCTCTCCAGACGTTTTGCCCTAATTGGAGGCAGTTGCTCATACAAATCAAAGCCAAACTCTGAGCGCTGTTGTGGCAGACGGAAGAGCAGCAAGTGGTTCCTCAACACCTGGAAAGAGGAGGTGAGAAGAGCAGCAGAGGTTATGGTTACCAGGATGTATGTGGGAAAATTGTGGAGTAGTTCAACTAATTTGAAAAAATGATATGATTAAAACATGGATATCGACATTTTGATTCAGCTGTAACACCAGAACTAGTTAGCAAGTTAGCAGAGAGGTCTAAACAGCTATTAGTCTGATGACTATTTAGCCTCTGGAGACAAGGCCCACATTTCAAAGAGGGTCTAACTGCAGGTAGTGCTGAGAAGACTGCATGAAATGCAATAATAAATAAATAATAGTAAAAATGATTTAATGAGGACTGAAGGCCGTAGTATTTATTATTGCAGCGCGGCCTCTCCCTTGCTCTGTGTTGGGGCTGAGCCTCTAACACACAGAGAGATGTCAGCGGATCAGAGGGGCAGCGGTGAAGACAGTGAAGATAACTCCAGTTAATGAGCAACGATGCTCGTTATTGTAAGTGCAGTGATTCGTGCATACGTATGGAGAATAGACAGAATATGATACTAACTTGTGTCTGTGTTCTTTATTTATTCTTTATTTAATTCACATTTTAGATTGTTTCCAGATATGAGATATTAATTAAATTTAAATATATTTTGTATTTCATTCTAAAGCAGTTCAGAGTGCTTTACATTAAAATGAAAATGAAAATAAAAGCCACATGAATATTGAAGAAAATTCTCGATTAAAACTAAGGTCTGTAGTTTGGAAGAACAGTCTTGGAGCAAGTCAAAGGAAAACTGTTTACTTCTTTAGGTGCATGAAAGCCTGAAAACCATCTCACAGGACTTACAAAGTGCTCTGGACACATGCAGGAGATTTCCACCTTGCTACCAGATTCCAGGTACTCACAGACAAGCTGTCTTTAGCTTTAGCACCCACCACCAAAATATCAACTTTCTGACTGTTCAGCTGGAAGAAGTTTGCTGCCATCCAGAGGTCGATTTCTTCAGAGCAGCTGACTTGGTTGGAAATTGTCAGTGGATAGATGAGAAGCTGCATGTCATCTGCATAATTATGGGAGCTTGTTATGTTTGCTTATGATGTAGCCAAGGGGAAGCATATGTTAAATAGAGGAGGACCAAGGATGGAGCCCTGCGGGACCCCACACACTAATGTGTGACTGTCGGAGTTGAAGTCTCCAAGTGTTACAATAAAACTTTGATTATGCAGGTTAGTTACAAACCACCTGAACCTGAACCGTGCCAAGCAGACCCACTCAGCTCCTTAACCTTTCCAGCAGGATCCCTCCTTATTAGGACTTAATTAATTAAATAAGGGCTTTAGGTTTTCATATTGGAAGTTGATTTACTTGAAAGAATAAGCCACAGGGTGTCTGACAACAGCTCAAAAGGTTGCGTTTCACAGAGTGACACAGCCAGTCAGGGCATGGAGCCATGGAAATAATGCGAAAAAAATAGATATTTGAATAGTTTGAGTTTAAGAAAAAATATTCAAACATCATTATTGGCCAATTCTGACACACTTAATACATGATTCACCCTGAGAGATAAAAATAAAACTGGTGGTGGATGGTGGTGAAGAAGAGAAACAGACTGATTTGTCAAAGGATGTGGAGAAAACACCCTTGAGGGGCAGAGTTGGTCAAAAAACACCTCGCAGCGTATAAAGACCAGAGAGTGTGAAGGATGAAAAAGGCAGTTGATTGCAAAAAGTAGAGAAGTACCTCATCGGTCAGGTAGTAAATCTTCCTCAGCATACTGTGTCGAGCTGCTTCAACCTCCTGGAGAAAGGACGAGAGCATTAAAGATCAAACGGCCTCACTGAAGTATACTGCACTGACGCACTTCAAGTCTTAAATGTATATTTAATATATTCTACACCTGCATGCATGAGCGTTTTCAGCAACATTGCTGTAAAAGAATGTCTTTGTGAAAGGAGTAAATAAGTTTAAGTCGCTGAATGTGTTTCGTATTCGAGGGCGTTCGCCCCAAACCTAATATATAGTCACAGACCATGACTTAAATCAATATTTAGGATCATGAAAGAGTCAAGTGTGAGACCAACTCAGAGGATGCTCCTCTGACAGTTAATTAACAGCATGTGAGTTTTGCAGAAGCATAAAACCTGAAGGCTATGAAGGCTCATATTTGGTGCAGAAAACGTGCAGAAATCCTCGAAAAAACATTCACGCAAATCCAACCTTCTATTCAGTGCAGCTGTAGCAGCTCCCGCATTCGCTAAATTACAACATGTGTGGCAGTTTGCGCTATGTTTTACTGTGGCTGACATTGAAAAAATGCACGAAGCACAATCTTAACATTAATAAATAATCAGAGAAATTCAGAGAGGGCAGGGCAACAGAATTCACCAACAGCTGCTCGGATGCCACACAATGCCGTACCTGTGCTGCAGCGTCCTGAGAGAAGATGAAAGCATTGACGTGAGACAAGGTAACCATATACAAGACAGGACACCAGCGAGGCTTCAGGGTCCCCGTAACCAAAGAGCGGAAGTAGAGGTGGAGGAGAGGGAGGGAGTCTTCAGGGGGGGAGGTGAACCGCTCGATAGGAATGGAGAGCTTCAAATGAAGTGACAGAAAGATAATACATTAATCATAGTATATTCAGGCAACTGTTAAATTACTCTAAAAGTAATCTTAACACATGAAAAGGCAACTAATGAGAATCAAAGCAGGAACATCCTCATCCTCACCTGTTCCACAGTGACTCCCAGTGACCTCATCATTCCCACATGTTCTCCAAACACAGCCAGCCTCATGGTGGCGCTGTACCTCCGCTGCAAGGGTAAGAGCACCCAGGAGCCAAACAGCCGGTCTCCAAAGGACACAGCTTCGTACTGGGACAAAAGAGCCGAGTACAGGTCCTGGAAGGAAGCTAGACCGGGAGGAGGGACGTTCAGGTCCAAAGAGTCCAGCCTGGATCGCCTGAAGGTGGAAGAGATTTGGTTTAACACCATTCTCTGTGCACAATTTAGCTTTTGTACTGAAAGAATAAGGATATCAAAACATTTTAAGACCTGGTCATCAGTCTGAACAAACCCCAGGTCAGTTTCTGAACAGGTCTCTCCAGGAACAAGTCACTGGAACACAGGAACACACAGGACAGGCGGGCGAGTTTGGCTACAGGAAGGATCACCTACATGACAAAATGTTCTGGAGGTTAGTTACAATTACAAATAGAATTAAAACTGCGAGCAGTGATGAACGGGCCCTCGCCTCCCTTGCGCGTCGGGGCTTGCGGCGGACTCCGGCCTGCGCGTCGGAGAACGTCCGCGACCGCGGGACGGCGGGTCCGCGAGCGAGACGTCGTCGATCCCGCGTGGGACCGCCCGATGCTGGAAATGATGCTTTGCAAATAGTACTACGCTAAGGAAAAATGACACCAAAATCAAAATGGCCGACTTTGGTAGGTTTTAGAGCATGGTGCCAAGAGACTTATTTTTAAGTCTCCGCAGGATACGTGCGCCTACCGAGTTTCGTACGTGTAGCTCAAACGTAGCGCCGGGGCTGCTCTTTTGAAATATTGTAGGGGGCGCTACAGAGGCAATTTAAAACGGACAAGGCCAGAAATCGTACCACATATTTCTTCCGATGCCTTTGACACATGTGCAAAGTGCCATGAATTTTTGAGCATCCTAACCTACTATGCTATGGAAAAATGACACCAAAATCAAAATGGCCAACTTCGGTAGGTTTTAGAGCATGGTGCCAAGAGACTTATTTTTAAGTCTCCACAGGATACATGTGCCCACCAAGTTTCGTACATGTAGCTCAAACGTAGCGCCGGGGCTGCTCTTTTGAAATATTGTAGGGGGCGCTACAGAGGCAATTTAAAACGGACAAGGCCAAAAATCATACCACATACTTCTTCCGATGCCTTTGACACATGTGCAAAGTTCCATGAATTTTTGAGCATCCTAACCTACTGAACCATATTTCCTTCAGCCAGTAGGTGGCGCTATGAGTTTTCTGAATTTTTTCAAATCAGGTATGTTCAGGCTTTAAGTGGCATCATGCACAAGAAGTTTTGTGCAAATTGGATAATGTACCTTGGAGTTATAACAACTTCAATTTTGCATGGCGAACGATGCGTCGCCACGGCAACAGCGTTCAACGAAAACGCACAATACTTATGGCGATTCTTCATCAATGTCTTAAAGCCATCCTAGCACAATTTGTGACTAATCGGGTCACGTGGCTAGGAGGAATAAATGAAAGTCTAAAAAAAAACATTGCCTTCAGCCAGTAGGTGGCGCTATGAGTTATCGAAATTTTTTTAATTTTTGTGTGTTCATGCTTGAAGAGGCTTCATGCACAAGAAGTTTTGTGTGGATTGGATTATGTACCTTGGAGTTATAACAACTTGATTTTTCATAAAAATGATGCAAAATGGCCGCCACGCCACGTCAAGGTTCTTCGATGAAAGCGCTAGCTTTTAATAATTTTTAATCACAAAGGTCTTAAGAGCACCCTGAACAAATATGAAGTCGATCGCATAAATGCTCTAGGAGGAGTTCGTTAAAATACGAAGGCTGCAAAATGCGAAAAGTGCCAAAAAACACAACTTTGCGGGTTTACTGTACCGCCCCCTATTGGTTGAATGCAACAAAAGTCTCAGGGTATGTTACGGTATGCGATGTGCACATATGCTGAAAGTTTCGTGAATTTTCGACAATGGGTTGAGAAGTTATGTGTATTGATATTAAGCCACGCCCCTAGGAAGTTCATTGGTCCATATCTTTTCAACGCAAATAGATATCAAAAAGCTTTTGATAATTCTGAGTGATCTACATCCACTAATGATCCACAGCAATTTTGGTAGCAATAGGAGCCAGCGTGTAGGAGGAGTTCGCAAAGATGTGTTTTACACTAAATTCAAGATGGCGGAAAATCTAAGTAGGCGGAGCTTAGGGGTCTGAGAGGCTTTTTTTTAGATCTAGCGGATTAGGACATGTGTGTCGAATTTCAAGTCAATCGGAAAAACTGGCCGAGGGGCGTGGCCGGTCCGCTTTGTAGGGGGCGCTAGAGAGCCATTTTTTTACACACAAGTATGCAACCTTGCGCAGCAGAGTTTCTCCACCACACCTGAGAGGTGTCCAAATTTGGTGAGTTTTCATGCATGGCAAGTGCCCCTACTAGCTCATTCCCTACAAAAATTAAAACTGCGAGCAGTGATGAACGGGCCCTCGCCTCCCTTGCGCGTCGGGGCCGGCGGCGGACTCC
The DNA here is from genome assembly GCF_910591455.1 of Pholis gunnellus. Lineage (NCBI taxonomy): Eukaryota > Metazoa > Chordata > Actinopteri > Perciformes > Pholidae > Pholis > Pholis gunnellus. The sequence continues at coordinate 11,334,000 of NC_136542.1, read as the reverse complement.
GGCCTGTGCGTCGGAGAACGTCCGCGACCGCGGGACGGCGCGTCCGCGAGCGAGACGTCGTCGATCCCGCGTGGGACCGCCCGATGCTGGAAATGATGCTTTGCAAATAGTACTATGCTGAGGAAAAATGACACCGAAATCAAAATGGCCGACTTCTGGTAGGTTTTAGAGCACGGTGCCAAGAGACTTATTTTTAAGTCTCCGCAGGATACGTGCGCCTACCCAGTTTCGTACGTGTAGCTCAAACGTAGCGCCGGGGCTGCTCTTTTGAAATATTGTAGGGGGCGCTACAGAGGCAATTTAAAACGGACATGGCCAAAACTCATACCACATACTTCTTCCGATGCCTTTGACACATGTGCAAAGTTCCATGAATTTCTGAGCATCCTAACCTACTGAACCATATTTCCTTCAGCCAGTAGGTGGCGCTATGAGTTTTCTGAATTTTTTCAAATCAGGTATGTTCAAGCTTTAAGTGGCATCATGCACAAGAAGTTTTGTGCAAATTGGATAATGTACCTTGGAGTTATAACAACTTCAATTTTGCATGGCGAACGATGCGTCGCCACGGCAACAGCGTTAAACGAAAACTCACAATACTTATGGCAAATCTTCATCAATGTGTTAAGGCCATCCTAGCACAATTTGAGACTAATCGGGTCACGTGGCTAGGAGGAATAAATGAAAGTCTAAAAAAAAACATTGCCTTCAGCCAGTAGGTGGCGCTATGAGTTATCGAAATTTTTTTAATTTGTGTGTGTTCATGCTTGAAGAGGCTTCATGCACAAGAAGTTTTGTGTGTATTGGTTAATGTACCTTAGAGTTATAACAACTTGATTTTTCATAAAAATGATGCAAAATGGCCGCCACGCCACGTCAAGGTTCTTCGACGAAAGCGCTAGCTTTTAATAATTTTTAATCACAAAGGTCTTAAGAGCACCCTGAACAAATATGAAGTCGATCGCATAAATGCTCTAGGAGGAGTTCGTTAAAATACGAAGGCTGCAAAATGCGAAAAGTGCCAAAAAACACAACTTTGCGGGTTTACTGTAGCGCCCCCTATTGGTTGAATGAAACACAAATCACAGGGTATGTAACGGTATGCGATGTGCACATATGCTGAAAGTTTCGTGAATTTTCGACACTGGGTTGAGAAGTTATGTGTATTGATATTAAGCCACGCCCCTAGGAAGTTCATTGGTCTATATCTTTTCAACGCAAAGAGATATCAAAAATCTTTTGATACATCTGTGTGATCTACATCCACTAATGATCCACAGCAATTTTGGTAGCAATAGGAGCCAGCGTGTAGGAGACGTTCGCAAAGATGTGTTTTACACTAAATTCAAGATGGCCGAAAATTTAAGTAGGCGGAGTTTCGGGGTCTGAGAGGCTTTTTTTTAGATCTAGCGGATTTGGACATGTGTGTTGAATTTCAAGTCAATCGGAAAAACTGGCCGAGGGGCGTGGCCGGTCCGCTTTGTAGGGGGCGCTAGAGAGCCATTTTTTTACATACAAATATGCAACCTTGCGCAGCAGAGTTTCTCCACCAGATCTGACAACTCTCCAAATTTGGTGAGTTTTCATGCATGGCAAGTGCCCCTACAAGCTCCATCCCCACAAAAATAAAAATCAGAATAAAAATTAAAACTGCGAGCAGTGATGAACGGGCCCTCGCCTCCCTTGCGCGTCGGGGCTTGCGGCGGACTCCGGCCTGCGCGTCGGAGAACGTCCGCGACCGCTGGACTGCGCGTCCGCGAGCGAGACGTCGTCGATCCCGCGTGGGACCGCCCGATGCCGGAAACGATGCTTTGCAAATAGTACTATGCTGAGGAAAAATGACACCGAAATCAAAATGGCCGACTTCTGGTAGGTTTTAGAGCACGGTGCCAAGAGACTTATTTTTAAGTCTCCGCAGGATACGCGCGCCTACCGAGTTTCGTACGTGTAGCTCAAACGTAGCGCCGGGGCTGCTCTTTTGAAATATTGTAGGGGGCGCTACAGAGGCAATTTAAAACGGACAAGGCCAAAAATCATACCACATATTTCTTCCGATGCCTTTGACACATGTGCAAAGTGCCATGAATTTTTGAGCATCCTAACCTACTATGCTATGGAAAAATGACACCAAAATCAAAATGGCCGACTTCGGTAGGTTTTAGAGCATGGTGCCAAGAGACGTATTTTTAAGTCTCAAGAGGATACATGTGCCCACCAAGTTTCGTACATGTAGCTCAAACGTAGCGCCGGGGCTGCTCTTTTGAAATATTGTAGGGGGCGCTACAGAGGCAATTTAAAACGGACAAGGCCAAAAATCATTCCACATATTTCTTCCGATGCCTTTGACACATCTGCAAAGTACCATGATTTTTTGAGCATCCTAACCTACTGAAACAAATTTCCTTTAGCCAGTAGGTGGCGCTATGAATTTTTTGAATTTTTTCAAATCAGGTATGTTCAGGCTTGAAGTGGCATCATGCACAAGAAGTTTTGTGCAAATTGGATAATGTACCTTTGAGTTATAACAACTTCAATTTTGCATGGCGAACGATGCGTCGCCACGGCAACAGCGTTCAACGAAAACACACAATACTTATGATGGCTCTTCATCAATGTCCTAAGACTATCCTTACTGATTTTGAGACTAATCGGGTCACCTGGCTAGGAGGAATAAAGAAACGTATAAAATATGACATTTCCTTCAGCCAGTAGGTGGCGCTATGAGTTATTTCATTTTTTTCAATTTAAGTATGTTCAGGCTTGAAGTGGCATCATGCACAAGAAGTTTTGTGTGGATTGGATTATGTACCTTGGAGTTATAACAACTTGATTTTTCAGAAAAATGATGCAAAATGGCCGCCACGCCACGTCAAGGTTCTTCGACGAAAACTCTAGCTTTTAATAATTTTTAATCACAAAGGTCTTAAGAGCATCCTGACCAAGTTTGAAGTCGATCGCATAAATTCTCTAGGAGGAGTTCGTTGAAGTACGAAGGCTGCAAAATGGAAAATGTGCCAAAAAACACAACTTTGCGGGTTTATTGTAGCGCCCCCTATTGGTTGAATGCAACAAAAATCTCAGGGTATGTTACGGTATGCGATGTGCACATATGCTGAAAGTTTCGTGAATTTTCGACAATGGGTTGAGAAGTTATGTGAATTGATATTAAGCCACGCCCCTAAGAAGTTCATTGGTCCATATCTTTTCAACGCAAATAGATATCAAAAAGCTTTTGATAAATCTGAGTGATCTACATCCAATAATGATCCACAGAAAATTTGGTAGCAATCGGAGCCAGCGTGTGGGAGGAGTTCGCAAAGATGTGTTTTACACTAAATTCAAGATGGCGGAAAATTTTCCTAGGCGCGGTTTCGGGGTCTGAGAGGCTTTTTTTTAGATCTAGTGGATTAGGACATGTGTGTTGATTTTCAAGTCAATCGGACAAACTGGCCGAGGGGCGTGGCCGGACCGCCTTGTAGGGGGCGCTAGAGAGCCATTTTTTTACACACAAGTATGCAACCTTGCGCAGCAGAGTTTCTCCACCAGATCTGAGAGGTGTGCAAATTTGGTGAGTTTTCATGCATGGCAAGTGCCCCTACGAGCTCATTCCCTACAAAAATAAGAATCATAATAAGAATACCCCTTAGAAACTCAATAGGGCCTTCGCCGGCCCGACGTTGTCGGCGGCTCGGGCCCTAATTAAAACTGCGAGCAGTGATGAACGGGCCCTCGCCTCCCTTGCGCGTCGGGGCTTGCGGCGGACTCCGGCCTGCGCGTCGGAGAACGTCCGCGACCGCTGGACTGCGCGTCCGCGAGCGAGACGTCGTCGATCCCGCGTGGGACCGCCCGATGCCGGAAACGATGCTTTGCAAATAGTACTATGCTGAGGAAGAAATGACACCGAAATCAAAATGGCCGACTTCTGGTAGGTTTTAGAGCACGGTGCCAAGAGACTTATTTTTAAGTCTCCGCAGGATACGCGCGCCTACCGAGTTTCGTACGTGTAGCTCAAACGTAGCGCCGGGGCTGCTCTTTTGAAATATTGTAGGGGGCGCTACAGAGGCAATTTAAAACGGACAAGGCCAAAAATCATACCACATATTTCTTCCGATGCCTTTGACACATGTGCAAAGTGCCATGAATTTTTGAGCATCCTAACCTACTATGCTATGGAAAAATGACACCAAAATCAAAATGGCCGACTTCAGTAGGTTTTAGAGCATGGTGCCAAGAGACTTATTTTTAAGTCTCCGCAGGATACGTGCGCCTACCGAGTTTCGTACGTGTAGCTCAAACGTAGCGCCGGGGCTGCTCTTTTGAAATATTGTAGGGGGCGCTACAGAGGCAATTTAAAACGGACAAGGCCAAAACTCATACCACATACTTCTTCCGATGCCTTTGACACATGTGCAAAGTTCCATGAATTTCTGAGCATCCTAACCTACTGAACCATATTTCCTTCAGCCAGTAGGTGGCGCTATGAGTTTTTTGAATTTTTTCAAATCAGGTATGTTCAGGCTTCAAGTGGCATCATGCACAAGAAGTTTTGTGCAAATTGGATAATGTACCTTGGAGTTATAACAACTTCAATTTTGCACGGCGAACGATGCGTCGCCACGGCAACAGCGTTCAACGAAAACTCACAATACTTATGGCAAATCTTCATCAATGTCTTAAGGCCATCCTAGCACAATTTGAGACTAATCGGGTCACGTGGCTAGGAGGAATAAATGAAAGTCTAAAAAAAAACATTGCCTTCAGCCAGTAGGTGGCGCTATGAGTTATTGAAATTTTTTTAATTTGTGTGTGTTCAGGCTTGAAGTGGCATCATGCACAAGAAGTTTTGTGTGGATTGGTTAATGTACATTAGAGTTATAACAACTTGATTTTTCATAAAAATGATGCAAAATGGCCGCCACGCCACGTCAAGGTTCTTCGACGAAAACTCTAGCTTTTAATAATTTTTAATCACAAAGGTCTTAAGAGCATCCTGGCCAAGTTTGAAGTTGATCGCATTAATTCTCTAGGAGGAGTTCGTTAAAGTGCGAAGGCAGAAAAATGCAAAAAGTCCCAAAATGACAACTTTGCGGGTTTACTGTAGCGCCCCCTATTGGTTGAATGCAACAAAAGTCTCAGGGTATGTTACGGTATGCGATGTGCACATATGCTGAAAGTTTCGTGAATTTTCGACCAATGGTTGGGAAGTTATGTGAATTGATATTAAGCCACGCCCCTAAGAAGTTCATTGGTCCATATCTTTTCAACACAAATAGATATCAAAAAGCTTTTGATAAATCTGAGTGATCTACATCCACTAATGATCCACAGCAATTTTGGTAGCAATAGGAGCCAGCGTGTGGGAGGAGTTTGCAAAGATGTGTTTTACACTAAATTCAAGATGGCGGAAAATCTAAGTAGGCGGAGCTTAGGGGTCTGAGAGGCTTTTTTTTAGATCTAGCGGATTAGGACATGTGTGTTGATTTTCAAGTCAATCGGACAAACTGGCCGAGGGGCGTCGCCCGTCCGCTTTGTAGGGGGCGCTAGAGAGCCATTTTTTTACACACATTTATGGCACCTATATCAAACCCCAAGTTTCGCCAGACCTGGCAAGTATGCAAAATTTGGTGAGTTTTCATGCATGGCAAATACTCCAAATATGCAGCCAAAGTACAAAAATAAAAATCAGAATAAAAACGACCGAGAACCCCTACAATTTCAATAGGGCCTTCGCTGGCCCGACGTTGTCGGTGGCTCGGGCCCTAATTAAAACTGCGAGCAGTGATGAACGGGCCCTCGCCTCCCTTGCGCGTCGGGGCCGGCGGCGGACTCCGGCCTGCGCGTCGGAGAACGTCCGCGACCGCGGGACGGCGCGTCCGCGAGCGAGACGTCGTCGATCCCGCGTGGGACCGCCCGATGCTGGAAATGATGCTTTGCAAATAGTACTATGCTGAGGAAAAATGACACCGAAATCAAAATGGCCGACTTCTGGTAGGTTTTAGAGCACGGTGCAAAGAGACTTATTTTTAAGTCTCCGCAGGATACGTGCGCCTACCCAGTTTCGTACGTGTAGCTCAAACGTAGCGGCGGGGCTGCTCTTTTGAAATATTGTAGGGGGCGCTACAGAGGCAATTTAAAACGAACAAGCCTAAAAATCATATCACATATTTCTTCCGATGCCTTTGACACATGTGCAAAGTCCCATGAATTTTTGAGCATCCTAACCTACTATGCTATGGAAAAATGACACCAAAATCAAAATGGCCGACTTCTGGTAGGTTTTAGAGCATGGTGCCAAGAGACTTATTTTTAAGTCTCCACAGGATACGTGTGCCCACCAAGTTTCGTACATGTAGCTCAAACGTAGCGCCGGGGCTGCTCTTTTGAAATATTGTAGGGGGCGCTACAGAGGCAATTTAAAACGGACAAGGCCAAAAATCATACCACATATTTCTTCCGATGCCTTTGACACTTGTGCAAAGTCCCATGAATTTCTGAGCATCCTAACCTATTGAACCATATTTCCTTCAGCCAGTAGGTGGCGCTATGAGTTTTTTGAATTTTTTCAAATCAGGTATGTTCAGGCTTGAAGTGGCATCATGCACAAGAAGTTTTGTGCAAATTGGATAATGTACCTTGGAGTTATAACAACTTCAATTTTGCATGGCGAACGATGCGTCGCCACGGCAACAGCGTTCAACGAAAACGCACAATACTTATGGCGATTCTTCATCAATGTCTTAAAGCCATCCTAGCACAATTTGAGACTAATCGGGTCACGTGGCTAGGAGGAATAAATGAAAGTGTAAAAAAAAACATTGCCTTCAGCCAGTAGGTGGCGCTATGAGTTATTGAAATTTTTTTAATTTGTGTGTGTTCATGCTTGAAGAGGCTTCATGCACAAGAAGTTTTGTGTGTATTGGTTAATGTACCTTAGAGTTATAACAACTTGATTTTTCATAAAAATGATGCAAAATGGCCGCCACGCCACGTCAAGGTTCTTCGACGAAAGCGCTAGCTTTTGATAATTTTTAATCACAAAGGTCTTAAGAGCACCCTGAACAAATATGAAGTCGATCGCATAAATGCTCTAGGAGGAGTTCGTTGAAGTACGAAGGCTGCAAAATGCGAAAAGTGCCAAAAAACACAACTTTGCGGGTTTACTGTAGCGCCCCCTATTGGTTGAATGCAACAAAAATCTCAGGGAATGTTGCGGTATGCGATGGGCACATATGCTGAAAGTTTCGTGAATTTTCGACAATGGGTTGAGAAGTTATGTGTATTGATATTAAGCCACGCCCTTAGGAAGTTCATTGGTCCATATCTTCTCAACGCAAAGAGATATCAAAAAGCTTTTGATAAATCTGAGTGATCTACATCCAATTATGATCCACAGCAATTTTGGTAGCAATCGGAACCAGCGTGTAGGAGGACTTCGCAAAGATGTGTTTTTCACTAAATTCAAAATGGCGGAAAATTTAAGTATGCGCATTTTCGGGGTCTGAGAGGCTTTTTTTTAGATCTAGTGGTTTGGGACATGTGTGTTGAATTTCAAGTCAATCGGACAAACTGGCCGAGGGGCGCCGCCGATCCGCTTTGTAGGGGGCGCTAGAGAGCCATTTTTTCCCACACATTTATGGCACCTATATCACACCTCTATTTTCGCCAGACCTGACAAGTCTGCAAAATTTGGTGAGTTTTCATGCATGGCAAGTATCCCCAAAAAGCTCCCAAAGAGGAAAAATAAAAATCAGAAAAATAATTAAAACTGCGAGCAGTGATGAACGGGCCCTCGCCTCCCTTGCGCGTCGGGGCTCGCGGCGGACTCCGGCCTGCGCGTCGGAGAACGTCCGCGACCGCTGGACTGCGCGTCCGCGAGCGAGACGTCGTCGATCCCGCGTGGGACCGCCCGATGCCGGAAACGATGCTTTGCAAATAGTACTATGCTGAGGAAAAATGACACCGAAATCAAAATGCCCGACTTCTGGTAGGTTTTAGAGCACGGTGCCAAGAGACTTATTTTTAAGTCTCCGCAGGATACGCGCGCCTACCGAGTTTCGTACGTGTAGCTCAAACGTAGCGCCGGGGCTGCTCTTTTGAAATATTGTAGGGGGCGCTACAGAGGCAATTTAAAACGGACAAGGCCAAAAATCGTACCACATATTTCTTCCGATGCCTTTGACACATGTGCAAAGTGCCATGAATTTTTGAGCATCCTAACCTACTATGCTATGGAAAAATGACACCAAAATCAAAATGGCCGACTTTGGTAGGTTTTAGAGCATGGTGCCAAGAGACTTATTTTTAAGTCTCCACAGGATACGTGTGCCTACCAAGTTTCGTACGTGTAGCTCAAACGTAGCGCCGGGGCTGCTCTTTTGAAATATTGTAGGGGGCGCTACAGAGGCAATTTAAAACGGACAAGGCCAAAAATCATACCACATATTTTCTCCGATGCCTTTGACACATGTGCAAAGTTTTAGGAAATTTTGAGCATCCTAACCTACTGAAACAAATTTCCTTTAGCCAGTAGGTGGCGCTATGAGTTTTTTGAAATTTTTCAAATCAGGTATGTTCAGGCTTGAAGTGGCATCATGCACAAGAAGTTTTGTGCAAATTGGATAATGTACCTTGGAGTTATAACAACTTCAATTTTGCATGGCGAACGATGCGTCGCCACGGCAACAGCGTTCAACGAAAACACACAATACTTATGCTGGCTCTTCATCAATGTCCTAAGACTATCCTTATTGATTTTGAGACTAATCGGGTCTCCTGGCTAGGAGCAATAAAGAAAAGTATAAAATATGACATTTCCTTCAGCCAGTAGGTGGCGCTATGAGTTATTTAATTTTTTTCAATTTAAGTATGTTCAGGCTTGAAGTGGCATCATGCACAAGAAGTTTTGTGCGGATTGGTTAATGTACCTTAGAGTTATAACAAGTTTATTTTTCATAAAAATGATGCAAAATGGCCGCCACGCCACGTCAAGGTTCTTCGACGAAAGCGCTAGCTTTTAATAATTTTTAATCACAAAGGTCTTAAGAGCACCCTGAACAAATATGAAGTCGATCGCATAAATGCTCTAGGAGGAGTTCGTTAAAATACGAAGGCTGCAAAATGCGAAAAGTGCCAAAAAACACAACTTTGCGGGTTTACTGTAGCGCCCCCTATTGGTTGAATGCAACAAAAATCTCAGGGTATGTTGCGGTATGCGATGGGCACATATGCTGAAAGTTTCGTGAATTTTCGACAATGGGTTGAGAAGTTATGTGTATTGATATTAAGCCACGCCCCTAGGAAGTTCATTGGTCCATATCTTCTCAACGCAAAGAGATATCAAAAAGCTTTTGATAATTCTGAGTGATCTACATCCACTAATGATCCACAGCAATTTTGGTACCATTCGGAGCCAGCGTGTGGGAGGAGTTTGCAAAGATGTGTTTTACACTAAATTCAAGATGGCGGAAAATTTAACTAGGCGCGGTTTCGGGGTCTGAGAGGCTTTTTTTTAGATCTAGTGCATGTGGACATGTGTGTTGAATTTCAAGTCAATCGGACAAACTGGCCGAGGGGCGTCGCCGGTCTGCTTTGTAGGGGGCGCTAGAGAGCCATTTTTTTAAATGCATATTTGCAACCTATATAATATGAAAATTTTCACCAGACCTGACAAGTCTGCAAAATTTGGTGAGTTTTCATGCATGGCAAGTCCCCCCCAAATAGTCCCCAAGTGTAAAAATAATAATCAGAAAAATAATTAAAACTGCGAGCAGTGATGAACGGGCCCTCGCCTCCCTTGCGCGTCGGGGCTTGCGGCGGACTCCGGCCTGCGCGTCGGAGAACGTCCGCGACCGCGGGACGGCGGGTCCGCGAGCGAGACGTCGTCGATCCCGCGTGGGACCGATCGATGCCGGAAACGATGCTTTGCAAATAGTACTATGCTGAGGAAAAATGACACCGAAATCAAAATGGCCGACTTCTGGTAGGTTTTACAGCACGGTGCCAAGAGACTTATGTTTAAGTCTCCGCAGGATACGTGCGCCTACCGAGTTTCGTACGTGTAGCTCAAACGTAGCGCCGGGGCTGCTCTTTTGAAATATTGTAGGGGGCGCTACAGAGGCAATTTCAAACGGACAAGGCTAAAAATCGTACCACATATTTCTTCCGATGCCTTTGACACATGTGCAAAGTGCCATGAATTTTTGAGCATCCTAACCTACTATGCTATGGAAAAATGACACCCAAATCAAAATGGCAGACTTCAGTAAGTTTTAGAGCATGGCGCCAAGAGACTTATTTTTAAGTCTCCACAGGATACGTGTGCCTACCGAGTTTCGTACGTGTAGCTCAAACGTAGCGCCGGGGCTGCTCTTTTGAAATACTGTAGGGGGCGCTACAGAGGCAATTTAAAACGGACAAGGCCAAAAATCATACCACATATTTCTTCCGATGCCTTTGACACATGTGCAAAGTTTTAGGAATTTTTGAGCATCCTAACCTACTGAAACACATTTCCTTCCGCTAGTAGGTGGCGCTATGAGTTTTTTGAATTTTTTCAAATCAGGTATGTTCAGGCTTGAAGTGGCATCATGCACAAGAAGTTTTGTGCAAATTGGATAATGTACCTTGGAGTTATAACCACTTCAATTTTGCACGGCGAACGATGCATCGCCACGGCAACAGCGTTCAACGAAAACACACAATACTTATGATGGCTCTTCATCAATGTCCTAAGACTATCCTTACCGATTTTGAGACTAATCGGGTCACCTGGCTAGGAGGAATAAAGAAAAGTATAAAATATGACATTTCCTTCAGCCAGTAGGTGGCGCTATGAGTTATTTAATTTATTTCAATTTAACTTTGTTCAGACTTGAAGTGGCATCATGCACAAGAATTTTTGTGCGGATTGGTTAATGTACCTTAGAGTTATAACAACTTGATTTTTCAGAAAAATGATGCAAAATGGCCGCCACGCCACGTCAAGGTTCTTCGACGAAAGCGCTAGCTTTTAATAATTTTTAATCACAAAGGTCTTAAGAGCATCCTGACCAAGTTTGAAGTCGATCGCATAAATTCTCTAGGAGGAGTTCGTTGAAGTACGAAGGCTGAAAAATGGAAAATGTGCCAAAAAACACAACTTTGCGGGTTTACTGTAGCGCCCCCTATTGGTTGAATGCAACAAGAATCTCAGGGTATGTTACGGTATGCGATGTGCACATATGCTGAAAGTTTCGTGAATTTTCGACAATGGGTTGAGAAGTTATGTGTATTGATATTAAGCCACGCCCCTAAGAAGTTCATTGGTCCATATCTTCTCAACGCAAAGACATATCAAAAAGCTTTTGATAAATCTGAGTGATCTACATCCAATAATGATCCACAGAAAATTTGGTAGCAATCGGAGCCAGCGTGTGGGAGGAGTTCGCAAAGATGTGTTTTACACTAAATTCAAGATGGCCGAAAATTTATCCAGGCGCAGTTTTGGGGTCTGAGAGGCTTTTTTTTAGATCTAGCGGATTCGGACATGTGTGTTGAATTTCAAGTCAATCGGACAAACTGGCCGAGGGGCGTGGCCGGCCCGCCTTGTAGGGGGCGCTAGAGAGCCATTTTTTTACACACAAGTATGCAACCTTGCGCAGCAGAGTTTCTCCACCAGATCTGAGAGGTGTGCAAATTTGGTGAGTTTTCATGCATGGCAAGTGCCCCTACTAGCTCATTCCCCACAAATATAAGAATCATAATAATAAGAACCCTTAGAAACTCAATAGGGCCTTCGCCGGCCCGACGTTGTCGGCGGCTCGGGCCCTAATAATACCCCTTAGAAACTCAATAGGGCCTTCGCCGGCCCGACGTTGTCGGCGGCTCGGGCCCTAATTAAAACTGCGAGCAGTGATGAACGGGCCCTCGCCTCCCTTGCGCGTCGGGGCCGGCGGCGGACTCCGGCCTGCGCGTCGGAGAACGTCCGCGACCGCTGGACTGCGCGTCCGCGAGCGAGACGTCGTCGATCCCGCGTGGGACCGCCCGATGCCGGAAACGATGCTTTGCAAATAGTACTATGCTGAGGAAAAATGACACCGAAATCAAAATGGCCGACTTCTGGTAGGTTTTAGAGCACGGTGCCAAGAGACTTATTTTTAAGTCTCCGCAGGATACGCGCGCCTACCGAGTTTCGTACGTGTAGCTCAAACGTAGCGCCGGGGCTGCTCTTTTGAAATATTGTAGGGGGCGCTACAGAGGCAATTTAAAACGGACAAGGCCAAAAATCGTACCACATATTTCTTCCGATGCCTTTGACACATGTGCAAAGTGCCATGAATTTTTGAGCATCCTAACCTACTATGCTATGGAAAAATGACACCAAAATCAAAATGGCCGACTTCGGTAGGTTTTAGAGCATGGTGCCAAGAGACTTATTTTTAAGTCTCCACAGGATACATGTGCCCACCAAGTTTCGTACATGTAGCTCAAACGTAGCGCCGGGGCTGCTCTTTTGAAATATTGTAGGGGGCGCTACAGAGGCAATTTAAAACGGACAAGGCCAAAAATCATACCACATACTTCTTCCGATGCCTTTGACACATGTGCAAAGTTCCATGAATTTTTGAGCATCCTAACCTACTGAACCATATTTCCTTCAGCCAGTAGGTGGCGCTATGAGTTTTTTGAATTTTTTCAAATCAGGTATGTTCAGGCTTGAAGTGGCATCATGCACAAGAAGTTTTGTGCAAATTGGATAATGTACCTTGGAGTTATAACAACTTCAATTTTGCATGGCGAACGATGCGTCGCCACGGCAACAGCGTTCAACGAAAACGCACAATACTTATGGCGATTCTTCATCAATGTCTTAAAGCCATCCTAGCACAATTTGAGACTAATCGGGTCACGTGGCTAGGAGGAATAAATGAAAGTGTAAAAAAAAACATTGCCTTCAGCCAGTAGGTGGCGCTATGAGTTATTGAAATTTTTTTAATTTGTGTGTGTTCATGCTTGAAGAGGCTTCATGCACAAGAAGTTTTGTGTGTATTGGTTAATGTACCTTAGAGTTATAACAACTTGATTTTTCATAAAAATGATGCAAAATGGCCGCCACGCCACGTCAAGGTTCTTCGACGAAAGCGCTAGCATTTAATAATTTTTAATCACAAAGGTCTTAAGAGCACCCTGAACAAATATGAAGTCGATCGCATAAATGCTCTAGGAGGAGTTCGTTAAAATACGAAGGCTGCAAAATGCGAAAAGTGCCAAAAAACACAACTTTGCGGGTTTACTGTAGCGCCCCCTATTGGTTGAATGCAACAAAAATCTCAGGGTATGTTGCGGTATGCGATGGGCACATATGCTGAAAGTTTCGCGAATTTTCGACAATGGGTTGAGAAGTTATGTGTATTGATATTAAGCCACGCCCTTAGGAAGTTCATTGGTCCATATCTTCTCAACGCAAAGAGATATCAAAACGCTTTTGATAAATCTGAGTGATCTACATCCAATTATGATCCACAGCAATTTTGGTAGCAATCGGAGCCAGCGTGTAGGAGGACTTCGCAAAGATGTGTTTTTCACTAAATTCAAAATGGCGGAAAATTTAAGTATGCGCATTTTCGGGGTCTGAGAGGCTTTTTTTTAGATCTAGTGGATTAGGACATGTGTGTTGAATTTCAAGTCAATCGGACAAACTGGCCGAGGGGCGCCGCCGATCCGCTTTGTAGGGGGCGCTAGAGAGCCATTTTTTCCCACACATTTATGGCACCTATATCACACCTCTATTTTCGCCAGACCTGACAAGTCTGCAAAATTTGGTGAGTTTTCATGCATGGCAAGTATCCCCAAAAAGCTCCCAAAGAGGAAAAATAAAAATCAGAAAAATAATAACTCTTACAATTTCAATAGGGCCTTCGCTGGCCCGACGTTGTCGGTGGCTCGGGCCCTAATAACTCTTACAATTTCAATAGGGCCTTCGCTGGCCCGACGTTGTCGGTGGCTCGGGCCCTAATTAAAACTGCGAGCAGTGATGAACGGGCCCTCGCCTCCCTTGCGTGTCGGGGCTGGCGGCGGACTCCGGCCTGCGCGTCGGAGAACGTCCGCGACCGCGGGACGGCGGGTCCGCGAGCGAGACGTCGTCGATCCCGCGTGGGACCGATCGATGCCGGAAAGGATGCTTTGCAAATAGTACTATGCTGAGGAAAAATGACACCGAAATCAAAATGGCCGACTTCTGGTAGGTTTTAGAGCACGGTGCCAAGAGACTTATTTTTAAGTCTCCGCAGGATACGTGCGCCTACCCAGTTTCGTACGTGTAGCTCAAACGTAGCGCCGGGGCTGCTCTTTTGAAATATTGTAGGGGGCGCTACAGAGGCAATTTAAAACGGTCAAGGCCAAAAATCGTACCACATATTTCTTCCGATGCCTTTGACACATGTGCAAAGTGCCATGAATTTTTGAGCATCCTAACCTACTATGCTATGGAAAAATGACACCAAAATCAAAATGGCCGACTTCGGTAGGTTTTAGAGCATGGTGCCAAGAGACATATCTTTAAGTCTCAAGAGGATACATGTGCCTACCAAGTTTCGTACATGTAGCTCAAACGTAGCGCCGGGGCTGCTCTTTTGAAATATTGTAGGGGGCGCTACAGAGGCAATTTAAAACGGACAAGGCCAGAAATCATACCACATATTTCTTCCGACGCCTTTCACACATGTGCAAAGTTTTATGAATTTCTGAGCATCCTAACCTACTGAACCATATTTCCTTCAGCCAGTAGGTGGCGCTATGAGTTTTTTGAATTTTTTCAAATCAGCTATGTTCAGGCTTGAAGTGGCATCATGCACAAGAAGTTTTGTGCAAATTGGATAATGTACTTTGGAGTTATAAGAACTTCAATTTTGCATGGCGAACGATGCGTCGCCACGGCAACAGCGTTCAACGAAAACACACAATACTTATGATGGCTCTTCATCAATGTCCTAAGACTATCCTTACCGATTTTGAGACTAATCGGGTAACCTGGCTAGGAGGAATAAAGAAAAGTATAAAATATGACATTTCCTTCAGCCAGTAGGTGGCGCTATGAGTTATTTCATTTTTTTCAATTTAAGTATGTTCAGGCTTGAAGTGGCCTCATGCACAAGAAGTTTTGTGTGTATTGGTTAATGTACCTTAGAGTTATAACAACTTGATTTTTCAGAAAAATGATGGAAAATGGCCGCCACGCCACGTCAAGGTTCTTCGACGAAAGCGCTAGCTTTTAATAATTTTTAATCACAAAGGTCTTAAGAGCACCCTGAACAAATATGAAGTCGATCGCATAAATGCTCTAGGAGGAGTTTGTTAAAATACGAAGGCTGCAAAATGCGAAAAGTGCCAAAAAACACAACTTTGCGGGTTTACTGTAGCGCCCCCTATTGGTTGAATGCAACACAAATCACAGGGTATGTTGCGGTATGCGATGTGCACATATGCTGAAAGTTTCGTGAATTTTCGACAATGGGTTGAGAAGTTATGTGAATTGATATTAAGCCACGCCCCTAAGAAGTTCATTGGTTCATATCTTTTCAACGCAAATAGATATCAAAAAGCTTTTGATAAATCTGAGTGATCTACATCCAATAATGATCCACAGAAAATTTGGTAGCAATCGGAGCCAGCGTGTGGGAGGAGTTCGCAAAGATGTGTTTTACACTAAATTCAAGATGGCGGAAAATTTTTCCAGGCGCAGTGTCGGGGTCTGAGAGGCTTTTTTTTAGATCTAGCGGATTCGGACATGTGTGTCGAATTTCAAGTCAATCGGACAAACTGGCCGAGGGGCGTGGCCGGCCCGCCTTGTAGGGGGCGCTAGAGAGCCATTTTTTTACACACAAGTATGCAACCTTGCGCAGCAGAGTTTCTCCACCAGACCTGAGAGGTGTGCAAATTTGGTGAGTTTTCATGCATGGCAAGTGCCCCTACTAGCTCATTCCCCACAAATATAAGAATCATAATTAAAGCTGCGAGCAGCGATGAACGGGCCCTCGCCTCCCTTGCGCGTCGGGGCTTGCGGCGGACTCCGGCCTGCGCGTCGGAGAACGTCCGCGACCGCTGGACTGCGCGTCTGCGAGCGAGACGTCGTCGATCCCGCGTGGGACCGCCCGATGCTGGAAACGATGCTTTGCAGATAGTACTATGCTGAGGAAAAATGACACCGAAATCAAAATGGCCGACTTCTGGTAGGTTTTACAGCATGGTGCCATGAGACTTATATTTAAGTCTCCGCAGGATACGCGCGCCTACCGAGTTTCGTACGTGTAGCTCAAACGTAGCGCCGGGGTTGCTCTTTTGAAATATTGTAGGGGGCGCTACAGAGGCAATTTAAAACGCACAAGGCCAAAAATCATACCACATATTTCTTCCGATGCCTTTGACACATGTGCAAAGTGCCATGAATTTTTGAGCATCATCACCTACTATGCTATGGAAAAATGACACCAAAATCAAAATGGCCGACTTCGGTAGGTTTTAGAGCATGGTGCCAAGAGACTTATTTTTAAGCCTCCACAGGATACATGTGCCTACCAAGTTTCGTACATGTAGCTCAAACGTAGCGCCGGGGCTGCTCTTTTGAAATATTGTAGGGGGCGCTACAGAGGCAATTTAAAACGGATAAGGCCAAAAATCATTCCATATATTTCTTCCGATGCCTTTGACACTTGTGCAAAGTACCATGATTTTTTGAGCATCCTAACCTACTGAAACAAATTTCCTTTAGCCAGTAGGTGGCGCTATGAGTTTTTTGAATTTTTTCAAATCAGGTATGTTCAAGCTTGAAGTGGCATCATGCACAAGAAGTTTTGTGCAAATTGGATAATGTACCTTTGAGTTATAACAACTTCAATTTTGCATGGCGAACGATGCGTCGCCACGGCAACAGCGTTCAACGAAAACACACAATACTTATGATGGCTCTTCATCAATGTCCTAAGACTATCCTTACTGATTTTGAGACTAATCGGGTCATCTGGCTAGGAGGAATAAAGAAACGTATAAAATATGACATTTCCTTCAGCCAGTAGGTGGCGCTATGAGTTATTTCATTTTTTTCAATTTAAGTATGTTCAGGCTTGAAGTGGCATCATGCACAAGAAGTTTTGTGTGGATTGGATTATGTACCTTGGAGTTATAACAACTTGATTTTTCAGAAAAATGATGCAAAATGGCCGCCACGCCACGTCAAGGTTCTTCGACGAAAGCGCTAGCTTTTAATAATTTTTAATCACAAAGGTCTTAAGAGCACCCTGAACAAATATGAAGTCGATCGCATAAATGCTCTAGGAGGAGTTCGTTAAAATACGAAGGCTGCAAAATGCGAAAAGTGCCAAAAAACACAACTTTGCGGGTTTACTGTAGCGCCCCCTATTGGTTGAATGCAACAAAAATCTCAGGGTATGTTGCGGTATGCGATGTGCACATATGCTGCAAGTTTCGTGAATTTTCGACAATGGGTTGAGAAGTTATGTGAATTGATATTAAGCCACGCCCCTAAGAAGTTCATTGGTCCATATCTTCTCAACGCAAATAGATATCAAAAAGCTTTTGATAAATCTGAGTGATCTACATCCAATAATGATCCACAAAAAATTTGGTAGCAATCGGAGCCAGCGTGTGGGAGGAGTTCGCAAAGATGTGTTTTACACTAAATTCAAGATGGCGGAAAATTTTTCCAGGCGCAGTTTCGGGGTCTGAGAGGCTTTTTTTTAGATCTAGCGGATTCGGACATGTGTGTCGAATTTCAAGTCAATCGGACAAACTGGCCGAGGGGCGTGGCCGGCCCGCCTTGTAGGGGGCGCTAGAGAGCCATTTTTTTACACACAAGTATGCAACCTTGCGCAGCAGAGTTTCTCCACCAGACCTGAGAGGTGTGCAAATTTGGTGAGTTTTCATGCATGGCAAGTGCCCCTACTAGCTCATTCCCCACAAATATAAGAATCATAATAATAAGAACCCTTAGAAACTCAATAGGGCCTTCGCCGGCCCGACGTTGTCGGCGGCTCGGGCCCTAATTAAAACTGCGAGCAGTGATGAACGGGCCCTCGCCTCCCTTGCGCGTCGGGGCTCGCGGCGGACTCCGGCCTGCGCGTCGGAGAACGTCCGCGACCGCGGGACGGCGGGTCCGCGAGCGAGACGTCGTCGATCCCGCGTGGGACCGATCGATGCCGGAAACGATGCTTTGCAAATAGTACTATGCTGAGGAAAAATGACACCGAAATCAAAATGGCCGACTTCTGGTAGGTTTTACAGCACGGTGCCAAGAGACTTATTTTTAAGTCTCCGCAGGATACGTGTGCCTACCGAGTTTCGTACGTGTAGCTCAAACGTAGCGCCGGGGCTGCTCTTTTGAAATATTGTAGGGGGCGCTACAGAGGCAATTTAAAACGGATAAGGCCAAAAATCATTCCATATATTTCTTCCGATGCCTTTGACACTTGTGCAAAGTACCATGATTTTTTGAGCATCCTAACCTACTGAAACAAATTTCCTTTAGCCAGTAGGTGGCGCTATGAGTTTTTTGAATTTTTTCAAATCAGGTATGTTCAAGCTTGAAGTGGCATCATGCACAAGAAGTTTTGTGCAAATTGGATAATGTACCTTTGAGTTATAACAACTTCAATTTTGCATGGCGAACGATGCGTCGCCACGGCAACAGCGTTCAACGAAAACACACAATACTTATGATGGCTCTTCATCAATGTCCTAAGACTATCCTTACTGATTTTGAGACTAATCGGGTCATCTGGCTAGGAGGAATAAAGAAACGTATAAAATATGACATTTCCTTCAGCCAGTAGGTGGCGCTATGAGTTATTTCATTTTTTTCAATTTAAGTATGTTCAGGCTTGAAGTGGCATCATGCACAAGAAGTTTTGTGTGGATTGGATTATGTACCTTGGAGTTATAACAACTTGATTTTTCAGAAAAATGATGCAAAATGGCCGCCACGCCACGTCAAGGTTCTTCGACGAAAGCGCTAGCTTTTAATAATTTTTAATCACAAAGGTCTTAAGAGCACCCTGAACAAATATGAAGTCGATCGCATAAATGCTCTAGGAGGAGTTCGTTAAAATACGAAGGCTGCAAAATGCGAAAAGTGCCAAAAAACACAACTTTGCGGGTTTACTGTAGCGCCCCCTATTGGTTGAATGCAACAAAAATCTCAGGGTATGTTGCGGTATGCGATGTGCACATATGCTGAAAGTTTCGTGAATTTTCGACAATGGGTTGAGAAGTTATGTGAATTGATATTAAGCCACGCCCCTAAGAAGTTCATTGGTCCATATCTTCTCAACGCAAATAGATATCAAAAAGCTTTTGATAAATCTGAGTGATCTACATCCAATAATGATCCACAGAAAATTTGGTAGCAATCGGAGCCAGCGTGTGGGAGGAGTTCGCAAAGATGTGTTTTACACTAAATTCAAGATGGCGGAAAATTTTTCCAGGCGCAGTTTCGGGGTCTGAGAGGCTTTTTTTTAGATCTAGCGGATTCGGACATGTGTGTCGAATTTCAAGTCAATCGGACAAACTGGCCGAGGGGCGTGGCCGGCCCGCCTTGTAGGGGGCGCTAGAGAGCCATTTTTTTACACACAAGTATGCAACCTTGCGCAGCAGAGTTTCTCCACCAGACCTGAGAGGTGTGCAAATTTGGTGAGTTTTCATGCATGGCAAGTGCCCCTACTAGCTCATTCCCCACAAATATAAGAATCATAATAATAAGAACCCTTAGAAACTCAATAGGGCCTTCGCCGGCCCGACGTTGTCGGCGGCTCGGGCCCTAATAATAAGAACCCTTAGAAACTCAATAGGGCCTTCGCCGGCCCGACGTTGTCGGCGGCTCGGGCCCTAATTAAAACTGCGAGCAGTGATGAACGGGCCCTCGCCTCCCTTGCGCGTCGGGGCTTGCGGCGGACTCCGGCCTGCGCGTCGGAGAACGTCCGCGACCGCTGGACTGCGCGTCCGCGAGCGAGACGTCGTCGATCCCGCGTGGGACCGCCCGATGCCGGAAACGATGCTTTGCAAATAGTACTATGCTGAGGAAAAATGACACCGAAATCAAAATGGCCGACTTCTGGTAGGTTTTAGAGCACGGTGCCAAGAGACTTATTTTTAAGTCTCCGCAGGATACGCGCGCCTACCGAGTTTCGTACGTGTAGCTCAAACGTAGCGCCGGGGCTGCTCTTTTGAAATATTGTAGGGGGCGCTACAGAGGCAATTTAAAACGGACAAGGCCAAAAATCATACCACATATTTCTTCCGATGCCTTTGACACATGTGCAAAGTGCCATGAATTTTTGAGCATCCTAACCTACTATGCTATGGAAAAATGACACCAAAATCAAAATGGCCGACTTCGGTAGGTTTTAGAGCATGGTGCCAAGAGACTTATTTTGAAGTCTCAAGAGGATACATGTGCCCACCAAGTTTCGTACATGTAGCTCAAACGTAGCGCCGGGGCTGCTCTTTTGAAATATTGTAGGGGGCGCTACAGAGGCAATTTAAAACGGACAAGGCCAAAAATCATTCCACATATTTCTTCCGATGCCTTTGACACTTGTGCAAAGTACCATGATTTTTTGAGCATCCTAACCTACTGAAACAAATTTCCTTTAGCCAGTAGGTGGCGCTATGAATTTTTTGAATTTTTTCAAATCAGGTATGTTCAGGCTTGAAGTGGCATCATGCACAAGAAGTTTTGTGCAAATTGGATAATGTACCTTTGAGTTATAACAACTTCAATTTTGCATGGCGAACGATGCGTCGCCACGGCAACAGCGTTCAATGAAAACACACAATACTTATGATGGCTCTTCATCAATGTCCTAAGACTATCCTTACTGATTTTGAGACTAATCGGGTCACCTGGCTAGGAGGAATAAAGAAACGTATAAAATATGACATTTCCTTCAGCCAGTAGGTGGCGCTATGAGTTATTTAATTTTTTTCAATTCAACTTTGTTCAGGCTTGAAGTGGCATCATGCACAAGAAGTTTTGTGTGGATTGGATTATGTACCTTGGAGTTATAACAACTTGATTTTTCAGAAAAATGATGGAAAATGGCCGCCACGCCACGTCAAGGTTCTTCGACGAAAGCGCTAGCTTTTAATAATTTTTAATCACAAAGGTCTTAAGAGCACCCTGAACAAATATGAAGTCGATCGCATAAATGCTCTAGGAGGAGTTCGTTAAAATACGAAGGCTGCAAAATGCGAAAAGTGCCAAAAAACACAACTTTGCGGGTATACTGTAGCGCCCCCTATTGGTTGAATGCAACAAAAATCTCATGGTATGTTACGGGATGCGATGTGCACATATGCTGAAAGTTTCGTGAATTTTCGACAATGGGTTGAGAAGTTATGTGTATTGATATTAAGCCACGCCCCTAGGAAGTTCATTGGTCCCTATCTTTTTAACGCAAAGAGATATCAAAAAGCTTTTGATACATCTGTGTGATCTACATCCAATAATGATCCACAGCAATTTTGGTAGCAATAGGAGCCAGCGTGTAGGAGGAGTTGGCAAAGATGTGTTTTACACTAAATTCAAGATGGCCGAAAATTTAAGTCGGCGGAGCTTAGGGGTGTGAGAGGCTTTTTTTTAGATCTAGCGGATTAGGATATGTGTGTTGAATTTCAAGTCAATCGGACAAACTGGCCGAGGGGCGTCACCGGTCCGCTTTGTAGGGGGCGCTAGAGAGCCATTTTTTTACTAACAAATATGCAACCTATGTCAGATGGCAATTTTCACCAGACCTGACAAGTCTGCAAAATTTGGTGAGTTTTGGGGTATGGGCAATACTCCAAATATGCGCTCAATGTTCTCAAATAAAAATCAGAATAAAAATTAAAACTGCGAGCAGTGATGAACGGGCCCTCGCCTCCCTTGCGCGTCGGGGCTCGCGGCGGACTCCGGCCTGCGCGTCGGAGAACGTCCGCGACCGCGGGACGGCGGGTCCGCGAGCGAGACGTCGTCGATCCCGCGTGGGACCGATCGATGCCGGAAACGATGCTTTGCAAATAGTACTATGCTGAGGAAAAATGACACCGAAATCAAAATGGCCGACTTCTGGTAGGTTTTACAGCACGGTGCCAAGAGACTTATTTTTAAGTCTCCGCAGGATACGTGTGCCTACCGAGTTTCGTACGTGTAGCTCAAACGTAGCGCCGGGGCTGCTCTTTTGAAATATTGTAGGGGGCGCTACAGAGGCAATTTAAAACGGATAAGGCCAAAAATCATTCCATATATTTCTTCCGATGCCTTTGACACTTGTGCAAAGTACCATGATTTTTTGAGCATCCTAACCTACTGAAACAAATTTCCTTTAGCCAGTAGGTGGCGCTATGAGTTTTTTGAATTTTTTCAAATCAGGTATGTTCAAGCTTGAAGTGGCATCATGCACAAGAAGTTTTGTGCAAATTGGATAATGTACCTTTGAGTTATAACAACTTCAATTTTGCATGGCGAACGATGCGTCGCCACGGCAACAGCGTTCAACGAAAACACACAATACTTATGATGGCTCTTCATCAATGTCCTAAGACTATCCTTACTGATTTTGAGACTAATCGGGTCATCTGGCTAGGAGGAATAAAGAAACGTATAAAATATGACATTTCCTTCAGCCAGTAGGTGGCGCTATGAGTTATTTCATTTTTTTCAATTTAAGTATGTTCAGGCTTGAAGTGGCATCATGCACAAGAAGTTTTGTGTGGATTGGATTATGTACCTTGGAGTTATAACAACTTGATTTTTCAGAAAAATGATGCAAAATGGCCGCCACGCCACGTCAAGGTTCTTCGACGAAAGCGCTAGCTTTTAATAATTTTTAATCACAAAGGTCTTAAGAGCACCCTGAACAAATATGAAGTCGATCGCATAAATGCTCTAGGAGGAGTTCGTTAAAATACGAAGGCTGCAAAATGCGAAAAGTGCCAAAAAACACAACTTTGCGGGTTTACTGTAGCGCCCCCTATTGGTTGAATGCAACAAAAATCTCAGGGTATGTTGCGGTATGCGATGTGCACATATGCTGAAAGTTTCGTGAATTTTCGACAATGGGTTGAGAAGTTATGTGAATTGATATTAAGCCACGCCCCTAAGAAGTTCATTGGTCCATATCTTCTCAACGCAAATAGATATCAAAAAGCTTTTGATAAATCTGAGTGATCTACATCCAATAATGATCCACAGAAAATTTGGTAGCAATCGGAGCCAGCGTGTGGGAGGAGTTCGCAAAGATGTGTTTTACACTAAATTCAAGATGGCGGAAAATTTTTCCAGGCGCAGTTTCGGGGTCTGAGAGGCTTTTTTTTAGATCTAGCGGATTCGGACATGTGTGTCGAATTTCAAGTCAATCGGACAAACTGGCCGAGGGGCGTGGCCGGCCCGCCTTGTAGGGGGCGCTAGAGAGCCATTTTTTTACACACAAGTATGCAACCTTGCGCAGCAGAGTTTCTCCACCAGACCTGAGAGGTGTGCAAATTTGGTGAGTTTTCATGCATGGCAAGTGCCCCTACTAGCTCATTCCCCACAAATATAAGAATCATAATAATAAGAACCCTTAGAAACTCAATAGGGCCTTCGCCGGCCCGACGTTGTCGGCGGCTCGGGCCCTAATAATAATTAAAACTGCGAGCAGTGATGAACGGGCCCTCGCCTCCCTTGCGCGTCGGGGCTTGCGGCGGACTCCGGCCTGCGCGTCGGAGAACGTCCGCGACCGCGGGACGGCGGGTCCGCGAGCGAGACGTCGTCGATCCCGCGTGGGACCGATCGATGCCGGAAACGATGCTTTGCAAATAGTACTATGCTGAGGAAAAATTACACCGAAATCAAAATGGCCGACTTCTGGTAGGTTTTACAGCACGGTGCCAAGAGACTTATTTTTAAGTCTCCGCAGGATACGTGTGCCTACCGAGTTTCGTACGTGTAGCTCAAACGTAGCGCCGGGGCTGCTCTTTTGAAATATTGTAGGGGGCGCTACAGAGGCAATTTAAAACGGACAGGGCCAAAAATCATTCCACATATTTCTTCCGATGCCTTTGACACATGTGCAAAGTGCCATGAATTTCTGAGCATCCCAACCTACTATGCTATGGAAAAATGACACCAAAATCAAAATGGCCGACTTTGGTAGGTTTTAGAGCATCGTGCCAAGAGACTTATCTTTAAGTCTCCACAGGATACATGTGCCTACCAAGTTTCGTACATGTAGCTCAAACGTAGCGCCGGGGCTGCTCTTTTGAAATATTGTAGGGGGCGCTACAGAGGCAATTTAAAACGGATAAGGCCAAAAATCATTCCATATATTTCTTCCGATGCCTTTGACACTTGTGCAAAGTACCATGATTTTTTGAGCATCCTAACCTACTGAAACAAATTTCCTTTAGCCAGTAGGTGGCGCTATGAGTTTTTTGAATTTTTTCAAATCAGGTATGTTCAAGCTTGAAGTGGCATCATGCACAAGAAGTTTTGTGCAAATTGGATAATGTACCTTTGAGTTATAACAACTTCAATTTTGCATGGCGAACGATGCGTCGCCACGGCAACAGCGTTCAACGAAAACACACAATACTTATGATGGCTCTTCATCAATGTCCTAAGACTATCCTTACTGATTTTGAGACTAATCGGGTCATCTGGCTAGGAGGAATAAAGAAACGTATAAAATATGACATTTCCTTCAGCCAGTAGGTGGCGCTATGAGTTATTTCATTTTTTTCAATTTAAGTATGTTCAGGCTTGAAGTGGCATCATGCACAAGAAGTTTTGTGTGGATTGGATTATGTACCTTGGAGTTATAACAACTTGATTTTTCAGAAAAATGATGCAAAATGGCCGCCACGCCACGTCAAGGTTCTTCGACGAAAGCGCTAGCTTTTAATAATTTTTAATCACAAAGGTCTTAAGAGCACCCTGAACAAATATGAAGTCGATCGCATAAATGCTCTAGGAGGAGTTCGTTAAAATACGAAGGCTGCAAAATGCGAAAAGTGCCAAAAAACACAACTTTGCGGGTTTACTGTAGCGCCCCCTATTGGTTGAATGCAACAAAAATCTCAGGGTATGTTGCGGTATGCGATGTGCACATATGCTGAAAGTTTCGTGAATTTTCGACAATGGGTTGAGAAGTTATGTGAATTGATATTAAGCCACGCCCCTAAGAAGTTCATTGGTCCATATCTTCTCAACGCAAATAGATATCAAAAAGCTTTTGATAAATCTGAGTGATCTACATCCAATAATGATCCACAGAAAATTTGGTAGCAATCGGAGCCAGCGTGTGGGAGGAGTTCGCAAAGATGTGTTTTACACTAAATTCAAGATGGCGGAAAATTTTTCCAGGCGCAGTTTCGGGGTCTGAGAGGCTTTTTTTTAGATCTAGCGGATTCGGACATGTGTGTCGAATTTCAAGTCAATCGGACAAACTGGCCGAGGGGCGTGGCCGGCCCGCCTTGTAGGGGGCGCTAGAGAGCCATTTTTTTACACACAAGTATGCAACCTTGCGCAGCAGAGTTTCTCCACCAGACCTGAGAGGTGTGCAAATTTGGTGAGTTTTCATGCATGGCAAGTGCCCCTACTAGCTCATTCCCCACAAATATAAGAATCATAATAATAAGAACCCTTAGAAACTCAATAGGGCCTTCGCCGGCCCGACGTTGTCGGCGGCTCGGGCCCTAATAACCCCTACAATTTCAATAGGGCCTTCGCTGGCCCGACGTTGTCGGTGGCTCGGGCCCTAATTAAAACTGCGAGCAGTGATGAACGGGCCCTCGCCTCCCTTGCGCGTCGGGGCTTGCGGCGGACTCCGGCCTGCGCGTCGGAGAACGTCCGCGACCGCTGGACTGCGCGTCCGCGAGCGAGACGTCGTCGATCCCGCGTGGGACCGCCCGATGCCGGAAACGATGCTTTGCAAATAGTACTATGCTGAGGAAAAATGACACCGAAATCAAAATGGCCGACTTCTGGTAGGTTTTAGAGCACGGTGCCAAGAGACTTATTTTTAAGTCTCCGCAGGATACGCGCGCCTACCGAGTTTCGTACGTGTAGCTCAAACGTAGCGCCGGGGCTGCTCTTTTGAAATATTGTAGGGGGCGCTACAGAGGCAATTTAAAACGGACAAGGCCAAAAATCATACCACATATTTCTTCCGATGCCTTTGACACATGTGCAAAGTGCCATGAATTTTTGAGCATCCTAACCTACTATGCTATGGAAAAATGACACCAAAATCAAAATGGCCGACTTCGGTAGGTTTTAGAGCATGGTGCCAAGAGACTTATTTTGAAGTCTCAAGAGGATACATGTGCCCACCAAGTTTCGTACATGTAGCTCAAACGTAGCGCCGGGGCTGCTCTTTTGAAATATTGTAGGGGGCGCTACAGAGGCAATTTAAAACGGACAAGGCCAAAAATCATTCCACATATTTCTTCCGATGCCTTTGACACTTGTGCAAAGTACCATGATTTTTTGAGCATCCTAACCTACTGAAACAAATTTCCTTTAGCCAGTAGGTGGCGCTATGAATTTTTTGAATTTTTTCAAATCAGGTATGTTCAGGCTTGAAGTGGCATCATGCACAAGAAGTTTTGTGCAAATTGGATAATGTACCTTTGAGTTATAACAACTTCAATTTTGCATGGCGAACGATGCGTCGCCACGGCAACAGCGTTCAATGAAAACACACAATACTTATGATGGCTCTTCATCAATGTCCTAAGACTATCCTTACTGATTTTGAGACTAATCGGGTCACCTGGCTAGGAGGAATAAAGAAACGTATAAAATATGACATTTCCTTCAGCCAGTAGGTGGCGCTATGAGTTATTTAATTTTTTTCAATTCAACTTTGTTCAGGCTTGAAGTGGCATCATGCACAAGAAGTTTTGTGTGGATTGGATTATGTACCTTGGAGTTATAACAACTTGATTTTTCAGAAAAATGATGGAAAATGGCCGCCACGCCACGTCAAGGTTCTTCGACGAAAGCGCTAGCTTTTAATAATTTTTAATCACAAAGGTCTTAAGAGCACCCTGAACAAATATGAAGTCGATCGCATAAATGCTCTAGGAGGAGTTCGTTAA
The DNA here is from genome assembly GCF_910591455.1 of Pholis gunnellus. NCBI lineage: Eukaryota > Metazoa > Chordata > Actinopteri > Perciformes > Pholidae > Pholis > Pholis gunnellus. The sequence goes on along the minus strand of NC_136542.1, from coordinate 11,306,892 downwards.
AATACGAAGGCTGCAAAATGCGAAAAGTGCCAAAAAACACAACTTTGCGGGTATACTGTAGCGCCCCCTATTGGTTGAATGCAACAAAAATCTCATGGTATGTTACGGGATGCGATGTGCACATATGCTGAAAGTTTCGTGAATTTTCGACAATGGGTTGAGAAGTTATGTGTATTGATATTAAGCCACGCCCCTAGGAAGTTCATTGGTCCCTATCTTTTTAACGCAAAGAGATATCAAAAAGCTTTTGATACATCTGTGTGATCTACATCCAATAATGATCCACAGCAATTTTGGTAGCAATAGGAGCCAGCGTGTAGGAGGAGTTGGCAAAGATGTGTTTTACACTAAATTCAAGATGGCCGAAAATTTAAGTAGGCGGAGCTTAGGGGTGTGAGAGGCTTTTTTTTAGATCTAGCGGATTAGGATATGTGTGTTGAATTTCAAGTCAATCGGACAAACTGGCCGAGGGGCGTCACCGGTCCGCTTTGTAGGGGGCGCTAGAGAGCCATTTTTTTACTAACAAATATGCAACCTATGTCAGATGGCAATTTTCACCAGACCTGACAAGTCTGCAAAATTTGGTGAGTTTTGGGGTATGGGCAATACTCCAAATATGCGCTCAATGTTCTCAAATAAAAATCAGAATAAAAATTAAAACTGCGAGCAGTGATGAACGGGCCCTCGCCTCCCTTGCGCGTCGGGGCTTGCGGCGGACTCCGGCCTGCGCGTCGGAGAACGTCCGCGACCGCTGGACTGCGCGTCCGCGAGCGAGACGTCGTCGATCCCGCGTGGGACCGCCCGATGCCGGAAACGATGCTTTGCAAATAGTACTATGCTGAGGAAAAATGACACCGAAATCAAAATGGCCGACTTCTGGTAGGTTTTAGAGCACGGTGCCAAGAGACTTATTTTTAAGATGTGTTGACATGTGTGTTGACTTATTTTTAAGTCTCCGCAGGATACGCGCGCCTACCGAGTTTCGTACGTGTAGCTCAAACGTAGCGCCGGGGCTGCTCTTTTGAAATATTGTAGGGGGCGCTACAGAGGCAATTTAAAACGGACAAGGCCAAAAATCATACCACATATTTCTTCCGATGCCTTTGACACATGTGCAAAGTGCCATGAATTTTTGAGCATCCTAACCTACTATGCTATGGAAAAATGACACCAAAATCAAAATGGCCGACTTCGGTAGGTTTTAGAGCATGGTGCCAAGAGACTTATTTTTAAGTCTCAAGAGGATACATGTGCCCACCAAGTTTCGTACATGTAGCTCAAACGTAGCGCCGGGGCTGCTCTTTTGAAATATTGTAGGGGGCGCTACAGAGGCAATTTAAAACGGACAAGGCCAAAAATCATTCCACATATTTCGTCCGATGCCTTTGACACTTGTGCAAAGTACCATGATTTTTTGAGCATCCTAACCTACTGAAACAAATTTCCTTTAGCCAGTAGGTGGCGCTATGAATTTTTTGAATTTTTTCAAATCAGGTATGTTCAGGCTTGAAGTGGCATCATGCACAAGAAGTTTTGTGCAAATTGGATAATGTACCTTTGAGTTATAACAACTTCAATTTTGCATGGCGAACGATGCGTCGCCACGGCAACAGCGTTCAACGAAAACACACAATACTTATGATGGCTCTTCATCAATGTCCTAAGACTATCCTTACTGATTTTGAGACTAATCGGGTCACCTGGCTAGGAGGAATAAAGAAACGTATAAAATATGACATTTCCTTCAGCCAGTAGGTGGCGCTATGAGTTATTTCATTTTTTTCAATTTAAGTATGTTCAGGCTTGAAGTGGCATCATGCACAAGAAGTTTTGTGTGGATTGGATTATGTACCTTGGAGTTATAACAACTTGATTTTTCAGAAAAATGATGCAAAATGGCCGCCACGCCACGTCAAGGTTCTTCGACGAAAACTCTAGCTTTTAATAATTTTTAATCACAAAGGTCTTAAGAGCATCCTGACCAAGTTTGAAGTCGATCGCATAAATTCTCTAGGAGGAGTTCGTTGAAGTACGAAGGCTGCAAAATGGAAAATGTGCCAAAAAACACAACTTTGCGGGTTTATTGTAGCGCCCCCTATTGGTTGAATGCAACAAAAATCTCAGGGTATGTTACGGTATGCGATGTGCACATATGCTGAAAGTTTCGTGAATTTTCGACAATGGGTTGAGAAGTTATGTGAATTGATATTAAGCCACGCCCCTAAGAAGTTCATTGGTCCATATCTTTTCAACGCAAATAGATATCAAAAAGCTTTTGATAAATCTGAGTGATCTACATCCAATAATGATCCACAGAAAATTTGGTAGCAATCGGAGCCAGCGTGTGGGAGGAGTTCGCAAAGATGTGTTTTACACTAAATTCAAGATGGCGGAAAATTTTCCTAGGCGCGGTTTCGGGGTCTGAGAGGCTTTTTTTTAGATCTAGTGGATTAGGACATGTGTGTTGATTTTCAAGTCAATCGGACAAACTGGCCGAGGGGCGTGGCCGGACCGCCTTGTAGGGGGCGCTAGAGAGCCATTTTTTTACACACAAGTATGCAACCTTGCGCAGCAGAGTTTCTCCACCAGATCTGAGAGGTGTGCAAATTTGGTGAGTTTTCATGCATGGCAAGTGCCCCTACGAGCTCATTCCCTACAAAAATAAGAATCATAATTAAAACTGCGAGCAGTGATGAACGGGCCCTCGCCTCCCTTGCGCGTCGGGGCCGGCGGCGGACTCCGGCCTGCGCGTCGGAGAACGTCCGCGACCGCTGGACTGCGCGTCCGCGAGCGAGACGTCGTCGATCCCGCGTGGGACCGCCCGATGCCGGAAACGATGCTTTGCAAATAGTACTATGCTGAGGAAAAATGACACCGAAATCAAAATGGCCGACTTCTGGTAGGTTTTAGAGCACGGTGCCAAGAGACTTATTTTTAAGTCTCCGCAGGATACGCGCGCCTACCGAGTTTCGTACGTGTAGCTCAAACGTAGCGCCGGGGCTGCTCTTTTGAAATATTGTAGGGGGCGCTACAGAGGCAATTTAAAACGGACAAGGCCAAAAATCGTACCACATATTTCTTCCGATGCCTTTGACACATGTGCAAAGTGCCATGAATTTTTGAGCATCCTAACCTACTATGCTATGGAAAAATGACACCAAAATCAAAATGGCCGACTTCGGTAGGTTTTAGAGCATGGTGCCAAGAGACTTATTTTTAAGTCTCCACAGGATACATGTGCCCACCAAGTTTCGTACATGTAGCTCAAACGTAGCGCCGGGGCTGCTCTTTTGAAATATTGTAGGGGGCGCTACAGAGGCAATTTAAAACGGACAAGGCCAAAAATCATACCACATACTTCTTCCGATGCCTTTGACACATGTGCAAAGTTCCATGAATTTTTGAGCATCCTAACCTACTGAACCATATTTCCTTCAGCCAGTAGGTGGCGCTATGAGTTTTTTGAATTTTTTCAAATCAGGTATGTTCAGGCTTGAAGTGGCATCATGCACAAGAAGTTTTGTGCAAATTGGATAATGTACCTTGGAGTTATAACAACTTCAATTTTGCATGGCGAACGATGCGTCGCCACGGCAACAGCGTTCAACGAAAACGCACAATACTTATGGCGATTCTTCATCAATGTCTTAAAGCCATCCTAGCACAATTTGAGACTAATCGGGTCACGTGGCTAGGAGGAATAAATGAAAGTGTAAAAAAAAACATTGCCTTCAGCCAGTAGGTGGCGCTATGAGTTATTGAAATTTTTTTAATTTGTGTGTGTTCATGCTTGAAGAGGCTTCATGCACAAGAAGTTTTGTGTGTATTGGTTAATGTACCTTAGAGTTATAACAACTTGATTTTTCATAAAAATGATGCAAAATGGCCGCCACGCCACGTCAAGGTTCTTCGACGAAAGCGCTAGCATTTAATAATTTTTAATCACAAAGGTCTTAAGAGCACCCTGAACAAATATGAAGTCGATCGCATAAATGCTCTAGGAGGAGTTCGTTAAAATACGAAGGCTGCAAAATGCGAAAAGTGCCAAAAAACACAACTTTGCGGGTTTACTGTAGCGCCCCCTATTGGTTGAATGCAACAAAAATCTCAGGGTATGTTGCGGTATGCGATGGGCACATATGCTGAAAGTTTCGCGAATTTTCGACAATGGGTTGAGAAGTTATGTGTATTGATATTAAGCCACGCCCTTAGGAAGTTCATTGGTCCATATCTTCTCAACGCAAAGAGATATCAAAACGCTTTTGATAAATCTGAGTGATCTACATCCAATTATGATCCACAGCAATTTTGGTAGCAATCGGAGCCAGCGTGTAGGAGGACTTCGCAAAGATGTGTTTTTCACTAAATTCAAAATGGCGGAAAATTTAAGTATGCGCATTTTCGGGGTCTGAGAGGCTTTTTTTTAGATCTAGTGGATTAGGACATGTGTGTTGAATTTCAAGTCAATCGGACAAACTGGCCGAGGGGCGCCGCCGATCCGCTTTGTAGGGGGCGCTAGAGAGCCATTTTTTCCCACACATTTATGGCACCTATATCACACCTCTATTTTCGCCAGACCTGACAAGTCTGCAAAATTTGGTGAGTTTTCATGCATGGCAAGTATCCCCAAAAAGCTCCCAAAGAGGAAAAATAAAAATCAGAAAAATAATTAAAACTGCGAGCAGTGATGAACGGGCCCTCGCCTCCCTTGCGCGTCGGGGCTTGCGGCGGACTCCGGCCTGCGCGTCGGAGAACGTCCGCGACCGCTGGACTGCGCGTCCGCGAGCGAGACGTCGTCGATCCCGCGTGGGACCGCCCGATGCCGGAAACGATGCTTTGCAAATAGTACTATGCTGAGGAAAAATGACACCGAAATCAAAATGGCCGACTTCTGGTAGGTTTTAGAGCACGGTGCCAAGAGACTTATTTTTAAGTCTCCGCAGGATACGTGCGCCTACCGAGTTTCGTACGTGTAGCTCAAACGTAGCGCCGGGGCTGCTCTTTTGAAATATTGTAGGGGGCGCTACAGAGGCAATTTAAAACGGACAAGGCCAAAAATCATACCACATACTTCTTCCGATGCCTTTGACACATGTGCAAAGTGCCATGAATTTTTGAGCATCCTAACCTACTATGCTATGGAAAAATGACACCAAAATCAAAATGGCCGACTTCAGTAGGTTTTAGAGCATGGTGCCAAGAGACTTATTTTTAAGTCTCCACAGGATACGTGTGCCTACCAAGTTTCGTACATGTAGCTCAAACGTAGCGCCGGGGCTGCTCTTTTGAAATATTGTAGGGGGCGCTACAGAGGCAATTTAAAACGGACAAGGCCAAAAATCATACCACATACTTCTTCCGATGCCTTTGACACATGTGCAAAGTTCCATGAATTTTTGAGCATCCTAACCTACTGAACCATATTTACTTCAGCCAGTAGGTGGCGCTATGAGTTTTCTGAATTTTTTCAAATCAGGTATGTTCAGGCTTGAAGTGGCATCATGCACAAGAAGTTTTGTGCAAATTGGATAATGTACCTTGGAGTTATAACAACTTCAATTTTGCATGGCGAACGATGCGTCGCCACGGCAACAGCGTTCAACGAAAACTCACAATACTTATGGCAAATCTTCATCAATGTCTTAAGGCCATCCTAGCACAATTTGAGACTAATCGGGTCACGTGGCTAGGAGGAATAAATGAAAGTCTAAAAAAAAACATTGCCTTCAGCCAGTAGGTGGCGCTATGAGTTATTGAAATTTTTTTAATTTGTGTGTGTTCAGGCTTGAAGTGGCATCATGCACAAGAAGTTTTGTGTGGATTGGTTAATGTACATTAGAGTTATAACAACTTGATTTTTCATAAAAATGATGCAAAATGGCCGCCACGCCACGTAAAGGTTCTTCGACGAAAACTCTAGCTTTTAATAATTTTTAATCACAAAGGTCTTAAGAGCATCCTGGCCAAGTTTGAAGTTGATCGCATTAATTCTCTAGGAGGAGTTCGTTAAAGTGCGAAGGCAGAAAAATGCAAAAAGTCCCAAAATGACAACTTTGCGGGTTTACTGTAGCGCCCCCTATTGGTTGAATGCAACAAAAGTCTCAGGGTATGTTACGGTATGCGATGTGCACATATGCTGAAAGTTTCGTGAATTTTCGACCAATGGTTGGGAAGTTATGTGAATTGATATTAAGCCACGCCCCTAAGAAGTTCATTGGTCCATATCTTTTCAACACAAATAGATATCAAAAAGCTTTTGATAAATCTGAGTGATCTACATCCACTAATGATCCACAGCAATTTTGGTAGCAATAGGAGCCAGCGTGTGGGAGGAGTTCGCAAAGATGTGTTTTACACTAAATTCAAGATGGCGGAAAATCTAAGTAGGCGGAGCTTAGGGGTCTGAGAGGCTTTTTTTTAGATCTAGCGGATTAGGACATGTGTGTTGATTTTCAAGTCAATCGGACAAACTGGCCGAGGGGCGTCGCCCGTCCGCTTTGTAGGGGGCGCTAGAGAGCCATTTTTTTACACACATTTATGGCACCTATATCAAACCCCAAGTTTCGCCAGACCTGGCAAGTATGCAAAATTTGGTGAGTTTTCATGCATGGCAAATACTCCAAATATGCAGCCAAAGTACAAAAATAAAAATCAGAATAAAAACGACCGAGAACCCCTACAATTTCAATAGGGCCTTCGCTGGCCCGACGTTGTCGGTGGCTCGGGCCCTAATAACTCTTACAATTTCAATAGGGCCTTCGCTGGCCCGACGTTGTCGGTGGCTCGGGCCCTAATAAGAATACCCCTTAGAAACTCAATAGGGCCTTCGCCGGCCCGACGTTGTCGGCGGCTCGGGCCCTAATAATAATAACCCCTACAATTTCAATAGGGCCTTCGCTGGCCCGACGTTGTCGGTGGCTCGGGCCCTAATTAAAACTGCGAGCAGTGATGAACGGGCCCTCGCCTCCCTTGCGCGTCGGGGCCGGCGGCGGACTCCGGCCTGTGCGTCGGAGAACGTCCGCGACCGCGGGACGGCGCGTCCGCGAGCGAGACGTCGTCGATCCCGCGTGGGACCGCCCGATGCTGGAAATGATGCTTTGCAAATAGTACTATGCTGAGGAAAAATGACACCGAAATCAAAATGGCCGACTTCTGGTAGGTTTTAGAGCACGGTGCCAAGAGACTTATTTTTAAGTCTCCGCAGGATACGTGCGCCTACCCAGTTTCGTACGTGTAGCTCAAACGTAGCGCCGGGGCTGCTCTTTTGAAATATTGTAGGGGGCGCTACAGAGGCAATTTAAAACGAACAAGCCTAAAAATCATATCACATATTTCTTCCGATGCCTTTGACACATGTGCAAAGTGCCATGAATTTCTGAGCATCCCAACCTACTATGCTATGGAAAAATGACACCAAAATCAAAATGGCCGACTTTGGTAGGTTTTAGAGCATGGTGCCAAGAGACTTATTTTTAAGTCTCCACAGGATACGTGTGCCTCCTAAGTTTCGTACGTGTAGCTCAAACGTAGCGCCGGGGCTGCTCTTTTGAAATATTGTAGGGGGCGCTACAGAGGCAATTTAAAACAGACAAGGCCAAAAATCATACCACATATTTCCTCCGATGCCTTTGACACATGTGCAAAGTTTTAGGTATTTCTGAGTATCCTAACCTACTGAACCATATTTCCTTCAGCCAGTAGGTGGCGCTATGAGTTTTTTGAATTTTTTCAAATCAGGTATGTTCAGGCTTGAAGTGGCATCATGCACAAGAAGTTTTGTGCAAATTGGATAATGTACCTTGGAGTTATAACAACTTCAATTTTGCATGGCGAACGATGCGTCGCCACGGCAACAGCGTTCAACGAAAACTCACAATACTTATGATGGCTCTTCATCAATGTCCTAAGACTATCCTTACTGATTTTGAGACTAATCGGGTCATCTGGCTAGGAGGAATAAAGAAACGTATAAAATATGACATTTCCTTCAGCCAGTAGGTGGCGCTATGAGTTATTTCATTTTTTTCAATTTAAGTATGTTCAGGCTTGAAGTGGCATCATGCACAAGAAGTTTTGTGTGGATTGGATTATGTACCTTGGAGTTATAACAACTTGATTTTTCAGAAAAATGATGCAAAATGGCCGCCACGCCACGTCAAGGTTCTTCGACGAAAGCGCTAGCTTTTAATAATTTTTAATCACAAAGGTCTTAAGAGCACCCTGAACAAATATGAAGTCGATCGCATAAATGCTCTAGGAGGAGTTCGTTAAAATACGAAGGCTGCAAAATGCGAAAAGTGCCAAAAAACACAACTTTGCGGGTATACTGTAGCGCCCCCTATTGGTTGAATGCAACAAAAATCTCAGGGTATGTTGCGGTATGCGATGTGCACATATGCTGAAAGTTTCGTGAATTTTCGACAATGGGTTGAGAAGTTATGTGAATTGATATTAAGCCACGCCTCTAAGAAGTTCATTGGTCCATATCTTTTCAACGCAAATAGATATCAAAAAGCTTTTGATAAATCTGAGTGATCTACATCCAATAATGATCCACAGAAAATTTGGTAGCAATCGGAGCCAGCGTGTGGGAGGAGTTCGCAAAGATGTGTTTTACACTAAATTCAAGATGGCGGAAAATTTTTCCAGGCGCAGTTTCGGGGTCTGAGAGGCTTTTTTTTAGATCTAGCGGATTCGGACATGTGTGTCGAATTTCAAGTCAATCGGACAAACTGGCCGAGGGGCGTGGCCGGCCCGCCTTGTAGGGGGCGCTAGAGAGCCATTTTTTTACACACAAGTATGCAACCTTGCGCAGCAGAGTTTCTCCACCAGACCTGAGAGGTGTGCAAATTTGGTGAGTTTTCATGCATGGCAAGTGCCCCTACTAGCTCATTCCCCACAAATATAAGAATCATAATTAAAACTGCGAGCAGTGATGAACGGGCCCTCGCCTCCCTTGCGCGTCGGGGCCGGCGGCGGACTCCGGCCTGCGCGTCGGAGAACGTCCGCGACCGCGGGACGGCGCGTCCGCGAGCGAGACGTCGTCGATCCCGCGTGGGACCGCCCGATGCCGGAAACGATGCTTTGCAAATAGTACTATGCTGAGGAAAAATGACACCGAAATCAAAATGGCCGACTTCTGGTAGGTTTTAGAGCACGGTGCCAAGAGACTTATTTTTAAGTCTCCGCAGGATACGTGCGCCTACCCAGTTTCGTACGTGTAGCTCAAACGTAGCGCCGGGGCTGCTCTTTTGAAATATTGTAGGGGGCGCTACAGAGGCAATTTAAAACTGTCAAGGCCAAAAATCGTACCACATATTTCTTCCGATGCCTTTGACACATGTGCAAAGTGCCATGAATTTTTGAGCATCCCAACCTACTATGCTATGGAAAAATGACACCAAAATCAAAATGGCCGACTTTGGTAGGTTTTAGAGCATGGTGCCAAGAGACTTATTTTTAAGTCTCCACAGGATACGTGTGCCTACCGAGTTTCGTACGTGTAGCTCAAAGGTAGCGCCGGGGCTGCTCTTTTGAAATATTGTAGGGGGCGCTACAGAGGCAATTTAAAACGGACAAGGCCAAAAATCATACCACATATTTCCTCCGATGCCTTTGACACATGTGCAAAGTTTTAGGTATTTCTGAGTATCCTAACCTACTGAACCATATTTCCTTCAGCCAGTAGGTGGCGCTATGAGTTTTTTGAATTGTTTCAAATCAGGTATGTTCAGGCTTGAAGTGGCATCATGCACAAGAAGTTTTGTGCAAATTGGATAATGTACCTTGGAGTTATAACAACTTCAATTTTGCATGGCGAACGATGCGTCGCCACGGCAACAGCGTTCAACGAAAACTCACAATACTTATGGCAAATCTTCATCAATGTCTTAAGGCCATCCTAGCACAATTTGAGACTAATCGGGTCACGTGGCTAGGAGGAATAAATGAAAGTCTAAAAAAAAACATTGCCTTCAGCCAGTAGGTGGCGCTATGAGTTATTGACATTTTTTTAATTTGTGTGTGTTCATGCTTGAAGAGGCTTCATGCACAAGAAGTTTTGTGTGGATTGGTTAATGTACCTTAGAGTTATAACAACTTGATTTTTCAGAAAAATGATGCAAAATGGCCGCCACGCCACGTCAAGGTTCTTCGACGAAAGCGCTAGCTTTTAATAATTTTTAATCACAAAGGTCTTAAGAGCACCCTGAACAAATATGAAGTCGATTGCATAAATGCTCTAGGAGGAGTTTGTTAAAATACGAAGGCTGCAAAATGCGAAAAGTGCCAAAAAACACAACTTTGCGGGTTTACTGTAGCGCCCCCTATTGGTTGAATGCAACAAAAATCTCAGGGTATGTTGCGGTATGCGATGGGCACATATGCTGAAAGTTTTGTGAATTTTCGACAATGGGTTGAGAAGTTATGTGTATTGATATTAAGCCACGCCCTTAGGAAGTTCATTGGTCCATATCTTCTCAACGCAAAGAGATATCAAAACGTTTTTGATAAATCTGAGTGATCTACATCCAATTATGATCCACAGCAATTTTGGTAGCAATCGGAGCCAGCGTGTAGGAGGAGTTCGCAAAGATGTGTTTTTCACTAAATTCAAAATGGCGGAAAATTTAAGTATGCGCATTTTCGGGGTCTGAGAGGCTTTTTTTTAGATCTAGTGGATTAGGACATATGTGTTGAATTTCAAGTCAATCGGACAAACTGGCCGAGGGGCGTGGCCGGTCCGCTTTGTAGGGGGCGCTAGAGAGCCATTTTTTTACACACAAGTATGCAACCTTGCGCAGCAGAGTTTCTCCACCACACCTGAGAGGTGTCCAAATTTGGTGAGTTTTCATGCATGGCAAGTGCCCCTACTAGCTCATTCCCTACAAAAATAAGAATCAGAATAATAATACCCCTTACAAACTCAATAGGGCCTTCGCCGGCCCGACGTTGTCGGCGGCTCGGGCCCTAATTAAAACTGCGAGCAGTGATGAACGGGCCCTCGCCTCCCTTGCGCGTCGGGGCCGGCGGCGGACTCCGGCCTGCGCGTCGGAGAACGTCCGCGACCGCGGGACGGCGCGTCCGCGAGCGAGACGTCGTCGATCCCGCGTGGGACCGCCCGATGCTGGAAATGATGCTTTGCAAATAGTACTATGCTGAGGAAAAATGACACCGAAATCAAAATGGCCGACTTCTGGTAGGTTTTAGAGCACGGTGCAAAGAGACTTATTTTTAAGTCTCCGCAGGATACGTGCGCCTACCCAGTTTCGTACGTGTAGCTCAAACGTAGCGGCGGGGCTGCTCTTTTGAAATATTGTAGGGGGCGCTACAGAGGCAATTTAAAACGAACAAGCCTAAAAATCATATCACATATTTCTTCCGATGCCTTTGACACATGTGCAAAGTCCCATGAATTTTTGAGCATCCTAACCTACTATGCTATGGAAAAATGACACCAAAATCAAAATGGCCGACTTCTGGTAGGTTTTAGAGCATGGTGCCAAGAGACTTATTTTTAAGTCTCCACAGGATACGTGTGCCCACCAAGTTTCGTACATGTAGCTCAAACGTAGCGCCGGGGCTGCTCTTTTGAAATATTGTAGGGGGCGCTACAGAGGCAATTTAAAACGGACAAGGCCAAAAATCATACCACATATTTCTTCCGATGCCTTTGACACTTGTGCAAAGTCCCATGAATTTCTGAGCATCCTAACCTATTGAACCATATTTCCTTCAGCCAGTAGGTGGCGCTATGAGTTTTTTGAATTTTTTCAAATCAGGTATGTTCAGGCTTGAAGTGGCATCATGCACAAGAAGTTTTGTGCAAATTGGATAATGTACCTTGGAGTTATAACAACTTCAATTTTGCATGGCGAACGATGCGTCGCCACGGCAACAGCGTTCAACGAAAACGCACAATACTTATGGCGATTCTTCATCAATGTCTTAAAGCCATCCTAGCACAATTTGAGACTAATCGGGTCACGTGGCTAGGAGGAATAAATGAAAGTGTAAAAAAAAACATTGCCTTCAGCCAGTAGGTGGCGCTATGAGTTATTGAAATTTTTTTAATTTGTGTGTGTTCATGCTTGAAGAGGCTTCATGCACAAGAAGTTTTGTGTGTATTGGTTAATGTACCTTAGAGTTATAACAACTTGATTTTTCATAAAAATGATGCAAAATGGCCGCCACGCCACGTCAAGGTTCTTCGACGAAAGCGCTAGCTTTTGATAATTTTTAATCACAAAGGTCTTAAGAGCACCCTGAACAAATATGAAGTCGATCGCATAAATGCTCTAGGAGGAGTTCGTTGAAGTACGAAGGCTGCAAAATGCGAAAAGTGCCAAAAAACACAACTTTGCGGGTTTACTGTAGCGCCCCCTATTGGTTGAATGCAACAAAAATCTCAGGGAATGTTGCGGTATGCGATGGGCACATATGCTGAAAGTTTCGTGAATTTTCGACAATGGGTTGAGAAGTTATGTGTATTGATATTAAGCCACGCCCTTAGGAAGTTCATTGGTCCATATCTTCTCAACGCAAAGAGATATCAAAAAGCTTTTGATAAATCTGAGTGATCTACATCCAATTATGATCCACAGCAATTTTGGTAGCAATCGGAACCAGCGTGTAGGAGGACTTCGCAAAGATGTGTTTTTCACTAAATTCAAAATGGCGGAAAATTTAAGTATGCGCATTTTCGGGGTCTGAGAGGCTTTTTTTTAGATCTAGTGGTTTGGGACATGTGTGTTGAATTTCAAGTCAATCGGACAAACTGGCCGAGGGGCGCCGCCGATCCGCTTTGTAGGGGGCGCTAGAGAGCCATTTTTTCCCACACATTTATGGCACCTATATCACACCTCTATTTTCGCCAGACCTGACAAGTCTGCAAAATTTGGTGAGTTTTCATGCATGGCAAGTATCCCCAAAAAGCTCCCAAAGAGGAAAAATAAAAATCAGAAAAATAATTAAAACTGCGAGCAGTGATGAACGGGCCCTCGCCTCCCTTGCGCGTCGGGGCCGGCGGCGGACTCCGGCCTGCGCGTCGGAGAACGTCCGCGACCGCGGGACGGCGCGTCCGCGAGCGAGACGTCGTCGATCCCGCGTGGGACCGCCCGATGCTGGAAACGATGCTTTGCAAATAGTACTATGCTGAGGAAAAATGACACCGAAATCAAAATGGCCGACTTCTGGTAGGTTTTAGAGCACGGTGCCAAGAGACTTATTTTTAAGTCTCCGCAGGATACGTGCGCCTACCCAGTTTCGTACGTGTAGCTCAAACGTAGCGCCGGGGCTGCTCTTTTGAAATATTGTAGGGGGCGCTACAGAGGCAATTTAAAACGAACAAGCCTAAAAATTATATCACATATTTCTTCCGATGCCTTTGACACATGTGCAAAGTGCCATGAATTTTTGAGCATCCTAACCTACTATGCTATGGAAAAATGACACCAAAATCAAAATGGCCGACTTTGGTAGGTTTTAGAGCATGGTGCCAAGAGACTTATTTTTAAGTCTCCACAGGATACGCGCGCCTACCAAGTTTCGTACGTGTAGCTCAAACGTAGCGCCGGGGCTGCTCTTTTGAAATATTGTAGGGGGCGCTACAGAGGCAATTTAAAACGGACAAGGCCAAAACTCATACCACATACTTCTTCCGATGCCTTTGACACATGTGCAAAGTTTTATGAATTTCTGAGCATCCTAACCTATTGAACCATATTTCCTTCAGCCAGTAGGTGGCGCTATGAGTTTTTTGAATTTTTTCAAATCAGGTATGTTCAGGCTTGAAGTGGCATCATGCACAGGAAGTTTTGTGCAAATTGGATAATGTACCTTGGAGTTATAACCACTTCAATTTTGCACGGTGAACGATGCATCGCCACGGCAACAGCGTTCAACGAAAACACACAATACTTATGATGGCTCTTCATCAATGTCCTAAGACTATCCTTACCGATTTTGAGACTAATCGGGTCACCTGGCTAGGAGGAATAAAGAAAAGTATAAAATATGACATTTCCTTCAGCCAGTAGGTGGCGCTATGAGTTATTTAATTTTTTTCAATTCAACTTTGTTCAGACTTGAAGTGGCATCATGCACAAGAAGTTTTGTGTGGATTGGATTATGTACCTTGGAGCTATAACAACTTGATTTTTCAGAAAAATGATGCAAAATGGCCGCCACGCCACGTCAAGGTTCTTCGACGAAAGCGCTAGCTTTTAATAATTTTTAATCGCAAAGGTCTTAAGAGCACCCTGAACAAATATGAAGTCGATCGCATAAATGCTCTAGGAGGAGTTCGTTAAAATACGAAGGCTGCAAAATGCGAAAAGTGCCAAAAAACACAACTTTGCGGGTTTACTGTAGCGCCCCCTATTGGTTGAATGCAACACAAATCACAGGGTATGTTACGGTATGCGATGGGCACATATGCTGAAAGTTTCGTGAATTTTCGACAATGGGTTGAGAAGTTATGTGTATTGATATTAAGCCACGCCCTTAGAAAGTTCATTGGTCCATATCTTCTCAACGCAAAGAGATATCAAAAATCTTTTCATAAATCTGAGTGATCTACATCGAATTATGATCCACAGCAATTTTGGTAGCAATCGGAGCCAGCGTGTGGGAGGAGTTGGCAAAGATGTGTTTTACACTAAATTCAAGATGGCGGAAAATTTAACTAGGCGCGGTTTCGGGGTCTGAGAGGCTTTTTTTTAGATCTAGTGGATGTGGACATGTGTGTTGAATTTCAAGTCAATCGGACAAACTGGCCGAGGGGCGTCGCCGGTCTGCTTTGTAGGGGGCGCTAGAGAGCCATTTTTTTAAATGCATATTTGCAACCTATATAATATGAAAATTTTCACCAGACCTGACAAGTCTGCAAAATTTGGTGAGTTTTCATGCATGGCAAGTACCCCCAAAATGCTCCCCAAGTGCAAAAATAAAAATCATAATAATAATACCCCTTAGAAACTCAATAGGGCCTTCGCCGGCCCGACGTTGTCGGCGGCTCGGGCCCTAATTAAAACTGCGAGCAGTGATGAACGGGCCCTCGCCTCCCTTGCGCGTCGGGGCTTGCGGCGGACTCCGGCCTGCGCGTCGGAGAACGTCCGCGACCGCTGGACTGCGCGTCCGCGAGCGAGACGTCGTCGATCCCGCGTGGGACCGCCCGATGCCGGAAACGATGCTTTGCAAATAGTACTATGCTGAGGAAAAATGACACCGAAATCAAAATGGCCGACGTCTGGTAGGTTTTAGAGCACGGTGCCAAGAGACTTATTTTTAAGTCTCCGCAGGATACGTGCGCCTACCGAGTTTCGTACGTGTAGCTCAAACGTAGCGCCGGGGCTGCTCTTTTGAAATATTGTAGGGGGCGCTACAGAGGCAATTTAAAACGGACAAGGCCAAAAATCATACCACATATTTCTTCCGATGCCTTTGACACATGTGCAAAGTTCCATGAATTTATGAGCATCCTAACCTACTGAAACAAATTTCCTTCAGCCAGTAGGTGGCGCTATGAGTTTTTTGAATTTTTTCAAATCAGCTATGTTCAGGCTTGAAGTGGCATCATGCACAAGAAGTTTTGTGCAAATTGGATAATGTACCTTGGAGTTATAACAACTTCAATTTTGCATGGCGAACGATGCGTCGCCACGGCAACAGCGTTCAACGAAAACACACAATACTTATGATGGCTCTTCATCAATGTCCTAAGACTATCCTTACCGATTTTGAGACTAATCGGGTCACCTGGCTAGGAGGAATAAAGAAAAGTATAAAATATGACATTTCCTTCAGCCAGTAGGTGGCGCTATGAGTTATTTCATTTTTTTCAATTTAAGTATGTTCAGGCTTGAAGTGGCCTCATGCACAAGAAGTTTTGTGTGGATTGGATTATGTACCTTGGAGTTATAACAACTTGATTTTTCAGAAAAATGATGGAAAATGGCCGCCACGCCACGTCAAGGTTCTTCGACGAAAGCGCTAGCTTTTAATAATTTTTAATCACAAAGGTCTTAAGAGCACCCTGAACAAATATGAAGTCGATCGCATAAATGCTCTAGGAGGAGTTCGTTAAAATACGAAGGCTGCAAAATGCGAAAAGTGCCAAAAAACACAACTTTGCGGGTTTACTGTAGCGCCCCCTATTGGTTGAATGCAACACAAATCACAGGGTATGTAACGGTATGCGATATGCACATATGCTGAAAGTTTCGTGAATTTTCGACAATGGGTTGAGAAGTTGTGTGTATTGATATTAAGCCACGCCCCTAAGAAGTTCATTGGTCCATATCTTTTCAACGCAAGTAGATATCAAAAAGCTTTTGATAAATCTGAGTGATCTACATCCAATTATGATCCACAGCAATTTTGGTAGCAATAGGAGCCAGCGTGTAGGAGGAGTTTGCAAAGATGTGTTTTACACTAAATTCAAGATGGCGGAAAATGTAGGTGGGCGGAGTTTTGGGGTCTGAGAGGCTTTTTTTTAGATCTAGCGGATTAGGACATGTGTGTTGAATTTCAAGTCAATCGGACAAACTGGCCGAGGGGCGTCGCCGGCCCGCCTTCTAGGGGGCGCTAGAGAGCCATTTTCTTACACACAACTATGCAACCTATATAATATGAAATTTTTCACCAGACCTGACAAGTCTGCAAAATTTGGTGAGTTTTCATGCATGGCAAGTCCCCCCCAAATAGTCCCCAAGTGTAAAAATAATAATCAGAAAAATAATTAAAACTGCGAGCAGTGATGAACGGGCCCTCGCCTCCCTTGCGCGTCGGGGCTTGCGGCGGACTCCGGCCTGCGCGTCGGAGAACGTCCGCGACCGCTGGACTGCGCGTCCGCGAGCGAGACGTCGTCGATCCCGCGTGGGACCGCCCGATGCCGGAAACGATGCTTTGCAAATAGTACTATGCTGAGGAAAAATGACACCGAAATCAAAATGGCCGACTTCTGGTAGGTTTTAGAGCACGGTGCCAAGAGACTTATTTTTAAGTCTCCGCAGGATACGCGCGCCTACCGAGTTTCGTACGTGTAGCTCAAACGTAGCGCCGGGGCTGCTCTTTTGAAATATTGTAGGGGGCGCTACAGAGGCAATTTAAAACGGACAAGGCCAAAAATCGTACCACATATTTCTTCCGATGCCTTTGACACATGTGCAAAGTGCCATGAATTTTTGAGCATCCTAACCTACTATGCTATGGAAAAATGACACCAAAATCAAAATGGCCGACTTCGGTAGGTTTTAGAGCATGGTGCCAAGAGACTTATTTTTAAGTCTTCACAGGATACATGTGCCTACCAAGTTTCGTACATGTATCTCAAACGTAGCGCCGGGGCTGCTCTTTTGAAATATTGTAGGGTGCGCTACAGAGGCAATTTAAAACGGACAAGGCCAAAAATCATTCCATATATTTCTTCTGATGCCTTTGACACTTGTGCAAAGTGCCTTGAATTTTTGAGCATCCTAACCTACTGAAAAAAATTTCCTTCAGCCAGTAGGTGGCGCTATGAGTTTTTTGAATTTTTTCAAATCAGGTATGTTCAGGCTTGAAGTGGCATCATGCACAAGAAGTTTTGTGCAAATTGGATAATGTACCTTGGAGTTATAAGAACTTCAATTTTGCATGGCGAACGATGCGTCGCCACGGCAACAGCGTTCAACGAAAACACACAATACTTATGATGGCTCTTCATCAATGTCCTAAGACTATCCTTACCGATTTTGAGACTAATCGGGTCACCTGGCTAGGAGGAATAAAGAAAAGTATAAAATATGACATTTCCTTCAGCCAGTAGGTGGCGCTATGAGTTATTTAATTTTTTTCAATTCAACTTTGTTCAGGCTTGAAGTGGCATCATGCACAAGAAGTTTTGTGTGGATTGGATTATGTACCTTGGAGTTATAACAACTTGATTTTTCAGAAAAATGATGGAAAATGGCCGCCACGCCACGTCAAGGTTCTTCGACGAAAGCGCTAGCTTTTAATAATTTTTAATCACAAAGGTCTTAAGAGCACCCTGAACAAATATGAAGTCGATCGCATAAATGCTCTAGGAGGAGTTCGTTGAAGTACGAAGGCTGCAAAATGCAAAAAGTGCCAAAAAACACAACTTTGCGGGTTTACTGTAGCGCCCCCTATTGGTTGAATGCAACACAAATCACAGGGTATGTTACGGTATGCGATGTGCACATATGCTGAAAGTTTCGTGAATTTTCGACAATGGGTTGAGAAGTTATGTGTATTGATATTAAGCCACGCCCCTAGGAAGTTCATTGGTCCATATCTTTTTAACGCAAAGAGATATCAAAAAGCTTTTGATACATCTGTGTGATCTACATCCAATAATGATCCACAGCAATTTTGGTAGCAATAGGAGCTAGCGTGTAGGAGGAGTTGGCAAAGATGTGTTTTACACTAAATTCAAGATGGCCGAAAATTTAAGTAGGCGGAGCTTAGGGGTCTGAGAGGCTTTTTTTTAGATCTAGCGGATTAGGACATGTGTGTTGAATTTCAAGTCAATCGGACAAACTGGCCGAGGGGCGTCACCGGTCCGCTTTGTAGGGGGCGCTAGAGAGCCATTTTTTTACACACAAATATGCAACCTATGTCAGATGGCAATTTTCACCAGACCTGACAAGTCTGCAAAATTTGGTGAGTTTTGGGGTATGGGCAATACTCCAAATATGCGCTCAATGTTCTCAAATAAAAATCAGAATAAAAATAATAATAACCCCTACAATTTCAATAGGGCCTTCGCTGGCCCGACGTTGTCGGTGGCTCGGGCCCTAATTAAAACTGCGAGCAGTGATGAACGGGCCCTCGCCTCCCTTGCGCGTCGGGGCCGGCGGCGGACTCCGGCCTGCGCGTCGGAGAACGTCCGCGACCGCGGGACGGCGCGTCCGCGAGCGAGACGTCGTCGATCCCGCGTGGGACCGCCCGATGCTGGAAACGATGCTTTGCAAATAGTACTATGCTGAGGAAAAATGACACCGAAATCAAAATGGCCGACTTCTGGTAGGTTTTAGAGCACGGTGCCAAGAGACTTATTTTTAAGTCTCCGCAGGATACGTGCGCCTACCCAGTTTCGTACGTGTAGCTCAAACGTAGCGCCGGGGCTGCTCTTTTGAAATATTGTAGGGGGCGCTACAGAGGCAATTTAAAACGAACAAGCCTAAAAATCATATCACATATTTCTTCCGATGCCTTTGACACATGTGCAAAGTGCCATGAATTTCTGAGCATCCCAACCTACTATGCTATGGAAAAATGACACCAAAATCAAAATGGCCGACTTTGGTAGGTTTTAGAGCATGGTGCCAAGAGACTTATTTTTAAGTCTCCACAGGATACGTGTGCCTACCGAGTTTCGTACGTGTAGCTCAAACGTAGCGCCGGGGCTGCTCTTTTGAAATATTGTAGGGGGCGCTACAGAGGCAATTTAAAACGGACAAGGCCAAAAATCATACCACATATTTCCTCCGATGCCTTTGACACATGTGCAAAGTTTTATGAAATTTTGAGCATCCTAACCTACTGAAACAAATTTCCTTCCGCCAGTAGGTGGCGCTATGAGTTTTTTGAATTTTTTCAAATCAGGTATGTTCAGGCTTGAAGTGGCATCATGCACAAGAAGTTTTGTGCAAATTGGATAATGTACCTTGGAGTTATAACAACTTCAATTTTGCATGGCGAACGATGCGTCGCCACGGCAACAGCGTTCAACGAAAACACACAATACTTATGATGGCTCTTCATCAATGTCCTAAGACTATCCTTACCGATTTTGAGACTAATCGGGTCACCTGGCTAGGAGGAATAAAGAAAAGTATAAAATATGACATTTCCTTCAGCCAGTAGGTGGCGCTATGAGTTATTTCATTTTTTTCAATTTAAGTATGTTCAGGCTTGAAGTGGCATCATGCACAAGAAGTTTTGTGTGGATTGGAGTATGTACCTTGGAGCTATAACAACTTGATTTTTCAGAAAAATGATGCAAAATGGCCGCCACGCCACGTCAAGGTTCTTCGATGAAAGCGCTAGCTTTTAATAATTTTTAATCACAAAGGTCTTAAGAGCACCCTGAACAAATATGAAGTCGATCGCATAAATGCTCTAGGAGGAGTTCGTTGAAGTACGAAGGCTGCAAAATGCGAAAAGTGCCAAAAAACACAAATTTGCGGGATTACTGTAGCGCCCCCTATTGGTTGAATGCAACACAAATTTCAGGGTATGTTACGGTATGCGATGTGCACATATGCTGAAAGTTTCGTGAATTTTCGACAATGGGTTGAGAAGTTATGTGTATTGATATTAAGCCACGCCCCTAGGAAGTTCATTGGTCCATATCTTTTCAACGCAAAGAGATATCAAAAAGCTTTTGATAAATCTAAGTGATCTACATCCACTAATGATCCACAGCAATTTTGGTAGCAATAGGAGCCAGCGTGTGGGAGGAGTTTGCAAAGATGTGTTTTACACTAAATTCAAGATGGCGGAAAATCTAAGTAGGCGGAGCTTAGGGGTCTGAGAGGCTTTTTTTTAGATCTAGCGGATTAGGACATATGTGTTGAATTTCAAGTCAATCGGACAAACTGGCCGAGGGGCGTCGCCGGCGCGACTTGTAGGGGGCGCTAGAGAGCCATTTTTTTACACACATTTCTGGCACCTATATCACACCTCTATTTTCGCCAGACCTGACAAGTCTGCAAAATTTGGTGAGTTTTCATACATGGCAAGTACCCCCAAAATACTCCCAAAGTGCAAAAATAAAAAGAAGAATAATAATAATAATTCTTACAATTTCAATAGGGCCTTCGCTGGCCCGACGTTGTCGGTGGCTCGGGCCCTAATAATACCCCTTAGAAACTCAATAGGGCCTTCGCTGGCCCGACGTTGTCGGTGGCTCGGGCCCTAATAACTCTTACAATTTCAATAGGGCCTTCGCTGGCCCGACGTTGTCGGTGGCTCGGGCCCTAATTAAAACTGCGAGCAGTGATGAACGGGCCCTCGCCTCCCTTGCGCGTCGGGGTCGGCGGCGGACTCCGGCCTGAGCGTCGGAGAACGTCCGCGACCGCGGGACGGCGGGTCCGCGAGCGAGACGTCGTCGATCCCGCGTGGACCGCCCGATGCTGGAAATGATGCTTTGCAAATAGTACTATGCTGAGGAAAAATGACACCGAAATCAAAATGGCCGACTTCTGGTAGGTTTTACAGCACGGTGCCAAGAGACTTATTTTTAAGTCTCCGCAGGATACGTGCGCCTACCCAGTTTCGTACGTGTAGCTCAAACGTAGCGCTGGGGCTGCTCTTTTGAAATATTGTAGGGGGCGCTACAGAGGCAATTTAAAACGGACAAGGCTAAAAATCGTACCACATATGTCTTCCGATGCCTTTGACACATGTGCAAAGTGCCATGAATTTCTGAGCATCCCAACCTACTATGCTATGGAAAAATGACACCAAAATCAAAATGGCCGACTTTGATAGGTTTTAGAGCATGGTGCCAAGAGACTTATTTTTAAGTCTCCACAGGATACGTGTGCCTACCAAGTTTCGTACGTGTAGCTCAAACGTAGCGCCGGGGCTGCTCTTTTGAAATATTGTAGGGGGCGCTACAGAGGCAATTTAAAACGGACAAGGCCAAAAATCATACCACATATTTCCTCCGATGCCTTTGACACATGTCCAAAGTTTTATGAAATTTTGAGCATCCTAACCTACTGAAACAAATTTCCTTCCGCCAGTAGGTGGCGCTATGAGTTTTTTGAATTTTTTCAAATCAGGTATGTTCAGGCTTGAAGTGGCATCATGCACAAGAAGTTTTGTGCAAATTGGATAATGTACCTTGGAGTTATAACAACTTCAATTTTGCATGGCGAACGATGCGTCGCCACGGCAACAGCGTTCAATGAAAACACACAATACTTATGATGGCTCTTCATCAATGTCCTAAGACTATCCTTACCGATGTTGAGACTAATCGGGTCACCTGGCTAGGAGGAATAAAGAAAAGTATAAAATATGACATTTCCTTCAGCCAGTAGGTGGCGCTATGAGTTATTTCATTTTTTTCAATTTAAGTATGTTCAGGCTTGAAGTGGCATCATGCACAAGAAGTTTTGTGTGGATTGGAGTATGTACCATGGAGCTATAACAACTTGATTTTTCAGAAAAATGATGCAAAATGGCCGCCACGCCACGTCAAGGTTCTTCGACGAAAGCGCTAGCTTTTAATAATTTTTAATCACAAAGGTCTTAAGAGCACTCTGAACAAATATGAAGTCGATCGCATAAATGCTCTAGGAGGAGTTCGTTAAAATACGAAGGCTGCAAAATGCGAAAAGTGCCAAAAAACACAACTTTGCGGGTTTACTGTAGCGCCCCCTATTGGTTGAATGCAACACAAATCACAGGGTATGTAACGGTATGCGATGTGCACATATGCTGAAAGTTTCGTGAATTTTCGACACTGGGTTGAGAAGTTATGTGTATTGATATTAAGCCACGCCCCTAAGAAGTTCATTGGTCCATATCTTTTCAACGCAAAGAGATATCAAAAAGCTTTTGATAAATCTGAGTGATCTACATCCACTAATGATCCACAGCAATTTTGGTAGCAATAGGAGCCAGCGTGTAGGAGGAGTTTGCAAAGATGTGTTTTACACTAAATTCAAGATGGCGGAAAATCTAAGTAGGCGGAGCTTAGGGGTCTGAGAGGCTTTTTTTTAGATCTAGTGGTTTCGGACATGTGTGTTGAATTTCAAGTCAATCGGACAAACTGGCCGAGGGGCGTCGCCGGCGCGACTTGTAGGGGGCGCTAGAGAGCCATTTTTTTTCACGCAAAAATGGCTCCTATATCAAAACCCAAGTTTCGCCAGACCTGGCAAGTATGCAAAATTTGGTGAGTTTTCATGCATGGCAAATATTCCAAATATGCAGCCAAAGTGGAAAAATAAGGATCGGAATAATAATAATAATACCCCTTAGAAACTCAATAGGGCCTTCGCTGGCCCGACGTTGTCGGTGGCTCGGGCCCTAATTAAAACTGCGAGCAGTGATGAACGGGCCCTCGCCTCCCTTGCGCGTCGGGGCTTGCGGCGGACTCCGGCCTGCGCGTCGGAGAACGTCCGCGACCGCTGGACTGCGCGTCCGCGAGCGAGACGTCGTCGATCCCGCGTGGGACCGCCCGATGCCGGAAACGATGCTTTGCAAATAGTACTATGCTGAGGAAAAATGACACCGAAATCAAAATGGCCGACTTCTGGTAGGTTTTAGAGCACGGTGCCAAGAGACTTATTTTTAAGTCTCCGCAGGATACGCGCGCCTACCGAGTTTCGTACGTGTAGCTCAAACGTAGCGCCGGGGCTGCTCTTTTGAAATATTGTAGGGGGCGCTACAGAGGCAATTTAAAACGGACAAGGCCAAAAATCATACCACATATTTCTTCCGATGCCTTTGACACATGTGCAAAGTGCCATGAATTTTTGAGCATCCTAACCTACTATGCTATGGAAAAATGACACCAAAATCAAAATGGCCGACTTCGGTAGGTTTTAGAGCATGGTGCCAAGAGACTTATTTTTAAGTCTCAAGAGGATACATGTGCCCACCAAGTTTCGTACATGTAGCTCAAACGTAGCGCCGGGGCTGCTCTTTTGAAATATTGTAGGGGGCGCTACAGAGGCAATTTAAAACGGACAAGGCCAAAAATCATTCCACATATTTCTTCCGATGCCTTTGACACTTGTGCAAAGTACCATGATTTTTTGAGCATCCTAACCTACTGAAACAAATTTCCTTTAGCCAGTAGGTGGCGCTATGAATTTTTTGAATTTTTTCAAATCAGGTATGTTCAGGCTTGAAGTGGCATCATGCACAAGAAGTTTTGTGCAAATTGGATAATGTACCTTTGAGTTATAACAACTTCAATTTTGCATGGCGAACGATGCGTCGCCACGGCAACAGCGTTCAACGAAAACACACAATACTTATGATGGCTCTTCATCAATGTCCTAAGACTATCCTTACTGATTTTGAGACTAATCGGGTCACCTGGCTAGGAGGAATAAAGAAACGTATAAAATATGACATTTCCTTCAGCCAGTAGGTGGCGCTATGAGTTATTTCATTTTTTTCAATTTAAGTATGTTCAGGCTTGAAGTGGCATCATGCACAAGAAGTTTTGTGTGGATTGGATTATGTACCTTGGAGTTATAACAACTTGATTTTTCAGAAAAATGATGCAAAATGGCCGCCACGCCACGTCAAGGTTCTTCGACGAAAACTCTAGCTTTTAATAATTTTTAATCACAAAGGTCTTAAGAGCATCCTGACCAAGTTTGAAGTCGATCGCATAAATTCTCTAGGAGGAGTTCGTTGAAGTACGAAGGCTGCAAAATGGAAAATGTGCCAAAAAACACAACTTTGCGGGTTTATTGTAGCGCCCCCTATTGGTTGAATGCAACAAAAATCTCAGGGTATGTTACGGTATGCGATGTGCACATATGCTGAAAGTTTCGTGAATTTTCGACAATGGGTTGAGAAGTTATGTGAATTGATATTAAGCCACGCCCCTAAGAAGTTCATTGGTCCATATCTTTTCAACGCAAATAGATATCAAAAAGCTTTTGATAAATCTGAGTGATCTACATCCAATAATGATCCACAGCAATTTTGGTAGCAATCGGAGCCAGCGTGTGGGAGGAGTTCGCAAAGATGTGTTTTACACTAAATTCAAGATGGCGGAAAATTTTCCTAGGCGCGGTTTCGGGGTCTGAGAGGCTTTTTTTTAGATCTAGTGGATTAGGACATGTGTGTTGATTTTCAAGTCAATCGGACAAACTGGCCGAGGGGCGTGGCCGGACCGCCTTGTAGGGGGCGCTAGAGAGCCATTTTTTTACACACAAGTATGCAACCTTCCGCAGCAGAGTTTCTCCACCAGATCTGAGAGGTGTGCAAATTTGGTGAGTTTTCATGCATGGCAAGTGCCCCTACGAGCTCATTCCCTACAAAAAT
The DNA here is from genome assembly GCF_910591455.1 of Pholis gunnellus. Lineage (NCBI taxonomy): Eukaryota > Metazoa > Chordata > Actinopteri > Perciformes > Pholidae > Pholis > Pholis gunnellus. The sequence continues at coordinate 11,281,866 of NC_136542.1, read as the reverse complement.
AAGAATCATAATTAAAACTGCGAGCAGTGATGAACGGGCCCTCGCCTCCCTTGCGCGTCGGGGCTCGCGGCGGACTCCGGCCTGCGCGTCGGAGAACGTCCGCGACCGCGGGACGGCGGGTCCGCGAGCGAGACGTCGTCGATCCCGCGTGGGACCGATCGATGCCGGAAACGATGCTTTGCAAATAGTACTATGCTGAGGAAAAATGACACCGAAATCAAAATGGCCGACTTCTGGTAGGTTTTACAGCACGGTGCCAAGAGACTTATTTTTAAGTCTCCGCAGGATACGTGTGCCTACCGAGTTTCGTACGTGTAGCTCAAACGTAGCGCCGGGGCTGCTCTTTTGAAATATTGTAGGGGGCGCTACAGAGGCAATTTAAAACGGATAAGGCCAAAAATCATTCCATATATTTCTTCCGATGCCTTTGACACTTGTGCAAAGTACCATGATTTTTTGAGCATCCTAACCTACTGAAACAAATTTCCTTTAGCCAGTAGGTGGCGCTATGAGTTTTTTGAATTTTTTCAAATCAGGTATGTTCAAGCTTGAAGTGGCATCATGCACAAGAAGTTTTGTGCAAATTGGATAATGTACCTTTGAGTTATAACAACTTCAATTTTGCATGGCGAACGATGCGTCGCCACGGCAACAGCGTTCAACGAAAACACACAATACTTATGATGGCTCTTCATCAATGTCCTAAGACTATCCTTACTGATTTTGAGACTAATCGGGTCATCTGGCTAGGAGGAATAAAGAAACGTATAAAATATGACATTTCCTTCAGCCAGTAGGTGGCGCTATGAGTTATTTCATTTTTTTCAATTTAAGTATGTTCAGGCTTGAAGTGGCATCATGCACAAGAAGTTTTGTGTGGATTGGATTATGTACCTTGGAGTTATAACAACTTGATTTTTCAGAAAAATTATGCAAAATGGCCGCCACGCCACGTCAAGGTTCTTCGACGAAAGCGCTAGCTTTTAATAATTTTTAATCACAAAGGTCTTAAGAGCACCCTGAACAAATATGAAGTCGATCGCATAAATGCTCTAGGAGGAGTTCGTTAAAATACGAAGGCTGCAAAATGCGAAAAGTGCCAAAAAACACAACTTTGCGGGTTTACTGTAGCGCCCCCTATTGGTTGAATGCAACAAAAATCTCAGGGTATGTTGCGGTATGCGATGTGCACATATGCTGAAAGTTTCGTGAATTTTCGACAATGGGTTGAGAAGTTATGTGAATTGATATTAAGCCACGCCCCTAAGAAGTTCATTGGTCCATATCTTCTCAACGCAAATAGATATCAAAAAGCTTTTGATAAATCTGAGTGATCTACATCCAATAATGATCCACAGAAAATTTGGTAGCAATCGGAGCCAGCGTGTGGGAGGAGTTCGCAAAGATGTGTTTTACACTAAATTCAAGATGGCGGAAAATTTTTCCAGGCGCAGTTTCGGGGTCTGAGAGGCTTTTTTTTAGATCTAGCGGATTCGGACATGTGTGTCGAATTTCAAGTCAATCGGACAAACTGGCCGAGGGGCGTGGCCGGCCCGCCTTGTAGGGGGCGCTAGAGAGCCATTTTTTTACACACAAGTATGCAACCTTGCGCAGCAGAGTTTCTCCACCAGACCTGAGAGGTGTGCAAATTTGGTGAGTTTTCATGCATGGCAAGTGCCCCTACTAGCTCATTCCCCACAAATATAAGAATCATAATAATAAGAACCCTTAGAAACTCAATAGGGCCTTCGCCGGCCCGACGTTGTCGGCGGCTCGGGCCCTAATAAGAATACCCCTTAGAAACTCAATAGGGCCTTCGCCGGCCCGACGTTGTCGGCGGCTCGGGCCCTAATAATAAGAACCCTTAGAAACTCAATAGGGCCTTCGCCGGCCCGACGTTGTCGGCGGCTCGGGCCCTAATAATACCCCTTAGAAACTCAATAGGGCCTTCGCTGGCCCGACGTTGTCGGTGGCTCGGGCCCTAATAAGAATCAGAAGAATAAGAACCCCTAGAAACTCAATAGGGCCTTCGCCGGCCCGACGTTGTCGGCGGCTCGGGCCCTAAATATAACGTTACATTGCCTGACAAAGACACACTAGAAGAGAAACTTGACAACCAGACGATCAATAATAATGACTAGTATGTATTTAACATAAATATATTGGGCCTCATTTATATTATGTGGTGGTAAAAATAGTTCTAAAGTGGAGGTACTTCTGCAGGAAGTGAATTCCAAACGAGCGGTCTAGCAGCGTCAGAAGTGGATATAAAATAACAATGTATGGGACACTAGTGTTTAAGTGTTAGTGTAGTGTCTATCTATGCTAAAATACCATAATGCAAACATTGATGAATGTCAGAGTCTTTATGAAAACTGCATTAAGCAGAAGTTCTTGGATAATTCTGCGAAATAAAAATTGAAATACCCTGACTTGACTTGTTTGTGTACCTTTAGCGCCTCCTCCCTCCAGACCTCCAGCAGCAGCAGCCACTGCAGACAGTGGGTCACGGCCTGCAGAGCCCCCTGTGGGAGGTCTTCCACCTCCAACCCTCCACCGTCGGCCTGCCCCGTCCGCTCATACAGGCTGACGAGCGGGAGGAAAGCCCAATCGGATGGCACGGTGGGACCAGTGAGCTCCGGGAGGAGATGGGAGCTGATCCAGGGGTTGTGGCCGAGGAGAGCGTCCCGGGACGTCAGTACGGACGGCTCTAGATGGGCCAGGTGAGTGAGGAAGCAGCCTCGTATGGACGGCAGCTGGATGCAGGCTTCTCTCAGGAGAGCGCCAACCGTCTGCAGAGAGGGAGAGGTGTGGGGTGTTTCCTCTTGCAGTCTCAGCTCTCCCAGCTCTACAGCCTCAGGTCCTCCGCTGTGGCCCTCTCTGGAAAGCAAACAAACATAAACTGTCACAAGGAAGAGGCAAAGAATGAGATATATCACTTTTGGGGGGAAATGGATCATCTGCTAAATCGATCAAATTCCAAAGAAATGTTACTTTTAATAGAACGATTACAAAGAAAGAATGTATGGAATCAACAAAAGCAAAAAAGGCTATCAATGTTGATTGTGTTGGCACCTACTGGTAATCAATTCAAAGTAAAGTGGACTTACGATATAAAGTCCTTGTTGAAGATGATGGTGGACAGCAGTTCATGTCCCAGGTATTCACTGCCTGGTAACAACCATGGCAGCAGAACCAGCGCCACCTGGTGGTACAGTGAGGCAAGCTTGGCTACTTCAGGCTCAATGGAAACCTGAGAAGAAACAAAGATTCGGACGTGTTATTATGCATTACTAATGAGAGGGGGCTTCTGTTCGTAACAGAAGCTATCACAACCTAAAAGAACAGCAGAAGATGGTGCCGCCGACTGAAACAAAGACTTTAACTGCATGCTTTAGGTCGACACAATCATTTACGTGACTTTGACCAAAGTTGGAGCCTTACCAGTCTGTGTGCCAGCCGGAGCAGCAGGTAGAGGAGGTGGTGCTCATGACGGACCAGCCAGGCTCTGGAGTGAGACAGCGTGGGCATAGCCTGACTGCAACTTCTCAGGTAACCAATCACAGGTTCTGACAGGAGGAGGCCGTTGAACTAGAGATAGAGGGGGAGTGAGATCAAATACATTTGATTTTGGCCAACGCGTGCACTAGAGTGCCAAGAGGCCGCAACCAAAGATTACACTGGATCCTTTTACTGATTAGCATCTTATCTTTGGCTGAAAATGTACTTAGCAGTGATACAATCTAATGAAAGAAAGGTCTGTATTGCTTGGCTCATTATTGTCTGTCGCTTGCATGATAAAAAAAAACTCCCTAAAGTTCTCCCTATAAATGTACCTTGAGGCTGAGGCCTTTGTGAATGCCTGTGATTGTTTCCAGGAGAAGCCCCAGGGCCGTGAGGAGAGGGAAGGGGGAGTTAGGAGCAAGCGGGCCCGGGCGGTGCCTCCATCCTGAGCAGGCCAGGCCAGGGAGGCTGGGAGTGGTGTCTGGGTCCAGATGACTAGACCGGACATTACACACCACTGAGGAAGACCTGGTGTAAAAACAAGTCATAATCAAAGAAAAAAACGTCAGACTGTGCTGATAAAAGGTCAAGAACCAAACAGAGGCAACTGCCACCAGTTTTCATTATTTAGACATTATTATTTGACAATATGACGAGGAATAACAACAGGAACTACAAGGACTACGCTGTAAGTCAGACATACTTTAGGTTCTTAATCAGGCCTTGAACAACATGGTGCGACAGCAGGGGGAGGAGAACCTCAGACGTCAGCCGCTCCAGTTCTTGGAGGGTCTCTACTGGCTTGAAACCGCTCTGAGGAAGAGAGTTGTGTAGTTCATGGATTCATAGCTTGGTAAAGCACACAGAGCTCAACCACGTGTGCTACTTGAGAGATAACAATGCACTTGTTACAGAAAGTATAACTTGATTTGTCCTAACGCAGCAGGAAGCGGTACCTGTCTGGAGAGCTGATGGTAGTAGGCTTCTAGGTAGGCCAAGTAAGCTGGTATGACAACCAGGCTGATGTCTTTCTGAACGGGATTGTCAAGGTTCTTCACAAAGGCCCTCAAATGTCCCAACAAGGACGCCTGCAACCCTGTGACGTGACCCCAAGATACTGGAGGAGGAGGAGGGCACTCTTCTCCCTGAGAGCTGTGGCAAAACAGAGAGGCTAATGTGTACAGGGCTGCAACTAACAAGTATCTGCATTGTTGATTATTTTCTTTATTAAATCGATTCGTGGTTTGGTCTATAAAATGTCAGAAAATGGTGAAAGAGGACGGTGTCTCCCAAAGCCGAGGTTGACGTCCTCAAATGTCTTGTTTTGTCCACAACTCAAATGTTACATTTCTAAAATAAGAAGCTTGTATGAGAGAATTTAACCTTTTTTTTTTTTTCTTTAAAAATGACTCAAACCAATTAATCTATTATCAAAACAGCTGCCAATTATGTGTGATGATTTGTTTGAAACATCTGTACCTGACCATGCCGGCCTGTAGCTCCTGGTGGCAACCAGCTGTGTGTGTGACCTGTGTGAGCAGAGAGAGCAGAGCCAGGACCCGCTGGAGCTGCAGAGGCAACAGAGGACCTGAGAGGGCCAGGACTGTGTGAACCGACTGCAAGGTCTTCGCTAAGCCCGGATACAGGTCTCTGGGGAAACATAATGACATGCACTGTGAGAGCAGAGCGGAGCATTAGAGTGTCGAGCTAATCAGCACAGAAATTATGAAGCGGTTCCACGGATTCGCCGTCTCTAATCCGGCTACTTAACACTCCTGGAGAGGACGTTCTCTGCCCCCGGTAGTCAGATTGAATGTGTTCACTTGCATGTATAATTTGCAGGCCTGTCCGTAGCCGGCTGCCACGGCCCACAGCCTGTAGGCCTCGGTGGAGATCCTGAGGGCCTCGGTCGGCTCCAGCAGCAGCTCACTGGGCTCAGCGCTCAGCAGACAAGGCAGACGCTCCTTCACTCCAAAAGAGTTTAACTGGGGAGACAAAGAATAACGGAATCATTTAGATCGGAAAATTGGATAATGATTATATGGTACTTATTGTGAGGTTAAAAATACGCAAATAAATCAGAGTTTAGTATTTTATTTCCCACTTGACTCTTTTTGTATTTTACAGATTTTAGAAGAAAGGTGTCAACGCAACACCCGTCACACACCACTGGACATACAGGCTGCATCAGTCTGGACACAGTTCATCCAGTTATTAAACACCTCTCTCAAACACACGGTCATTCTAATACATTATAAAGCAATTAAACACCGTTGCTTGCACAGCAGATCCCATAGCGGCACTTACCAGTCTGGCACAGGCGTGTCTGCCAGAGGTGGCCAACACTCTCAACAGCTTCATGGCGCTGGCCAGCGGGAGTCCGTAAACAGACTGAGGAATGGAAGAAGATGGCGCCGTCCAGGAAGCGGGAAGGAACTCTGACAACACCGTCTCCATCAAGCGAGGACAGTCGAGCACCTGTGAGTGAAATGCAATCTTACTGAATTTGGCAAGATGAAAATATAGACGATAAAAATGAATTGTACGACAAGCATGGTTACAACAAGTAGTTGATTAAGTGACTGTAACTGTTGTTACCTGCATGGCAGATGGGGAAGAGTGCCTCGCGATACGAGTCAGGATCTGCAGGACGTCCTGGACCACTCGAGGAGAAGGTCGGAACACCTCGAGGATGTAACGCAGCCTGGGGAGCAGTTTCATCTTTAACAGACCCTGAAACACAGACAATAAGCATTCCACCTTTATCTACAGAGCTTCTTAATTATCCTACGTTTACATTACAAAACCAAAATGGAAGTCTGTCTGTATGGCCTTTGATTTTCTGTTTACCTTGACAACATCCTGCCTGGCCACATCATGATCACTCTTCCTCTCCTCCTTCTCCTTCGCCGTCTCCTTCATACATTCGGGGAGCCCTTCGTCGTCCTCCTCTTCCTCCTCCTGAGCAGACGGCAGCAGAGGGAAGGAGGCCAAGCCGCGAAACCACGAGAATGTGCAGTCCAAACACTCCTGAGAGGACAAACAATGGATATTTGAACATGAGGGACAAGACATTGGGACACTCTTGTAGAAAAACAGTAACAGACAACCAAAGTGTATTATCTCTTCTACATATTACGTTTTTGCTTCTGTGTTTCTGACATACTTTGTGATGGCTTCTGCAGTTCCTAATCAAACTTTAGTAGTATTTGCAGATAAAATGACACAATCGCATGTAAAAGACGGCGTGTTTTAATGGATCGTCTTACTTCATCGTCTTCACACACAAGGAGGGCTTTCAGTGCATGCACAGCTGCAGACAGTACTCCCTCCACACCGTCGTCCAATGCAAAGCGGAGCAGGAAGAGCAGGCCGGCGTCGAGCAGAGTGGACACCACGCTGCCTTTCAGAACCGACAGGTACTCCCCAGCACGTGCCTACAGGGTCAGAAGAGCCACCACTTCAGTGACTACAGACATGTGCCTCTGCAGCTACACTGTGTGTTTGTTTACGTACCTTTGAGAGGATGTTGGCCAGAGTGCCGAGGGCCAGACTCCTCTGCTGGATGAGCTGACTCCGAGACAGCAGGAATAGTTCCTGCAGGGAGTAACCGGCCCGCTGCAGAGGAATCCTCAATGTTAGGAGCAAAATCATCTCAAAGCAAAAGACCTGGAGCCCGGTCTAAAACTCTAACTTTGAGATGAATCTGGTTTTCAGTCTCACAATGATGCTTCACCTTTTTTTACAGGTGTCATAAAGCAGAAAGTGGAATTTTTACTGAAGAGCAGGTTACGTTTAAGGCTACAAAGGCGCTCTCGGGAGCAAATGTAATCGATAGTTCGACATTACTCCAAGTTCTATTTACAAAATTAGATCCGAGCGAAACACTGCAATCAAATGAACAAATTAAAAGGACGGTTCCCGGAGCAATGAGCCACCATAATGAGATTTATAATTACAGGTGATGTTCAGAACTAATCAGAACTTAACTTTGCAATTAGCTGGTACCGCTATTGGGCTTTGTGAGCCAAACCCCGATATTAAACACAACAGAAAATAGATCTGATGGTGTTATAAACATTTGTTCATTACAATAATCCTTAGTATGAATAAAACGACTTATTGTCCACTGACCTCAGGCTCCTCTCCATGGTGGTGTAAGCCTAAATGGGTGGGCAGATCCTCCGTGGGTGGAATCAACATCCCCGCGAAGTCAAACCGAGCCTGCATGGCCTATCAGTACACAGAATCAACGCAGAAAAACTCGAGCTTTAAGTTGAAATTAATAAAAATGTCATCTGCTGGTGTCATAAGAATTATCTCCTGACCTTTTTGGTTCCTTTCCTTCTGGGTGCCGGCAGGTCTCTCATCCACTCCAGCTTCTCTGGCTCCAGCTTATCCATGTGGACCCATTCCTTCTGAGGCTTCAGCAGCAGGTCCTTCTCTGAATTCACACACAGACAGACAGAAGGGTAAAAGCGAGACTCGGAACTATGTATCATTTCTTGTAACAATTGGTACAACTGTTGTCTGTTGTAGGCAGCACAGATAACGTGACAACTCCAACACCGTGGCACCGCTGTAAACACAAACTATTCCTATTTGTTCTCAACCGCAAAAACAAGGGTTGTTTTCTCTAAAAAAAGGAGGTAGAGAAGGCAATAAATCATCTTTGTGAAGAAAAAAGTAAATCGCCTTGACACATGTCTTGAAAAAGGTCCTTGAGACCAAAAATTGACAACTCTTTTTAAATAAATCAATGCAGAATTGATGACTGTTTTTGCATTCTACTCATCTAATAAATCATCTTTGGCCAGAATAACAGAATGACAAAAGCAGCTCGGTTCATAAAATTGATGGTACATGATGTGCAAGCTCTGTCTTCATACGGCCCATTAGCAATACTTTCATCAGGATTGGGACCGTTCTGTGAATGATCTGCAGTAACTTCATTGCAGAGAGTGGCTACTTCTGGCTCAGTCTGGCCTTTCTGCTAATCACACAGAGTGAAGTCGATGATCCGCATTATGTCGGGATTTTAGCCTTGCAGCAGAAGCATCGCACATTAACTATACAATTAGGAGAATGGCTCCTTGAGAGAAAGGGAGAGCAGAGAGAGAGGATGAAAGAAAAAGAAGTGAGTGAGAAACATCAGGAGGGAGATGGAGGCAGAGAAAGCTGGCAGACGGACAGGTGTGATGGTGGCACATTTAGGGCTTTTCCCTTCAAGATGTACCACTAATCATAACAATCTGATAGTCTCAGCAACAAGATCATCATATATTTGTAGCGACGCTGTCCTGTGAGAACCACGTATCCCTAATGAGCTCAGACAGACAGTCCTGTTTTTAGCCATGTGACGAACTTAAGCAGTAGGAGACGTTTACTCCACCTACATAAGGACACTTAACACAAACATCCACATTCAAAGTCAATATATCTGGAAATACGTGTTTTTCGTGTACAACAAGGGTGTGTGGGAAAGGATAATCTGAAAAGTAACTACAGCTGTCAGATGAATGCATTGGAGTCAAAAGTACAATATTTACCTCTGAGATGTAGTTGCATGGAAGTATAAACTTAAGCATAATATGGAAATATTCAAGTAAAGTACCTCAAATGTGTACTTGAGTAAATGTACTTTGTTACATTCCACCACTGCAATTTAAACAAACCTAAAGAGGCAAGAAGTAGTGTGAAATAACAGCATAGTCATCCCCATAACTTTGATGTATTTATTTATCTCCAGCAGCAGCAGCAGAGACCAGGAACACCGGACCAGGTAGACCTGATAAAAAGGTTATTTTTAAATCCATCTTACCCGTCACAGCAGGTGGTGGTGGTGGCAGATCCTCCTCCTCTCTTTCCATCTCTACTTCTCGGGGTTTCTGAAACAGCACAGCAGCACCAGAGGAGACCGACTGTCTGCTCAGATCTTCAAGAGGAGAGTTGTCCTCGCTGCTTTTGCCCCGGGGTTGTTTGGATGCGGAGGCAGAGGACGGGACGCTCTGGGCTTTGCGAGCTCTTACAAAGTCCACTAGTCTGGGATCTGGGAAGCAGAAATAATCGCGTTATATACGCAGTGGAACCAACAAAATGTACTTTACTAGTTATTATACAAGCGCAACACATATCATGTCTTCATCTCAATGTATATTACATATGAATAAAGCATCATGTGGACAACATGATTGCCTACCGAGTTGAGATAAGAGTTTATTCTGCTCCTGTAGTATCTCCGACTGAGACATGGCCTGGAGCTTAGCCTGGTTCTCCCTGTGGATCCTTGTGGTTTCTCCTGAGCTATCTGGGCCCCCAAGACCCCGATCAGACAGCAGACTGGGACCCGACACTGCAGTTGGCTCTGGAGAGAGGAGATAAAGACAAAAGGGAGACAAAAATAATGTGAAGAGGGGGTTCTGTGGAGAAAGATACCGCAGACCAAATCCAAAATTGAATTATTTACTCTCGATGATCTGCAGAAACCACACTGACCTGTGTCCATGCTGGTCTCAGGCGGCAGCGTCTGCTCTCTGTGTTCAGCTTCAGGAGCACAATGAAAAGGTGTCTGTCCCTCCTTTAGCCTCTGAGCTGCTATCTGACGAGCAAAGATACTCTTCTTTCCAAAAGCGGAAGACAGTGGCACCTGGTCGTAAGGATGAATGAATGTTAAACAATCAAGTTGAATGATTTATTGTGACGATACAATGCGTCTGTTTGTAATTAAACGATTTACACACTGTAAGAATCACACTCCTTATTAAGAATTGGCATTAACGTTTTCTTACCTGGCTGCTGGTTTCTGAACGGTGCGATACTTTAGGGAACGCCACGCCTGTAAGTGCTGGTAGCGATATCGGAGTAGAGCTGGTGTCTCTCTCCTAAAACAAAGAGCGACGTTACGGATCCATTGATGAAATAATAAATCCGAACACTGTCAATTATGTCGAGCTTAACATGATACCAGCAAACTTGGATAACTAAAATACTTGGAGAGGTCCAACAAGGGGGGGAAAAAGCGACTTTATTAAGCACACAGTCACTGATTTATACTTGGCATTTGCATTCAACGACAGGTACTTACAACTATTCTGGAGAGAACAGCAGTGACGTGAATGTCATGTCTGTCCAGCATCTCCTCAGCATCCTCATCCTCAAAAGTAACCCGACTGGCTTTGAACCGAGACTTCTTAGGAGGGGCTGGCGTCAGAGATGGGAGTTGGTCTGGAAGATCTAGAGGAAACACAAACGATATTTAATAACCTTACATACTAGTATAAATGGTTCATTGTTAGCGATGGGTGTAACTTATGCTTGTTTAAGTACCACCTTAGTCTCATGTTGAGCATGAGAAAAACCCTGTAACTGTCGATGAGTTAATATTCTCAAAAAACAGACACATCTCTTGCCTTCTATGGTGACAACATCCCTCTGTCTTCCTTCATCTTCCCTGTTACAGTCCCCTCCTCCTCCTCCTCCTCCAGCCTCGCCTCTCCTCTTGTCAGGTCTGCGGACCACATTGGCAGCAGGCTGAGCACCAGAGGTCAGAAACTTCTCCTGCTCCCTGAGGAGGTCTGCCTCAGAGTCGGATGGCTTCGGACGCCGCAACATCCCTCTAAAGGACACACAAGATCATGTTAAATACATTTACACTGTTGGATCTAATTCTAGTGTCCCGTATCCATGTATGTCCGTCTATACTTCCACGTGAAGACAAACAGTCAGTTCTCCAACACATCGCTAACCTTAAGGCGAACTAACGTTATCGTAGTGTAAGAAAGGACAGAAAGCAACACTTTAACTAATACACCAAATAAATTACACATATCTAACGTGCGCTAACTATCATTAGTTGATATTGCTTTCTTTTCGCGTGTAACGTTAGTTAAGTTCCGACACGCACAGTTAACGTTAGCTATCGTTAGCTTGACGTTAGCTTGAAATGTCAAACCGTACTCAGCTGAAGGTACAATTATCCAACACAAAGCTAAACTGAGTCATTAAAATATGGCAGTCTTTGTTGTTCTAAAATATGTCAGAACTGTGGTAGCTAACCTTCAGTTAACGCTCAGTGTTGGTGTCCGTGTTACCAGCGTGAATACACAACACCCGGTAAACCACACGGAAGATTTCTAATGTGACACCAAACTCCACCTTCACAATAAAAGCTCGGCCCAAATAAACAGAAAGGAATGCGGAGGGACTTCCTTTTCTCTACATCCCCCTATTTTTCCCAAATATTATTAGGATATTTAGAGGCTTGGAAGGCACACGCAAGGTATCTGAAGTTGTTGGCAAATATGTTAATGCATCCTTGCTGATTTATCTCGTGTAACGCGCAGGGTTTACCACATACCTCAGCTCTATATCTCGCGGTGTCCTCCCTTCTCCAGGACACTGGGCAGCGCACCGACATCTGGATCACCTGGGTCAACATTGCGCAGTGACGTTTTCTGTTATGTATGGGTTTTATTAGATAATTTAAAGTGGCCATTGACAACAAGCCTCGCTTACTGCATAATGGTCAGCCTCTGCTGCCTTTGCTGCGGTGAAATCCCTCAACCCCGCCCCCCTCTGTCCGGCCAGGCGGGACCACCGAGGGATCCCCGCTCCGTGCAGCAGCAGCAGCCTGCTGGCTCCGGCCCAGACGGTGTGGGGCTGAAGGGGACACAAAAAGGGGGAGCAATCTGGGAGAAACGGAGCAAGAAGGAGTGAGTTTATAATCTCTCACTGACATGCGAAAAGTGCAGCATGCTCTCCTCCGATCCGGACTCTGCGGAGGACACGGCGGCCAGCGCTCCCAATGATGCTGAGGAAGAGGAGCAGCAGGAGGAGGAGGAGGACTCGCCAGCTGAGAGTGATGTTCTGGAGGAGGTAGGTGTAGTCATTCATTAGCTTGAATAAAAACATCAATCAATATTTTTAAAAATGGTTGCAGTTCTTATGAATTATCAGAAAAGTATAACAAATAACAGCAATGACGAACCAAAACATTGTTGTTGTGCAAAACAAATAAGCCCACTCTTAAGTGCAAGTTCCTTACGCTTATGCTTATTATTGCCTTTAAATATATATTTATATATATATATATATATAAAAATTAAATATTAAATATTAAAGACATTTTAGTTCTGATCACTGGAAAAATAAATACAATATTGACATCCTCCCTGTGCCATCAAAGTGCAAATGCTTCCACCTGCAGCCAGACAGCCTCTCTGCTTGATGAAATGTCAGAATAGTCCATTTCACATAGTGGCAGTAGAATCCATTGTTGTGGAAATATACTCTCACTAACGCATGCATAATATTCCCAAAGGGAGTTGTTAAGCCAGCAAACATTGCAAAGCCAGACCACGATTTTAAAGTGTTGATCAATTGTATACATGCATGTGTCTGTGTTTGCTCCACAATGTCCTCTGTCTTTACTGTCACGGAATAATTACTGTGATTCCATCTGGGGGATTGGCTGTGTGCAGCCAGCCATGCACAGATAAGAGAGCACGAGTTGTCTTACCTCAGAGCCATTGTCCATGTAACTGCCAGGTCCTATTTTATACTGCGGAGTAGATTAAAGTACAATTTAGTTACAAGCAACTTTTTTCCACAAACGTCCTATTTATCTTCAGCCAACAGATTTAGTTTATTAGGGCTTATATTTTTTGGATTAGTATAATCTTTAATTTGACTAAGAAGCACTATTTAAAGTGACACTCTTGCACATCTAAACTGTATAGTGTGTAATGTCTGCAGTCCAGAGCCCTGGACTACTGAATGCCATCCTCTCTACAAGAATTGCATCCCTGTTTGCTCCATAAATAACTGAGGTGGAACCCGCAAAGTGACATCCCTACCCCTGTGTCAGCGCAGTAATGGATGGGCTGGTTGTCACCATAAATTGTTTCACTCCATAAAACACCAGAGGTAGTCTACAAGAACACAGGATCTCATGGGGACGATTGTCACCACAAAAAGCTAAAATATTAGAAAGTACCATAAAGACATTTAGAACTTATGATAAATGTGACTGACAAGATGGGACCAAATTACTTTTGAATGTGTGAAACTCCCAAACTAAGAGATGCACACATTAAATGTGTCGGTCCTGGTTTGCTCTTTTTGTGCACAAAGGGTTACACTCGAGCTTCTTTTACTGTTAGTGTTACTGATGAAATAGCTTGAGGCCATTGTGTCTTTGCTGAATGTAAGCACTTTCTGTTTCTGTTTGTCTGCCCGGAGGCTAATCCCCCAATACTCAGCAGATACATGTAGATCAGAGGTGTGCGTGAGTGTGTGTGTGTGCGTGTGTGTGTGTGTGTGTGTGTATGTGTGTGTGTGTGTGTGTGTGTGTGTGGGTGTGTGTGTGTGTGTGTGTGTGTGTGTTAAGCAGTGCTGGGAGAAGTATTCTGATTCTTGTCTAAAATAATCAAAATCAGAATTTAAAAATACTACATTATATGTAAAGCATGTCACAAATGTAAGTGCAACAGAAGGGCCCTTGTAAGTGTTATATTATTATAAAATTATAAATATCAGAAAGTAGTGAAAGTCCCCAGAGTCCAAGATGACGTCTTAAAATGTCTTGTTTTTTACCAACAGTCCAAAACTTAAAGCTATTTCATAAAAAAAAAACATTAAACAGGGAAAAGCACTGAATCCTTACATTTGGAACCAGAAATATTTGGAGTTTTTCCTTGATGAATGAGGTAAATGTTTAATTCATTTTTCATTTTCTGTTATTTATTCCGAAGCTAGAGCATAATTTCTGTGCAAGGTGCCTATATGAGGCTCTATTAAAAAACAAGCTTATAAGTAACAAGAAATTGAAACAGAAAAATGTGTGTTGGTCGGTCAGGCTCCATTTCTACAATGGATTTTAATCTCCAATGTTTTTAGGAATGTTGTCTACATATACACAAGTGCTATCATAAGTGTGCTATTAATGTGACAACTTTACCAGCTAGTACATTAGCCCATGTGCAATATAAATGTAATTAATTTCAGAGAAAGATGTGTGACAACATCTCAGCTAACATTTATATATGTTATATATAAATATTTGTTTGCGTTGAGTCACAGCCTACCAGGGACACTGGGTGCTTTAATTTAATTCCTGTGTGCTTTCTTTAGTTTGATTTACTTTGTGCTTAGGTATGGGAAAGCTTGGAAGTCCAAAGTGGAGCCACGTTCATTTGCATTTCTACTGTATGTCACTGCCAAGTTTTAGAGCCTCATTGCTTTAAGTACCTTTTTCTCATTACTCTCTCTCTCTCTCTCTCTCTCTGCAGCAGCATCCAGTGAAGCAGTCCCTGGGTGCTTGCATCTGCCGGGAGTCCCATTGGCGCTGCCTGCTGCTCTCTCTGCTCATGTACAGCTGCCTGGGCGCGGTGGCCTGGTGTCAGCTGACCCGGGTCACCAAAATCAGCTTCAACTCCGCCCTAACCTCCTCCTTCACGGCCTCCTTCCCCTCCTCCCTGCGGGGGGCCTCTGGGATGAGCGTTGGAGGACACTCTATGATCTACCACGACAGCCCCTGCTCTGACGGCTACATCTACATCCCTCTGGCCTTCCTGCTCATACTCTACGTCTTATACATGATGGAGTGCTATCACTGCAGAGCCAGGAGCGAGCTGCAGAGCAAAGCGGACGTGGACAGTGTGTATGAGCGCGTGCTGCGATTGAGGGAGGCCCAACCTTGCATATGGTGGAAGGCCATCAGCTACCACTTTGTGCGACGGACTCGGCAAGTCACCCGATACCGCAACGGGGACGCGTACACCACCATGCAGGTGTACCACGAGAGAGTGAACACCCACGTCGCCGAGGGCGAGTTTGACTACAGCCACTCTGGGATGAAAGATGTCTCGCGTGACCTCAGCGGCTTGGAGGGACTTCCGGCAACTCGCCTGCGCTTCACCAAATGTTTCAGCTTCACAGAGGCCGGTCCAGAAAATGAATACCTCAACCAGAGAGCCAGGTTCTTCTCCGAAATTGAGGGTTTGGACGATTACATGGAGGCCAGGGAGGGGATGCAGCTGAAGAATGTGGACTTCAGAGAAAACCTAATAGCCTATGTAGACCCAGATAGGATGCCTTGGTACACTTCCCAGGTTGCCTTCTGGCTGGCAGCTCTGCTGATGTTGTCCTGGCCTCTGAGAGTGCTGACCGAGTACCGCACTGCCTATGTGCACTACCGCATAGAGAAACTATTTGGGCTGGAGTACAGCCCCTCTCCTCTAGATGAAGACAGGCCTCTGGGGAATAATACTGGTTGTGGTATTCCCAGAGTAGACACGCTGGACAGCACTGAGATGGAGTGGCACATACGCTGTAACCGTCAGGTGATTCCCAGCTACTCAGAGGCCATGCTGATAAACATGAGCACAGCAGACTCCAACTCATTACAAGACACCGAATTCACCTCGTCCTCAAACTGCTTCCTTCTGGACAGCAGCCAGACTGCTCAGAGTTACGGCGCTCTGCAAAGCCAGGAGGACTGCGAGCAATGCGAGGAGCCCAACGGACGAGGCGACGGAGGAGGCAGGAGGAGGACCATGGCCAGCTCCAGCTGCTCCTCCATCTTCTCCTGCCGGGGAGCGCTGCTCCGCTCGCACCCCTCCTCGGACACGTCCCGATTCTCTCTCTGCCGCATGTACGGCTCCCATCGCACCGTGTCTCTGTGGAGGAGCCACAGCAGCAACCTGACTGACCCCTGCTGCGCCGACGAGCAGTGCTGCCGCTCCGACTCCAGCCGGCTGGAGCTCAGCGATAGTCCACCGACTTATAGGGACGCCCGGTTCTTCCCAGTGCTCATTGTGCATCGGTCTGAGGGCCGTGGCGGCGAGGACGGGAGGGATGTGAGGCGATATTACATACGCAGAGGGTCGTCCTGTGTGGAGACGGATCTGTGAGGGACATAGAGACACTTATTGATGAGTCAAGATAAGATTCAAAACAGTAATGATGGATGATGTTGGTCACTGTTTGCTCCATAGACAGAATGACATTAATGAAGATGTATGGAGCTCTTTCAGAAAATTCCACTTGTAAGTGAAGTAATAGTCACTTCTATTTTTTAACACAGTCACCAACAGGACAAAGAGTCCTCGCGTTGAATTGCACATGCTGCAGTGTGTATAATGACAATAATAATCTGATTCAATGGTGCACTGAGACATGAAAACTGCATGACATCAGCATCCTACTGTTTTCATCACTCACATTTCTCAAAAATCACAGGATGCAAAACTTCACCGGTTCTTACATTGACCTTGTATGTGTTATTATACGTGTGAGGATTGTGCCACTTAAAGGTGGGAATAATACCAGTAAAAAGTCAAAGTCGCATGTCATTACCATAAGCTTTTGTTTTTTAGTTGATTTATAGTGAAACCAAAGACATTTTTTCAGTTTATTTCGTTTTTTCCAAAGGTTTTTATTCAACACCACAAAGCTTTTATTGATGAGTAGGAACATGAACTGAGTGTCAAAATGTAAGCAATAAAAGTAGTCCTGACAAATTATTTTTGTAAAGCAGTATTGTGACTTGTACCACGTCAGATTGAAGGGAATAACATGGCGTTTTATTCACTCAAATTTGTTGATTAAATCATACATTGAATCATATCACTGTTACACATTTCTATATTTCAAGTTAAGGTCACAAACAAATGTATACCCTGTATGTCCCTGTTGTGTGTGCTGATGAATAAAAAGAAAAAGAAGAAGAGAGAAACGTTTGTCCTGTGGTCATGTTGATCTGAGGTGACAGATACTCTCAGCTCACTGGTTCCTCAAGTACAACTAGAAGGAAAGAAGCACTGGAATGACTACACGGACATCCAATGACTCCAACCAATAAACATTCTTTGTGGTTGCCTGCCAGACCAAGTGCTGGTACAAATATACCATGTATGCAAGCAAACGTGTAAATCCAGAATGTTGTTGCTAACTGGGCAAGATAGAAGCAATACTTTTACTATGATAAAAGCAATACTTAAAAAACACTCCATTACAAGTAAAGGTGCAGCAGTATTATCAGACCAAAATAATTCTAGACTGTTATAATACTACACAGTATATTACTTCTCGGGATTATTATCACCGATGTATGAATGAGTATAGCATTGTAATGCTGTTGTTGGAGAAGTTCAATCTATAACAATGCATCATGTTTATAAGATGACCGTGTGATTTATTTTGAAAATCTGAATCTACAAAGTAACAACAGCTGTCAAAGACATGCAGCATCTCTGGTCTTTCTTTCTGGTCTTTCTTTCTGCTGACCACTAGATGCCACTATTGCTAAGGACTATATTGATTTATTTATATTAAAAATGTATATATTTCTTCATGGGTACAGTCAACAGTACAACAGAAACAATTCAATAGCTTCTCAGTTTTCCTCAGCAGATGGAGTTTTGGCTCAGTTGTAGAAACTTCAGTGAGTAACGTGCAATAGAACAGGGGAGGGATAGTTGAAAAGCCCCAGAAAACCTTTTTTGTAAGTGGAGTTTTTGTCAAACCTCTGTCAGTTGCTTTGTGATCAACAGAAACTGTGGCTGCATTAGAGATGATTAAATAGCATTTTATATATATTTATATTTTTGTCAAACAATGTACCGCATAACCCAGTGGTGGAAGAAGTACTCAGACCTCAGAAGTAGCAATGCAACACTATGGAAATACTTTGTTCCAAGTAAAAGTCCTGCATTCAAAATGTGACTTTGTATAAGTATATTATCATCAAAATATAGCTGCTTGAAGTACCAAAAGTAATAGTTGGCAACTCATTAAGCAGAATGGCCTATTGCGCAATAGTGTATAGCCTAATAGCCGACTGGATTAAAATGAGTGATGCATTAAGTGGAGCTAAATTAAATTGATAGCTATCTTTACATAATAATAGCCTACATCACATTTATTTGTTGATTATATTTTTGTATTACTAATCTGAATGTGAAATGTGATTAGTCACTAAAATTAGGAAATAAATGTTACTATTTGTAGTATAAAGTAGCAGAACATGTAATCAAGCCGCTTATTTTATTAATTATTATTAATAAAAGTATTATTATTTTCTTATTCAGAACTGTACAGTGCTCGAATAAATGTACTTCCCACCAGTGGTGTCACGTTTTCTTGATTGTTTATTAAAAAAGTAATTCGAGCAAAACGGTTGTCCGACTATGGAAGTAGGGTCTGCCCCTCTGCTGCTAAACGCGCGCCAGGGCCCCGAGCGCTTCCATGACGTCACTTCCCACGCGCGCGCGATATCATGCTAACGGAAGCTACCTCACCGACAACAGAGAACTATCCGGGGCCTTTTACAATGTGTCACGATACCGTCAAACTCACCGCGGTTGCCCACTGAAGACTCGGTCTACCGGCTGTGTGTGGTGCGTTCGACAGCCGGTCAGATGCCGCTGCGGCTCGGTGGAGACCACCGGTCTGCTTGTTGACATCCATGACCGGGGACGGACGTGTGTGTTGTGCCCCGGGGAGCTCCAGGACGTTTTTCCGCGGAAGTTTGTGTTTTTCTCTCTCTGGTATGCATTTAAACCCGTAGTTTAACTCTGACTCGGCCTTAAGCCGGGACATCAAGAGTTTGTGTTTTTTTGTTTCGTATTCGGTTGTGATGAAGCTGCAGTGTGATGTCGAGGTGGTGAACCGGATGCTTCCCTCGTTTGGGATGAAAAGTCGAGGGAAGGGCGCGAGAGCGGTGCTGTCCATCGGGAAGCATGCGGACAAGACGAATCAACGCTGCAACATCTACATGATGATCTGCACCGCTAAGGACAGAGCAGGCTCAAAGTACAAGGTCAGGGTCTGTTGTTGTTTGTACAGTTCTGAAGCTGGACTTGCGTCCCTGGGTGTGTGCCCCTCTATGTTGACTGAATTCAGATTTAGTTTAGGGAATTTTATTCATCACTCAGAGAGCATTTCATGGCTAAAATCTAAAAAGAGTAACCTCATCAACACACAGTTACAAAAACAGGTGTGATACTGTTGTTGTTGTCGTTTGGCTCCTTAAACTATCATTTAAAAAAAAATTTAATATCTGGATGCTAAAAGGCTAAATAAACAGTCGTTGAATGTAATTTAACACACACAGCATGGTACATCCAGCGCACAGGTCACGTTATAACAGAGTATGTACATACTTTTTCAATAAGTATAGTTTAATAAGACAGTAAATGATCTTCATGTCATATTGTTTGTCAGGTTTCTACAGTAACATTTTTAAAATGACAGTATTAAAGAAACATATTCCAGCAACTGTGTTTTTAGGTTTTCAGTTAACTCAAACCCATGCCACTTAATAAATTTACTTTGATTCCTCTTTTATTATTGCCAGAAAGACCTAGAAGCTCTCAACGTACAGTGTTCATGTTCGCTAATGCTGCCTTCAGGTGCTCTTCGGGAGCTTCTGATTTAAAAACGTCGTAGCTCTGTAGAAATATACACCTGCATGTTGAGTAAAAGGTTCAAAAGCTTTCAGTATTCCCGTCTACACTTGTTGGGAACGTGAATCACTCCTGGTTGAATGGTAACGCGTACCCACCCTGTTGTGTCGAGTATTTTTCCACCACTGACATGTTGCCAACTTTCTCTTGCAGCTGAAAGACAACATAGAGAAGTTCTTCACCTGGTTTGTGGAGGAAGGCAAGGCCACCGTGAGATTAAAGGAACCTGCTGTTGACATTTGTGTGAGCAAGGTACGACTTCCAGCTAAACACAGTCTGAGTACTACAGTGTTTATAAGTGAGGACTGTGCCACAAGACTCCACCTACTCGTTTATTCAACTAGACGCATTCGGTTTTTTTGACTGCATCAACCTACAGGCCCACCATTTTTAAAATCCTAAATAATTTGACCATACATTTAAATGAACACCCTGATGTGTCTTTGGGTGTTTTTTGGTTGACGGTCTATTATTTCGGACTGCATTAAATTGTACAGGTATTCCCCATCCACTAATCCACCTGTATCTTCATCTATTCCTTTATTTGTAGGCTGATGCGAACAGCTTGAAGAACTTCCTCTCGGCGGCTCGTTTGGCCGACAGAGGAAGTGACGCGAGTAGCCTTCCTCTCTCCACGCTCACTCCTGTTCGCGCCAGAGACGTAGAGCAACCCAAGAAGAAGCTCTCCATCGTCTCCAAGAAGGACTACCCCCTCACCTCCTGCTTCCCCTACTCTCTGGAGCAGCTGCAGGTCTCCTACTGCAAACTGTCCCGGGTGGACATGCGGATGCTGTCTCTCAAAGGTAGAATGAGTTTAACTTAATACAATACTTTGTGCAGTACTACATAGCTGGATTAAGTTGTGGTGTTTTTCCTTTGTTGTTTTTTTTGCAGCTCTCCGCAAGCTAGACCTCAGCAACAACCACATCAAGAAGCTCCCTGCCACCATCGGGGACCTGGGCTGCCTCTCCGAGCTCGTCCTCCACAACAACCACCTGGAGGCCTTCAGCGAGGCCCTCTGCCTGTCCACCCTGCAGCGGACCCTCCAGCTCCTGGACCTCAGCCAGAATCGACTGCAGTCCCTCCCGGCTCAGTTCTGCCAGCTCAAAGAACTAGTGAACCTCAAGCTGGACGACAACAAGCTCGTCTGTTTGCCGTTCCACGTGGGCCGACTCTCCAAGCTGAGGTTCCTGTCGGCGGCGCACAACCAGCTAGCCATGTTGCCCTCCGACTTCCGTAAGCTCAGTCTGGAGAACCTGGACCTGTTTGGGAATCCGTTTGTCCAACCGAACCCTCTTGACCACACGATGAAACTCACGTTCCCACTTCCTCTTCAAGAGATGGCTTCCAGAGCCGTGGCCAACCTCAGGTTAGACTTAAACGGTATACCGAACTGTATCTTCACTGTGGTGCTTACAGCAGCCTCCCAATTGTACCCTCTCTGATTCACCTCGCAGGTTACCGTACGGACCTCACCTCATCCCTGCCCACTTGTGTCGGGACCTCGAAGTAGCCAAGCTGTGCGACTGCGGCCGTGTCTGCATCAATTTCTACATCAAGACGGCGGTCAGCATGAACCTGCACCAAGTCTCTCACACGGTCGTCCTGGTGGACGACATGGGGGGCACGGACGCTCCGGTGCAGCAGCACTACTGCTCCCTCTCCTGCTACTCCGAGTTTTTAGACAACTCGCTCCAGAGAGGAATCAGATGAGGAAGAACAAACTGTTTTTGTTTGACAGGAAACGGACCGACTGCTATATGGGAATTGCGGTGGATTTTGCAACAAATGAAAGGAGGATATTGACTCTTATCGGGCTTTAAAATCGCTTGAAGCAGCCTGTTTTACACTCTCACTCAGCTTATATTGCACTCTCTTACCTAACTGCTGACTTTATGGAATGAAAGCAGGCAGCCACACTGACAGTTTGCCATTGCTGCCGGTGAATGTCACACATCGTCTTTCCTGCCTCAGAGCAGACTGCAGGCTCCCCTACCGACCCACTTCTACACGGCAGGAATAAAAAAAATTAGATTCATTTGAGTTTCTTCCTGAACACAGTGCCTCAGGGTCCGTCAGCGTTGGCTAAAGGGAGTTTTTACTGTGCTAATGACCCACAATTTTTATATTCATGTGAAAGATGCAATAAAATAAAAGTATTCACATTATTGTCCTAAGTGGTTTATTCAGAGACATTTAAATGATTTATGTGATTTAATGATTTGAGAATATGAACATTTAATATTGTTGCATTTAACGACATAACTTGCATTCAAACCTGCTGTAATACAAAAAAAAAAACACTTCACCACCTCTGAACCCTCAGTCCAGCTCATACATCAGGGAGTTTTGGAAGATGAACCCAGCAGAGGTGGTATGGTCACTGATGAGCTTTTCGTTTCCATCTTTATCAATTTCCCTTAAAAACACAGGTGGTGGCTTGCTGTCTCGCTTTGGTTTGTGGAGGATTTGCACCGTTGGCCGGTCATCTTGGTCGATATTCTCCCTCTGCTCCTGCTTCACTGAACCCACGGCCGGTTCCTCTGTGACCCCGTCAGAGAAGTCCTTTGTGTCGTTCTGGCTCTGAGGTTCAGCAGATATGGAAGTTTGGGATTCCTCACTCGATCTGTGAGTTAGAAATGCAGCGTCTGTTTCCACCTACAAAGGAAAAATACAAACGGCTTAGCTTGACCACACACGTTTACCTTCTCGTCTACAGTTTATTCATTTTTTGTAGGATATATCTCACCTTCTCCTCTTTGATGTCTGAAGTCTTCATTTTGTGTGGTGACTCCGAACAAGAGTTCAGAGGGACTTCTCCCTCTTTTTCTTCGCAGCTTAAACGTTCAGCAGGGATTAAAACAAGCTGGTTGTCTGTTTCAGGTGTGGCCACAAGCCTGTTATGATCAGGCAAGTGTTCTCCTTCATCAGCAACACCGACCGTCTCCCACTGAAAGCTTAGACCAGAGTCCTCGTTATCTTCAAGTTGCTGCCTTTCCTGTAAGTTAGACTTTTCAACCTCTATTTCATTTTCCTGTTTCAGTGTCTCATCCACACCTTCTCGGCCTTTTCCATTCTGCTTTTCCCATTTTGCCTCCTCCCCCAAACCAACTTTCTCTTCTTCGTCACTGTTTTCTCCTTCCCGTGTTTCCTTCTCACCCACTACACCGTCATCGTCTGCCCTCATCTGCTCCTCTCCTTTCTCATGACCAGTTTCCCCCTCTTTTTCAACTTTCTCTTCCCTTGTCTCCTGCCTAAAATCCTCCTCAACAGCTATTTGCTCCTCCTCACTTTTCTTGCTTTCCCTCTCCTCCCGCTCCTCCTCTTCGTCCACCTCTCTTTTCTCCTCCTCTATCTCATCATCACTAACACTAGTCTGAGCAGACCCTCCGGATAAATCAAAAGCTTCATCAGAAGGAAGAACAGACAGCGTCACTGTGAGCTGCCCTCTCTGTTTGTTGAACTTGGCCTCTCCCTTGTCTTCATCCACAGGGTAGGCTAAGGGCAGCTCCAGTCTGTAGGCTGGTTTCTTGGACACCAGCAGCAGCTGTCTCTCTTTCACCTCGAGGCTGGCGTCTGAGGCCGCCTTCAGAAGTGGCACGGCGATGGTAACCACTATCTCTTTGGGCCTGGGGCTTTGGGCAGAGTCTCTGGAGCATCTGAAGTCCTGTATATCCACAAAAGATCGATATTTGACTGTGTAGTGTGGCTTGGTAGGCTCTCTGGCTTTCTCAGGCTGACTGCTGTAGCTTTTAGGTTCAGCATCGCTGCTGTTTTGTGTTGCAGGCGACTCTGTGGGCTTCATTTGCAGGGACGCGGTAGGTCTTTTTTCGTCTGGGTATGGGAATGCAAGAGGGTCCGGCTCCTCTGAGGGCTCCTTGGATTTGTATCCAGGTATGGGTTTTCGGATGACACAAGGCTGAGGGGCACCCTTGTATTTAGTACTCATCTCCCTCACATTGTTTTTATCCAGAGTCACTTTGAAAGCATCCTGGATTCCCTGGATGGCTGTGCTGTCCACCGTGTCCATGAATCGCTTGTTTTTGCTTGCAATGTGGACTGTGTCAGGGTGGAAGATAACATCATAGATCATGATCTTGTTCCCTTTTGAGTCTGTGTCTTTTCTCCCTGGGTGCAGACTGTGAGGCAGGGACCAGCACTGTCCTCTGCGGCCATCCTCCGACACCCCGCATTTACATTCAGGCTTTCCAACCTTTTCACTGGCGCAGATATTGATGAAACACTTCTGCTTGCCGTTCACACTCGTCCTGAGAGACCGAAACGGTTCCGGGTGGATAAACTCAATCGTGTTACCTCTCTCCTTCTCCAAAAGTTCGATCTCCTCTTCGTACCTTTTCTTATTCTCCGGGTCCGATAATTCATGTGCGTAATTGCGCAGCATTTCCCCGAATTTCTCGTCTTTAAGAGCTTTTGTCAGTGTGTCAATTTCATCTCCTGTCATGTTTAGTTCTTTCAGCTTATCTCCAACCTCCATACTGATGATTACGAGAAGAAATAACGTTACTGAGGCGGATGAAGTATGCGGAAACACAACTTTCGTGAGCTAAACGTCCAAGAAAAAAGTCCAGAAGTGAGCTAATTAATATTAATAATAATATTAATAAGTGGTACGAGCTGGAAGGGGAAAGAATTGCAGAATTTGGTGTCGTTTTAAGTCGATGTCCGTGTGTTTACCTAGTTTTAGACCTCCAGCAAACGGTCCTAGTTGTGTTGATGTAACCATAGCAACATGAAAGTATTTGGTGCAACAATGAAACACTTCCGGGTGAAACTATTGTTTTGCCTTGCTTAGATCCGACAGATTTGATAAATCAATTAAAAAAGTATAACTGAATAAATATAATCATAAGAATTTAAAAAGTTATATAATTTAGTTCAAAATAAAAGTTGAATCCAGTAAAGAAAAAACTTCTCTAACCATTTCGTACTGGGGTGTTCTTGTGTAGATAGTGAAATAACATGAATTCGCCACCAGATGTCGCTCTGGTGGAAGAGAGCCAGTGTGTAAATCGGTCAGTAAGGCAAAGGGGCGGATATGCAGGACAGAGAAGTGATTGGTCGCACCCCCAACAGTTCATATTTCTCACTGTCTGATTGGAAGCGCTGTGCTGTAACTGGGTGCAGGACCATTGATTATGAATGTGTAGGTGAGAGAGAGAGAGAGAGGATGGATGCAGCACACTGAACCACTCTGTGGTCCCGCAGCATCTTAACGGGTTTCTCTTTACTGTTTGCTTTACAAATTTTCCACTTGCATCCTCCCAATTTCTCCAGCTGAAAACGTCTTCTTTGGTAATAATTTATATGACCAAGGATGGTCTCTAGACTTTATGAACAAGGACAGCTTTCTCCTATAATTTGTTAATTACGTATATACATTTACTACATTACTGCACAACCTGTTAACATTACAATCCATACATTAAACTATGACTGTACACCTGTCTACCACAGTGTTATATAGTATAGTGTATTCCTACATTCTAACTGCTGCACTATTTTGTGCCTTTATAATCTATCATAAGATTTTACTTACAAATATGTATAAAAAATACATTTGTATCAGCTTGTTGTTGTTACAGGGAACGAGTGCTTCACTGTAATTGTTGTGCATATGCCATTACTAAGAATTTGGACTTGTAACCACTAAGCACACAAACAAGAGATGCTTGCCAAACGACACCACACTGGTAAGAGATCTTTCACTGAATAAAACGGAGTGGTTTATTATGCAAGAGTCCCACAGCCCCGCCACCTCCTTGTCATCATGTGACAGTGCTGGATGGGGTCAAGTGGTCAGTTAAACTCTAAAACAAGGCAAACAAACGTGTGTTGTCTGCTGACTCATCAACAATCTGGCACTGAGCTAATGAACGGGAGACAATGTCCCTAGATGGTCTCGCCAAAGACCTTTTATAACACCGAATTTCATTCAGCCAGTAGACCAAAAGAGGGGGTGGGGGGGGGGGGGGGGGGGGAGTCACAGTTTGACGCACACAGGATGTGGGCAGGCACCACTGTGGGAAAGATTGCTGACTATACCGAGATCAGTTTTTTCGATCAGAAAGGTAAAAAAAAAAAAAAAGCACAAAGAAATGACTCACTTAATCTTTTTTTTTATTACAAATATGTATTAAATAATATGAAAAGTTAGACAGGGAGATATAATCAAGGTATAATCATAGTACTGATGGTTAATATTCATGTCATTTTTGCATGTTTTCCCAAAAATGACAAATAAATGCATTTCATAGTACAACAGACAATACATTCCTAGACATATATATTATATATATATATATATATATATATATATATATATATATCAGTATCAACACAAACCAAGAGAAAGTGTTGGAGGAGGGGTGGAGGGTGAAATGTATAAGACAAACTTCATACAAAGGCTTTGGCAAGAGTGCATTGATATTATCAAATATATCAAAGTAAACAAAAGAATCCTTTAAAGAAAAATACATGTACAAATGAGCAGTAGAGAGGAATAAAAGAGTCCAGTGCATGTTTTTCTGTCATTCCCATGAGTAAAATAGCAGCAGCCGTGTGTGCTTGGCTGATCCCTGTGTCCCTGTGGTATCGTGGGTAGGATGGCAGTGTTCATAGTCTACTTTGAGCCGGCAGGTACCAGCATGCTTAGTGTGGCCAGGCCCGGTTTTGAGGGAGGTGCTTTGCCAGCGGCCATTTTGTTCAGGCTCCGGACATCGGCCTGCCAGGAGGGCATTTTCTTCGTGGTCATGTGGCGGCGGGCGTGCTTGGTGAGGTGATCACTGCGCATGAATCGCCGGTCGCACACGGGACACACAAATTTCTTCTCACCCGTATGCGTCCGCCGGTGACGGGAGAGCTCGTCAGAGCGGGCGAACCTCTTTTCACAGCCGTCCCAGCTACAGCTGAAAGGCTTCTCACCTAAGGGAGGGAAAGCGGGGAGAGCAGGGAGTCAGCAAGGGAGTCAGATTGCAGTCATAAGAGATACAACAATGAGCTCAACTTTCTTCTCATCGAGAATAACAAGGCCAAGAAAGGAATGTTTTACAAACAGGATGCAACACTCATCCGTGGTCCCAATTCTTTCCCACATCCTCGCGAGTATCAACCAAACCAAACACTTGTGTATGCAGTTAACCCTCACCTGTGTGTGTTCTCAAGTGAGCCTTGAGGTGTGAGCTCTTAAAATACGTCTTCCTGCAGCCCGGGAAGGTGCAGACATAGTTTCTCCTGCGGGAAAAGTCCATCTTTGTTGCCGTTATACCGCAGCTGGGCCCCGCTGGCACATACACAGGGGCCGGGGCCAGAGGTAGCAGCTTGGTGTTGCCCAGAGTCATGACCGTCTGAGGGCAGTGAGGGGCCTGAGAGAGAGAGGACTGAGGGAGAACCAGCATCACCGTGCCCTGGGGCATCGCTGAGCCCATGATGAGGGACTGCTGGACGGGGGCGGCGTTAGCCGAGGCGGGCTGGGGAAGGATGGGTGTGGCGGCGGTCCGAATCCCATTATTGGATGTAACTGCACCGGGGATGAAGGCGGAGATTATACCCGATTGGCTGCTGACGGGGAACATCTGGCAGATGATTTGAGGGCTGGGGATTGAGGGCGGGGACAGGGCAGTCGGAGGGCTGCTTTGCGGTCGCATATTGACAGAAGTGGGGGTGGAGACACTGTTCAAACAGAGGTTTGAGGGACTGGCGTGCTGCTCTGTTCTTAAGGCGAAAAATGCGGGTGTGAGAGAAGTAGATGGAGGTGTGGTTATCTCAGTCTT
The DNA here is from genome assembly GCF_910591455.1 of Pholis gunnellus. Classification (NCBI taxonomy): domain Eukaryota; kingdom Metazoa; phylum Chordata; class Actinopteri; order Perciformes; family Pholidae; genus Pholis; species Pholis gunnellus. The sequence continues at coordinate 11,254,106 of NC_136542.1, read as the reverse complement.
TGTAATACGCTGCTGCTGCTGCTGCAGGCAGACCGTTGCAGCCGTTACTGTCTCTCCGGTTTTCTTTGGATTGGGGGCCACTGGAATGCGGTGTTGGCAGTGGGTGCCGTCTGCGGTGTGGCGGATGACGCTGGTCGCCATGGCTCTGCAGGGCTGTGGCAGAGGAGGGAGGGAGTCCGTCTTTTCAGCAATGGGTGCCAGGACAGGTTGATGGAGCCCGGACACAGCCAGGCCAGAGCTTGACTGGAGCGCTGTGCCGGAAGCCTCAATGAAGCTGGGGCTATGTGGGGGAGTCATACACTGGAAAAGAGAAGGGAGGGGAGAACATTAGAAGGTTTAACCAGTGTACCTTGATGACATGGTAATAAGATGTACAGGGGAAAGTGTTTGCAGAGACAAGACAAGCAGGTACACACAAGACTAATGATCACTCGGAGCTATAAACTGTGATTTTTATGACTGAGAGGAGACACTCTGTCTGAAGGTCAGATGACGTTTCCTGCTGCAGCACCTCTCACCTGCCCGGGTCTCACATAATAAACCATGATCCCACACTTATCTTTCCACATTCACATCAAGGGAACCTTGTCAGTGTCTGCTGTTATTAGGGGTGGGGGTGGGGGGGGCAGTACTTGATGGTGCAAATCTAACCTACATATTATTCAATAGTTTGACACCCGTGCGGCATGAGAAGTCACTCACCAGGGAGGAGAGGGACACAAAGTCCTTCGGGGGCTCTGGAAGTTCTGACGGCATGAGGGAGTCACAGGAGTCCGAAGCCGGGGTGAGGGGCCTGGGCTTGCAGGGGCTTGGCCGGCTGCCGAGGAAGTGGCCCCGGCCCCAAGAGCTCATGCACACCAGCGCTTCAGCGGCCTCCAGGTCGGTGTACTCCAGGCCACAGGTTCCACTAGGGACAGACTGTTCGCTGTCGTGCCGCCTTCTCTTTGCATAGGACCCGCAAGGATCCATGTACTCAGCCTGAAAAGGAACAATAAAGAAACTTTGTGATCGTGGCACAAAATGCAAACAAAAGGTGAGCTTTCTGTTCTATTGAGCGGAATGGAGGAAAAAACATCTATTTCCAGTCATCATCTGCTCTTCCTCAATCTAAAGTTCCCCATTCTAACTGCACATGTTGCCAATAAGAGAGGGGGGGGGGGGGGTTGGTGACTACACCCCAGCCCAGCATGGACTGCCTCTGGTTCACAGCCAGGACACCTCCCATCGCCAAATATAGACCAAACAGTGACGTGCTGCAGAGATGAGCGCTGTGAAATCCCCATAAAGCGGGTTTGCATCAGGAAGTAACCTCGGCTAGTTACGTTATAACTTTACTACACACATATTACTGATCCTGCGCAAACACACACACCAGATTGGATCATTTGTCAACAATGACATGCTACTTGTTTAAATTAAGAGATGTCCATAAATACGTCTAGGTAATTAGCTATCTTTTAAATTATTTCCAAGGGTTCAGATTTAAATGTAACATGGTTGATTTGGCTGACTTGACTAATATTAATGATATTGTTTAACGCTAAATATGTTGAATTAGCTTACAACTCAGCTTTAGTACTGAAATATAACATCTGTAAACACGTGAATGTTGCTGGACGGCAACATAGATGTCGCGCCCAAATTGAAGTAACGTAAACAGTTTTAAAAATAAAAAATCTTACCTCGTTTGAGTCCATTTCTGTATATTTTCGCGATGGCATTGAGGAATACAATGTCTAAATATCACTTTGTGGTTGTCAGAGCCCGAACAGAACAAAGAGACGGAGGTTGCCAGAGCTGCTGCGTGTACCGGGGTAGGGTTGAGGTCGCTTTTCTCTCTGACTGACTCCCTTTTCTCTCAGCTGTGTGTGTAAAACACGGGGGGGGAGAAAAAAAAAGGAAAACAACACTCACAACACGCACCGGCGGGTGGCAACACTGAGCCAATCACAATTGAGTGTGTGCGGAGCTTCAGCCAATGGGAGAGCAGGGAGCGCGTGAACAGTGCGTGCTCGCCGAACGGTTGGAGGAAATAGGGTGCGTGGCCGTTGGTGGGCGTGTCTCTGAGAGTCAGCAGTGTCAGGGTAAACCCGATGAACTGCCATCCGCTAAATAGGCGAAAGGTCGATCCGGTCTATGCTGCATTCAGGGGGTGCAGGAATAACATCTTGGAAAGAAAATTCTTTCGTTTACAGAGATAATCGCTGAGCATAATTGTTATTGATATGTTTTGATAAAGAGAAATTGCAAATATAGCTAAAGTGCCATGACTACAAGGCAGATAAGTAAAAAATAATTGACACTGAATCTATTTTTCTATATTAATAAGGCTAGGTTGACTATAACACTTTATAAACACAGGATTGCGTTTTAGAGTATTAGAAATTGACATATTCTGCTTGACTTGATTGCATTTAACTTCTACTTGCCAGCGAAAAGAAATGTCAAGCTCTGCTGTCCACTTGAGAGCGAGGGGCCAAGGCGAAAGTTATTTGTCCCACGTTTCCCACAATACTTGAATGCAACAGTAGTGTCCCGTTGAAGCGTGAGTTTCTGTCTTGTTTTTCTGAGCTGTTTGTGCAGCTTTCTCACAGGAAAAGCAGATAAACAAGTGCTTGAATGAACAAATTGCACAAACACATACTCACTAAGCTTAACAGTGAGTTCATTTATTTCTTTTATCCATGTTATCACTGTAGCCCATAACCATGTTATTAGTGTAATAATGTAATCATTGTTATAAAAAGTACATGTTTCAATGTGATTTTGTAGCAAATCAGGTCAGCCAAGAGAGGCCACTAATTATAAATGATACATTTAGCAAATATCTAACTTATATACCCTATTCTTGGCATGATTTCACATGATTTTCTCACTTGTTTTGTCTGTGGGTGTAGCCACTCTTTAAGGGATTCTGGGGTGGAGCCAACCTCATTGACCCATTATATAACTGTGGACTATATTGGATTTTTGATTTATATTATTACTGTTAGATTTGCAGACAAATTAATTATCTTGAGACTTTAAGTGTACAGATGCACTACACTAAAAAATGATGACTAAAAAATTGTGCTTTGTTCTCCTGTTAGTGAATATATTATTTAAACTGTATGTAAAGGTGATGTATGTTGGGCTGTTTTTCCTGTGGCCCATTGTCTGACAATTTCTATGAGATCATTCCCACAAGCACATGTCAAACTCAAATTGGCCTTGACCTACATGCTGTTATATCAACAACTGCAATTTGACAAAGAGAAACCGTGTCAGAAGTCCGAATGAATTTCTGGAAGCCCTGATGTAAAAAAGGCTCCACAAGAATGTGTAAATATTACGAATTGGTAAAAACAATATAAATGTACCTTTGGTAAAAACAATAGTAGACCCAGTATCATTTTCATGAGCATCAGACTCATGATATTTCATATTCTGTTTCTGATATTCCCTGCTTCTATAAACAAACAAAACGCATATGACCTCACTTTCACACATGGCATTAAATTGGTAAATTGGTGTTTGTTTGCAACTTGCTTGCAGGAGAAGGTAGTACAGCAGGTGTGTTAGCCTGGCCCTGGCAGCGCTGTGCCTCCGTATGACACACATAAGCGTGACCTCAGGGAGCAGCGAGGGCTTGGCACTGTGGCATTGTAGCTGCAGTGCCAGCAGTTAGTGAGAAGAGAGTGGGAGAGGGAGGAGTTACGAGGAAAACGTGTTAGCATGCCGGCATGACAGGCAGCGCGGGCCTAAGCACAGCAGCCTGTTTGTGATATAAGTGGGGCAGGCCGCTTCAACTCAGTTATGGAATCTGGAGGAAAGGTTACGCTGGCCCTATCTGGGCCTCCACACGCACACCTCCCCTGTCCGGCCAACTCCCCCTACTCAGGAACTCCCAGAGCAGACTCAAAAAGGGGGAAGTTGGCCCAGCAGGATTAAATATATCACCCACGGGCTATATTTCACTCAAAGCCCCTGAGCTGTGACAGACAGCCATAGGCCATGTCATCTAGACAAGAGTGTTATTTCCAAATGAAGTACATCCACTCTAAATGTGAAATGTTGCCATATTAGGTAGGCTGCCATTACAAGTTTGAGCACAATCAACACAAAACTTAATCCAAAAAAATATCTTGAGCTCATAAATTTAGATTTACATTGTTTTACATTCATGTAAGAGCACACACTTCATTGCGATGTCAATGGGTTTACATTTTTGTTGCGATGGAATGCTGAGCCAAACTGGATTTTTCTGATTATTGTTGAAGATAATCTAGTAGCACTTGGCTCTTACGCCTCTGAAATACATTTTTTCACTATAACTTTACAAGGTGTAGTGATGATATCTTTTTCACAGAAGCTGATGCCAGTGTTATACAAATACCCAGTTGTCCGCTCCTCCCCGCCACCACTACAGGCTGGCATCTGGGGGAAAGGGCACAGCAAGCAACGAGTTCCCAGGTAGTGTGACAACATCTAAAGAAGGATCCTTCATCCTTCCTTCCTTCTACTCCTTTTTTTTGTAGCCTTCTTTGATTGCTTTTTTAATTTCAGATTAATGCAAATACTGGACACAGGCAGAAAAGACTGTAGAAAAACTCTTCTGCTTTGTGTATAAGTGTGAAAAATGTGATGGAGAAGTACATAGAAAAGTAATTCCTTTACTATTGCAGACAACTGTTGTTCAGACAGACCATGTAACACAAAACAGTAATGACAAGTCAAAGCATGTGGAGTTGATGTGTGCAAGTGCTCTTCCTGAAATAATGACATGATTTCTGTATCTCAGAATGCTGCTATGTTTATGCATGGGGAAAGAGTCCCCGCCACATGTACTTTGTTTGTTAGTGAAGTATAACTGAACGAGTGAAGTGCATGGTATCGCATTTTAAAGGAAAAATTCAGCTTCAAATCACTTTAATGTTTAAACCCAAGTCAGCCTTTGCTTCAGCTCCTTCTAAAGATACAGAATGGCCATCAAATGTAGCACAAATTCATATCCATTACCTTATATCCTACAACGTATATTAAAGTCATGTGTGCATACTACAAACTAGCACAAATAAGAAATTAAATAAGAGATATTGCACTAAATATTGGATTAGACTCACAGTAAACCACAATTCAATAACATGGCAACAAAACATTCGGATAATGCTGCAAAATCTATGTGGGAAGATTAAAAGGCCAGGTGGTCTTCATCAATCAGTGGAGGTTAAGGCTTTCAACCAGGGTGAATAGATAATAGTCATCTTATTTTTGCAGAGAGCAACCCCTCGTATACTGACGTGGTTTATAGCCTTGGATTCTTAAACATCGACAATCTTTGGTGTGGTTTCTGTCAAAGCACACTGAAAGTAACATGTTTATGTGAATCCCATTGAAAGTACAGAAATAAAACTTTGAAACACAACAAGAGCTCACAAAGTCAATGTTTAAAATGCTGTCTATGGTACAAAAGCACAACCACTCTGTCTGGCAGGGGTGTGAGTAAAGCTTTCATTTCCTTATACAATTGTTAGCCTTCTGTACATGTGATTAGATTATGTTTTAAATTGATTCCAAAATATGTCATGATCAGTTATTGCTGGAACGGAGCCAACACAGAGATTTTTGATAACATTTTGTGTACATATTGCCTTACAACAAACCACAGATGGCCTGTTGTTGGAGCCATCTCTTACAGTCAACACTACACTGAAGGATGCTTTGTGTACCACACATACACACGTGGCCCCCACCCTCTCTTCTCCTACACATTTGAATGGAGGGATAACAGGGATTCCTCTACAAGCACCAGGCTCCTGATTGGTCGGAATCGGATTCTCATCTGTTACTATGAGACACTGGCTGCGGTGGAATAGTCCTTTTTGGTTGGGAAGGTTCCTAACTGAGTGATAAGAGCTGTTCAAATTCTCTAAATGCAAAGGAAAGGCGCTTCAATGCTTCCTTTATTAGCTCATTTAGCATAGGAAACACTGCACCTTCCTTTACAAAAGATAAGTAGATAATTAGGCCCCTCAACACCATGTATTAACATTTAAAGTGACGCACCATCAGGCCGTCCATGAAAACAAACGATATGCTTATATTACACATAACAGTCATAAAGTAATGGGATTCATGTTGATGAATATGAATAGACAGTATATCCTTACATTTCATTTCATATGTATTTATTTACTTCGAACATGAAACAAATAAATAAAAATAAATAAAAAAGAATACGACATAAAATGAACAGTAAATATAGCAAACTGTCTCAAATTCTCGATCTTTAAACCATTTGTAAAAAAAACAAATCAAGCTATAGATTATTAAACTGATAAAAAGCACAATATAACCGAATCTACATTATTGCTCAAAGGAAATGTTTATATTAAATAGTGAATAGTTAAGTGAATTGTCAGTCTCTACTGACGCAGTGTTGATTGTTAAGTGTGACAGCAGCAGGAAGGAAGGAGCTCCGGTTTCTCTCCTTCACACCACGAGTGAAGCAGCCTCTCACAAAATAACCTGTTTGAATAGCCTGCATGTTGATCAGTAGCAGATTTCATGGAGACATGTTTCAGTTGCGCTTTTTGTAGTCCTTCTTCGTTGTAGTTTCGCCATGGCAGACCTACGTCAGTGATGAGGAACAGGAGGCGGGCTTGAGGGCTCCTTGGAGGAGCTCCCCCTGCTGACGGTCTGAGTATGTGTGGTGCCTAATGATGAAGGCTCGGAAATCTGGGATATTATTAAATAATACATTTCATCAAAATGAAAACTCTGAGTCAGGACGACATTATTTTATCGGCTGTGAACCACTGCGGATTGGATTGAGAGTTCAATCCATGCTCCAGTCAACCACTGAAATGGCTTTGGCCAGAAACGCAATTTTGTCAAGATAGCAAGTTGGTTCTTTCCAGCAAAGTGCAGTTGCCAGTAGATACACATATACCAGTGAAGCATGGCATACAACCTCTTGGCTGGATCACTATATATGTACAGCTGATGCTGATGACTGTCTCCAGGATGTTGCAATCCTGTATGAACTGGCTAGATCACATACCTGTCTCAATTAAATGTTAAGTCTATGTGTTGGTCAAAGCTAAAAAAAGACGATTTCTTGCATTACTCACTAACTGATAAGAGCCTATAAGTAATATTGATTTACCACTTGATGCAATTCTGTGTGGCAACATAACGTAAGAACCAAAACCACAATAGTGATCTACATGCATAATGTATGATAACATGTGAATTGTCTAAATAATGGCAGTGAATCATTCTGGTAAAAAAGGGGCTAAACAACATAATCTTAGGCCAGGATGGAATGAATGTGTCTGAACTCCATATAGAGGATAAATAAGCTTTTAAAAACTGGGTTTTATCAGGAAAAGCAAGACATGGTTCAGAGTGTGAATACAAGAAACATGCAAATGCTAGATTTAAATATGCTGTGCGCTTTATTAAAAGCAATGAGCAGGCCATGAGGGCAAACTCCATGGCCAAAAAGCTTGAGCAGAATAACGTCTATGATTTAAGGTTGGCAATAACATTAAGATGCCCTTGTCATCCAATATTGATGGGGCCACTGGTTCGGAAAGTATTGTGGAGTAAACATTACAGGGATATTTTTAACAGTGTTAACAGTGATGAATTTAATGTTGGTGATGTTCTAATAATGGTGGTGTGTTTATTATACCTGATGGAAGTGTTGTATGCCATTGACAAATTGGCAGTGAACAAAGCATGTGGCCTTGACAAGATAACAGCAGAACAGCTGAAGCATGCTAGCCATAGAATTCCAGTGTTACTTGCTCTGTGTTTTTCTGGATTGTTAATGCCTGGCGTACTTCCTGACTCTATGCTGACTGTTTTATTAATGCCAGTAATCAAAGATAAAACCAGTAAAATATCCAGCATTGAAAATTACAGACCAATTGCTCTGGCTAATGCGCTTTCTAAAGTATTAGAATGAATTTTCTTAGGCTACAAGAATACATGATAACCACTGACAATCAATTTTGTTTTAAAAATAAACATAGCACAGACTTATGTATATATGAAAGTATAGGACACATAACATTACAATAATTATGTCTTTCCTGGATGCATCTAAAGCTTTTAGCCGAATTAACCGTTCTAAATTGTTTGTCAAACTACAAGGGCAAGGGGTCCCTCCATATTTGATTTTGCACTTTTAATATTCGCATCAAACCATGCGAGCTAGATGGGGTAAGAGTGTATCTGCACCCTTCCTAGTGACCAATGGGGTCCGACAAGGTGGAATACTGCCAGCACTCGATTGTCTCTCTGAGAAGAGCTTCTCTTTAGCTTTGAATATTCAGAAGATATGACTGCTTCATCCATTTTGTGACATGAACATCAACATGCACTTGGCACTTGGAATTCAACATGGCACCTTCACGATCATGGCAGGTGGACTCATCATCAGCAGATGGTGTCAGACTTAAACAAGAGGATGCTGTAGTCTGACTGTCAATGTCCTGAGGGGACTCCTGCTTGGGGGAAGTGGGTGGGGTCAGCATTGCTGTGATTAAGTCTTGGATTTCGGTGAGTGCACCAGAAACGTTGTCTCTGTGACTTGCTTTTTCTGAAGGCTCTTTCTCAAACCAGAGCAGCACCTGCTGCAAGAACTTCCCCACTGTGTCCTCTGTCATGGCATATAGAACTTCAGGAGAAAAGGCGGACTTAGTGGCAACCACCTCCCTCCTGACCTCAGAGATGACAGAGTCAGAGAGATATTTTCCAGTTTGAATCATGGGAATCTGATATGTCGGGCCAGCCATCAGACGGTTTATAAGTTTGGATGAATTCAGTGACAAATGTAAGTGTGTAGATGGGCTCCGCTCCACAATATATTCAGGTAACTTCTCACATTAATAGCAGTGTTTCAAAGTTCTAGTGTCCTGGGAGAACAGTAAACGGTCGTGGTTTAACTGTGTGGGTACAGTAGGTGTGTGTCTATTTTCAGAGCTAGATTGAAATGATCATATTTTCAGTAGGCAAAATAAAAAATACACTTCCTGTTATGTCACCAAGTGCACACTTGGCAAGTAAATAACTTCACAGCAGAAGGGATTTTTTTCTATAAAAAAAGGAAATATATGAATCATACAAACACAAAAAATATCTGTTTCATAATATTAGAAGTTGTTGTTGCTGGAGATTGTTACAGAGATTTCTGATGGAGAAGATGATTGTTAAGAAATGTAATTTAATACTTTCCAAAATTAAATCTCATCACTTTGTTGTTTATTTCTTAACTGTACGAGAACCCAGTCTTTCAGTATGAAGACATTACCATATTTATCTGGACTCCAGTCTGATACCAGATATGGTACAAGACAAATCGGTGTCAACTTGAGAAGGATTGCAGTGTTGAAGGAGGAATTTGTTTAGTTTTCTCAAAGTGCGAAACTAGAGCTGCGGCTAGAGCTGCACTTGGTATGTTTGAACAGCATCAAAGTAGGTCACTTGTGGTCTGGTCTGCCAAGGGTACACAAAATCATAAGAGTGTGCAATTTAAGAGGGCAGAACCCAAAATGGTTCTGAACTCAACCTCAGAAAAGTTATGTTTTGCCTGAATATACTCAGTTATGTGAAAGAAGTAGCAATGAAACTGCATATTATGTAACACCATGAAGACTACAGACGCAGTGCAAAAACACATATTCTCATGTAAAACATAATTCCCCAGCAGTTTGAAGATGAATCAACTTAATCTGAATCGAAGTGATATTCCATGGTATTTAAGAAACACTGAACGTAAACGAAAACGTCTCCACCCACAGAAATGCAAACTGTATCACCAAAACGTCCAACAAAAAAATATGGAAGCTCATGTGTGTGTTTTGAAAATAAAGGTAGCAAGGTAGAAGAAGTGGTTTGAAAAGTCTGTTGTGTAATTGCAATCATAAAAGCATTCTAAACAAAAAGAAAATATCATAAAATATGCATATTATTTTAATTACATCCAATCTTTCAGTCATAAATCATCTTAGAGAGATACAAGGCAAACTAAACTGAAATACTTTATGCCAGTTAGTAGCCCCAATGCAAATCAGTGCAACCCTAACACATGATCACACCCACGGGTTTTGTAGTCTTATGACACATGTGACTACAAAAATAGAGGACATCGAATGTGATATGAGGAACGACATTTACATTTTATGAAAAATAATCCATTGAAAAAACAAAACACCAGACAAATCCAGAAAAAAAGCAAACAGAGATAGGTGGATATTCAATGTCTGGCCAATACCCACATTATTCTTTGTCTTCTCTTATGTTGACTTAACATTTTACTGTAGGAAAATGTGATGGAAACCAAGGAGAGAGCATATGCCAGTTTCCCAACCTTGCTTAGAGTCATCTATACATCTTGACACCAACTGTTGGGTTGAAACAAGGACATCTCAAGAGAGAACGAGAGAGACCGTAAAACAGAGACACACCAGATGGCTTTGCACCAACGGACAACAGGGCAGCATGACAATGTTGGCGTGACCAGTTGGTTGAATTATAACCAAATGAGTCTTTAGGCCTTTCCTTACCTGCACTCCTGAGCCTTTAGAGAGTGTCATGTGCTTGGTAGGTGGTGGCATCATGAGTCCAACGTCTGACAGTCATAATAAACACAGGAAGTATAGCCTACGTGTGCCTGTCATACTGTAACTATCACTTCTAAAAGACCAAGTGTCTGTATAGACATTTAATGTCAATCCATTTAATAGATGATCAGATATTTCCGTCTGGACCAAAGTGGTGGCCCGGCTGATTGACATTACACCGTGTCAGTAATGTGACTCAAATATTAAAAACCATTTCCGAGGTTTCCGACAGAGCAGCTTCTCTGCGCCAGGCTGTCCTGTCATGCCTGTTTCCTGTGCATATATACTTACGGTTGATGCCCTGACATCTGTTCCTGTGGACACACACAGAAAACAGTGGCATGGAAAAGTTAATGTGTGCTGCAGCTCAACACATCATCCAGACAGATCTACTCTAACTTATTTAAAACCATTTCCTATTCATAGAGTACAGGTCTGTTGTAAAATGGACAGTTTGAGTTATATGTGGGCTGTGTTTGAAAAGGAATGAAATATGTGAAACAGTATGAGAGATCACAAGGAAGGAAAGGTCTCAGACAACCGAAACAGAAGCTGCTGGAGAGCTTTTATTGGTCAAATCCTTTACAAAAAAAAACACATTAATAACTTTTTATCCCTTGACATGTAAGGTGAGAATAACTTCATATAAAAAGGAAAAAAAAACATTATATTAATAGGAATAATAGAAATTTGGATATATATAGTTAATAAAAAAAAAACAATGACCCACATCCATCTCTTAATAAATATATACACATAAGTACTGAAATACAAAAGGAGGGATCAGATAGATCCATTTTTTCAGTGGATATATACAACAATATTTCCTTAAAAAACATTTAGTTTTATCAGATAATTTGTATTATATACCGTAGTTATGGCAATAGAGGAGATGTTATTTTTCCGAATGTGTCTGAACCTAAATGTGATATTGCACTTCCAGAACAGCCTGACTGTTCTAGACATTCATTGACCTATTTCATCGACATTCAGAAAACTACTCTACAGGGGAACGGTAGCTGTGTTTTAGCATCGTTATCGATATATATATATATTTAATGACTATTTAATACTTACAAAAAGGCCATTTTTATATTGATCTGACAAAAAAACATATTTTAAGTCATTTCATTCACAAACAACATGTATCCTATGCTAAAAAAGTACAACAAACATTTACATTATTCTACCCTAATTGTATGATGGTTGAAGAGTTTTGCACACTAAATACTGCCATGTTGTTTAGTATTAATACACTGAACCACTGGGGCTCCGTCAACGATTTGCTGTCTTCATTTTGGGCACAGAATCCCCAACTTTACAGATTGTAATCATCAGTGCTATGGCTTCAGCAAGCAAAAGACGAGCCGTTTCCCCTTATGAAAAGAAACACTGCTGCTTGCATAGCATGAGGTATAGCAGCACCAGAAATGCTCTGCACACAAATTTACAAAAGTAGGCATTATTATCTGAGGTGCAACTTACTGGATACAAAATAAAGATGTCTTAACAATAAAACCTGTCCTCACTTGTTGATTGGTATGCACAGAAAAGGTTTTAAAATGAATCTTACATATCTAATCAACATTGTGATCTATTAAGAGCTATGGCTTTTTTAAAATACCTCTTGTGGGATTTTTAAAATTTGTTTGACGTTTATACAGCACAAAGTCAACATGATTTAAGTTTTAAATCAAGTCCATAATCACTGCATAACTAGACGTGTAAACCACTACTCCTGACGGTTTCATTTCATTCATCCTCCATCCCGCTGGTCTGGGTGATGTCACCTCCTCCCATCCAATCAGATCTCAGTGAGGGTGAGTTTGTACATCTCGCCCATCTGCTCCATGGTGATCTGGAACGTGTCTTCATTGGAGTAGTGTTTGATGATGTTGTCGTCCATGTGCACTAGGATCCTATTATATATCAGATATGGGGGTTAGTGACCTGTTCATTTCATCTTCATCCCAACAAAAACTAAAGACTAGTGTCCCTAATTAAACAACCTACAATCTGCTGTATGTACTTTTCAAGCAATACTCTTGTACACTTTATTGAAAATGTTGCTACAGCCAGCAGTTGAATAGAGCCAAGCTAGCTATTTCCCCCTGTTTCCAGTCTTTGTGCTAAGCTAAGCTAACCAGCTGCAGCCACATTTTTGCTGATCAAATATATGTTAGCAGTGGTATCAATCTGCTCTTCTAACTTTAGTCCTTTAAGATGTGTTGCACTACAGCAAGGTTTTGCTCAAGAGCATGGCTCTACCTTAAATATGCTCAATGCAATCATTGCACAATTCAATTTACCTTCAACATCCCAATTATGGTGATGTCAATCAAGCCTGTGTGGGTCTGTTCCTACAGCTCATGATTGGCTGATAAGCATCACAGCAGCAGCTAGTCTGATTGCTAATGTTCAATCCACTCACAAACTACCAAATAAATACGCATTAGAAATATGTTTGGAAGTTAAATCAGGCAAAATATCAGTGTGGTTTGGCGTAAGTGTAAAGGAGTTTTGGCCTCTCTGTAAAAGGGATAAGACTTAAATCAGCCAATGATGAATCTGGGGAAAATTGATTGACCCTCTTATTATGCACATTTTGACAGAGAACTACATTTTGCTTTATTTGCCTATTAAAAAAAAAAATCCTGCTGTAGGAAGAATATTTGTTTTTTAATAATGCCAGGTCCTTCACAAAGGTCCTACACATAATGTAGTGCAGTGTCAATAAATCAAACTCACCCTTTCTTGCACTTCTTATAGACTTTTCCAACCTTATCCAAAGGTAATTCATACTTCTCTGAAATCTGGTTGAAACAAAAACACAAATCAATGTAAAATTATTGAAAGAAACATAAACGCTTGAACAAAGACAATTCTAATCCTTAACTGACATCTGGTTCATCTGTTATAGCTCATCAATTCCACTGTTGGTTCTCCATAATTACTGAACACGGCCCCTGTAGCCTAAATGCAGCCTCACGCCCGCCTCTTTTCATACTTCTATTTCTTTTTGCATTTTACACACCCTTGTCCCACATTCTCCTCTTCCGCTTTCTCCATTTGCTCTTTTCCACAACTTTTTTTCCCACCCCTCCCCTCCATTACTGCATGCTTTCATCGCCTGTGCCCCTTTTTAACTCTCTCTCTCTCTCTCTCTCTCTCTCTCGCTCTCTCTCTTTATTTCCCCGATCCACTCCTTGTATTCTCGAGTCGGTGTCCTCTCACAGGTTATTTAACCTGCCATTGTTTCTTAGACACACAGGGAGAACTGGGTTTCAAGTGCATTGGCCCGAGACCTCCAATATGAAACAAAAACATGAAGCGCAATACCAGCCACTACCAGCACGATGATCTGAAGTCAACTTACAGCTTCCACCAGGCCTTTCAGCGTGGGATTCTTCAGCATGAGGGCATCAAACACCTCCTCCGTCTCCTTGCGCACGTACAGCAGGACTGTGTGGTGAAAAAGAAAAAGAAGAGGCGGGAATTCGTCAAAGCCAAGCATGTATGTTCATGGGTTGGACACAAAAGCAAACCCCAAATCTGGCCTCAGACAAAAGTCACTGGCAGGCGTGAAGCGTTCATTCGCATCAGTATAACAGCTTGACTGCTGGTTTGGTACCCATATGTTTAATCCATTAGTAAAGTTAAAGATGTACTGTTATAAACTAAATACAACCCTGCCAGACTTTACAGGCACTCATCCAGGCTCAAAGAAGTGGCACTGGGCCCAGACAAAGCACACCTAGAAAGCACACTCAGTATACATGGACAGACCCCCCTCTGATTCACAACACTCAGTCTTCTTAAAATAGATCATGCCCTAAATAGCTTTTCTTGTGTTGTTTTCCAACCTGTTGTGGCCTCTAAACACAACAAATATTTAAAGACGTAACTATGTGTATAAGAGTTTTTTCACTAGTTAGAGCGAAACCAAATAAGAAAGAAGTGAAACAGTACGATAAGTGACTCTGTGGTGGTGTTCCCTAATGCTACAGCATATATAGGCCACAGTTCATTGTGGTCTGGAGCTGCCGGGGTTAACTGTCTTTGAGACGGACATCATTTGGAAGCTGTTCAGCACATTGGCAGACGAACGTCAACATGACATTTTTTTAACTGGAAAAACACAACAGCTGTTCTTTCAAAGATTATAGAGAACTTCACCTAAACCTTTAACTCAATTTAGTTCGATTTAAGGTCAATTTCATCCGACAAATTGGTCATGCTTTTTGCTGAATCATGCTTCATTTGAGATTTATTTTATGGTTGTAGAGTGATACACGAGTGGCTTTGTGACTCTATTGGCTATAAGTATGCAGGTGTATCTATGTAGAATCTGTGTGAAACAGATTTTAAATGATCAAGTTGAAGCCCATAACTTTCCCCTTCTAACACATCTTTAAGGATATAGTTACACATTTTAGTATTGAAAAAATGTTTGCTGATTGCCTATGAATAGTATCTAGGGTAAAGGGCACAGACTTGTTTGCATGAGTGCGTGCACGTAGTTATCAGTGGTATTTTGTTGGGTCAGTGGAGGCTTTGGACACGTGCATGTGTTTTGAAGGACCTGGAATAATCACATGGCTCAGAGAGGGAGGGGGAGAGGGAGGGAGGGGGAGAGAGAGAGAGAGAGAGAGAGAGAGAGAGAGAGAGAGAGAGGGAGAGAGAGAGAGAGATGCCTCCAGGGGCTGACCACAGCAAACACACACACTTTAACACACAGATTTTTCCCCTGAGAAGAGCATAACTCACCTGATGAGCATGTTAACAGTCAAAGCATTACAATACAGCAACACACACACACACACACAGTACCTTTCTTTGGTTCCCCTCCTCTCGCCATCTTGTTTGGGGGCGAACCGAACTCCTCATCACTGAAGGGTAATCTCTTCATGCCCGAGCTGCAGTGGACACACACACAAATCACTACTGAAATGCCCGTAAAACCAGCTAACAGGCTGTAAAACTGACACGTATGCACACAATGCCAACGCTCATTTCCTAGAAACAACCTATGTATCTCTGTATTCCTGTTACTGGGAAGGAGCCAAAGGTTGTCTCGGTTCAAAACGACTTCAAAAGCAAGTGTGAAAAGAGCAAGTGTAAAATCAGAGCTTCAGTGAACTCACCTGTCCTCTCCGTCTTCTGTCGGGAAAGACTGCAGAGGAAACAGAAAAAGAAAAATTAACTCATATGGAAGATAAGAGTTTTTTAAATAAACTACCAACTATATCTAGTTTCAGAGATGACTTTAATAGTATCAGCAATAGATATCTGAGTGTTGGGTACCCAATATAAATTAAATAATTTTAATATATATCCTGCAATGCATGTTTAAACATTTACAACTCTGTCACTGCTGCAGTACTACAGCCAGGTCAAAGTTACACTGCAGCAACACGTTGTATATGTGCTGGCTGTGTTCAGTTATACAGTAAATTACAGAGTGCATGAAACTCCTTCAACCAATTCACTATCTTAAATAATGTAAAAGTCAATGTCAAATATTTAGTTGTCTTTTTTTAAATTCTCAGAAAGCTGCTGTTCTAGTGGAGCCTTTTTTTTCTCTGCAACTGTATTGATTGCAGGCATTGCTGTTAATAGAATTCTATTCTGAGAGGAAACCCTGTAAACCCAGAGTTTATCAGAAACCGATAGCAGTTCAGTCAGGTTCAATGTCGTTGCCTACACCAGAAATAACCTCCTGTCCCTCCCTCAGCCTGTTAGTGCAAGGTAGACTTAGTTATTCAGCTGGGACAGCTCATAATGTGGCCAGAAGGGGGCACTCAAAGGTCACAAGTAGTTAAATTATTTTTTTCCTCCAGAGACATTTACTACAAATAAAGCAGCTCACCTTACGTGTCAAAGAAAACATGAAAAGTGCCTGAAATGATGTGTCCAGGCCAGGCCCACACACACACACACACACACACACACACACACACACACACACTCTGAAAGTGTGATGTCACGTGTACATCCTGACTGGAAGAAGCAAAGCTCAGAGTCCAGTCAGAGGAAGAAAAAAACCTGACAAATGGGGTCGGTAAAATCTGCCACATACAGCATCCACGCATCATCAACGCTGCAGTCTGCAGTCCTCTCTTCGTCTCTAAATCTACCTCTTTACTTTCCTCTGAGCATGCGAACACATAAAGTTAGCAGTACAGGTAGTATCTTCCGAAACCCCCGGTTCTTTTTGAGTCACTGGTAAATGATTCATCCAGCTATTGGTATCTAGGACTCAGAGCTCCAAACCAGAACTCAATGTTCCTGCCAACTAGCAAGCAATCATGTCACCTCGACCCAGCTGGCTGATGAGTGGGTGGAGGCAGAAATAAAACTGTTTATGGACCATCGAAGATGCAACACATGTTACATAAATGTAGCAAAACAAAGTGTGTATGGTCAGAAATGACAGGCAAGACATGTTGGTCCGTGCTGGAGCTGTATGTCTGTGACTGGCACTCACGTGGCGCTGGAAGGTCGAGAAGTGGATGTCAGGAATGAAAAGGACGGGCTGGGTCTCGTGGTCGGTCATCATCTTGAAGATGGTCACATCGTTGCGTTTCTGGAGGATGGGAACTTTGGCATCCACAACTGGAAGGAAAGGACGCAACAGGGAGTAGTACATTTTTTATTAGGTGTCCATTAAGTGTCTTTAAAGTCTGCATTCATTTTATTGTTATGGCTGCCTGGGAGCAGCACAACAAGCTGTCAGACATTGACAAAGAATCACTTTATAACGTTATTACACATCCAGCAAACACAGAGCAACATAAGCATTTAGAGTTGTGTGCCTGGGCACATTTAAGGCCAATGTGAGTCTTAAGGTCTAACTTTGCCTGTCTGCTGTTTGGTGCTGGGACGGTAGCTTACAGTGGGTTCATCAGACAGCACTAGCTGTGGCTGGAGTGGTGTGAGTGGGTTCATCACTGCCAGCGTCCACTTTCACATTACACATAGTCATTCATTTCAGCTTTAGGACAAAAACGATGATCTTATAGGTGATTTGGGGTCAGAAAGAGCCTAGGTGTTGTATTTGTGTTATCTGTTATGACTAATGCACTTAAACTCTGGGATTAGGTGGGAAAATAATCTAGATCAAAAATAATAGCAGTTTCAGTCCCCTTCTCATGCATGTTATACAAGGTGAAGTACTCAAGAGTGACTCACAGGCCAGGCCAGGGTTGAGCTCAGCGACCTTCCCTTTCCTGCGGGACTGCTTCCTCTCCTCGTCTCGGATCTTCCTCTCGGCTCCCTTGTCACAGAAGACTTTGATCTGGCAGAAGGCGCGGTGGATGGGCTTGTTGCTGCGGTTGTTGTAGCTGTAGGTGTCAATCTGCAGGTTCAGAGGAAGACCCTTCACACCCTTCTGGGAGGAGAAGTCGGTGCTCAGACAGTTGACGGAGATGAAGATCTGTGGAGGGAGGAACAGTTGTGTTTAAAGCACAGGGAACATGTCAATCTTCACCCGTACAAAGTTGGAGAAACAAACGTATACAGTAAAAACATCCACAAGCTTTGTCAATTAAAGTCAACTGCAACTTATATTTCTTTAATAGCTGCTTCTAAATCATGAAGGTTTTCATTAATTATTCAATCATCCACTTAGCATCATAGTGTAACACTGAAGGCCTTTCTGCTGCTCAGTCCTCAGACTACATTCAGTGTTCTGTGTTGCCCTCCATTGGTCAACTACAGTCATCACAGGCTCATATTTTTTTCTCCCGTGGAGATGCTCCCTCGGTCCTCCTGGTGCTTGTATTGGAAACAGGTTATCATTGTGTCAACAAGACACACTATCATAACATTTATGAAAGCATCGAACAGAGAGGAACCAAGGAGTGAGCAGCAGCTATCACAGATCATATAGATATTATTAAAAGGCCAAAAGAAAAAGTTATCTGAGTGAATGCATTTGTGCATTGCATAAATTCAGTAAAACCCTCTGGAGTCAGTCTATTCATCGATGAATACACTGAGCATTTTATTTATACATCGTATTCATATAGCATGTAGAGACAAGCTGATGTCACAATGTCTGTCAAGTTGGAATAAAATCCCTTTACAAGTAAATACACTGTGTTATAGTTGTATTTCTTACATTGTTTTGTGCATCATATTTTCTGCAACCTTGAATTGTTCTATGGTAATATTTGGGGTGAAGATTTATAAGTTTCTCGATGTGCTTACGTTTCTTTTCTTGTATTTGGGGTTTCTGGCTGCTTTATACTAAGCATTAAAGAAATAATTTTCGTCCTTTTTGATAACATCAGTTAACTGCCCCAGAGCAGGTAAACAAAAGGGAGGGGCTGCCTATTGCAAATACGCCACAATACATATATGCTGCAAAGCAATCACCCCTGGGGGAAGGCCAGACACCTGCTCACACACAGAGAGAAAATGAGAAAGAGAGGTAAATACGGACACACACACACACACACAATTTTTTATCTGTCATACAACATCTCATCTAATTGATGAGATGCTCAAACAACGCAGCAGGGTGGTGCTTCAAATATACACACAAGGATGAACATCCTATGGACACAGGCCTCGAGTCATGAGACAGTTAGACCCACATCCTGGTGTGTGTGTGTGCGTGAGAGACGTTTGTGACTATTTCAGTTGTAGCGCACAGAGAGCAAGACGCTGGAGATGATCCGTGGCGCCATGTTGTCTCTTCGTCTGTATAGGTTGTCAGTCGTCCTCCATCTCGGGCTGACAGTGGACTGGTGCCAGGGAGCGCCGACATGAGGGTCAACAACAAATGAAAAATGGAAGAGGGAGAGAGGACAGGAGCTCCTCCTTTCAGTCATCTCTCCTACCCGTTGAACAGGATTTTATGTGTTAACTGTGTGATCCGGTCTTCGTCCACCCCCCCTGCTGAGTTTCCTCATTCTTGCACTCTTTGTTGCAACTGTCTGGTGTGCAGAAATACCTTAACACACAGCATCACAATAGGGGAGACAGGCAGGTTGGACGAGTCAAGAAACACCACACACCTCAACGTCTCCACGCAACAAGACTAAACACACAAGAGGAGGGGAGGAACGACGTGACCGCATCCTCACTCTTCTATTTAGGCCCCAATCTTCTTTAACGACTGTTTTGGAGGATCACAATGAACAAAGCTGCTGATGATCACCGACAAAGGGGTGTTAACACCTGAAACCTAAATTCTGGTCTTTGGCAAAACACACAAGACCTTAAAAAAAATAGGAGGAGTAGTTGATTTTTGGCTTAAGGTTTCACGTGTGTCGATGTGAAAAGTTCAAGGCTCGTATTAAGAGTTCAAGACAAGGAAGTATATGAAAACCCTGTGGACCAAACACTGTTCTTGATCCTACATAAATGATGTCAGAAGCAGCCTTGGGATTTGAATATGGTGTCAATCAGATGTATATCTGTGCGTCTGTTTGTGAGTGTCTCTTTTACTGTCTTACTTTGGCCTCGTCATTGGTGTCCCAGGTGAAGGAAATGGCGTTATAGGAAATCTCCTCGATGTTACCAATGGTGTTGAAGCTCTCCTTGTAGTCAGCTGTCACAATAAGACAACAGTTTAGTGAATTTAATAGCAGTGTAACAAAGTGTAAAAGTGTAGGGAAACTTTATATTTATTTATGACATGCTGAGGTTTTAAAGGCTGCAGAATGAATCCCAAGCAACACACTTTTTCTTGCTAGCTATACTGCTAAGCTACTAATTTGACACTTTATTGCAGCACTTTTGTTCTGCTAAATGGTACATATAATTTATGTGATTGACAGTTTAAATAAAAATAGTGGTTCTTACCAATGTCCAGACACCTCTGTTTGGCAGTGTGCTGTCTGGAGTGCCAGTACTTCCAGTGCTTCAGCTGATCATCTCTGCACTTCTCCTCTCCAAACACCACCATCACTACACTCTGGCAATGGATGAACAAAGGTTAAAATGATAATTTAGCATTTGATTTAAGTGATTAATCCTATGTTGTTGTCCTGTTTTAGATGTATTTCTTATTCTTACCCTGACTTTGGTAATGGGCTGGTGCATTCCTTTGTTGTCAACCTCCCTGAGGGTGATCGGGTAAAACTGTCCCTTATTGAGGTACGTCATCGTCCCGTCACCTGTCTTCTGACGCAGAGACTTGGACGCCTCAAGAGTGTACTCAAAGTTATTCCTAAAATACGGTAAAAAAAAAAAAGAAGCAGAATGAAACCAACATCAAGAATAAAACATGTGGAAAAGGCTTTTATTTTCTGTAAAACTGGATGACAATGCAACAATAGCATTCAAAAACCAAAGCATAATGGGGCACGCTTCATTTATCAAGTGCAGCTAAAACGCGAGTGTGCGGGGCCAGAGAACGCCCGTGTGTGCCGACTCTTGTCTTTCACACGGAGGGTAGTCTGGTGTCTCCCTTGTGACTGCCATGAATGAGGCCGTTCTGGGGTGTTGTGTTAAAAAGCTGAATGGCGGTGGAAGTTGGACGGCGGGCAGTCGGCAGTGCGACTTACCCCGGCATGGTGTTAAAGTGAGTGTAGTCCTCAGGCGTCATGGACGCCATACGTAACTGGATATCCCCAGGGAAGGAAAAGACCTGCAGCGCAAAAAGAAAACAGATAAAGAGTGAAGTGAGGTCCCAGCAAAAAGAGGATATTAAACAGCTACTTTGCTTTGATTTTCAATTATTTATTTTCATTTTAATAGCCTTCCTTCAATTCCCCCTCACTTTTTCCTGTACAGGCGTTTTGTTGGGTTACTCCATTCTGAGGTAATTCGCCTCCAGGTAAAATAGAAAAAGAGGAGAGCGAAAGGGCTTTGGCTATTGAAGGAGAAGAGTACAGCACTTTATTGTGTTTGTGAGACAATGGCATAATAACACACTGGCCGCTATTTTGGCATGTTCAAATAAAACCAGGGAAGGCTAAGCCCACCGCTGGCTCCATGGGATCAGGTGAATATCCTATTGTGTGATGGGAGAGATCTGAGAGCGGAGAGGAGAGGAAGGAGGGGGTTTGTAGGGAGAGCATTAGCGGGGTTTAGAAAGAGGGGGATCGAAACACACACCTCCTGGGAACCATCCTTGTAACTCTCGGAGAAGGTGGAGTCAGGGGGCGTGCGGGACTGGGTGCTGGGGCTGAACTGTATGGTGTTGTGGGTGAGCTGGCGGTCAAAGACGCCCACATGGCCGTCGGTTTCGGCGCAGTTGTTTGGCACGGTCACTGAGAAGCCATGGGTGGGCCCCTCCGTCTTGACGGGCGGGTAGTTTGGCACGGTGGCAATGGAAACGGTGACGGTCGTGTCTGAATAGACAAAATCAGCAAACTGACGATCAGATTTTCTGTTTTTAAGCTGCTCGTCTCTGTTTATGCTGTTGAATGTGAACAGACCTGGTGAGGGGAACTGGGCCCTCTTCTCCTGGGCCAGCTGAAGAACATTGAAGGGCCCCTTGAGGACCTGGATCCTGTTCTCCATACCGCTTTCCTGAAGTGGAGCTATGGAGTGTCCGGCCTGCATCTGGTGTCTGCAACAAACAAAAACAACACATAGCACTGGATTTTTTTGGGGTTATCTTGCTTTTTGTGAATCTCGTTATCAAAACTAACATTAAAAACTCTTTCATATCCCCTGATATGAGCACATCTACCATTTCAGGACCACTATTCTAATTAAACTCATATTTTAAGTTATACGTAGTTATTTTACTGGCTTTAACTTGTGCTTGTGTTTTTTTTCTATTTTGTATATGTGTTCATGGGATTTGTGTGTTTTATTCTGTGTTTTCACTGCTGTGCAACCAATTTAGGGACAAATGAAGTGATTGAATACCGTAGACAACCAATATGAACGCACTAATATTGGATTCAGGTACTACACACCATTAAAAGCTCTCAAGCATAATTCTTTTATTCTCCTTTGAGAATTTAAACTTGCGATTGTCTTTGTTAATCCTTTTTGTGTCACTGTGCGACTCTCTTGAAAAATAAGTCTTGATGTCAGGAAGATCCCCTAATGAATAATGTTATAATAATGTTTATATTATTATTTAACTTTAATCTAGTGAATTCGACTCCACAATTGTGTTCATGCTAAAATCAAGCTTGGTTTTTTTGTCCTGAAGAGATGTTTTGGAGAAACAAGGTGCTCCTCCTTAAATGAATTAGTGAGCAGTCAAGGCTGCACTCTGCACTGCTCACTTGTATATA
This sequence comes from Pholis gunnellus, assembly GCF_910591455.1. Taxonomy (NCBI): domain Eukaryota; kingdom Metazoa; phylum Chordata; class Actinopteri; order Perciformes; family Pholidae; genus Pholis; species Pholis gunnellus. The sequence goes on along the minus strand of NC_136542.1, from coordinate 11,231,284 downwards.
TGCAAATGTGGACACAAAATTCAGAGAATGCGAAAGGGCTCAAATCCCTCTGTTGCCTTATTGCCGTGGTTCCCCTCTGCTTTTCGTGCTGTTGCTTACCTTTTGTTGGGATCCACATCACAGACCAGGGCTTCTGGCTTGCTTTGGGTTATTGTTCTCTTTTCCCTGGGCACCTGTATGGGAGGGTAAACACAGCCGCTCAGCGTCTGACCACATCACATCCAACAAGCTGGGTCATCCTGCTGTCTATAGATCAGTTACATGACATGAGCTCTGCCTCACAGATGCTGCTTGATGGTCGGATGTCAGTATGGAAAAAGATCACATAAAGCCTGTAAGGATTTGGTAACTAACCCCCGATACAAGATTTTACACTTTTGATTGCTTCCAGATCCACTGCTAAGGTTTTCCTGTTACCTTATAGTAGTCGTACAGAAGGCCTAGAGCTGCGGCGCTGTCCTCATCCCCGTTTATGCTCATCATGGCCTTGGTGGCAGCCGTCAGCGGGTTCTCCAAAAAGGATTTCCAGGCTTCGTCTTCTGTGGTGAAGGAGCGACGCTGGCCGCCATAGCCCGGCTCGTTCTGGAGAACCAGGACCGCACGCTTACTGTGAAAAGATAGAGTTTCATAAGTGGCGTGTACAAATTAATTTTTAAGCTGTTAAAGCTTTTTAACAGTGCATATAAAAGTTTTTCAGTTTTCAGTTGTCAACAGTTTAAGGTTTATACGGTATGGACACTACTCATACATGTTTAAAAAAAAGCAAACATAGACTGTGGGATTAATATCTCCCGTAATGAGCTTCTTCTCAAGCATTCCACAGATTGATTTGTCTCACTGACTTCAAGTCGAGTTCACAAAGCCAAGACCTACAATCACAGCCTCGTTCAGAACAGACAAACAGGTTATAAGAGCGAGAGATCAGCCAACTAGATGTTCTTTATACGTAAGACCTGTTGTTCAAGCTTTTCAACGATTGTGTAACAAATCTCAGCCATCAAACCACCGAGGTGTCTCGAGTGAAAGATGCTCTACAGGCTCGTCCGGTGCGACGACTCGGGAACTTCTCATTGGCTGAGAAGCTGACCGCAAGTGACGTAACTAACCCTGCCACATTCCAGCACCATGCTAGTGTTTTCGTAAGAGAACCATGAGATTTTATTCAAAGTCACTGGCTGCGTCTTTCTCCTCCTCTTCCTCTTCCATCTTGTGAGGCCTTTAGGGTCATTGCTTTGTAAACAGGACTGAGTTGGACAAAAACCAGCACATACCAGCTTGTGTTTCGATGTGTCTCATCTGCTGGTAATAGTCATAACGTGTTCATTTAAGCTCATTGAACTCAGGTAAACGTCTTCAATCTAAAAAAGAAATGAATACACAATATCAACACGTGAGAAACGTTGATCATTTCAACACTGAACTCGGAGTAAATTGTAATGTTTGCTCAGTTTATATTTACTTAGACGCGTTAAGCCAAAAAAGTAAAGTCATTAGTCGAGCTCTTGTTATTGAAGTTTCATCTATCATTAGCTTTCCTTGTCAAACTTTGGAAACTACACACACTTACAATACGCCTTCAATCATCTGGCCACTAAATCCAACTGCCTGATTTTCTGCCACTACGAAGTGATTATGACAAAGTGTAAGCTGACTGGCTCAGTTTCCATGTTCAGTATCTACAACAAATACAGCTTTTTTTCCGCTCAATTGTCAAAGCTAAGTGATAATTAGTAATCCTATATCTAATTGTGCTATTCATAAAAGGCAACCTGATAATATCCATTATTTACTGGTAATAAAACTCTAAGGACTTGTAATCCATTACTAAAACAAAAAAAAGAGTTTGATTGTTTTTTTAGACAGAGATTGAAATTAGATTGCACTTGTAGTCAGTAACGCAGCATGATTTCTCTTTTTTAATGTACAAGAACATGAAAAAAATATATATAATATTTAGAGAACTGTGCAATGCATTTAGTATCACATTTTTGACACTTAAAACATTTGAGTCATGTAGAGTAAAATCCACTAATCTCATATGGCCCTGTGCTTGCTTAGACTTCTGTCTGTGTCAGTAAAGTCGAGCCAACGCCTAGCAGGTGTACAATTTCACTCCCGTCAAAACTTCCCTCGTTATTGCCCTCAAAAACCATACAGAATATAGGCTAAGAATTTTCACCAACATGCGTTTTACTTTTATTTTTTAAGTGAAGCTGTTGATCAAAACTCCGTCATGAATATACAACCATCTGCAGAGACAGTTTATTTAGCTGACAGCTCGCTGCTGAGGTTCATGCTTATTCCTAAACAAACATCATCGAGACTATCCACATAACTGTTCGAGCTTAAAGCGAGATTAAACAATAAACCGCCCATCTCTATCACGAGACAGTTTTTCATTCCAACAGTTTTTTCTGCTCGCACGACAGGTGGGGATACACCTGTACAGGCTTGAACATGACAGGTGAAATCAGCGGAGTTACACCATGGGAAACTATGAGATATAATCGCTATCCAGCATGGCAGCCAAGTCTTAGAGTAAACTCACCCTGACAAAAAAGCTATGATAAATAACCCTAAAAATAACACTTACGCATCAGAACACATTTTACAACATCAGACAGCAGCTGCAGGTCAGAGGTGGACCACCGTGTCTAAAGGGTTTTAGTAATCCGTCAGTGCCATGAACTCACAAACACAGTGTAAGAATTCCCACAATATTAAAAGTAAGTATTTCAAGCCTATAATGTCTCGTGCTCATCATGCCTGCTGTAAATGCAGAGTCAGGACACTTACTTGTCATGCTCCTGTGACATTTCGGTCGGTCGAACTGGACTTTCTAGTTGGTACTGAAAATCCGATCCGTCTTCTTTACCGAGGAAAACTCCGCCGCTAACGCTGGATGAGGGCTGCGGCAACAAACAAGGTGTCCCCTTCTGAGAGAACGGGTTTTGTCAGCTTTTCTCGCTTTTTTGGGGCAATGCTGAGAAATTAAGGCCGGTTTTACCTGTGACAGGCGCGCGGATTGGATTACAGGTGGACGGGAGGGCGGGGCCATACTGTCAATTACCCTCTCTGAGGTTGTGATTGGCTCACCTGGTGGCCTACCTGTAAAGGGACTCGGGGGTGAGCCAGAGGAGGAGCAGGGTTCCACAGCTGGGACTTTATCATGTTGGGTTATTAATTGGGAAAGAAATGCGTTCTAATATTTCATTATTTGAGGTGATTAAAGGGTTGAATATAAAAAAGCTGATCAAAAGATAAAAAGGACAACACACCAAAGGGTGAAAAAAAAACAAGCAAGGATGCGCCAGTATTACAATTGAATCACAACTGATAAATGTATTTACACAAACCCGTGGTGGGGTGCTAATTTAAGGACTGGATGAGCAAGGGACACCATCTTGTGGGTATTGTCACTGCAGCATTATGATATTGGTTGTATGTGTAAGAGTATAGTCCAGCCCTTCAACAGGAATCAAATAAAAAAGCTCAAACACAACAACCTCATGGGTATCTGCAGGTATGATCAGATTCCTAAAATGCATAATCTGTAAACATCACTGCATGGAGCTCATGGAAATTCTTGATAATCATTAATGCAAGTTAACATGAAGCTAAGAATTTACTTAATTTAAAACTGTAAGAAGATGTTTACAAAGGGTATGTTCACCCAAATGAACATTGAAGCAGGCTTTGTTGTTGAGAAATGAATCCTTCTCTAATGAGTTTCTAGTGTAAAAGATGTGCAACAAAATCCAGAGGGCTTGTTTTGTACAAAATGTGTTCTGAAGTTGATATAACATAAGTATAACATGAAGCTTCAGCAGTCTGACTTTGAGTCTATTCTATTTATAGTCGTCTTCCAATTTGGAGACAGACTTAAAACGTTGTGTACCTATCCTTGTGTTGAGATTGTTTTCTCAACCACTGATTAATAGCTTCAAAACATGTTGCAGGATCACTTGAGTTCAAATATCATGAGAATGATACACAACTGATTATTCATATGATTTTAGAAATGTTTATCTTTAAATTCTAAACGGCTGTCTGTTTACATCTTTGGGCATTTTCTGAGCAAATTTGTAAAGAAATCTATTTAAATGTATAAAAAGATAAAATGAAGTAAAATATGATGTAAAAGTAAATTGAGGTTTACTTTACTCCATTATATTTCTGGAAGCCGGGACAGAGAGACTGAATCTTAAAATCTTGTTTCAGATGACCACTCATGCAAACTGACCAAATGTAAGACACAGTTTACCATCCTCCTCAACTGTAAGTCAACCGTTCTCTTCATTTTATGAACTAATACTCCCACCTGTGTCACCGTTACTGGATGACAACACATAGAGTTGTTTATATTCTCCTGGAGAACAGATTAGCATCAGCCTGCACAGCTGCAGATAAGAAAAAGGCAAATTCGTCCCGAAACCTCCAGAATCATCAAAGAGAGCAAATGAAACGATGAATAAGCATGTAACCAAATCAGGGGCCCACTCTTCACGGTTAACATCTAATTTACAGCATCATGCAGCAAGTAGCGTGAAACAAATTACTGTCAATGTGTTCAGACAACGAGGAGTTTTCTATAGAAGTCTGTTATGGAAGATTTAAATAATTAGATTCCATTTTTATAAAAGTTTATATCTGCGATATATAGTAAGCTGCTGTGAGCCTATGTGACATACTAGATTTGCATTGCCTCTACTTTTCATAATGATGATGATTATGATAAAAAGGATTTAAAAAAATAAACATAAATTCACAAAACAACCCAAACCAGAGATGAAAAGAAACACCCTGAGTGATAACAAACAGCTTTGTTAGAAACTTAGGGAGCTTAAAAGATGCTATCAGCAATATTCAAAGTTTCTCCCCTCAAACACACACTGAGACAGAAACTAACTGTAATCCCCCCTCCCCCCACACTCGCTGTCTCTCCCTCTGTAACACAAACACACACACACACACACACACACACACACACACAGACTCAACCTCCTGCTCCTGGATCCTGGTTTACTGTTTATTTATCCCATTGGAAAGACACCTGCTTCTCCAGGAGCTTGTTTGTGTTTGCACTGAGGACATGGGATAATACAGGGAGGGAGGGATACAAGGATGTGTGTGTGTGCGTGTGTGTGTGTGTGTGTGGCTGGGAATATGTACCTGGGCTGCTGACGGTGGGTCTGACTTGACGCTGACTTGACAAAGAGCTGAGAGGCCAAACCATGAGGGGAAAACACACAAACAAGAAAGAGTTGGATAAAAGTGTGGGCTCAAACCTGAGAAAAGATCCCCTGAGTTATTCTCGTGAAGTAAAATAAGTAGATTTGGACAGATCTTTGAGTAACAAGTACTACAATAACGCAAAAATACTCCAATGAATAACAGTAAAAGTCACCGACAGACATAAAAGTCCTACATTCAAAATACAACTTTAAAAAAAGTTTAGAATAATCAACAAAATGCACTGAAAGTGTCAAAAGCAAAAGTACTGTGGAAAAATGTCCCCTGGTACTGATTGTATATGACACTAGACTGTTCATAATACAGATGCATCAATGAGCATTTTAGAGTTGTAGCTGGTCAGGTGAAGCTAGTTTAACTACTTTATGAACTTTATTTACAGTTAGTTACATCCAGTGGTTCTCAACCTATCAAGGGTCAAAAGATAAATCTGAAGGGTTGTGAGATGGTAAATGGGAGAGGAAAGAAGAAGCGACTCACCTTTATAATCACTTTTTCGACTTATCTCTAATATTGTCTTTATTGTGAAATATTAATAATTTCACCTCAAACTTCGGCCTCAAACAGTTACACATTAGAACCCATTGGGTTGTTTACAGGGGGAATGTCTCTTTGGTGGAAATGATGACAATACACAGACATCTGAAACGTGTCAACAGATCCCAAGCAGACGCAGATTTTTTGTAAGAGGTCACAAGCCAAAAGGTTGGAAACCACAGATTAACTCTTTAACAATGCATTGTATTTAATAAACTTATCATGCATTATTTTTCTTAATCTGTAACTAATAACTATGGCTGATTGTCGGATAAATGTAACTGTAAATACTAGAGTAAAGTAGTACCTCTCAACAACATTATTTGAGTAAATGTACTTGGTTATTTTCCACCTGTAGGTTTGGAATCCAATGTTCTGGGAGCTTCAAAGAGAAAAACAAATGCAGAAAAAGTGGTTGTTTAGACGAACATAACATTATTGCTAAGTACGTCTCTGATCTGTCTTTTGGTGTGCCCCAGGGTGTTGTTCCAGGTCCGATGCTTTGTACACATATTAAGAAGTTTTAAAGGTATATTATCAAGACAAAATGTAATTTTCATGACATGGTGTGATAGACAGTAGAGCAAGGCTGTGTGGGGCTTTATAGACTCCATTTTATGATCAATTCTGAAACAAATCCAATCCAGCAGGCGTAACATGATCACTACTAAGCAGATGATATTCAATTATATATCTCTCTTAACCCTCAACATACAGGACTGCTCAAAGCATATTAAAATGAGATAGGCTTATGATTTTCCAGAACTTAATGCTGATAAAACAGAGTGGCCCGTTGGTCTTGTCCCCGAGTTGCAGGAAAACCTTTGTTCCTTCTTTAGATGTAACTCATCTCTTGACCAGAATGTGAAGTCTTTGACCGCATTAGAGATCTATTCCTTGTCACAGGTAGATCTCTGAGCTCCTCTGTTCAGGTTTAATTTGTTTTTCCTTGTTCCAAACTCAAAGTCATAGCTTCTAAACTTTGCAAACTCTCTCCTTCCTTTTGTTTACTAGATAGGTGTTATATAAAAAGACTTTACTCCCTTCATTCAATTACTTAAAAATACAAAAAGAAATCCAGCTTAATCATCCAGCTTGCAGTAGTTGCTGGTGTTCAATAGCCCGAGGCAAAGAGATGATCTCATCACTGTTTCGAAGTGAGACACAAACATATAGCGAGAAATGAAAGGTGCTGCAATAAACCACAGGCAAATGGTCATCCAAGCATATGTCAGCACATCCTGGATGCAACATGAAGCCGAGCTCAACAGTTTCCAACGACTCAAAGCCTCCAGTATGCTTTGGGACATCTTTGTCAATTTGCTTAGCGGGCTTCAACACCCCCCCTGACCTTTCTCTCCCAACCCTCTTTTCCACCTCCCTCCTCCTAGAAGACAGTTGGTTTTTAACGCCGTCCCGCCTCTCTCCAGGCACCAAACCGAGATGGAAATAAGATTCAAATCCATCCCACTTTTCTAGCATGTGAGTACTTGTCTGAGCCGAAATTGCTTGTAACTGTATTGAGGTCTGTTTGAGTCACACTGGACCGTCAGTGAAGGTTTGAAGTTCGGGAGCTTACGGTGAAGCTTGCTGTTATTGGGTAAACAGCTGAGGAGCTGATGTGACTAATGAAACAGTTTGTAATGTGTTTGAAGATCATTATCATGCTGTTTGTCTTTCTCTAACTAAATGTTAACAGGCTTCGTAAATGTGCACACAGGACAGTTAAGGTTTGAAATGATGCGAAGACGGCGTGTTATTTACATCTGCTCAGTTTTACCTGGATGATATTTGAGTCTGATCCATAAACATTATTATATAGACTTTGTGAGATTGTCATTGCTCCTGTGTAGCTTATTACTTTGGGTTTTCCTTTTTCAATTACAGCCTCATCAGACTCTCTCCATGGTGATGTTTTTCAGTAGAATTGCTGAGGCCGGGGTTTGATGGTATCACACTGCTCCCACTGATGACAGTCAAAACAAACACAGAGGGCACGGCAGACCCGCATGCTGCAGTGCGACTTTTAAAACACTTGAGCTAATGCACACACACACACACACACACACACACTCATTGGAGGAAAGAAGTCAGTACTTTTTCCAGGTGTTATGGGATTTTGGGATTCTTGATGGAGTGTTTGTGTGTGTTTTGCTTCACAACACTGCTGATGTTTTAGCCCTGAGCTGTGGATGTTACTGACCATTCAGTCCGATAAAAGGGAACGGTACTATTCAGTTATTGTTATGCAAATAACTTAGCTATTAAACTTCCTGTGATGATTTGTACAGCTGACATGATTAGTTGATAATTGGTTAGTCGACTGACAGAATATTAAATGGCAACTACTTTGAGAACCGATTGATTGATTGTAGTTTTTGCAAATGCCAAGACACGAAAAGTGGTACTTGTGGCACAATTATTGAAACTACTAACTTATCGATGTAACTCATCTGTTGACCAGGAATGCTAAACCATAAGCATATTGTCTGCTTTACACCAAGTTGGAAAATGTTGAAACATTTTTGCAAATAACTACACACGGTTATCTACATTAGAGAAATCATTGTGTGTTATTTGCTAAACACTGCCATTGACATACAACACTGAATCATCACCTGACCCAATGCACATTTGAAAACACGTGTAACCAATTAAATCACTTAGAAATCAGAGCTTGAACCCTAGAAATAAGATTTAAGTTTGCAATGGACTGTAATTGTACGGTAACTATGTTCATGACGTCTTCAGTTAAATTAATTGTGTTTGTTTCCTCATTGCATTTGTGTACATAGTCTTTATTTACATGATGCTGCCAATGGAAATGCAAATACTCTTGCTAATATTGTTTTATACTTAGCACATCAGTGTGCAGTTGACATCTGGAAGGAGATATTTTATTTGGTGTGTGTGTGTGTGAAGCTGTGATGCAAAATACATTTAGAGCAATTTATATAGTTGTGAATGAAATGTTTGCTTTCATAAGAGATTGGAAAAAAATAATATTTTGTATTTTGTGAATAAATTAGTTCAATCAGATTAATTTAATTTTACTATTAAATCCCTTTCATCCGCCCATCAATTCATCTAATTCTAATTCTAGATAAAGGTAAATGTCAAACCGCTAAAAAGATGTTGAGTCTGAAAATAAATGTTACTGTGAAGTTCAGATACAATCGGTTATTTTCTTTATCAGCCTTGCAGGAAATGTCTTCTGGACAACAAGCAGCAGTGCCAAAGATATAAAATCACCACCTGAAAACGTGATGAAACCGAAACACATCGCAGCATTGCTCACTAATGTATAAATAAATGAAAGACTCTGTGTGGGTGTGGAGGGATTATAAAGAGTATAAAGCTGTTTGTTTTAAGATGTTTAAGTGACATCAAATAGAGATGATGTGGGATGCTGCATCATCTATTTGCAAAAGAAAAATAAAGGCTGAAGATTTTGTAAAATCTTTTTATTGTCAATCTTTCCACCAAACAAAGCAAACCCCTTAGCTCCTTATTCCATTATTATAGATACATTCTCAAACCCCACCAAATCCTTATTTCCATAATACATTTCAAAACACAGTCATAACACTAAAGCTTTCAACACCCCACCAAACAGAGGATAAATAACTGAACACATTTCTTCACATCGTAAGACTGTAGCAGTAAGACTGTAAATTCAGCCACCTGATTGATTGACAACACTCAGAGCGACTCACAATATACCCAAATTACACTCAAAACATATCCTATTACAGTTATTAGAGGGAAATGTGTGTTATCTTCCCCCTGCTGTTGGGCTAAGTCTCTATTTTGATACACGCTTAATCCCCCAAAAAAGTGACGCCGAACAAACTGTAGCTAAAAGTGTGAGGTGAGTGAGTTGTTTAGGAATGCAGGCAAACAGAACACACAACATTCCTGCGTGATCATTGTCACTTCAACGCACTATTTTAAGCCTGGAAAACCTTGCCACCTTCATTTTCAACACACAGAGAGACGAAGATGCTGAGCCACGATGACAGAAAACGTTGTATTGCCGCTCATATTTCTGGATCCGTTTAGATATTATCAGATGCAAAACCATTCTTCTGTTGTTATTGGTGAGCAAGTGTGATTGTGTAAGACAACCTCGTGCTGTAACATCCTAATCAGATGAGATCTCATCAGTTGAAATCCCTCAATCGCCTCATCAGGCCTCAGACACAAGTGGTGGTTTGTCTAAATCTGCTTGAACGTCTGGATGTTTACAACTTTCAAAGGTCTTAATATCAGTTTTCGGCCTCTTTCAGAGTCGACAACGCATTTAAGCTTCAGTATAATCAAACAAAATCCTCTTTCTGCCTTTTTTCTCCTGCTGATAATTGCTCAACCTTTACTCATTGCCGTGTTGTGACTTCAGAACACACGGACAACAATGTGTGCCTTATTTATAGGTCACATGGGAGCTTCATAGCGTGGTGGAGGTTTATGGATGGGGCCGGTGAGGCGACTTGTGACTGAAGGCGGTTATTGTTGAAGAAAGCGTGGGAGACTGCAAAACAAGCTCTTCCACTTTTCACCTGGTTCAGCCCCTCAGTCTGCCTCGTCCAGTTTTCTTTGTGCTGTGATTGATTCTAAGTTAACTCACCTGCAAGCGGCAATCGCAGCCTCCTCACCTTTTTTTGTGCATTGAAGATTTAGTCAGAGGTGGAAGTAATTCCAATTTCTTCGAAAGATCCTATTTTAAAGATGTGTTTGCCTTATTTTATGGTATAAAGAATAAGATAAATGAGAGAACAAGGATAAAAAAATCAGGAAAAATAAAATATATATACAATAAAATATTGTACAAACTCAACTCGAATATGCAAATAGGCCGGGCAATGGAAAGGATTCACAGAGAATAATGTGCTAGGCATTATTTATAGTGTTGTCGATTCAATGAAATTCAAATCTTATTCTCATTAAAGGATTTTTAAAGCTTGATCTTGAAGTAATTTGTAGCTACAGCTGTTTTAGAAATGTGGAGGAGTTAAAAGAACTTTTTACTCTGAAATGGTGAAGTGGAAGTAGACTGTTGCGTGAAATGGAAATATTCTGGTAAAGTAGGAGTAACTCACTGTAGTACTTTAGTTCAGTACTTGAGTAAATGTACTTAAGTTACTTTCCTGCATGGACTATATGACACACAAGTTGTTTCACCCCAGAGAGAAGCTGTATAAAGAGCCTTTTTTTTGTGGGACTTCATGTCACCTTCATGTACGCAGGCTTACGTAGGTTCACTCTCACCCACACACAAACACACTCGCGTGACACTCAGAATCACACCACTCAGCAGAGAGGAATCCTTCTTGAACAGATTTGCTGTCAAACCTGAAATGTGTCTTCAGGAGGAAACAGGAAACAAAAACAGACTCGGACAAGTTTCTGGAAAATGTTATTGAACAACAGGTCGATATTCACAGTCAATTTGATTTGGCGGAATGTTTTCATGTAGCTCCAGTGTAACATGTCTGAAATAAATGATCGAAATTGTCTTTTTTTATGTGCAACTCTTAAAATGTTGTGAACACCTGATGCATAAACACCTTGTATCATCTGTGAGGTTTATGTTCACTGGTCAAAGAGTCATCCGGCCTTCTTTCTGTTTCACTGTTTCCCCCGAAACACATCCCACAGAGGATACAACACTACAACCAGGACTTTGTAACTTTAAACTGTCTTATTATGCAATATATAGTTGTATGTTGGTTTTGGTTTTATTATATGGTTATCTGTTTCTGATGTTTTGACAATCTGTGATGGTTGATTTGGATGGGAGAATTGTAATTTTGAATCTGGAACCTTGAGATATCTTTTATTTTGTAATTATTAAAGGTCAAGTCGTCCCATTGATTAGCATTTATAAGCAACTTTACTCTGTTTTCACACGCCCAGTAAGGAGAGACTTTTCACATAATAAGTAACAATCAAACCACTTTTTCTTCATCGGCGTTCACAATAATCCAAAAGAGGTCAAGACAAGAACAGAGAACAAGGGATACAGGAGACATTTTACTCAGGGATTATTGATTTAATTCATCACAACACACATGTTAACACACACACACACACACACACACACACACACACACAGTCTCAGGTTTGATTTATCTATGGCGATACAGTCAGTAGGATCTCAGAGGGCATGTATAAACCTGCAGGAGTTTCTGTTGTCATCCAGTCAACCGCTTTTTGGCAAATACTGTGATCTTCATATTGTGAAGGAGCTGCTGCAGTGAAACCCATTCACCCTCCTGTTTGACCTGTAACATACAGAAAAGCAGAGTATGGTGCAACACCGAGCAGGGCCCTGCCTCATCTTGAACGGGATGGTTTTCGGGGGAATCCTTGAGAAACCCCACAAAAGAGGCTGGAGTTACAAGACAGCCAAAAACATTTGTATGTCAGTGAGCGGGAGAACACAGAGGAGTTTCACTTGAGCCAACGCCAAGACCTTCTTTGCCCGAGGGGATGAGAAGCAGGGAAGATCGGAGTGATTACATTTATAGAAGAATATGAATATGTGGTGTTATAATAAATGAATGAAAGACAGTAGGAAAGAACTGTCATCAGAACTGTTATGCTGAATAATAAAGAAATAGAATATAATCTGACCTAATCCACGACAGGTCATGTCTTCAGTATTTGTCAGGAAATTTAGAGGCTTTAGTACTTACATTTAAATCCTTTTAGGCCAACCAAATGAATTAATTAAGACTTCAGTACGGACTTGCAACCTCAGTATTTCTAAAATGATTAATTTGTCATTGCAGATATTTCTTTAAAAAAGTTTAATAATATTGTTGAACTATTCATAATCTATGGGGTCGACAAACAGTGTGATTGCATCAGTCAAATTGCTCTAATCTTGACTTTCTTCTTTGTTGTGGGCTTTAAAGTGTGAACCGACCGCAGAGGTCAGGGAGTGTGAAACTGCTGCTAAGACAACTTCTTTACATGGAAGTCTTTTGTTAACCGATCCTCAGACCAGTTAAACCTGCAACACCTCAGTCCTTGGTCCATCCCAGGGTGGAGCAGAGAAATCACTGCAGTTAAAAAACTGGGTGAGGCTAACTGCCACCTATATGCTTTCCATGCCGGCCATGGTTTCAATCTGTGTGCTGCATTTGTTCATGTGGCACATGTATGATAACACACACACACACACACACACACACACATGCACAGAAAGTCTCAACTGCATGTTCTCACAAATTATATTGAGGGTTTGAGACATTTTGAGACATTATTTCATTTGAAGTGATTGTGTCTATTATAGTTGCTCCTGAAATGGAGACAACTGCTGTCAAGACAGGAGTGGATTTTGATTCATCACCCATCATTACCTCTCAGTTTAAGTACATTTTAAAGAGGCTCTCAAACACTATAAAAGCACAGCAAAGTCAGTAACCAAAGACCTTGTTCTGATGAGAGATATAGTGAATGTATATGCAGCCCATATGATACATGTACTGTATACATCCTCTTATTTTTGGGAGATCTAGAAACCTGTTTCCATGTGCAAATTTGTAATTTTGAACATTGAAGTGGAAATACTCCAGGATTATGATCACTGACTACATCATTTTACATGTTAAATGCTCAGGTAGGCACAATGAAGCTAAAAGTATTGATCCAGACTCTTTTAAAGTACACTTTTGACACAACTGACACTTTAGAAATGCACCATTATGATCGCTCACTCTCTGCAGTCACAAGAAACGTCACGTCGACGGCACCATCTTAGTCGGTGCAGCAGTGTCAGCGAACGGCCAGAAGAGGGCAGGGTATGATAACATTTATGTGAAACCAACACGCAGCAAACAAACCCACTCACTCTGTTTTCCAGAGAAATAGGTTGTTCAACATGGATCTGTTTCAAATATCTGTTCCAACAAGCCTACTGTCCTGTCGCGCTTTAAGGCAAGAAACTGGGCTTCACACACACACACACACACATGTGCGCTGACTCATACGACACACAACTTCACAGAACTAAAGAGGGCTTTATGTGCTCTCAGCCTTTTCTGACCCCTCTATTTGTATGCAAATGTGTTCCTGTAGGGACAGTGTACAGGCGCTCTTGTCTATGGAAATTAATAGCGGACTGTAACTGACGCTGCAGATAAAAGACAATGTTTGATAGATAAAGCCTCTACGCCGAGAGGCCTCTTATTAGGAAGAATACTCACTCACTCACACACACATACACACATGCATGCACTGTGTATGACTCTTTGTCTCTTTCCTTTCTGCCCTCTCTCTCTCTCTCTCTCTCTCTCTCTCTCTCTCTCTCTCTCTCTCTCTCTCTCCCTCTCCCTCTCTCTCCCTCATGAATATTTCACCATTTTCATTCCCCTGTTGAGATTTGCTCTTGCTGCTTCTCTCTCTAAAACCCCTCTTCCTCTCTCATCTTCTTCTCCCCTCCTTTTCCCCTTCTTTCATCCTGATGAGTGCGAGGAGGGGGTTTGGTATCAATCTGTTTGTGTCCCGGTCAAAGCAAAAAAAAAAAAAAGCTGAATTTATTATCACAGATTATTATATCCGCGAACGGGAAGGCAAAGAAGCAGCCCAAACACCCAGGCGTCCGCAACATGACACCTCGCTCTGATATCTGAAAAATGATTTCTGCCACAATCGAGCATCTATTTCAGGGGAAATCCACTCTGCGCTGCATGCGTCCAGACACGCACAGAGGTTTATAAAGCAGTAGGACATGTGTGACAAGACAGACGGAGGACGGAGGGTGGACAGTGTCGTCCCAATCCTCACAAGAGACAGGATATCAAGACAGGAAGTGCGGCAACAACATCATCCCTCCCCTGCTGTTCCTCTCCTCCTCCTCCTACTCCTCCTCCTCCTCCTCCCTCGTCCACCTCCTCACAACACACTCACACACACACACACAGATGTTCCCATGTACCTCCCCTCCCTCCCAATCCCCCGCACTTGTAAAACGTTGGCGTGCCGCGGGTAGCCATGGAAACCGTTGTGTGCTGGGCCCTCTCTCGAAAATGTATTCATAAGAATCCCACTGTGGTATAAAAAGAGAGGAGCCGACCGGACCCACTGGAGGGTAAAAGAGGGCTGCATTCATCACCATGACGGTGGCAGCAGAGGGTGTTGATGTGGTGGACTTTACTGTACGCGCAAAATGCTGTGTCCCGAGAATAACACGTCCTGTTGTGTGTTCAAAGGGAAGAGTGCAGGCTTTAACAGCAAGAAAGATGGAGTCGTTAACATTTTTTATTTTTGACCTTCCAAATTACCAATGTTTAATTGTAGTGTCCTAAATAAAGAAACAAGTACAGGCAATCAATACATTTCTCACAATAAGCGTAATAATGAATAACCTTTTAACAAAACCTACTTTCTCCTTGTCTCCAGAAAACCTCAAATGAATCCACTGTAAAAAAAAAACTCAAGGTCCACTTACTAGCTTTTTCTGGAGGTTCTCATGTAATGGTCTTCTTCTGTGGGTGGAGTTTGCTTAGTTGGACAACCTCCATTACAACTGAACTATAAAAGACTGTGAGACCAAGAGATAAGATTGAAAGCTAGCAAGTTGACCACTTATGACAAGTTACATTTTAGTTTTTTTGGTCAAAATGTATTTTTGTATGTAATTGCAAAATTCCCAGAGCATCTTTGTTGCAAACCATCCCCATCTCTCTCATCCGATGTTTGTATCTACTAAACTTTAAAACATATTTCTATTACTACAGAATAGAAATATTCTTATATTCTTATATTTTTGTTTAATTTTCTGTTGTCACACTTTTTTTTGTTGGCAAGTTTTGAAACAATACTTTCTAAATGACATTCATCATCTCCCACATGTCCCAATCCTCCAATCAGGACACACCAGAGACCTCCTGCTTTCAATCAGACCTCATGAACAAGCCAATAAACTCCACTCGACTCTTTTTCCTCTTTAAGTCCTGTATAGTCTACCACCTCACTCTGTGTTCTTTCTGCTTGTTTGTATAACTGTAATTTGGTGATATTTATGTAACTTTATGCAACATGATATTATCCAACATCGTGTACTTGTTCTTTGTGCTTCGGCCCCATGGTCAACACACAGCTTCCTGTCTTGGTTTCCGTCTGGTTTCTCTCGTTGTCTCTACTAGTACACACTCTGCGGTCCACCTGTCTGCCCAGTTAACGCCCTGGGACAGCTGTCATGGTGGAATGTAAACAGCACTGATGGAGTCACATCAAGTCTCATGCTTAAAGAGGGGGGGGGAAAATCTGTACTCTTAACTACAGAGAAGACACAGACTCACCCTTTTGTACTGTCATTCTCCCTTTGTGTGTGTGTAGCACGAGGTGTCGGCCAGATTACTGACCCGTCGGCGGTGACACATTCTCCAGGCATCTTCCCTCTGTCTATCCCCCCCCCCCCCCCCCCCCCCCACCCAAATCCTGTCTGTCTCCGTCTGGGTTTGACTTTGTTCATCCCCGTCTCTCTCTCTCTCTCTCTCTCTCTCTCTCTCTCTCTCTCTCTCTCTCTCTCTCTCTCTCTCTCTCTCTCTCGCTCTCTCTCTCTTATATGCACCACATGACCTCACTGTCAAGAGATCACACGGGGGATGCTCGTGAGCATGTCAATCTGTTTTTTTGTTTTTTTTTACTGCCCTTGGTCACCATGGCAACAGTCAAAGTCAGGGAGTATGAGAGAGGAAAAAGAGACTCTGAGAGAGAGAGAGGCAGGTTCATAGAGATGAATCACGGCAGGATGCAGACCATTTTAAGCTGCGAGTGTGACTGCATGAGCCACTCACTCCACAATAACGGATATACACTGAGTTACCACTTTATTTGGTGCACTACAGCTAAAACTAATGCAGTGTCATTAAAAAGCCTTGCAATACAGATTCTACCTTCATATAGGTTGTAATGTTCCGTTTTTGTTGAAGAGAAGTGTTGTTTCAACTAGTTAGAGTGAGCTTGCTTTGCCTAGGGGCCACTTTTGCAAAATGACCCTAAACCAAACCCTAACCCTGTTAATAAACATGAAAAGGCCCATAACACATCTACTTTTGAAATTCTTTAATTTATCAAATTAAATGACTCGTCAACTTATCAGCTAAATTCGCTTGGCACAAGGAGAGATACTAGGCCTCAAGATAACCTCTGTCGTGGGGTCTGGATATTCTGTCCTGGCACACACAACCTCTAATAGTCTATTTTGATGCTATTGTCGTCACTCTGGCACCGGATTTACCTTAAAAGTACAAATAAATGTGTGAAAAAATGGTCATAGGGCCATTTGAGAGGTGTTTCTATCATATCTTCACTGATGACAATGGGTTGGACAATAAGTTTAAAATACCTCTCAGTATAATCTAAAATAGTTTCAAGAAAAGGATCTGTTTTGAGGGGGATATTGTCATTTTTTTTTTCATTTCTAAAAATACAAAATAGATTACAAAATGAATGTTCAGTATGTAGGCCACAGAATATAAAACGGTTTATAGTGGACAGCAGAAACACACAACAGATGACAGAGGAGAGGAATTTGGTGCAAATTAGCCCTTTTTCAAAAGCTCTCTGCTGCATCATCACAGAGCAGGGTCACCTTGGGTGAGGAGAAGAGGAGGAGGAGAAGAGGAGGAGAGGAGGTGGAATAAATAGAAAGGAGAGCAGAGTGCTCGTCATCAGAGCAGAACGTGACCTGAGGCCTGGACGCAGATTGAAGCATCTCTCCGTCTCTCTCTCCTGTGCTTCTTAGCCTTTTAGCCAGATTACCTCGGTGAAACAAAGACGTTGTGCCGACAATTCTGTGCCTGTGGAAGAAAATCATTGGTCACAAGTGTGAAAGCTGAAGACCATGCAGATCTCCATCTGCGTGAGTCGGATAGTGTTGCATAATCAGCACGGAGCAGACAATAGCCTAAAGTGAAAAATAAATAAATAACAGGTACGCCTTGTCATACACCACAGTGCTGATATTGTTGCAATGCAATGCAAAGAATGATTACAAAATCTAAAGTGATGAAAGGATGTAGAAACTGATGCAACACACGCAGTAACAAAGCACCAAACATCTTATCAGATTTTCCATATTTGGGTCATAAATCACTTCCTGTTGAAGCAGAGTGTCCGGAAGACCATGTGGCAGTACTTCCTCCGGGGATATCCTTTGTGTGTTTATGGCCACAGGATATTTGTACCACTTCTGGCTCCACGCCTGTTCCTAATATAGTATTTAGTATAGTAATAGTGAATGATAAGAACATTTAGCCCACTTTTTATTTATTAATTACCCATAAAATAACCTCTAATGGTACAGATTTTTAAAAATGGATCACAGTGGGATACAGTTATACTACAGAGCCATTGTTTTTTTTTAATGACAATAGAAAGCGTGGGCGGACAGCTCACATTGCTATGGTGACAAGACCACAGCAGAAGGTAAGAGAGGCAAGAGAGTAGGAATAGAGAGCAGATCAATTCATGGAATGATAATAAACCACGTTGGAAATAAAAGCATAAACAATGAGACAAAGGGAGTCACAGGCAAAGAACTCCTCATATCATCTCTAATGGGAGTTTAATGTTCGTGGAAATGTCAGCAGCTCAATGGTATTTACAGCAAACACTTGAGCACTTGAGTCTTGGTATGATAGAGGACTGTGTGGCATTCAAATACGTCCCTGTGCAAACACACACATGCAGGCAAAAAACCTGGGTTGCATCTGAGTAATCAAGTTTAATATGCTCAAACAGTATGTCAGATTGTTTTAGTATGTCCAAAACCTATGAAACCAATATGTGGAATTCACCCTATTTAACACTCGACCCGACGCCGTCATAAATATCCCAAAGTGCAATGCGGGACAAGAGAGACAACAGCTAACAGGTCTGTAACATCAATAACACTACAATCTAAGTGTAAGTAGTATAAGATAGATAGATAGATAGATCTACAGTACATACTCTGATGTGAAATGTTCTTGTTTAACTCTTTTCCTTTTAGTCATCATTAATTCCAGTAAACTGTACCTTGTTTCATTCAGTGTTAAAGCTGACCTGTTTAGCGAGCTGTGTCTCATATATTCTGGCATAAACTGCATCCCCCACTCACTCTTCCACTTCCTCATTCTCTCTATCTCTATTAGGGCTGCAGTCTGACCCGGCTAGCTGTTGCTAAGTTTATCTCTGTGCCAATCTGTGCCCTATAGGCATGCAGAGGCAACCCAGAAAAGACAGAGTGCACTGTCAGTTAGAATAATCAGGGGATGGAGGAGGGGATGAAAACTCATGATGGCCTGCTCTGTTTATTACGACCCGCGAGCTGTAATCTACTGCAGAACAAGGGGGCTGTGGGCGAGCATGTGCATGTAAGCGAGTGGAATTGAGAGCGTGCGAGTGTGTGTCATGGTCACCCGTGAGAAACCATCTCACAGCATCCAAAATATTAGCTGCAAATGATAGCAGGGTGCTTTTGAATCTTTAGAAATTAGCTTGGTGCCCTGTTCCCGATGACCTTTCTGCTGCTCAGTCACTTAATAATTAACACCAAACCCCCAAACAATTTCATGTGGTCCATGCTAATCATGCCATGGTTACAGAAGCACTGTACTGAGTGAATGTCTGGTTTACTAGGTTTCCAGTCCGCCCACTACAGCTTGTAGGCTACATTGCAATAACAGGTTACAATCTTTCATCTTTCATTTGACCTGTGGTTTCACAAGCAGCCAAACATGACCTAAAATACATGTGTATGTTAACATGACCCATCAGGGAACCAGATGCCTCAGAACAGCACAGCAAATGCACACATTCTGTTCTTATGGTTTTAACTGGTGCAATGGAATATACTCCAAACCTATTAGTCGATATATTGATCCATAGTGAGGCATGCTTGTGAATAATTGAGTTTGTGACCTCTGTGCAGTGAGCTGTCCTCGCTGCACTGGAAAAGCCCCTCAGGTCAGGACCGGGAGGTCTCAGTCCTGCTGGTAGTGTGCTGCATCAGGTCGAGTTGAGAGATTGATATCATGTAGCGGCTCTCAGATGTGGAACCTTTGGCTGAGGCCTTTTTGCGGTAACACCGCACTGCAACAGGGCGTTGCTATTTCTTTTCTTTTTTTTACCTCTGATATAGTTTGAAAAGGGATTGTGCAACATGTTCCTACTTGTTTGTTACATAACACAATTTTTTAAATGATCACTGGGGGGGATATCGATGTGAAATTGACCTGGTTAGAAAATGTTTGCTTGAATAGGTATAGTCCAGGTTAGTGGGGAAATCCTTCAAGGTCAGTGGGACACTTCCAAATGTTTAGATTTGCGGTCAACAGCAGCATTACATTATAATACACTTTTTGAAAAGACTAGTTCTATAATAATCTTGATTCCTGATTCAAACGAGACGGTTTTGGAGGAAAGAACCACACGGTTTTGGTGTTTTTAGCAGTCTAAAAGTGTGTCGAGTGACTGGATTAGGAAGAACTATTTAGAAGGTCCCTTCACGGCAGTGAAACTTTTGAATGACGTGATACTTGCTTGTTTCCTGAGATAGTGGCTTGTCTCTTTGACATCACTTCCATTGATTTCCGATTATACTCTGTTTATTGTGCAAAATATGTAATCTAATTGAAAGTAATTTAATCTAAAAATGGCTATTATGACCATCTATTTCTAAAGGCTTCACAGTTCTGCATAAATGTAATCACATTTCCATTCCTCGTCTTTGATTTAGCAGCAGGAGTTTTCTCTTTAGGCATGTTGAAACTCAGTCAGGGCAGTGTCTGTTTTCTGAACTAGCACAGTATTTGAGCCGTGCCCTCTGATGAGTCATGAAACAGGATAGACAACAAAAAAAGATGACATCCATACAGGCTTCTGCACTTTACAATTATGCCCATGTCTTGGTCAAACGGTTGCTATTTTGTTCGTCACAAGCAACGCCCAGTTTTTATTAGACTTAAACATGCGCAGCAGCCACACAAGAGACACGCCCGGTCACACATTACAGAGCATGTCTGTGTCGGATACAGCAGCATGCCATACTCACCTCACCTTTGAGTAAACCACAGGGAGTGGCAGAAGTATCATAAAACAGCTTTAGTAACTTTCCATTTCAGTTCTTCTCACCACAGAGAAGGAAGGGAGAGGCTTGTGTGATAGGCATACTCCATGCATGAGCAATGGGCACTTTTATTGTCTAAACATTGTCACATTTTAGTTCCTTATAACAACTAATTATGTATACTCCACAGTTCTGCTTACCATTTCTAATGCATGCTCCAGTTTTATGATTTTTATGTTTATTTTTGTCAAAATTGCCCTATTGTTGTGAGTTAGCACAGCTTCAACTGAATTATTATGCAATAATAATGTAACAATGACATAATCCAGACATGTTCACTGTGTTGAATTACAAATATCATGCAAGTTTCAAGAATCTGCAAATAGATTTAAGTAAACATAATTTAATGAAAACCAATGGATGCATGGAACAGCAGATGAAAGGCATCCAAATAACTAAAACACACCAGCAGGGTTTGAGGGTTTAAACATGTGTTAAATGTTTATATAATACATGCTCAGCTTCCACCACTATGACACTCCTACCAGCAGATTGACAGTTCTCCCCTCAGGAGACACATGTCCTTATCATGGGCACTTCCCTCTCTATTCACGGCCTCCTCTATCCTCATTCCTTGGATGCATTCCTGTGCAGTTGGCTGCGTATCATATCTGCAGGTAGACACATGGAGCCCATCAGCCCTGCTGCCCTACCTGGCAACAGGCACACAGAGTGAGTGATGGTATTTGGATGTCTACTGTACCTTGCAAAACACAGAGCGACAATGCTTCACTACACGGATAAAGGGATGTTCTTTCCAATGGCGATATTGCACATGTGTTTATAGAGAAAGGGGCCAGCATCAAAAAGCTAAAATATATTGAGGAAAAGGAGGGAATGAAAATGAAACACTGCGATTTGAGACAGATGGCAAATGAAAGCGAGATAGGAGCACTTAAGCCTACTCCTATCACTGTTTCATTTGGCCGAGTCCCTGGTACTGTAGCACCATTGGTGGGAGTATTGGAAGCCCACTTGTTGTGTAACACCTTTTCCCTCCTCCACACTAACGCCAAACTGTGCTACAACAAGGTTGAATCACAACAGCTTTCATCTTCCAGTGTGGGATATTTCAAGTGTTTTATGCTGTTTTCATGCTTCCCCATCTCCCCACTTCCCTTTCCACTGTAAAAGAAAGTTCAGTAAGTCAGTGAATCAGACAGCAAACTGTGTGAAGTCAATCATTTGGACCGATAGATCAACCTGAGTTTGTATCTCTATTTATTCCAAACCCTAAGAAGTGATTTCAACATGGATTTATTTGCTTGAAGAAACCTGTTGTCCAGCTTTAAAGACTCATCTGGCACTCTAAAGACAAGTGTCAAAAGATCACATTGGAAGTCCTCAGCTGAATGTCTTTCTCAATGTACAACTTTCTGTAATTACGTCAAACTTCTTTCTGAGAAAACCTGTGGTGCTGCAACAGATTTGACGCCTACTTTCAACTTCATTCCTCATTGTCTTTAAGCCCTGCTTTTCTTTCCTTTCTTTTTTGAGTTTATGATTTCTTGACTGTGTGAAAACGAGATTATATCTTATCAATAGACAAAAACAGAGGAAACTCAAACTAAGAATTTTTGAATGGAACTCCAAAGTTTTCAGTTAAATTAATAATCAATATTTCTTATTTTTATAATAACATAGTGTTATGGGACTTCATTTTTCATAATGGCATTTTTCTATATAATGCTTGTATTTCATGTGCTGATCTAAGACCAAACAAAACATGTTACATAAAGCTGCTGCACACAAGGCTACCATATTGCTAAAGAGCAATCATGCTTCCTGAGGAACATCATTGATTCTTTTGTTCTGACCTGCTCTTTGTTGACCTCGACAATAGTTCTCTATTGTGCTGAGTTGGAGATTTGCTTCCCTGCATGTCTTACTTCAAGATTACTGGAGACAGTGATAAAACTGCTTCTACATCAGCTAATTTGAAATGATATCTAATTGTAACCTTATTCCATTCAACGTTGACCTCTTTCTGAAATAAGGCCAATAACATCACAGCTGACTTAGCCAGACTGCTTGCACACAGATATATGTGGTAATTTACTGTTTTCCTGCAGCAGGAACCTCAAAAGCATTTGTTGATTCTTGATAATCTTTATCATATGACATCCTACATTTCTCATCTGTCTTCCTCTTTCTATCAAGCCCCCCTGCTCACCCCCTTCAGTTAGTATAACATGTTTTCTGGCTCACATAGAGCAGCCCGACTGAGAGGCACAAAATCCTGCCAGAGTGTGCCTCGCTCGGGGCTCTTCCGCAGCCAACTGCTACTCCACTCTGCAGCGAGGTGGAATGATGCTCGGCGGCCGCAGCATCCATGCTGGGAGTGCTGCAGCGTGTTGCATGTTTGTGCATGTGTGTGTGGGAGTGCTGGGCGAGAAAGACACATTAATTAAGGTGCTTCATTCACGCATGTTAAAAGAAAAGGATGTGGAGAGAGAAAAAAGGACACAGCTCTGAACAAGCAGCCTGATTTTCTGCCAGTGGTGAGCCAGTGCATATAGGTGTGTCTGAACATGTTTGACTGTCGATCCTCCGCGGAAAGGCTGAGTCAGTCAAGAGAAATACAGACAGAGTGAAGAAAGAGATGGGAGGGGGAACTGATACTGAGCTGACTCCATACATTATGAAAGCATGAGATGGGAAAGGAGACAAACACCCCAGAGGACATTGTCTGAAGGATACTGCATCTGAATTAACCTCAGTAAACCTTTTAAAAGTCTGTGGAGAAAAAACATAGAACAGGTTTTCTGTCTCATTTCCTCCAAAGCACAGAATTCAGGATAAAAATGGTCTTTCAACAATATCCACATTCAATTTTGAAAGTATAATCTCAGAAGCAGCTTCATAAATCATGATTGCACAAATCTGTATGCAAGGTGGAGTCAGGACTTATGTGTGCACTGCGTTTAGCCAGATGAAAATGTATTATTTGAAAAAGTCTTTGCTTTTGCAAATGCCCTTTCCAAACATTTCCAAAATTACATATTGTCGTGGACCAAGCAGTCGAGGCTTTCAAAGAAACACAGGTTTTAGGTTCAAAAGTTGGGTTTATTTTCTCAAGCAATGTTAAACAAAGAAAATAACTGCAGACAAGTGAATAAACCCAGATCCCCCCCATGCTGCCAGAGCTTTTGGTATGGTCCATGGCTTGGGCCTCTATTGCAGGCTCGCCCTCTGCCTAATCTTTTGTTCAGCTAGATAGGAGAACTCAGCAGCCAGGTAACCCAAAGGCAAAGATAAATTGATCAATATAACCAGCAATATGACAAAACTATGTAAGCGTGTTGTATGTGCAGGCTTCATCCAGAAAACAGTACATGCTTTATGTAGATTTGACATTAATAGTCATTTTCACAATTTGAACATGTGGCAATGACATGGGTATGTCTGAGAAACCTCAAACCTCGGCCACCACACGTCATTGCTTGAATAGTGATTGTTATATTGTTATGCACTTATGACTTCTGGTGACTAGTAGTTCTCTTGAATACCTATGTTGAATACACTTATTGTAAGTCGCTTTGGATAAAAGCGTCTGCTAAATGACTGTAATGTAATGTAAATGTAATGTTATGTAGTAGAATGTACAGATATTCACCCCACAATATACCGTTAGCCCACCAGTTTGACACAAAGCTGTCGTTCATCATTCCTGCTTTTGGATCTAATTTTCAAAGACATAACGTTTTGTCAATCAGCGAGGATAACATGTGTCAAAGAACAAAAGACTTCCTGCTATTGTTAACAAGCCACCGTGGTGACAAATCTGTCAGTTGTCATCACTATCCCATAACTCCTCCACAGATCTAAATATAAACTGCAGAGGTCATTGGTGTTTGCTTTAACTACCAATATAAATGTGTGTTTTATTCTGTGGTCACATTTGCTGCAGATATTCCTTTCCCAACAGGGCAGCAGAATTAAATGTAACATGCGCAAATGTTGGTGTGTCAAGAAAAACATTCACGACTGAAAAATATGAAGGTCCTCCTGACCCTCTGGGCATTCAAGAATGATTACTCATCCGTCTCAGGTTGCCACAATATCAGCTGCATTTGCTTCCCTACTTGAGTGCAAGGTACTGCACAGACTAACTGTAAAGTGTCAGTATTCTATCTTAAAGAAGAGAAGAGAATTCAGCTGACTTTGATGAAGGTTGTGCAGAAGAGTGATGACAGTAGGCACGTCCTATTTGACAGAGAGGCCGTGTTTAGGCACACCCCCACGTATATAAATGTATATGAAGCTTTGGTGTTGGGCATCTCTACAGCGATGTGCACTTTAGTGAGCACAGGTGATGTATTATTCATAAAAGCAGTCAAAGAATGAGGGAGGGAATGCAACCTGCATACCAAGCTTACTAATACACACACACATAGCAGTTTATACAGTAGTCTACATTTTCAACATAGGCCTTAGCACATAACCTCTGTTTAAAAGCAGTGGATGCAAATGTGCAGAAGCTGATTTCGAGTGTAAAGGCAGATAAGTGAGAGGGAGCTCAGCGCCGCCGAAATCTGTGCAAGCTACGGGGATAAAAAAAGCACATTGACTTCACTGAAATGCAGGAGGAGAGTCTAAATCCTACTTGATAATTCAGTGACGTTCTCTGTTGGATTTAATTAGTGCCTAGAACCTATTGAAATCGTGTGTTTGGCGTTTGTGCATGTATGTGTCTGTGATGGAGACAGAGAATGAAAGAACGTGTTTTAATTACCTCTAATTAGAGCTGAGAGATTGGCTGTGAAATGGAGCACAGAGGCCTAATTGCCATGAGACGACCTCCCACCACTGCGCGGTGTGGATGGGAGACCACCATCTACTCTTACAGTGAGTCATTTGGCAATCAAATGTCACTAACTAAACACAAGGAGGTTTACAATATAATATACAATTACAATATATATAAATATATATTATGTAAAAACATGCAATCACACCTGTATTTGTCACTGAATTCATCCAAACTTCATATTCTAATCAGTTTCTGCATTACTGGAAAAAAATAGCAAATCATAGTTAAGAAACTGATGATTAAGGAGGAAGTAGATGCTTCTTAAACACAGAACAAGAATCTAATGAGGTTCAGAAAATAGCTTCATCTCTCATCTATTATTCAACCTCCATCAGCAGCTACACACACACACACACACACACACACACACACACACTAACATACACACACTGTCCATTTGGAGTAGCACGTTGACAAATGAGAGGAAGTATTAAAGTGCTCTGTGTCTGTGTGAGCACAGCAGTGGTTGTGTGTGTGCACAAATGGCATGCAATTTTAATGATATTCTTCGAGTGGATAGTCTTTCATGGAATATCATTTGAAGTATCTCTAAAATCAATGTCTCCTTATCAGGGGTAAGGAGTTTTCAGGGGTGCATTCTCAAGGGTGGTGCATCTCAGGCTAAAATAACTGCAGCTTTGGTGAACTTCACCACTGGTATGGGAGACTCCCCTCACTGGTAGCTTTGCTGCAGCTCTTCAGGTACCAGAAGAAAAATATAAGAGTGCTGAAAAGCTGGCAGCACAGATCGAGAGTGACGTTGCAAAGAAGGTACACTCGGTTGTATCTGTGGCCATCAACAGCTCTGTTTGGCCTACAGAGCCAGCCCTTTTTGTCAATGGCTCCCAAAAAACACACACAAAAACAAATTACAACAAAAACAATTAAAAAGAAAACTAAAAAGAAGAACATATCATTTTGGTTGTGTTATCCTCTGAATGTGTGCATTAACTTTGTGTCTCATTTTCAACACATGTTCATTCAAATCTGATATTTTGGATGCTCCACATATCCGAGGAAGCAAAGAGAAATGTGAACTTGAGTTCTAGAAGCTGCCATTCTGCTGGCTGATATTCACACAAGCAGCTCAAAACTAGAGCTGACGCCGTGGGATTTCCCAACCTATTAACCATTACTATTATTAGCCATCTGGCCCACTGTGGACATGAGACTCTTCATCTAATAGCGCCTTGTCTAATGACAGAAAGATATGACAAGCAAAGCAAGGCTTGTGTGATTAGGTTCATATACTGAATGTTAATGTTCTTTCCTGTTGGGAGCAACGATAGCTGGAAAAACATTGGAAAAACATTTTGATTGAATATTAAATACCTGAAGAGGCCATCTGAAAATGTAATGAATACATTTTAAGTAATTGAAATCTGTATTTTCAATTCACTTGAATCTTTTTTTATCATGCAAAAAAAAAGAATTAACACTATTAACACTTTCAAAATATTACAAATGTAAAATATGTGCTTCCATGATTTGCATGTATGCGTGCTGCTTCTTTCACCGTGCCAGAACTCTGAGGACAGAGGAAAATGGCCAAAATATACCAGCATTACCATCCAGCTATCACAGAACAGTATACCGCATGATCGGTGTCTACACCTCTTCCTACAGTAAATAACATCTGGTGAAAATCTCAGTTCAACTCGTACCTGTATTGTCGTCTTCAAATGATGAATTGTAGAAGTGACCCAGATTACACTGTGATTCATTTCCAATGTTTCCTTAAATCATGTGACTCCTCGCTGCCAACAAGTCACCAGACCACATTAGACAGCTGGCTTCACCATCGGGGAGTCAGTGCAAGAGCAGGCCTGCAGTCAACCGTGAAGAGGAAAGGAGACAAACAAAGTATTTAGAAAATAAAACAGCTTTGTTTTTTTTATTACTTTCTCCCTCACAATCATTCTGTATCAGCCTGTAGTCTGGGAGAGACTGTTGTGATTATGTAGAAAGGAATAAAATCAGCTTGTTTTGTTTGCATTCATTCCTGTCTGTCCTGGTCTTACTGAATAGGATTTGTATTTACAGTGTCAGATGACATGTACAGAACAAAAAATAATATTGCGCAACAAAAATGTAAAATCATAATCTATGACGGCAGCACTGAATATTTTCGTGTTAGAGGGAATACACCCAGTGAATGGTAAATAACCCATGTCTGGTGGTGTCCTTGGGGATGTATGACTCAGCGCACAGTGATACGATTGGCTACCAGTAAAGGAGCAGACCTGAGGCTGTATTTTATTATTTGAATGGCATGTTAACCACAGTACATGCAAATTTATCGGAAATATTACGGGTCATATTATGGGTTAGTCGCACATTGTGTACATATCAGTCATCATATGCACCAAATCAATTGAATGAGAGCTTTTGCCAGGTAGAAAGGTTTCAGCTACAACCACTTATAGGGGTTTCCAAACATAACGTAAGGCCCCGTCTTTTCACGACCTGAAGACTGTGACGGAGAGGTAAAGCAAAGCTGGGGATCAACATAGCACAAAGGTCAGAGTGAGGAGGTTTGAATTGAGTGAGCCAAGGAACAGGCTCACAAAAGACCTTTGAAGAGGGTGGCCCGATGGCAAGCAAGATTTGAATACAACTGTTCTTGATATTTTCCTAGAGAAACATGCTACCTGGTGTTTGAGCCACTGTAAGCTGTGCACTGAATGAGAGGGACGCGCCATACACAAGAAGGGCCGTTTGACACGTTGACATATAATGCATGGTCAGTCCATTAATGCACACACAAGGTACGTCTGTTGTATTCACAGCAACACAAATGAAAGGTTATCCCTGGTGATATTCTGTATTTACCCATCAAAAGACCAAACCCATCAATGAGTTTGGAAGTATGCGTCCTGCTGCCATAAATACTCACTTGAGCACCAAATCCACAGCTGAAAATGGTCCCCATCAAATGCACAATCAACTTCTGTTTGAGTAACATTTGGTAAAAAAGATACAGGGACCTGCTATATTTAAGAAAATGACTGAACTATTTGCGAGACTTTTTTAAAGATTTAAATGTAAGTCTTCAGTAGGAACAATGGAGATTTGGGACTGAGAGCCATGGTAGGGAAGTTAAAAGTGCTGTCGGTAGTCTTTCATGAGATTTGCTGACAATAAGAATATACAGAATAATGGCATCCTGCTCCTTAAACAACAAAATGGCTGGCATACCAGCATGTGTGAGTCAATCATTGTCTGCTCCCCTACTGCCAAAACCATCCAGGTTTGTCCAGGGTGGTGGGTGGTGATTGGTGGGTGACATTCCAGTGTGGAAGCTGATCCTTTTTCAGGATGTACACGGGGCATCTTCATCCCCTACACACAGTGTCACAGCCCATCACTGAGATACCTGGAGTGTGTTCATGTGTGTTTTACCCTGACCTTCATGGCATATTAAATCTCAATAAGGATTTAAGAACATAACTTTCAGCAGAACTGGTCGGAAGCTAGTCAAGGTGAACTGTACTTTTCTAAAATCAGACAGACATTCCAGAGGAGGACTTGCCATACTTGACAGGGATTGACTCAACATAAACTGTGCCCATGTTCCTGTTCATGAAGGAACATGTTATTCAGTGCAACAGTGTGGCTCATGTGTGTATAAATGTTGTGTTTCACAGTTTTTGGACAACATTTGGAGGTCTGTGGTGCAGACAATTAAGCAATTGATTCATACATTCATGATGAAACATTCCTTACCATACATTCATTGGTGTTTTCATAGGATTCGTTCACTTGTTGTAATATGAAAATGATAAAATATGAGTAGATAATCTTTGACTAAACATTGAAGAAAGATGCACGTCTAGTCTAGTGAGTGCCACACCCGCCCACAGTGCCAACAGCGTGTGAAAGCAGGGAGTGATTGGATGAGCATCACCATGGCAATGCGATGACGTCTTCGTCCCTTGCTCTAATTGGAGGAAACCCCGTGGCCCCAGCCGCTGCAGCGTTCCGGTCTGCCAAACTACCCCCGAAGGACCGCCTCCTTCGCCGCGCTAAACAACTACTGGTTTACAGTGACAAGTCTTTCTGTCAATCACGTGAGATTGCGGTTTGTGATTGGACGGTCGACACTCAGATGAACCGCCCCTATTTCAGCACGTTTGAGTTGAATTTTCGCTGCTACTGCCGTTATTTGCCTTTCTGACCATCCTCTCAAATCTGATCTATTTGTGGAGCAAATTTGGACCTCCGTAGGTTAGAAACGATGAGTACTTTACATGTTTGTTTCCGTTAAGTAGGTTATACGGTCGCTGGTTGATCGACGAATAGCAAACTGTGGTCCGATTAGTGTGTAATACGAGTATCGCTAACGTGACATTTTTATAGAAAGGAGTGGCCGATCTAGCTTTAGCTAACGTGCAGCTAGCTGCAGCAGACAGCTTTGTGGCGGGTTGTCGTGCGGAACGGTAGACTTATAGAAACCGTTTAAAACCAGCGTCTTTGTTGTTTTAGACTGCAATTTATCTAAAGTATGTACGTTAAATAAATTAACTACGTTTGGTAATTTAAGATGAATATTTCTGGAAACGTTTTTTTTTTTTTCGCCTTAAGCATTTTAATCACTGCTGTTTCCTAAATGGTTTCACTTTACTGCTCATACCAGGCGGATGCATGTGTTTTTTCACGTCGACGCCTATCGTTACTAATTGTTCTAACCTTGTTCTTTTCGCAGCTTCGAACGTCGCTGTGAGGACATAACGTCGTCGATCCCTTCGCTGCTGCTGCACCCATTCTTCAACCCCACACTCCTTCGATTGCCACACAATCCCGGATTTTTCCCAATTTATCAGTCCCCCCAAATAATATAAACTATGGATAAAACGGATCTTATTCAGAGGGCCAAGCTGGCGGAGCAAGCCGAGCGTTACGACGACATGGCGGAGTGCATGAAGGAGGTCACGGAGAAGGGAGAAGAGCTGTCAAACGAGGAGAGGAACCTGCTGTCCGTCGCCTACAAGAACGTGGTTGGGGCGAGGCGCTCCGCGTGGAGGGTGTTGTCCAGCATCGGAGTTAAGGCCGAGGGGTGCGAGAAGAAGCAGCAGATGGTCAAAGAGTATCGGGAGAAGGTGGAGAAGGAGCTCCAAGAGATCTGCGCTAACGTCCTGGTAAAGTATTCCAGTCATTGAATGGTTGAAAGTGTTTTCTCGTAATAAAATAAACGTGGTTTAACGTTAACTTCGGGGTATGTACTTAGAACTGGGTTGAAGAAACCGTGTTTGCGCAACTTGAAGGTTAACGCGTCCACATTGAGTCTTTCACAGAAGCCCGTCTTCATGACACATCTGTAGTCCCAAAAATGTAAAGTGACGCATGGTTTTATTTAAAGTCAAATATTGTGTGACAAATGGCATCTGCCCTGTTTTTCCTGTGAGCTCCACGGTCGCATAAATATATGGCCGGAGAGGACAAGGAAGTATTATGTAGTCCTCCCACTGTTCCTGCCTTTTGGGAATCTGGATTTAGAACAATGGGCCCTGAAACCATGTGAGGGCGTGAACTGACACAAAGGTCATAGTGACTACACCATCAAGGTGTGTCTTGAATGGGTGGAGAGGGGACGCAGCGCGCGCACACACACACACACACACACACACACACACACACACACACACACACACACACACACACACACACACACACACACACACACACACACACACACACACACACACGAAAGATAGGCGGTATACTCTGTGTGTTCTATAAAGCTGTGCTATGTTCAGTATCCATGTCGTCCCATCTGGTCGATAGAAGCCTAATGTGGTTAGCCAAGTGCAAGAATTGACATGCCTAAATGACTCGCATACTTTCTACAAATCATCATCATACAACAAGGCTGTGTTTGCCAGTTAAGCTAAATGCATTCTCAGACATTACACTCCACATTTAAAAGCTTTACTGGAATACTAGGGGTGGGAGGGGGGGGTGTAATACTTTCACCTCTTGTTTAATCTAATACAACAGCACAGATTGGTGCTTTGCATTATTTCAAGCCTGCCTTGATAATGGATTAGAGGAGATCGCCGCTGTTGAACCAAAGAGGAAGCTTAGCCGTAAGATTGAGATAATTTCCATGAGCCGCGCTGCAAAGTTGCAGGGGCCGTTCATTTCTTTTTTTTTTTTTTTCAACCAGCTTTCCATATGATTTCCTAAGACTATGCACTTGAACAGCTGTGACTCAGCTTTCAGGATCTCTTGATAACGAGTGGCGTTCGGGAGGGTTTGTCAGCAGAGGAGGGTGTGTCGGTCCTCACGCCTTAACTTGTCTGCAGACAACCTGACAGGTTAGTGATGCACCCACAAAGGGCCGTAAGCGCAGAGGCCGCAGTAGACGAGTAAGCTGCTTGTGTTCCCTCCGCCTAGATTTCCTGCACTGCAGACTGTGAAACCGAGCGGACTTGCGTCTCTCGGCTAAAAGCAGGTCTGGAGGAAGCAGGGCCTTCTGCATGCTTGGGCTCCAGTTTCCACACAGGATGTAAATGTAGGGCTTGTAGACCAGACGGTGTGCCAGCTGAGCAAATTCAGGCTATTCACACTTCTTCAGAACATGACACTCCAGACTGTACCTTGACATTTTAAGCTTCGAAACAGATAAAATACTACAAAGATGTGAATCGGGGGTTTGGTTTGCCAGCATGGCTTGTCAGATATTTTAGCTCTTGGGACATTTCAAACTCAATCTTGTTACAGTTGTCATAAAGACAGCCACATGTAACTAAGAACCACCTCAGAACATTATAGTGTTGCTATTTTGAATTGATAATGGAGGATTAGTCCATGCTTGGAGAAAATAAATCGATTCCCTACATGCAAAGACTCTGCGCGCATAACCAGTCAGGCTTTAATGCAGCAACACTGTGCTTTCTTGTCTTTTGCTGGTGACTGAAATCAGAGCTTTGTGTGAAAGCAGTGAAAGCGGGGCTACCCCTCTTCTTGTCTATTGTGCAGTGCACGCAGTGGAAAAGGAATGCTTAGGACTTGAGACATGCGCGTGTTTCGGCTGTGCCAGTAAATGGCTGGGTAGTGGCTGCTGGGGCAGCGTCTTTCTCCCCAGGGTTCAGAGGGGAGAGCTCTTTTCTTCGACTTTTTAAATAATAAAATGAATTTAAGTTGAAGGCAAAGAGGGTATTTCTATCTATTCTCAACGCCATTATGCTTCTTGGTCAGGACTGTCGTTAGGGTTAAGGTATCGTCAAGCATTTTTCCAGCGGTTAATCTTTTCTCTAAATCGTTTAATCTGAGCACAAACCCCAGTTTCACAGACACAAATTAGCTCTGGTAATCTTCCCATGTCCATTCTAAAACAGATGATTTGGCCTAGAATGCAATCACAGGATGTGATTCTGTTCTTATATTTTAGTTATTTTACTACGATTACTATACTCTTTAAACCCTGTTGCTGTTTTAAGCAGCCTTTTCAGTGGGAAAGCACAGATTACAATTATTTGTTAACAACGAAAAGGTTGTTTATTCATTTCCACTGTTCTGCTGTATATTATGTGATTTATGTTCAAAATGTGTGGGTGAGCTACCAGAAAAGGAGCCAGACGTTGTACTTTGCTCCTGATAATGCAGCACTGTACTAATTAGTCATTGAGCAGAGCAAAGGGAGTAGTGCTCTCTGGTGGACGGAGGCTTATGGGACATTTGCGGTGGATGAGCCCCACCTATTTTGAGTTTTGTAACGTATGTGTGTTCTCTCATCAATATTTGTGCCCAATTTGGTAACTATTTTCTCTAAATATACCATGTCTGCTAGTTCAGTGAAAGCTTTTGGTAATGTCGTCCCTGTTCGGCTGTTCAATATTTGCTCGGTGCTTCTACTTCAAATGATCGAACTTTTTCTGTCTTCACAGAAACTGCTAGATGTGCATTTGATTGCAAACTCCACAAATCCTGAGAGCAAAGTCTTCTACCTAAAGATGAAGGGGGACTACTTTAGATACCTTGCTGAAGTTGCCGCTGGTGAGAAGAAAGATGGTGAGTTCACAGTTGTACTCCATTTATTGTATTAATTTGTGTTTTTTTCCCTACAAATTCAAAGACGGAGCAAAAGATCTAATTTCGTCCTGGAAGAAAAGCCTTCATGATAATTGTTACATTTTCTTTACTTCTCTATGTAATAAAGTCTCTTTTTTAAAATTTGCACATATTGGCTAACCCCCCCTCCCCCCCCCTCTGTTAGAAAGAAGAACAAATACAAGTGGGCCCTTTTTTACACTGCAAATAACAATGTGTCAGATTTTGTCTTAGAGTTGGAAGTGACGTCAAGTAGGGCAATGCCACAGGGCTCCGTGTGTGTGTGTGTGCGTCCGTCCGTCCGTCTACATTGGCCTCCAGCTCTCCGACATGGAACGATGTGTAGTGACAGAATTCCTTCCCCTCACTGTTCTCTTATTAGCATTGTGTACTTCAAATCCAATTATCAAAATTGGTGTGCTGGCAGACATTTGCATTAGTTTGTTCCTGAGTACTTTCTGATGTCCCCACTCTGCCTGTAGCTCTCAGCCCCAACCCATTGGTTCCTGGTGGTAATCTTCAATAACTAATAACAAAACTGCATAGTTTCATTATTCAATATAAAGAAAAGGTTTAATAAATACATTTTTGGGGACTATATTAAGCCAGTGATTAATACACATGTGGTGCTGTAGTGACTGTGGCAGTAGGATGTTGGATTATAATACCATGTTTATGGTAATGGTGGAACATGTCACCTAGTGCAACAGTGCGTCTCACTGATGTGTGTTTTAGCTTAGCACAAAGACTGTAAACTGGTTCTGTCCAAAGGTAACAAATTAGATCTACCAGCACCTTCTAAGCTCCCTAATTAACGCATATCTCTGTTCATTCGGTACAAAAAAAATCATTTTTACTGGCAGTTATGCTATATTTCTTGGCCAGGAGCAGTAACCGTTCCGCTGGCTGCTTTGCCACTAATTCAACAAGTCTGTGCAATAGTCCGACACATAACTGCCCACAAACTCACAGAGTTGTCACTTTTACTCTTGGGTTTTTGTACAGTTGAACTATTGCTTCGTTGTCATGTTTTATCCAGTGTGTAGCTTTAAATAGAAATTGTATAACTTTCAAAAAACAATTTAGTACCAAGATGCCTTGTTTGGAAAAATTCTGCTCAAATCAAACTACAAAATGAATTTGCTTTAAGTAGACTTGTATCTCAACCTTGACATGCATACATTGACCATTGGGTTTGATTCCTTCCTTTGTCCCCAGAGACCATTTCCAGCTCACAGGAGTCATACCAGGAAGCGTTTGACATCAGCAAGACTGAGATGGACTCCACACATCCCATCCGCTTGGGCTTGGCGCTGAACTTCTCTGTCTTCTACTACGAGATCCTTAACTCCCCACAAAAAGCCTGTGAATTGGCTAAAGCGGTCTGCAGACTTTTCTTACATAAATCTGTCACTTTCCACATTTCTGCAGTTGTACTACGTTGCAACCTGCTAATATTTTCTCTTTTTTCGCTTCCAGGCATTCGATGATGCCATTGCAGAGCTTGACCAGCTCAATGAGGAGTCCTACAAAGACAGCACTCTCATCATGCAGCTCCTCAGAGACAACCTGACAGTGAGTGCTCTCTTCTCACACTGCACAAAAATAAGCTTCACTGTGTAAGATGTAGGGCTATGTTTGCCTCAGTTTGAAGCGTACTGTGACCATAAGACGAACAAATTTGTTGAAATGGCCTCACTTGAAGGCAAGGACAAAAGCGTGACGTTTTAGTGAGGGCTGAGACCAAATGTGCTTGGCATTCTTGTGGTTGGACACCCGATGTCATACAAACGTTGCATGTACACTCAGAATTCATGGATTGGTTGGACATGAAGGGGTTAAAGTCTGTGAAAAGTCATTGGCTAAAATGTGTATGAATCCTGATTCATGGTCTTGGCTGAAAGAGACGCTCGTATCCTAATTACACTATTACAAACATCCCCGCCGATTCCGCTGTCGGAAAGGAAACAACAACCTGAGCAGCACTTTGTTTGAGGAATACGAAATTGCCTCAGTATTTATTTACTGTCCAATGACCGAACTTCTTTGTTTTGCAGGATTTATTTAAAAAGAGATTTTGTAGCTCTACTTCAAATTTCTACATTGTGTTAACACAAAACATAACAATTACAGGGATTATGGATCTGCGACTGTATTCCACTTTATTTGTTTAACAAACCTCTGTTTCTATCCTCAGTTATGGACATCAGACAACACTGCTGAGGAGGGCGAGGGTGGAGAAGGAGGAGAGCAAGGCGAGAATGAGAAGTAAAAAAAAAAAAAAAAAAAAAAGTCCTCTATGTTGGGGTCCTCTCTAAAAACAACAAAAGGAAGAAAAAAAAAAACTTTTTACACATCCTTCATTCCTTTATTGCTCCACTCAAACATTCTACCAATGAAACCCATTGCTGAAAAGAGTCATGTAAGAAAATAATGATTTAAAAAAATAAATAAATAAAATAAATTCTTTTCACAATGATGATTTGGACAACTGTAGAAAAGAGAAACCCTCTCTTCCTCTGGTTTAGGTTTGTCCTGGCCTTCCCATTTGTGCAGTTTCAGCTGTAGAGAAGTGATTGATAGCTCGACATGGTATCGGACCCCCAGCTCAATTTAGAGGCAAGAAAACTTAAGTCCCACCGTTGGACAACTGGAAGCTCAAATCCCACCTCTTGAGACAGTCTAAATATTTTTCCAATAAGAAATATCAAATATTAAAAGTAGTCCCCCCCCCATCCCCCCCATACCTTATTTTGAGTGCGTCTGTCTCTACACAGTTACCTGGTACGGTTACAGCAGCTGAAGTCCAACTTCAAACGGATGAAATTTTCATACTGCAGGGAAAGCTAGTGCACTTTACATGCTGGCAACAAATACTATAATACAGCCAAGTAGTGCCAATTGGTTAAACCCTCACTTTCTGCCCTGGTTCTGATGCCACTCTTTCACTGAAGCATGCCTGTTGTTTGGGGGAGGGGGGGGGGGGGGGGGGGCGGGGGGCTTGTCTGATCAATTGCAGGGACCTTTTCAATGGGAAGAAGACAATTCTGTCATGCATGTCTCTTGAGATATTACACTGGAATGGGGAACAAATGCTGTAACACACACAAGTCCAAGTGTCAAGTTTAGTGATTTTAAATGCAGGTTTGTACACATCCTTCAAGTGGGTGGTTCGTTAGTCTGTCCAGTGATTGTCATTAGAGATTTGGACCACTATTGTTTTGCTATTCATTCAATTGTTGTCCCCAAAAGCCTTGTGGAACTGTTTGAATCCCTATGTATCATGTATCAGCTATGTTAACATGAATAAAACATTTTATAAACCAAGGCCAAGTTTGTCTGTTTTTATTTGCTTAATAATGTACTGTGGGTGTTTGTAAATTCCCTGTCTCTAGTGTGGCTTTATTCTAGTTAAGAAACCTTAGACAGGAATGAGATTTGACAAATGCATTTAACTTTTACTGTAAACTATTTTTCATTCTGCTAATGTTTGTTTTAAATTCTACGGTTTATGTTATAATTCTGAGGAGATATTTTAAATGTTTTAACTTTAATACTGGCTTTCCTTAAAGTCTATGGCAAAAGTACATTTATTTTAGGTTTTTGAATAATTACTGAATTAGTTACTATAAACTTACTATACTACATGTCAGAGGAAGCTATTGTAGTTTTAACAGCTATAGACACTGGCCACTTTACAGGTTAAAATTTTAAATATAAAATCATGATCAGATTGTAATATATGATGCATTATATATTAAACTGTCCACCTCCACCAATTATGACATACATTAATGGGGGACTCACTTTTGAAGGCAGGACAAAATAACCTGATCTTTGCGTTTTGATAATGCGACTTTTACTAAAGTGAAGTGTCTGAGTAACTTCCCTCCACTGACATTAATTACCTACCTGTGTAGCATGAGTGGGTACCAGTGTGCTGCAGCGTCAAAGCCATAGACTGTACATCCCAAGTCTCTTAATGGCGTCTAAGCTAAATTAGACGCCCTTTCCTCTGATTCCATGTGTTTTTATGTTCCATGCTTTGATACTTAATGTTTCTGAGTACATGTAATTTGCCAGGGTTTAACCCTTTAGGGGGGACATTTGGGATTGGGCCTAAAAGAGTTTTGGGACGTAACGTAGCCCCTATCACGCCCTCCACACTCAAGTGAGAGGATGTTAATCCACTCGGTGCACTTCCGGGTAGCTCAACTAGCTAACGTTAGCTATCCAGACAAACCGACTAAATTGTGACAATGACAGCGCTCGCATAGCTGACCGAGCCGCCTGAAAATGAGGAGCATTCTGTTAATCGCCTTTCTGGCTCCTTGTTGGGTCAACGGTGCAATTAAGTCGAGAGTTATTACGGAAGAGAATCACGAAGAAAACCCGGAATTCGGTGAGTAACTTAGCAAGCTAACTCAAGCTAACTAAAGCTAGCGTTAGCTTAAATGTTACTGCTAACGTTAACCGTTTTATGAACGATCCGCGGTAACGATGATTATCGTGATTTGGAGCTTTATGTGTTGTGTTTATTTACTGTGATTATCAACACTGGCATTTTTTACTGTTGGCACCGAGTCCTGGTCTAACTAAAACCATATCATTAAGCTAGAAAGAGGATCGTCAGCTCCGGATTGTTGTATTTGACCGTTACTGGGGATTTAAATGGAACACAAGCGTACATTCTGCTCGCTCGTGTCTGACAGTTGTCGTCTCTCAATGTCTTCCAGGTGCTCTGAACTCCATCCTGTCCGATTTTGAGGTGCTGCCATTGTCAAGCCTCCAGCTGCACTCTGTAAGGAAGAGGGACGTCCACACCCAGTCCCACCTGGAGCGCCTAGTGAGCTTCAGAGCCCTGCACAGGTAACCTGACAGCTCCTTATATCTGACATAAGCCTACATCCCAGTACAGCTGTTTTGATATTGGCAGTGATGTACAGGAGATCCCTTCTTAGCACAGTTTATGTTTAACTGAATAGTGAAATTCCATTGTCGACACCGACAGAATCTGAGATGCATCGGAAGTATCAAGAAGAGGGGACACCAAAACCCATGTATTGAAAGCAGCCATGTAATCGTGTTTAATGTAGATATTGTGTGTCGTTTTATCTCTTCAGACATTTCAAGCTGTACTTGACCACCAACACGGGCCTCTTCACTGACAACTTTAAAGCTGTGTTTGTTGATAAACACGGGAGCGAGGAAAACTACAATGTTAATCTTCAGAACTATTTCACTGGACATGTTGTTGGTAAGTGTTATTCTAGCATTAGGTATTCACTCATGTCTTTGTCTTAAGTACAGCTGATCTAAAGAAACAACTGATTGATTCTTTGAGACCTATTTGCCGAACATGAGCAACAATCTTTTAATACAAGTTACCTTATTGGTGTTTGTAGGAGAGGAGAATTCCCGTGTGCAGGCACACATAGAAGGAGATGAGTTTTCTGCTCACATTCTAACTGATGCAGCCGAGTACAACGTTGAGGTAAGAATCATCTTGTCTGTGTAGAATCCAAATAACCATACTTGCAACAACCGTCACCCGTAGTAGCTGATGCAAAATACATTATGTAAAAAAAGGCCTTTATTCCTACATTGTTATCAGTAAGGTTCCTTGAGGGTGCTCACGTCCATGTTAGTTGAACAGACGGCACTTCTCAGTTGTTGTTTCAATTTAAATCCAAAGTACTTATGCTAAAACAAGACTCTACAGTACATTGTATGAGAAGTAATAAAATGCCTACATTGCAATAATCCATGACGTGGCGTTCTTTTTAAATGCCCCACGCCACTTCACCTCCTATCTGTCTTTTTTTCATGTTGCCAATATCTTTACATATTCTTTCTCTCTTTTTGCTGCACATTTTTACCCCATCCTCTCTTCTCCCTGTGACCCTCTCTGATGCCTCCTGTCTTTCTCCGGCCATCCAGCCCCTGTGGAGGTTCACAGATTCCCCAGCTGATGGCAGATTGCTGGTTTATCGCTCAGACGACATCAGGAACCTGAGCCGCATCGTCTCTCCAAAAGTGTGCGGTTACGTCCACGCAGAGGCTTCGGACCTCCTGCCACAGGCTTCCAGGAGGGATTGGGACGAGCAGGAGGAGGTGGACCAGGAAAAGGGTGAGCTCTGCTGTCTTTTTTCCTCACTAGGAGTGGAGAGTCTTGCAAATGTGTGTGTGGTCATAGTTGTAGTGGAAACGTATTGGAAGAGGACGGTATATAAGGGGCTGGAGATCACAAATGTGGTGCAGCCTCGGCTCTGTGGACGGTAAAGAGCAGATAGAGAAAGAGTAGGAGGATAACAAATGTTTAAGGTAGGGAGGAGGAGGCTGTAGTAGCGAGACAAAAGAGGTGGGTGTTAAGTTCTGTAACAGTCACTTTAATAAAAAATCCTTTGTTACACCGAGCCAAAAGTTCTGCACACTCAGTACACGCTGCTGACAAGTGGGTATTATGTAACATCCAAATGGCTTTTGATTCGTTTGTGCTGGAAACGTAAAGCACATAGCAGTGATACTGTGCCAGAGACTTCTTAAACACCTCTCACTGGCAGCTGGGTGAAAACACTCACTGGGGATATAAGTTGAGGTGAAGGTTCTCATGGAGGAGGCATTCCAATTCACGGAGGCTCTGCTGCCCAATGAGATGACTCCGAGTCGTCGCTGGTCTCCCACTGCTTGTTGTGGAAGCCAGGGTAGCGCACACCCACGCTGCTCAGCAGTGTACAGCCATGTGTATGATGTAATGTCTTCCTGTTGGCCTTTTTCTGTTACTCTTCAAGTGCTCATTGTTAGGATAAAACAGCTCTTTACTTTCAACGTTTAAAATGTGAGGATTGTGTGTTTTTATAGAACTCAAAGTCATCAAGTGTACCCCAAACCTCTGCTCCAGCTGGATAGTTGTACCTGGCATTGTGCAGCCTAGTTTACTATGGTTGTGTATATATACAGTAGACACCATTCACACTTACTATCATGCTATAAACTAAAAAGAGAAATTGCTATTTCATTTGCTATTGATTGGCTTGAAGAACCCGAAGCAGCTCTTAATCAGTTCACAGGCAAACGTGCGGCTAAATGTAAAAATGAGGGCGAATAACAATGGGATACTGGAGCATGGCCTCATTGTTTGATTCTTCATGCATCTGTCCTTTTATGTTTAAATATGTTAACGCATTAAAAATGATTGTTACAACGTATTCTTTTCCTCTGTTTGTTCGCCTGTTCCTGTCTCTCTAAACACTCCTGCTGTTTGCTCCTCGTAGGGCACCACCACAGAGAGAAGAGACAGGCTCACGACCACAAGAAGAACACCTGCCCCCTCTTGCTGGTTGCAGATTACCGCTTCTTTCAACACATGGGCCGCGGACAAGAGAGCGTCACTCTCAACTACCTGGTCCGTCTTTATGATGCTATGTACAGAAAGTGCAGAGAGAGTTCACCATATGGAGATGTAACATGCATCCATAGGGTCCACAGAATGCATGTTTTTGCTTCTCACCGTTTAGTTTCACGTCGGATTAACAAACCTATGATCAGCATTTCTTACTTACCCGTGAAAACAGTCAAAATAAGTGTGTGCTGTTCTTGCTTTTCTGATTATTTTTGTTCCTTCTCTCTCCAGATTGAGCTGATTGATCGAGTCGATGACATTTATAGGAACACAACCTGGGATGATGAATACAAAGGCTATGGGGTCCAGATCCAGCAGGTGTGTTTGACCGGTTGTGTGTTCTACTTCATCGTAATATGGTTCCAGTCTGACTTATGGAACAATTTGTGGCGTTTTTAAGCATCGGACATCACTAGACATCACTGCTCCCAGCAGCAGCACGATAGCTTTGTTTTACATTAAGTCACTCCCGGAAGTGGAGCTGAGAATAACACTGTCCCCTCAGTGTGTTGAGAACTTGAATTTTTCAGAGGAACTGAAAGCTTTTGTGTTTGCCCCGTGGGGTAATTTAATTTGTTCCACAGGCTCTGGGGATGAATAGAGACACTGTTTGTCATACTGTGAGTCTCGCTTTTTCTCACTGAAAAGATATGCACTCATTTAGCTGCTCTGAGTTATTGTCCAGCATACATGTCAAGAAGAACTTGTAATGTACCGCTTCTAATCCCAATACCTTTTGTTATGAACAACAACGATGGCTTGAAACGCAAACCCCCAAAACAGGATGCTGACTGACTAAGAGTCACTCTAACTATGCGTTAAAGGTTTTTAAAGCTATTTCAGGTTCAGGGCCACTACTTGCAAACTATGTTGCAGCTCAATGTAAAATAATTACTGTAATAGTTCATTTATGATTTGAGGGGGAAAATAAATCTTTTGTGTGTTATACATCCTAAAATCTAGACTATGAACATTAATTATGAGCCGGTACAATAAGATTTTTTTTAGTTCTTTGAATACAATTTGTGAAATTGTTCATAAATGGTGTCTTTGGTTACCATCGTCAGATCATCATCAACAAGGAGCCGACGAAGGCCCCCCATGGCCATGTGGGCCCCAGCTGGGTCCACTATAACATGGAGAACAGCCCTGTGAAAGGAAAAGTGGTCTGGGACGTGAAGAGACTTCTAGAGGTAGGACAGGGAGGAAGAGAAAGATGTACGTGTACATTTGGGAAATGCTATGGGTCCTGTCAGGGAATTATCAACAGAATGTTACATTTGCTCTCAAAAATGTTGCAATTGCGCTGGACCTATAGCAGCTTATCAAAGATATATCCGGATGTTTTGGCAGATAAGTAGCAAGAAATGCCATTTTAAGAATGTCAACGATCTGTTTGAGGTAATTTGGAAAACGAATAATTGATAACTAAATATAGATGTCCCGCTCAGTTCAAACCTTGCTCAAAAACCCTGAAAAACAGAGACAAACGACAAATGTTGATATATATATATATATATATATATATATATATATAATAACTCTTCTTTTTGTCCCTCAGCAATTCAGCTCCGACATAGCTGGGAACGCCTCCAGTGTGTGTCTGGCCCACCTGTTCACCTACCAGGATTTCGACGAGGGCACACTGGGGCTGGCCTATGTGGCCCCCTCCAAACCTCAGGCCCTGGGTGGCCTCTGTCCAAAACGTGAGGACCCCCCCCCCCCCCCCCCCAGTGACAAAATGGCTTAGTTTTGATAACCTAAACATTTTATTTTACCTACTTTACATAACCGTTTTATGGAGCCCTGGGCTTTTGTAACGCAAAACAGATGCTGACATCTTGTGTTGATTTTTGTCCCCTTTTCTTTAGCGTACTACCCATCTCACTCTGTACACAAGCCCAGTTACCTCAACACGGGTCTGACCAGCACCAAGAACTATGGCAAAACCATCCTAACAAAGGTCTGAGTTCCCTCGTTGTTCAATCTTTATCCTCGATGAAACTAATTACAAGCTGCAGGATGTTATGCAACATGTCACCCTGCCAAATGTAGACTCTTAAGTAGAGCAGACACACCTTTTTGTGTGGGTGTTATGAGTAATGATCCTAACGCTGTTGCATTTTGACACCTCAGTTATCAGTGTATTGCTTGCTCCTCAGCACAGTTTACAGTTAAGCTTCGACACATGAATGTGAGCTGGGA
Source organism: Pholis gunnellus (assembly GCF_910591455.1). NCBI lineage: Eukaryota > Metazoa > Chordata > Actinopteri > Perciformes > Pholidae > Pholis > Pholis gunnellus. Next base: position 11,187,898 of record NC_136542.1, on the reverse strand, counting down.
GAAAGTCTCTTATAGTATGATAATATGCATGTTTTTTTTGTTATGAGTACATAACATAAAGTGTTTGTGAATGTGCAACAACACACAGTGTCAGTCCTGCATTTGTTGCTTGACAGAATAGAGTTTTCATGTGATTGATTCAATAGTTAACGACACGTTTCTCACAACTAACTGGTTGGTTTGTGTCCCATCAGGAGGCGGACTTGGTGACCACTCACGAGCTGGGCCATAACTTTGGAGCAGAGCACGATCCCGACAACATCCCTTACTGTGCTCCCAGCGACGACCACGGGGGGAAGTTTGTCATGTACCCTATTGCTGTGAGCGGAGACCATTACAACAACAAGGTACCCGCTCTAACAGTGAACAAGTAAAAAGTGCTATTCATTCACTTATTCAGATTCATAACAAACAACGCTGACACGTTTGAACTGAGTTCTGGAAGTATTGTGGTTTATACTACGCTTTGTCAAGATAAGAACTGTTTCACTGACTTTGTATACATATTTCGTATGCAAATATGTATTTAAGGAAATCGCTTTTGATTTCTTTTGAATCAGGAAGAGATTTACATTTTTAGCTTCATAGCAGTCCTTTTGTCATGTCACCTTTTCACAGTTAAGCATAAAGCTTCCCACTCCTAGTTAATATCTAACCCTCATCTACTTCTACTTCCTCCTAAAGCGCTTCTCCAACTGCAGCAAGATCTCCGTGGGAAAGACGCTGCGTTTCAAGGCTCCTCTGTGCTTCAAGGAGAGGAACAGCAAGGTATGCGGGAACTCCAGAGTCGAGGACGGGGAGGAGTGCGACCCCGGCCTGCTCCACCTCAACGACGACCCCTGCTGCTCAGCCGACTGCACGTTCAGAAGTGGCGCACAGTGCAGGTATGAGATCCAAAAGCCGCATTAACGTGTATGTCAAGTCTTAAAAATATGCTCAAACGTTGGATTCATTTGAAGATGGCAGGAAATGTGTGTGGTACTAGCTTGAATGGCACATACATTCATGTCTCTGTTCTCTCCACAGCGACAGAAACAGCCCTTGCTGTAGGAGGTGCGTGTTTGAGCTTGCAGGAAGAAGGTGCCAGGAACCCATCAGTGCTACCTGTAAAGGCATATCATCTTGCACAGGTGGGCGCCTCCTGCTGGTCGAACACAAGACCTGCAGTGATCACTGGAAGGCTGTTTCTTTGATGTTGGGTCCCTTCTTTAAATTGATAAATTAGAAATATTTGATATCTCTACCTTTTCCTCTCACGTTAGGCAACAGCAGTCAGTGTCCCCCTCCTGCAAACGCCGATGACAACACGGTGTGTGTCGACATGGGCCGGTGTCACAATGGAGAGTGCAACCCGTTCTGTGAAGCCTTGCAGAACCTTCAGTCCTGTGCCTGCAACGGTAAAGAGCAAAACTATATAGCATGACACTTGCTTTTTTTATTATGCATACTATGACGTTTTTTATGACAAATTACACTATAGCATTTTTTATTTAATTTTTACAATTTTATACATAGACATTTTGTATGACATAATATACTGTGAGATTTTTTTATAGCATTTTTATTCCAGTTCCTTTTATGGCATGTACCAGGCCTTTTTTTACATTTACACCTTTTTATATGTTTTCACTTTTTATATGACATTTCTTATGGCATACAACAATATGCTCATGATATCAGCTTTTTTGAATGGTATACAATAATAAGACATTTCTTTGGTATACAATAATATGACAGTTTTTTACTTTTTTATAACATACTATACTATGACACTTTTTAATTACATTTAGACCGTTTTTATGATCTATTTATGTCACAGGACAAAGGATTTATCTAAATGTCAGTGGTTTAATAACATGTTGTAAGTGATTGCTCACAGGTTTGAATGAATGCTGTGTATGCACAGCGACTGTTAATTCAGAGTATAGTTATTAGAACTATTTTGCAAACATATAACACGGTTAATCCCCTCTCGTCGTTTGCAGAGACGGAGGACTCCTGTAAAGTGTGCTGCAGGGGAAAAGATGGCGCCTGCTCTCCTTTCACACAGGGCAATGAAACTTTCCTTTTCCTTCGCAAAGGAAAGCCCTGCACTGTGGGCTTCTGTGACGGAAGCGTGAGTCATCCATCTTTCATATCTGTTCACCCTGTCCTACCATGTCTCCACCAGGCTTAGTATTTAGTTTTTTATTCCCGAACACAGTCCAGCATCTGAAAGGTCCACAGTGAGTTTGACTATGCTTCATTTGGCTGAGTGTCAATGTTCTCTTGTTTAAAAACAGGGAAAGTGCATGAAGCAGGTGCAGGATGTGATCGAGAGGTTGTGGGATTTTATCGACAAGCTGGACATTAACACATTTGGTAAGTTGAACTCTAATCAACCTCACGAGAACATGAGTATTTGGAAAGTCTTTCTCGTTGTTGATAGTAGTAGCTGAGTCTTATCACCCTGCTTACCTTTTGTCTTTCTGTCCATCAGGGAAGTTCCTGGCTGATAACATCGTGGGCTCTGTCGTGGTGTTTTCACTCATCTTCTGGATTCCTCTCAGTATCCTCGTTCACTGTGTGGTAAGAATCAATCTACACTAGTTCCCATTGTCTTCAGTGAGCCATTAACTGCTCTTTGTTGGATTCTGGGTTCTGTTTGTCGGTAGATCTGTGATCTAACTTTTTTTAAATGTTTCTTTCGCAGGACAAACGACTCGACCAGCAGTATGAAGATAACACAAAGTCCTTTTACTACCCTCCAAGCGTAAGTTTCTCATCTCTCATGTGTGATCCTGTGCCCTGCTGCCACACTAACCAAACTAATACAGTCGCACATCGCTTTTTTTAAACACATTGTCGTCTTAAATATGGAAGAGAGAGGAAAGTATGAAGGTGTGTTGTTCAGGTGGAGGCGTTTGCCTCTTTTCTGAATCTGTGTCTAGACCCCTGCATCATTTGTCAGGTGCTACGAAATGTGCGTTCAGCACAAATCCTGCTTGGTGGGGAAAGTAAATAGGATTCAATTAATAAAATAAGGATTCACTTCTTGCATTTGTAACGTCAAATGTATTTCTGGTATCTTTGACCAGATTTAAAAAAAAAAAAAAAACAGCTTTGAAATGAAGAAAACGAGAGCACAATGCCTTACTTCTTAATTTGACATAGCATTCATTGGCTTAGTCGTGAAAATACAAGAGGGGAGAGCAGAACACGAGTGGATTCAGAATCCGTAAAGGGCCTCGCCTTCAGGGCCAGGTTCAAACTGCCAATGACCTGTCCATCACTCTTTGCCTTGGCCCCCTTTTCCATTCTCATTGGAACTGCAGCAGATGGTGGAAGTTTGTAGTAGAGCTCCCGCCCTAGGTGAGTGCGTGTGCCATGGCTTGGTGTTGCGTTGCCATTGAGTCCATGATGATGCATGGTCACCGGCCCACGTTTGGGATACTCCTGCAGTCACTTCCTGCTTGACGTAATCACTGATCGGTGGACAGCGATGCGTGTGCTCCTCTGCACAGAGTCCTATCTGATCAGAAATTACCTCAAGAAAGCAAGATTGCACTTTTAGGAGTATTCAAACCGAGAGAGGACTGAGAAGGTTGCACTTTGTTGTCTTTTTGTGAAATCGGATGCGGTATGTATGTGTGTGTGTGTGTCAGCGTTTTTAAGTTTGCATCTGCTGCTGTTAAAGCCACAACAACAACAACAACAACAACAGGGTCATATTCTTGATTTACCTTTTTTCTTTTTCTTTGTGTGATGGCTGTCTGCACTGTTTTTGTTTTAGGTTTGATTGGGAACACGTGGAGACTGAGGGTACATTCCTCTGTAGACCTTTGTCATGGCAGACATTTTGACTTGTAATAGAACAGCACAGGAGCAACTAATCACATTAACGATGGCTTAAGTCCTGCAAGTGAGCCAGTATGCACAAAGCAGGGCCCATGTGCTCCTAAATGGACTGCAGACATTATTAATATTAGTTCCACCTCTGTTTGACAAAATGTCCACGATGAGAAATGTTTGTTTTACTCATTCCCACTTTTAAAGGAGACTAATGTCTCTTAGTATAATGGGCTTTAAGGTTTCTATTATTAACTTTGAGCAGAATGGAGTAAAAAGGGAATGGATCCCTCCTCAGTCAGAGACGGTCAGCTTCGACGTGCTTTGATTTCACATGTTTTTCTCGCTCTTCAGAATCAAGACATGCTGAGCAACCTCGAGTCAGCTTCCGTGCGCATCGTCAAGCCTCCTCAGCCTCCGTCCTCCTCCTCCGCCGGCCGGACCGCGCCCTCCTTCCTGCCCCAGCAGCAGAGCCAGGTAGGGGCCTCTCCCGCGGCCAGCACCAGCACCCAGGCCCCCGACCCGAGCTACGGGCCCACCCCGGACAGCGAGGGGGGGCCGCGGATGGCCACCATCCAGGAGGACACCAGCAGCGACTCTCACCCGGGAGAGGAAGGCCCGTCGGACGATTTCACAACCGCAGGAGCCTCCTCGTCGGTTACGAAATCCTCCTACGAGGATCTGACCGAGCAGAACCCGTCAGCCAAGGAGCGGCGGCGCCTCAAGAGGCAGGAGTGCATTGACACAAAAGAGACCGAGTGCTGAGAGTAAATCACCGGTACGTTTTGGGTTTAGTACCTGATGGCAGCCTGATATGTGTTTTAGGGAACATGCAAACACAGGCTAGATGGTTTCGGAATATGCAACTAAATGCTGGTACACAAAGTATCGTCTTCGCTCCACTGACGGTTGATTTAACATATCATTGATGATCGTTGTGCTTGTTTTACTGTTTCAAGAAACTCAGTGTTAAGCAGCGAACTTTGACTTCAAAATGAGTTTTATGCTGAATCTCTGTCATAACTGCACTTCGGAGTATTTTTCCACATCACTGGAGAATCTAAATCCGTTTTATACATGTTCTTACTGTGCTGTGTCATTAATAGTTTATTTTAGCTTGTGAAACATTTCCACCTCTTTCCACGTAGAATGCAACATTTAATACTGCACTAAGAGGAGTGGCAGTCTCTTCAGTTATACACTTGTTTGTCCAGCTGTTAAGAGGTTATATTGTCTTTATGAAACAACGCGGTGCCTTTTCTGATTTTGTGCCTAACTGTAGATGAACAATCCTGCATTTCATTTTAAAAGAAACTTCCTGAGGTGCCTGAATGTTATTTTTCCGTTTGGTTTTCTGTCCTTGTGCCAATGTGAGTGATGCACCTCTTTGTTATTTTAAGCCGTCTCGCCACTGTTGCCTGCTGTATCACGTTACAAATGTAAAGTACGTAATTACTGTCTGTCAAGGAGAAAGAAATAATGTGTCGCTAACATTAAATACTGGATTGATGTGAACTATTGTACAAGCAGATGTCCTGTCACATAGTCTGTGTATATTCTTCATATTTCTATGTTCATAAAAGTCACCTGTGGTTTTTTTTGTTTTTTTTGTAAGTTTCTTGTTTGGATTTCCTACACACATCTCAAAATAAAAATCTTTATTGTGCATTTTAAACATGAATACATGGTCTCGCGTTTGACATACTGGTACAAAACAAATCGCAGCGGCTGGTGAGTGTTTTATTCTCAACAAAAATATCCAGCCCTGTAGGATTTGAAGATTGTCTTCTTCACTGGTCACGGAGCAGACTGCTCTCGGGGCTCTTTGCATCCACGTCTCCCCAGTAAGGCAAGATGAAGGGCAGGTCAGCCACACGGCTCTCCAGCAGCCCCCACAGGTGCTGAGCAACAAACTGGTTTCCCTTCTGTGAGAGATGCAGCCCGTCGGACAGATACACGGTGTAGTCCTGCGTAGCAGGGGACAGAACAGTGAGGCTTTAGTTAAAGTAGGAATTTGAAAGAAGATATTGGGGCATTGTGAAAAATCTCAATACGAGGTTTAGTCACTTATCATTTTTCATATTGAGACATTTAGGAACACCATATTCACAATAATAAAACCGTAAAAGTCCGACAAACACAAAAAAAGCTTACATTTTTTCCTGCCAATTTATTGGCTGATACAAGATTCTACAGCGGCCTCTAACACGCGTGACAATGACCCACCTGTCCGTCTTTCTGCATGAGTGTCCAAAGGTCCAGGGCGACTGCTCCACACTGACTGGCAACCTGGACACACGCCTGTGCATACTGCCCCGCTGCAGAGTTGTGGCGATTGAGTGGACATGCTGGAAATAAAAACAAGACGACGCAGCACTGGTGATCTCTGTAGGCGAGGAATGTAAGATTGGCCGGCGTGACGTTACAAAAGCAAGAGAGCGGAAGAATAGTGACTGAGTGTTACTTTTTAGAATGCACTCCTTCTCCCAGGCTGGCTCATCAACAGGTGGAGGGGTGATGAATATAACTCTGTCTGCCGGCACTCCAGCCGAGGCCAGAAGCCTGGAGATTTCCCTCAGGTTCTCTGAATACTCCTTCAGAGGGACGTGCTGTTGTGGGTTTTTATCTGCATGACAGCAAGAAGAAAGAAGGGAAAATCATACAGAAACATTAAGAAGGAATGAATTCATTATTAGAGATAATATTTTCTATGTTAAAACATAGTTTTTTTTGATAATCCCAAAAAGCCTAAGCAGTGAATTGCAGAGTCTGGAAACATTTAAAGGGTACTCCAGCAACTTAGTATTGCACTGTGATCATTTAAGCAGCTCAAGTGGACACATCCTGACTTTTAAGTCTCAAGTATGGACAAAGCTCCAAACACACTGGATCTTACATTTTGAAACAGGATCTTGTCTTGTTAGACCTGCCAGTAAATATCCTCGTGTTATGAACTGGTTTGGAACATGTGTTCACAAAGGGAAAGTGTCAAATGTAGTATACAAAAAGACGTGTCATTGTGGACATTATTGTCCCACAATTCAATGCACAAAAGGACAAGAAGGTGGTTCTCACAACTCGGAGAGATTAAAAAAAAATAAAAGATTCAGGAAAACTATTATGTTTTTAGTGGTCAGATTAAACTGCCAGTGGTGTTTAAAAGTTGCAATTATTGATCTAAAAGCGCAAATATTGGGGTATATTTTATTGTAGTGACCTGAAACATATATTATGTCAAAAAAAGTCACGGTATAGTGTGTCATAAAAATGTTATAGTAAAGTATGTCATACAAATTACAAAAAATGCATTAAAAATGTCAAAGTACAGTATGGCATAAAAAGGCAATAAGAAAGCATACTATGTCAAACATGTCATAAAAAATGCCACGTTATGGAAAACCATGAAAATGTCATTATAGATCAAATTATAAATGTCATGGTATAGTATGTCATTAAATGCAAGAAATAATGTCATAGCATAGTATGCTTTAAAATGGGTTACAAAATGCCTACCTTGCCTAATGATACATACTTCTGTAATCAGACACAGAGAGCTTGCAGCAGTGTATTCATCATTACTAAACGTATTAAGTTGTCATGAGAGGTTGTGTCTGTGACATTGTACCTTCCAGTGCACAGTCGTTGGCTCCAAAGAAGACAGTGACAGCAGCTATGTTGTTGTCTGCTGAGCTTGTGATGTTGATGAGGCGAGGAAGAAGTAGTTTAGCCCATCTGGAGTTGTAGCCAGACAGCCCTCTGTTTACAACATCACACTTTCTAAAAAGGAACATATATCAGATTCAGATATTAGGCTGTTTACATGACTTGAATAAAACTAAAAAAGAGGAACTGATCACTCTTATGGGAACCACAGATACTCACCGAGCTAGTTTGTTGGCAATTTCTGCACCCCAGCCATTGGCTTGAAATGAAAACTGAAAGAATCAACAGCACTAAGTTATTCATTGCTGGCCAGCTAGCAGCCAATGCTAACTAACGTGTTACTGCCTGTTGGCTGGCATGACATCACAGTCTTTAAAATCAAGATTTTGCACGAGCTAACCTGTGTGATGGAGTCCCCGAATAAAATCACTTTGGGCCATGTTACTGTTTTGAATTTAGACATTTTAACTGGCTGCACCATTCACTGTCTACGAAAAGGGCTGCACGAGACTGGACTTCCGGTTAGGGGTGTGTGACGTATTACCACACTTCACAATAAACGTTTTGACATCGTGACTTCTTTACACGTATTATATTAAGCTAAATAATGCATTAAAAAATATCATAATACAAATGCAAAATGTAAAATCATTAGAAAATAAATGCAATCAAAAATCTGGGTTGATATCAACAAAAGGTAGACTTAATAATACAACAAATTATCAGTAAAACGCGATACAGCAGCAACACAAACAACATCCTTCAAAATGATCATTGAGTTGAGTCAACACCTTTCTTAAACACTTTAATTAAAAACTGAATATTATAACCTTATTGAAGATATAATTTGTTGCAGGACTGTTGTATTAGACGACATTACTTTTTGCGAGGTGTACTTAATACAAGTTGTAGAATATTTAAAACTACATAGATATGCGTTAAACTTCTGGTATGTGTCTAATCAAAATAGTTGAACTTCATAGGCTGAAATCTACATATTGATTCCTTTGTTTCATGTAATATTTTACTTTAATGTTTCATTAGATGAGCCACCATCAGCGTCCCGGAAGTATTGTCTGACCCACACTCCGGAGCAGAAGGTGGCGGTAATGCACCAATAATATTGGAAGCACACCGCCGCAAAACCAGGAGAAGAAGAACAATAGTCCCGGAAGTCAGCTTTCGTGTTTAGCCCCCGTCAAACATGGCGGAGGTCAGACTGCGGTACGGAAGGGAAGCGTACAGTTTTGCACGAAAAACATGTAGTCGATACCGCCTTGAAAGTCAGATTACGCAAAGTATACGTGCAACACAGGCTTCGTCTCAATCGGCGGAGTTTCTTCTCGGTGACACTCAAAGTGGAGCACTGCAGGGACCTGGAAACGCAGCGGACATAAGGACCGTTGGAGTTTCACGGGACAGTTACACAAGGGTAACACCACTGTTTGGTAGTGTTAACAATGTCTGGTATCGCTATTATCTCGGACTCAACAACGAGTCGTGTCTTTATAAAAGACAGGTTCAATATATAGAGAAACCTCTACCTCGGTACCGGACCAAGTCCCGGAGGACTCTTTGGTCCGCTCGTGGACACCAGAGCCTCGGCTTGTTTTGGGGACAGTTTGTGTTCATCAGAGCTTACAGCGACACACGATCTGAGCCCCTTTACAAAACCAAAACAGGCTACTATGACATCCTGGAGGTGTCACCTACGTCCACTCAGACCCAGATAAAAACAGCCTACTACAAGCAGTCCTTCATCTACCACCCGGACAGAAACGCCGCCAGCGAGGACGCCACGGTCCGCTTCTCCGAGATCAGCGAGGCCTACACCGTGCTGGGCAACAAGGCACTGAGGAAGAAATACGACCGGGGTCTGCTGAGTCAGTCGGACCTCATCACGACGGCCAGACCCTCCGCCAAGGGCGCAGGGAGCGCCACGAGAGACCCCACCGAGAGCCGGCAGTCCGTGGTGGGCGCCGACAGCCGAGTCTTTGATTTCGACAAGTTCTTCAAGGCCCACTACAGCGAGCAGCTTCAGAGAGATCGAGACTTCCGAGTCCGCAAAGAGGAGATGCTGAAGAAGAAGCAGGAGACGATCGCGGAGAAGAAGATGGGCAGGATGATGGAGATGGGAGTTGTGGTGCTGGTGTTGATGGCGTTGAGTATAGTGAACAGTTTTAAGCGAGGATGAAGTTCGTTCAGGTGGAGGATGTTAGGAATGCTGGACTGACTTGAATCATCATCATTAACACTACAAAAAACCAACAACACTGCTGTTAAAGACCCTCTGTTTTGACCCTCAATTACAATAATGGAATATTGTACAATGTGATTTAACATCATCCTTTGGGTCAAAGAGACAGTGCAATTAAACGAGGATTACACTGTTCTCTGAAAAGCTGCAGATCAAAGACTAACCCGTAAAGTGCATATGTTTCAGTTCCTCAGTCTGTAAGCTTGCATCACAGTACTGTATACTTTGTCTGTAAACATAGTATTTACTGTTTGTCTCACACAGTCAATGCAACTCCTAGTCTTGGCATTGTTCACTCAGCCATACACATCTGAACAAAATGGCCAAATTATTATTTAAATCAGTAATTATCTGATTAAATAATAAGATTATCAACTTTGGCTTTTATAAAGTCATCTGTCTTGCAGATTTCTTTATTTTGAATGACAAGTTTTGATGATGGTTTCATGTATTGCTATTTATTTGTAGCAATGTAAGGAAGTAAGGGATGTGTGTGTATGAGTCATATTGAGAGCCCTATGCTCATAATAAAAGGTGCCTTGGGATATATTTATTGTAAAAATGAACACTGTTCAGATATAAATGACAGAATAAATGACACGATCAGTGCCTGGCAGAGCACAGTGGAACAAACGTTGCTGGAGTCTTTTGTTAGTCAACATTACACCAACACTGATTCACTGTAAACCTCAGTTAAAGAACTTCTCCGACACTCGCTGGTGAAATAAATAATCAAACTTTATAAATGTAGAATAAACACAAACATTTAGTGCATTTAGAGATCCACAGTTCACGTCACAGTTTAACAAGTCATATCAGTGCACATTAGTAACCAACTCTGGTCAAACAAAACCTACAGTGCATTACACGAAGACAGTAAACGTATTAAATATATTAAAAGTGCTTGCATAACAAAAAAAAACACTAAAATCTTTGAAAACAAATCCTATCTACACAGCTTATTAAATTACATTTTTTCTTCTTTTTTTTTTACTTGGTAGCTCACAAATCATAAACGTTAAGTTAATTATTAAAAGGCCTATCTTTCCAAATGGCACTCATAAAGTGGGACTGGGATTGGTTGTTGAGGCTTTCCCATTACCGCACCAGACGAGGCAAGTGCGTAATGATTTGAAACTGTGTCACAATGATTCTTAACACACAAATACAAGCAGCGTGTTAACTTTGTAGAAGTATTCGTTATTTTTACATCTGTGATGGCCTAGCTTCAGAAACTCTGTCCCTCGTCAGTTTACAGGTCGATGTCCAGTTTGTTGTGATGAACACTTACAGTCCCATCGCCGCGCTCAGATGACCGGGTTGAGGGCGTCATAGAGCCGCTGCACTGCCAGCTCAACCATCTCTCTCAGGGAGTCGTCCTCTGCGCATTCCTCCTCGTAGCACACCGACTGATAGGGGGAGAGCGAGTCAGTGGAAGAGGGATACAATTAAAAACAATCCTACACCACATACATTGTTCCGTGTCTTGGTGCGACAGGCTAAAAGCCTTCTCACCCTCGTTTCCAAGCAGATGTGAACCGTCTTCCCATCTACTGCCACAGAGATGTTTTTATCATCACTGAAATCCACACATTCCTCTCCAAACATGTCCCTAAAGACAGAGAGAGAAGCAAGATATGCTATCAGAATTAAAGTAAAGCACAGTACACCTTTTAAACACAGCGCTTCCATGTATACAATATTATGAAAGAGTTCGTATTGCGCGTCACTCACTGCAACATGACTCCTAGTCGGGTTTGGAAGATGTCCATGTCCATAATGGCACTCTGGGTCTCCATGGCTGTCAATCATGAATCACATTAAAATAGGAATTCAGAAAAACAAAGCCCATGACAATAACGAGACACGATGCATTATGCCTTTTTTTTTGTAACTCGGCAAATGGGTTCAAATGAAACCTCTTACGGTCCATAAAGCATTGGAAACTAAAGATCCAGATAAACAACAAACTCAGCAGATTGTCAGACGGACCTTTCTGAGCCTTTGGGTTTGACTGGACTTCCAGCACTACAGTGGTGACAGCGTCGGCATACATGTCGTTGAGAGGGTTCGCTAGCCACTGAGACAGGAGACGAAGACAAAGGGTGTTTGGGTAAATGAGCCCGTCTGCAGAGAGCAAAGTGTCGCTATCGTTCATCAGACTAAAAGCAGGACCACAGCCAGATGCCCGACCACTCACCTCCAGCACCACCATGCCGACCTCGTGGACCAGAGTGATATTTTTAAAAATCTTCAAAGTGTTCTTCTCAGTTCCATCCAGTTCCTCTACGTCACCTGAGTCAAGAGGGAAAAGAGAAAGAAGAAGACAGCCACAGTCAGTATGGTGTAAACTCAAACCCACAAAGTTTGCACAGACGTAAATATGGCGGCCTTACCGGTGAGGTTCCTCAGATGGCAGACGAGCAGTGAGTAAGGTCCAGTGAACGGGATGGCCTGGCTTTGTTTCACCGTGCTCATGGCCAGCTCTGTGTATGCTACAAAACAGAAGCATCGGGTCAATCCATGATGCCTCGCCACTTAGTCAGATATCAAAAGAATGGGCAGCAGCTTGAGTAAACAAGTAGGCAGTTTCTTCTTTTAGACACGTAACTTTCATCATTATTTTAGTTGATTATTTTAAGCTTGGGCTTGGCTCATGAAAAGCCAAGTAAGTCATATTCTCAAATGTATTGTAGCCAATGAACTGGATCGACTGGGGCTGACTACCAACGCACATAGGTGGCCCTGCGCTGCAGCCTGCAGGTGAGACTTACTAGAAAGGTCCGAGGGATTGAGGATGTGGTAGTTGAAGTTCTTTTTCACCAGTATACCTGACACCCTCTGGCCCTGGGCACACTTCTTATCAGCCAGAGAGCCCATCACCTGGAGGAGGGGGAGTAGTGTTCACTTCATTCTAGTTTATAACAACACCAGCACAGGGCCATGTACTACATGCAACTATCACGACGTGGCAGAGAAGAAAAAAAAGACAGAAAGACAGGCAGTTTATTGACCTTGGCCAGTTTCTCTCCCCTGAAGTTGAGGGTGACAGCTTCTGTGTTGCGAGGGTTGTGGACTTCGATGTGAACCTGGTCATTATCCTCGTACTCCCTGATCAGCGCAGCCTTCAGACGGGCCATTTCATTCTGCTCCCCGTGGACCAGGATCTGACGATAACATGCAAGTAAGGAAGGTCAAGGACTTTCATTTACGACTGCTGTCACTGAAGGGTACAAACAACGGAGAATCCAATGAGTTATTTCTTTCTCTCCTACCACATGAGGCGGTTTGAGGGCCCTGATGAACTCGCTGGTCTGCTGGTAGTCAGTGTGGGCAGAGAAGGAGATGTAGTCCACGGACATCTTCAGCTGCAGCTTCTGCCCCGACATGGTGGTGATCTCCTCCGGCTCAGACATGATGTGCTGCCGAGAGCAAACACGACACATCACAGTAAGACGCTGTAATAACACATTCACTGTATCTGTTTATTATCTATCTACTATTAGAGAAACAGCGTCTGGGATCCTGTTGTAGTCGGACCTTGGCCAGTGTGCCCTCTACACAGTATCCAGCGATGATGACTCCGTTCCTCTTATCGGTGCACCAGCTCTCAAAGAGCTCCCTGGAGAGCCCGCTCTGCATCATACCAGGAGAGGCCATCACCACGCTGGGACCGATGTCATCAAAGTGATCCATGCTCTGGGAAAAAAAAACAACAACAACACACAGACACCACAGTTATATGGATTCAGCAGCCTAAATACATAACAGTCTGTATCTATAGAGCTCTCTACCTTGAGGTTGCTGATGTGCTTGAAGACAAAGGGGTTGTTGATATTGATGGCTTTGCGGATCTTGTCGTTCATTGCGTTGACGTAGGTCTGGTACACGGCCATGCACTTCTTGGCCAGGGATGATGCATAGTAGATGGGGATGTCATGGAGCTCCGGGTGGTTCTGCCAGTACTCATCTGCGGGAGAACGTGAGACACAATCATACAGACTCCTCTGATCGACACACAATCGAATACAGACGCAACAGACAAAACATGTCATAGAACGCAGGTATTAAGCAGAGAAAAGGGTCATATAGATGATAGCATAGCGGCTAACAATGTTGGTGAAACTGCCTATTCAGAGGCGTAATCCATATCGTATCTCCTCACCCAGAATGAGCAGCAGTTCCTGGGCCCGCCCCAAGGCGAACACGGGGATTAAACAGCGGCCTTCTCTGTTCACGATGTCATGGACTGTGTTACAGAAGCGAGCTTCTCGCTCCTCCCTCTTCTCGTGGATGTGGGTGCCGTAGGTAGACTCCTGCAAAAGAATAACCGGATTCACCGCGTTGTGATCACCCAAAGATCCATTAAAATGAGTGTACAAGGTGATTGAATATGCGGCGTACTATGATTAAGATGTCAGGTTTGACACTGGGGATCTCCGCTGCCATCAGATGCCGGTCTTCCTGCCGGGAGAAGTCTCCCGTGTACAGCAGCTAAACAGGCCGACAAAGGTCTTGTTAAGTGAACTTAGTTGTTATGCATCAATTAGATCTCTCGGGAACAAAAACCAAGAGTCGTTTACCTTGACTCCTGCTATTTCGATCATGAACATGGCCGCTCCCAGCACATGACCAGCGTGGTAGCACCAGAACTTGATCCCAGCCACCTCCTTGACCTCGTGGAAGTTGATGGTCTCGATCTTATCCATGCTCTCCTCCAGGTCAGTCTCGGTGTACAGCATGTCATCTGCAGAAATGTTGCTGCGATAAATCAAAGACAAAATGATGGTAGGTCCTGTATTATTATTTTTTGGAAGTCTTCCATCATGATGACAGCTGCTGCTGCTACCTGACTTTGACGTAGTCTGACAGTAGCCAGCGGTAGATGGCCTTAGTGGCGTGGGTCATGAAAGTCCTGCCTTTAAAGCTGGTCTTCTGTAGGAACCAGGGCAGAGCTCCACAGTGATCCAAGTGGAAACTGGTGAGAGGATACAGACATCATGTATTAGAATACAATCAAAGCAGAATACAAGCAGAAAATGCATTAATAAGGATACATGGGATACTTAAAAATAGACAGTTCAACACATAGAGGGAGGAGGAAAGACTCACTGGCTGATGAGCAGCAGGTCTATCTCAGCTGGGTCTATCAAGTCTATGTAGGGGAGAGCATCCATCCCCTCCAGCCCAGGGTGGATACCACAGTCCAGCTGCAAAACACAAAAATGACTTATTTCACCCAGGATAACACACTAAATATCAATACTGCTTTTCAGGGAGTCCTGTGTCCACCAACTTAACACAGGACTCAACAACATAATTAAAACATATTAAATAAAAACAACATAAGGCCTATTAGAGCCTACACAAA
Organism: Pholis gunnellus; assembly: GCF_910591455.1. NCBI lineage: Eukaryota > Metazoa > Chordata > Actinopteri > Perciformes > Pholidae > Pholis > Pholis gunnellus. The sequence goes on along the minus strand of NC_136542.1, from coordinate 11,172,779 downwards.
ATCAGAACATAGAATGACATGTTTTAATAGTTATTGCTGTTCTATAATATAGATATGTGGTTGGGTTAAAAAAATACTATTTTATTTCTTAAATAAAGACAAAAATACTTACCATAATTTTCCTTCCTTTGAACTCCAGGATGATGCATGACCTCCCAACCTCCTGACCAGCGCCCCTGTAGGTAACGTTACATAAGAATATAGCGTTAAAGCGAACGTTACATTTATTTATTGCTATTATATTTGCATATTGAGGCAGCCACTCAAAACCTGTATTCATTAAAACATAAATAAAATAAATAACTCACAGGGGACGAATTAGCAGCTGGTCACTCTCCTCTGCGGGGACAATCACCTCTACTTTGCGCTTTGTCGCCATGTTTGTGTTCAATGTTGCGCGTAAATATTAAAATAGAACAAATAAATGCGGTCATACTGTGCTGCACCGCCGCTGCGCTGTTTGTTGCATGAACGTGAGAGAGGGGGGCGGAGTCATGTGACGTCAAACTTCCGGTGGTGTGCCAAAATACAGCCGACCAGCAAATTCAAAAGCGTTGACACACAAAGTTCCGCTACAGCAGTTGGACGCCTTTTTTTTGCGGTAACGAATTCAAATTACTAACATGATTAAATGTTACAAAGGACACGGTACTCCAAAAATATATTTAAATAACATTTGTGTGGTCTAAACCGTTGTACACACTCAACAATATATATTATCCAACGGGCTCTCGGCTCAATATTCAACTTTAGAGACATTTCGTAGGTGAGTCGCGTCCCCTTTAAGGGGTGTTGGGTGTAGGCTGTGAAACTCTGAGGACATCTGAGTCAAACTGAAGGTAAAACTAAATCTACCTACCTAACATCGAGACGGTTACTGTAAAAAAATAACAACAACGGGTATGTCTTGTTAAAGACAACTATCGTTAAATCTATTTAATATAATAGCGTTTGTGTTCGCCAACCACTCGTGAAAGTCTCTCCGCTTTCCAACTTCAGTGTGAAATTAAATGTGATGGTGATATTTATAGATCTTCTTTTAGCACGTAGGTTACACGTTAATGTCGTTAAATAACGAGCAAAGTCTAGCTGGATACATGATGCGTTCAGGTCTGACGTAACCTGTTGAGTCCGGCGTGTCATTTGAGTCATTAGGGGCTCTCCATTTTTTTATGGCCCCCCAACATCAGGTGTAACAGATCAATTGGTGTCAAATGTAACTGGTGATCTACATAAATACAGTCTAAAAAAAAAAGGACCAGCATTTTATTAAACACCTCTGACATTCACTCAATACTAGAGGCACCATAAAGATAGTGTGTATTGCAGTGTTATGGTATTGTGTGCTGGTGTTGTTGTTGTTTTTTCTCACCATCTGAGCATCTCAAAAGTTTCTGGATTCAGACTTTTATTTTGTAAGGCTGCATAGCTAAGTTGCTGATATGCTTAATCATATTTTGTGTGGATGATGACTGCGTTTTGTGGTTCTCAGCTCTCTCTTGCAAAAGAGATCTTGATCTTAATAGACGTTGTGAATAAATAAGTAAAGCACAACTTACTAAGACTCCTATATTGTGAGTGGCTGTGCAGTAAAAACTGAATCATGCTAAAAGGATTATAATGTAGCTGAATGTCCACTCTCATTAATCCATTATTCAGAATTCAGGCTCACACTATGTTCTACATTTAATTATTCATCCTCTCTACTGGGACGTGAGAGGGCATTGTGGTGGTGTGTTTAACGCTGCGGCCCATGATGGTTCAGGTGTGGTGAGGCTGCAGAGGGCTGGATGTGGTCGACATGGTGAAGAATGTTCCGGAAAGTCAAGAAGCGCCACAGCAGCAGCAGCTCGCAAAGCAGTGAGATCAGCACTAAAAGCAAAGTAAGCAAACAACACGTACACACACCCACGCACACGTTAAGATAGAGCTACTTTCTCCTTGTTGAGCCAACACCCTCTCGTGTCTCTGACTCCATGTAGTCTGTGGACTCCAGTTTGGGAGGGCTCTCCAGATCCAGCACGGTCGCCAGTCTCGATACAGACTCCACCAAGAGCTCAGGTCAGTCGACCGCCACACGGAAGTCGACATATTTCCCGCTGCTTCTTTTCTTGACTAACGGATTATTCGACGTGTGCCCTCGGAAAGGAAACAGCACGTCTGAAACATGTGCCGAGTTCCGGGTGAAGTACGTGGGAGCCGTCGAGAAGTTACAGTTTGACATGAGCAAGACCCTCCAGGAGCCTCTGGACCTCATCAACTATATCGATGCCGCCCAGGTAAGAAAAGCCGCGGGGACACACTTCAAGTAGGCTTCCAAGCAGTCAATATCACATCATTCATTCATGAAGATGCTGTAAACATTCACAGCAAGACGGAAAGCTGCCCTTCGTGCCCGGAGACGAAGAGAGGATTCTGGGAGTGTCGAAGTACGGAGTCAAGGTGGCCTCGCTGGACCAGTGTGTGAGTAGAAAAGTGATGTACTGTACTCCAGAATGAATGCTAATTGATCAGACTGCAGTAATGCTGGGTGTTCACCACAGCCACACAGCATGCTTATGAACTCGGCACCAATTTATAGTTTTGACAGGGTTCCGCAGAAAGCTGCTGTCTCAAATATTTCATCACTTCCCCTGAGGTTTGGAGTAAATCCACCTTGATCTGTGATGGTTATGTACTACAAATGAAGAAGGAGTGTATGCTTAAGTACTGTTAATCGTACATCCGGTCCAGGACGTGCTGCACCGCCACCCGCTGTACCTGATCGTGCGCATGCTGTGTTACGATGACGGCCTGGGTGCAGGGAAGAACCTGCTGGCTCTCAAAACCACCGACGCAGAGCAAGAGGAGTGCAGCATCTGGGTGTACCAGTGCAGCAGCTCGGTGAGTGTGAGAACGTGTCAAATGAAACAGTTTTTCCCGGGTTTGAGGTATTTTCCCCAGCATGTTATCTATCACCTGTCTCCACAGGAGCAGGCTCAGTCCATCTGCAAGGTGCTGTCGGCGTCCTTCGACTGCGCTCTGACGTCAGTCAAATCCTGAGGGAGCTGAGATCTGTGGAGAAGAGAAACGACTGCAAAAACCAGCAACAGTAGATCAGAAGATCGCCAAATATTTGCAACCATTTCCCCCTTTTCTCCAACTTTGTTTTCTCCAGGAGAGATTAACTGGAAGACAAATCCGGTGTGTTTTCCATGTGCGTTTACAGGAAAGCATGATTCACGCCTTTGTCTCCATGCTCGCTTTGTGATGAATATTGTCCCCTTCCCAGCAGGTGAGACAGAACTACTGTGAACTTGTCTGAATCATTTCCTTTGAAGTTGTTTCTTTACCTCACGTGCTCCCTCGACCTGTCACACAAAGTCAAGAGCAAAAATGGAAAGTAAAAAAGGAAACGGTAGTATTTCTTAACGCATCGGAATACAGTGCACAATGTAAATGAATCCTATTTAAAGCAAACAATGGTATGAAATGGTACATAATGTTGTGACTCCTCTCCAGCAGCTGAGTCAGTGTTAATTCATGGAGGACGTTCATCAGAAGAGAAACTACACGGTACACATATTTCTTTCTCTTCATGTGGAAACTCAGATCCTTTTTAAAGTTTAAATATCCTTTTGTGTGTTTTGTTGTTTTTCACAGTATTGGTACAATAGCAGTCACTCTTTTGACTCAAAGGTACATTATACAGAGATGCTTGAACTGTGTGAGGAGCCTCTTTTTTTTTATTCGTGGGATTTACTCATTTGACTTTTATTGCATCTTGTTTTAATTTTCTTTATAATGTACTGTTTGTTGGTACCAAATGTTTGACGTGTTTTCGGATTTGTTAACTCTTTGTTTTTATGTAGTGATTAAAATGCATTAAATCCATTCACTTGCTGAAACCACATGAATCCTATTAGGCTGTAGAAACACAAAAGACTTGTTTACAATCGTGGTACTTACCCGACTTCCCCTTGAACATAATAATAGCCCGTCCTCTCTAACACGGCCTTGTTAAGATTGTATGGAAAATATGACATTGAATAATTTGATCTTATTGCGATTAGTTGACTTATTAAAGTGTAATTTCACCTTTTACTTTTGAGTGTCTTTTAATTATCATTCGTTGCAAAATGATATTTCTTCCCCCAAACGTATCACAATATATGTCTTTACGCTGCAGCGCTCTATGAAACTTGGATGCAAACATACTGAAACACTGCCCATCAGAGGGAGCTCTCGACCCATCAGACTTTTAGTGTGAAGGATCTCACTCGTCAAATGGTGTTTTTAAATGCAGGTCCTTTTAACAAGTTGTTTTGAGATGTAACATCCCCCCAAAAAACACAATTTAGCAAAACCAGCAATAGGTAAGAGATCACAAACTCCTCAACGCTCCTAAGAAACAGACCAACGCCGAGTATCATTTCATCTTTTATTATTCCAGTTTCATTTTTCCATTTGTTTGCACAATAGAGTGAAGAGTCGATGCAGTAATCCACAGACAGTTAATGTGAATGAATTACATTTATTGTCCCAGTTGTGTGTTTTCAGCGCACACACACACACACACGCATACACACACAGGTCCAGCTGAGACTGTATCTGTAACTACTCATCACCACAGACCATTAAAAGACATTTAGTGCCCAGGTTAACTCTTCTTTTTACATATAAATATCAACAAAATCAAAACTATTTACATGAATAGATAATTAAATCTTCCGGTTTCCAGTGAGTTCATATTAAACATGATGAAGAGTGTATCAGCTACGATTCACATGCTTCTCGTCATTCACAAATCCAAGGAAGGCTCTGGTTTCAGGTTAAATGCTTAAATATCAACATTATGAACAGAGAGAAAGTTGCTTTGCAACCAAAAGGAAGTTAATGACGTTGAATGTTTGATATTTATCTCGTAACACTATTGATAAATCCATCTTTCTACATTATGGGACCCCAGAGATGTACAGATATGAGAGGCTTAAGCTGTAGGAAGGATATTTCTTTCTCTGTATAGAGTCAAAGATAATTCAGCTTATTTGCGAACAGAAAACGCCTGTCGGAGTCTGAGCGCTCTCAAAGGCAAGAGGAAGCAACACAAGTCAGAGAACCAACTCCTGCTTCTCATAACATGCTCACACTTTTTTTATTTTCTCTTACTTCAATATTTCATTCTCAGCTTATTCTGTTCAGACGAGACACTCGCAGACACTTCCTGTTCCTCTAATAAGGCAGATGACAGGCGAAGACAGCCCGAGGTGTCAGACTCAGCATAAAGGTAATTACTGGCTGCTGCCGCGCGAGTCCGTGTCAGCATTACACCCAAAACACTACGGGAAGGAGAACTGCAGTGTTGCTGTGGAATATTATCCTCTCTAATGAAGCAGTACAGGAAGTGTGTGTGCGTGGAAAAGCTGCTCCATCCCTCTACACACCCATGAGAAGGTGACTTCTCCCAGGTGTGGTGAGTCGGAGGGTATTTTTACATTATTTCTGCCCCCTTTCAATGCCAGTCTGTCTTTGAAACGGGTGACGGGGGAAGCGATCCCTCGAGGGCAACTTCTAGCATATTCCGGGGTTAATTTAGCACCATTAGAAAAACCTCCCTACAGGAGGCCTACTACAGCGCTGAAAGGTCGCACCTATAAGCAGTTAGGCATTTAAAAATGGCTCATGCACAGAGGTGGAATGTTAGCATGTTGCCTGTGTTCACATTTACATTTGTTCTAAAAGTTAAAATTCATTGCTGTAGTCTCTGCAGTACTGTCTGTACAATGCAGCTAAACAGAAAATGGAGGATGTGAATACTGTACAAATGAACCTTCATTATGTCACATGTCATCTTATGCTGTAACAAGGATAAAGACAAGCAAAGTGCATTTATTGCGAGAGGTCATAGACTACAATCATCGTTTGTAAATCTTACAGTCTTTTGTCAGAACATGAACAGCAAGCATTAAAACCACATGCAGTCCCACGAGGCCTAGCAACGAGGAGCGACTTCCAGATGTTGCAGCCGAGGTGACGACACGGCAGTGAACAAAAACAAACAAACAAACACTGGGACGACGGTGGATGTTTGCTGGCTGAAGAGAGACGGGTGAAGGAGGGACGCCGCACCCTGCGACACTTCCTGAGACCCGGAGAGGAACCTTTCAGTCAGCAATGAAGTGTACAAACGTAACAGGGAAGGCTCCCCTTCTCATCGGATCGCCTTCGATGTGGCCCAGCTGTGGAGAGGGAAGACCGAGGTGACGTCAGAGGACGATAAAAGGCAGCTCGTTGTAGTCAGGTTGGGTTTTACTCTATTGGGAGGGTGTAAGTTCACTGAAACACTCAATCATTTGACTGCTTTCAACCAAATAAGTCATCTAAAGCACATTCACGAGACTATAAACACCACTAAACACTAGGGCTGGGTTTTCTGATTGATCGCTATTGAAAGATTCAATATCGATTCTTAAAGTCACGAGGCTGATCGGCCTTTTCTCAGTGGATATGCGTGTGCACTAAATATTGTGAGTAGACTTCTAATAAATGATTCAGTTGGGATGCATATTGTGTAGAATGTCAACATAGTGAACATTCAGTTCAGGAACATATTTGATAGCTATATGTGTAATACAAATACAAAATAATTTAATATAATTTGAAATTTAAAAATAATTTAAAAAAATGTTGACTTAAAAAATGAAAATCTAACAACCACTTTTATATTTTTTCAATATACAAACAACATTAAAGTGAATCAGGAGATCAGCGCCAACAGCTCGCCTCACTAAACACCAACTAATGGAGCACATAGCGGACTATGAGAGGCTAAAACACAATTAACATTTAATACGACATTCCCACTTTATATTACCTCAGCCGATAAAGAAGACAGAACTTATTATGTCCATTAAAGTCATTTTAAACGTCTCCTATACCTGAAAACAAAAAGCTAGGGCTTGTTTCTGCTCCAACAATGTATATACAAGGCTACAAGTGAAACACAACAAGCCATTGAGGAAATAAAGACAGAAGAACAAGCAATCTGTTCAAACAGTCTAAAGTAAAAACCTACGGTGGCCCAAAGGTGTCTAACGAATGCAAAAGCCACAATGCAAAAGCCGGAAGTGAGAAACTATGGATGGTAACAAATAAACGGGCAGACTATTATTGACTATATCACTGCAATATGCATGTCGGTTCGATTCCAAATTGATTCCGACTTGCGCTGACGTCAAGCACACGTGGGCGATGATAACCTCACGAGATCTAGACAGCAGCAGTTTTTAGAGTCAGGCGCCGCAGCTGCTCTCCACCGACTGAAAGACCAAGTGCATGATGGGAAACGCCTAGCTGTCTCTTTGATACTCTCGAGACACCACGTTTGTAGAAAATCTAAATGTTTTGTGTGCGATTGTAATATTTAACGCTGAATTGCAGGCTGCTAGTCTCATGTTGTACAATGAATGTTTATTCCGTTAATATGTGGATGATAATATTAATAAAGGTATTTATATAGCACTCATCAAAACGAGCAATTACAAAGTGCTATACGAGGGGAAAAAAGAACAAAGGGTAGAATACAATGCTAGATACACACACACACACACACGTCAGCATATGTTTAACATCACATCACATCGCTGCTTTTGCATTCATTCGACGCTTCTCAGCCACCACACGAATCTTCCTTCTGTTATTGTTTTTGACTTCTCTAATGAAATATCTTTATATTCAGAAATTAAAAATGAAAACGTTGTAGTTGTGATAACGCTGCTGATTGCAGGACAGAGAGGCAGCACGGCAGCGATCCCGGGGGACTTTAGGGTCCAGGCAGGGAGAAAGTGACTAAATACGGTCATATCTGCAGAGGTGGCTCAGAGGAAAACAAGTTGCAGCTGGTCGATGTTCACACAAGGGGCTCCAGAGAGGAAGCAGCAGCAGGCGGAAAAAGAGGAGGAGGAGGAGGGGGGGGGTATCGTATCAGCCTGAATGAGGTCATGGCTTTTTTGCTTTCGCCACCATGGTTACCGAGTGCACTGATATTCACATGCTGAACTGGACTGGGAGCGCTTTGTGCTTTAATCTGAGAAATATCCAAAATGGAAGAAAAAAAACACCACGAGACATTCAGATCTGCAGCGTGCGAGATACTGACCCACCACTCCTGGTCCTCCTCTCCATCCACCACGATCACCTCGCCCTCAGAGAAGGTCAGCTCGTCTGGGTTGTCGGCGACACAGTTGTAGATGGCTTTCACTCGCTTCGGCCTCTGCTTCTGCGAGACGGAAGCAAAAGCGCACAGACAGGTTTGATCAAGTTTGTCCAGAAGAGGAAATGTGGTGGTGCCACATTCTGCCTCCGTCTTTGTTTCTCTGTCTTCTTTGTTTTTCTTACACTATTGGAATGTTTTTTTTAATCATCATTACTGTGAACTAAGGCCAAGTTACACAAAGAGGATGATGAGAATGTTCTTTTACAAACTGAGGGTGTAATGACGGAGGTTGTTGTATGCTGTATAGGTTGTAAAGCCTCGAAGAGGCAAATTCATGATTTGGAACTATAAAGTCTTAAATGGCGAAAAACATTTTGTCTTCTGTAAATAAAGTGAATTCTTTGTCATCATTACTCAACACAATGAGGATAACCACACCAATATTTCGGAGAGCTGCGGTAACGCTACATTCTAAATATATTTTGGGCTATACACAAATAATTGACATGACCTTTATTGTTTGTTTCTACCGTTATATTTGTGTATTTTTAACTGCTTCTGTGTAGTTTTTGGACCTCTGACCGAAGGAATTTATTTCTCTGCAAAACAAAGATTTAAATTTGACAAAAGGACTAAAAATAGCAGGAAGTAGAAGATATAAGACCTTTAAATACAGCGATTCATCCAGTGATAACGTGTAATTGTTGCAGCACAGGGTCTGAGACAGGCTATAATCCTATGATTCTCCATTGATTGACAAACTGGAAGTCTAGAATACTAGAAACAAAAAGAAATGCATCGGTTAGTTGTAATTGCCGGCTAGAAGGCTGTAAATATTCTTCTACCTTATGACACCGAGACAATAGGTCGGCCTACAGGGTACTGAGGGGTATTGCACAACGCTAATAGCTACATAAACCATGACTTAGGAGTCAGCAGCCAGTGAATGAATAAGCGTTTTCTAATCGACACTATCTGGATGATGATGAGTGGAAGAATGAGGGACTCACTGGGTAGATTCTCCTCTGCGAGGGGCCTGGAGGCAGAGACTGACCTATGGAGTTCTGGGGGCATCCTGGCACTTCTTTAGCTGGAACAGGAAGAGGAAATTACATCACAACGACAACAAAAACTTTCCACGCTTCCACAGAACAAACAGGACCCGACAGATAGTAGAACAATGTGAATGTAGACGTCTGTACACTGGACAGACAAGAGATTTACCAGAATCGGTACTTTGTCTCTCATCTGTGCACTCACCCGGTCTTTCAATAGATACCGTTCGATTTAGAGGCCGGTTGAAGCTTTTATCATTGCTGTAAAACAAAAGAAGGAAAGGCACTCTCATCAACGGTAAGTAAAAGTCACATAAAGTTATATAAAGAAACGCACACGTAACAGAAAACTGTCCAGCTCTCCGAGAGACAGCTTTGTTACAGATGTATTGCAGCACGATAAACCCTGTGGGAGACAAAAAGACAAAAGGGGCGACTGCGGAGGAGAGTTATCGCTCGCCTGGCTCGATGCAGAGCGCAGCCTGGAAGCTAATGAAGCGGCTAAACAGCAGCCATGTAGGCTCGTTCCTCTTGTGATAAAAACAACACCACATTACAAGACAAGCATTCAACAGCAAGATACACAACCCCGGGGTAGAGCAGGCTCTTGTGTAGTGAATTATATAATTCTATTGTTTTCCTGTGTTGCTGATAAAGCCGCCAAAATGCCACCTTAAAAACAATTGAATTAGCTGTGTGAAAACACATTTGTATTCCCCTTTTGTTCTTACCCCGCAGGAGATTTAGGTGGCACTGCTCTGGAGCCCAGTGGTCCCTGGCTCGACTTGGACTGCATGCTCATGGACTCCATCTTGGCCACAGGAGGCCCCAGACCTGGGACACACAGGAACACACCTGGATTGCCATAACTTTGCAAACTGAACACATCACTGGACATTTGGATACAGACATCACACTGGGTTTTAGTGATGCGTATTTCTTTGCTAAATGATGAATCACAATAAAGAGATGAATGGATTAAAGTAGAATTATCAACAATGACTTAAGCCCCGGTCTTGAAGCCGCTAGTCGCCTCCGTTTTGTTTCATTATTATTATTATTTTAGTTTGTTTGATTTTAATTTGTGCAAATAAACAAAATCAAACGAATTTAAAGCGTATGCCCCGCAGTGATTGTAAGATTTGGGACAAATAAAACATTTAAATGCCTCCTTACTGTGACATATTAAGTAAACACCGACCTATGACTACTCTTCATCGAAATCATTATATTACACTAATATGTCTTCACTGCAGCAGTGGTCCAGTTTGGGAGGGAGGAATGGGAGTGTTGGGGGTCCATACCTCCAGCTGAAGTGAGTCTCAAGGGGGGGACAGGAGGGTGCATGTTGGGGGGGTCTGAGGACGACCTCTGTCGGCCAACCAGGTCTAAAGAAGAACCGGGCTTCCAGCTGCTTGACGCTGAAGACTGACTGATCCCCCCGAGGCCGGATAACTGGACTGAGACAGACAGACGGAGAAAGAGAGGGGTTATTAAGATATATATATATATAAATATATGTGTGAGTGAGTGAGTGAGAGAGAGACAGAGAGCACTGCACTTTGCCAGCACAAGCGTCCACTTTAAAAGTCAAGTCGTTTCCATTTGAGTGTAATTGAGAGCGACAGTTAAGGGGGGGGGGGAATGTGCAGAGTGCAGCAAGGTGGACAACACGGCTGGTTGTTTCTCCTCCGCACCGCTGGCAGCACTCCAGACGGCCACTATACTGTTATTAAAGACCGACTGTGGCGAGTGTGTCACAATAGGTTGGTTAGCCTGTAGAGGTATGATGAAGTTGCATATGCACGGTCTAACATCTGAGAAGATTTTATCTATTTATTTTCATTGAGTAACCTTTTTCCTAACACTGAATGAAGTATCCCAAAACACTTATTTCCAACATAAAAATAAATCCTGCCTTTTAGATTTGAGATCCTTTGGATGGATGAGTCTAACTTCACATAGTAAAGAGACTCAGAGTGTCTCTGGGTACCCAGAGCAGCTGTAGTGATGAAAAAAGGTCACTTAGACCTGCATAGTAATTAACATAAAGGCTTCAGGGACCAGTGATGCAGGGCAAAATGAGAAATGATGCAGCAAATTAGGATTTTCCTCTCATTCATATTTTTTGATAAATATCACTTCCCCGAATCAGGTAAAGAGGTCAGATTCAGGTCAGAAAGACATACAATGACGATGCGATATACTCGATTATGCTTTCAAATGCTACCATCTACATTTGCCTTCCATTCTTCCAAGCGCTGACGTCGACTGTATCCGAGCTTACCCAGGTTCCTCGGAGGCAGGGGCGGAGCAGAGGTGGTGGCAGACTGAGGCGGGTTGGCGTTGAGGATGGTGCCGTAGGTCTCGTTGTTGACCAGGCTGGGCATGTAGGCGCGCTGCTTGTCCTTGGCGAGGCCGATGGCGTCGCGGCCCGCAGAGCCCAGACCGCTCTGCAGGTGAGAGTTACTGCTCGGCGTGTAACAGCTGACCGGACGCTCGTCTCTGCGATGAGGGCTGGGCTGGAGGGGCAGCATAATGAGAGAGTTAAACATGGTCAGACATGGCCAACTTCCCCGTCAAGACTGAATGATTGATGTGCACGGTACTTTAAAAAGAACAAACACACAAAGTACTTCTTCAGGTAGCAAGTGAATGTAGCATTACAAACACTTTTCTTTAGAATGTGTATTTCTATTTACTTTATTATTCTTGTTTTTTCTCGTTTAACCGTGTAGCACTCTGCATACGAAAGTGTCTTCTCACCTTCTCATCCAGATCTTCATCACTTTCATCCAAGTCTTCATGCTGCAGGCACCATTCATATTCAACATGGACGTGGGCGTTGAATTTCCCCGCCAGCGCTTGGTTCAACTATACACAAACAAAACAAATCCAGACGCATGTAAACACACAGGACCGACCGCTCTTAACTAGGTTTCAGGAAGCGATATTGCTTGCGGGCATAAGCCACGTTTGTACGAGGCGAGCTCACCAGCTCTTCACACTGTAGGTGTTTGAGCCTCCGGGCGATATCCAGCGGTGTCTCCCCGGCCTCATTAGCTGGAGAGCAAAACAACAGAAACATACAATGATTACTGTATCCACTGTATGAGCACAAACACACAGCCCATTTTCTATCCTCCCATGTCACTGAGCAATGTGTAATTAGACTGTTTCCCACACTCAACAACTCTCTGGTTTCTCTGTGTCCTCCTCCTCTCTGTATCTATTATCAGGCTGTTTAGTTGATGTCACAGCGGAGTAGAAAGATTAGTGTTGTGAGAAAGAGTTGCCATGGTCTTTTGGCAGAGCCGGCAGCCTCTGGGAACTGAATCTGAAAGGCTTGAACCAAGGGGTGTGTATGTGTGAGGTAGAAAGAGAGAGAGAGAGAGAGAGTGAGAGAATGCGGCAGTGAGAGAAAACATTTGCGTGAGACAGTGGCGGTTGAACAAGTATGCAGATCAACTACTAAGTGACAGTAATATGATCCTACAGCGATGTAAAAATGACTTTACACACAAACTTGTGATGAATCTCCGAATAGATGGTGCAAACAAATCCAGGTGTGGGAAATAAAAGAAAGACAGAGAAAAGACAAAAGGAAAAGAGTGGGACAGTGAACGCATCACAGCCGCTCCCGTTCGCTGGTGCGTTGCCTCACCGATCTCTATCGAGGCCTTCCCCCGCAGCAGCAGTTTCAGACACTCGCTGTTGTCGGTCAGGCAGCAGTAGTGCAGCGCTGAGCTGCCTTTGGCCGTCTGCTTGTCCAAATTCAAACTGCAGAGGGACCCAGACAGAGAGCTTTAAACCCCAACTACAAGTGTTAAGAGACGCCATCTTTTTATGGTGTTTTAAACGGTTGCCACAGTCGGACGGGATGATCAAAACCCCCCTTCCAACACATTGCATACTGTAAGTAACAAATAATAATAAGTGAGGGGGCAAATGTATTGCCTGGCTTTGTGTACCTGTTCTGAGTGAGGAAGTCGACGATGTGAAGTGACGTTCTATCCACCAGCCTGACTGCGAGATGAAGGGCCGTCTCCCCTTGTTCCTGGAATAAAAATTTAAAAAAAACATTTGCACCATTTTTGTTTATATTCCCCTGGGAATGAGAGGTGTTTGTGGACAATCAAGCGAAAGAGCAAGAAGAATGCAATAAATCCGTATGTGATTAAGAAGTCAAAGTCGATGGTAGAAAAGCAACTGGGTTAAAGTTTCAAGTCACTATTTGAAGGACAGACTCAACATCACACAGGCTGAATATTTTGGGTACTGACGTGTCCGTTGGCCAGCGGTATGGGCTCCATGAGGTCGACTCCCTCGGCGTAGACCTGGATGAGGGAGAAGATGTCCCGGGCCTTCACTGCGTCGCACAACGTGTGGAGCCGCGACGTCGCGTCGGGACATTTCTTCCGAGCGAAACGTTTCTCCGTGTATTTGGCTGTGATGAAGTCTTTCCTCGCCTGCCTGGTTAAAAAACATGTGAAGAGGCAGCTGCTCAGTTACAGCTGCATCACTTACGCTCTTTATGTGAATGAGCGTGATTGGGGACGCACCAATCAGAAGCCACTGATCATAATTAGTCAATAAACGCACTGAATTAGATTTCTGTGATTACCATTTTTCCTGATTACCATTTCAGTGCTTGAAAGAGTTTCATAATTAGATTTTAATTGCAAGGAAAAGCCGTCACACAAGTCACAAAAAGCATGAAACAAAAGTACCACACTGATAGAAGCTGAACATTTTGACGGAAGCAACAATAAGCAACACTCTTCTATTCGACGCTAGATTACAGCACTATAATATGTTATACTATATTAATACATTTCACCTTACATTATATCTAATATGCAACACCGCTATTAGTCATTTACTATATTATATTTCTATATTAATACAGACAAACACTCAGTATCATTACTTCATCATATGATATAATAATCAGGAGAGAAGAGAGAGAGCGCTAGAGTCCAGGGAGACTCGTATGGGGGGGGAGAGAGGAAGGGAGATCGGTATGAGGGAGAGATGGATGGGTGACTTACATGTCACTGCCTGGGTTGGGTTTCACCACATTTTCAGCACTTAAACAAGCCTCCATGATTTCATTAAAGCCTGCATTCCCCACATTCTTGGCCAGCTGTGGAGCACACACACACACACACACGGACATAGAAACACACATATTGACACAAGTTACACTCGACATTTTCTGCACCACATGCTTTACGGTAAAAGTCGTCATCTTCGCGTCATCGACTCACACCTCAGGACTCAGTACTGTGTGTGTGTGTGTGTGTGGAGCGTTATTATATGCACAACGCCCATCTGATTGTGGTCAACACGACTTGGCGACTTAACTCCCAGGGAAGCAATCGTGACTGGAAGCATTTAATCCCGCCTGGCCCACAGGCGGTAAATCTCTACACCAAACCGTGATTAGAAAAGCCATAAAAAAAATCTCAGCTATTCTGTGTGGAGACTTCCAGAGGTCTTGGAGGAGAGAGGAGAGGAGAATGAAGCCTGGAGCGATGCTACTCTCCTTCCTTCCTGTCTCGACTATCTGACCCTCTTGTCCTCAGTTCCTTACCTCCTCATTCTTCCCTCAATCTTTCTACTGAATAATCTGTGCAATCAAAACGTGACGTGATTCAGAGAGACGAACAGTGATTTACCAAGAGCTCTGAGGTGCTGAGTACGTCCAGAGTGAGGGACTGGATCCTGGAGTAGTGGACTCCAAGCTCCCTGTGGATCCCTGAACATTCAATACAGGTGAGGATGCCCAGGTTGGTGGACAGCCACGTCGGGTCTGAGAAAGACAAAAAGGAAAATCGTCAAGAGAATGGAGGGATGACGAGGTAAACCACACATGTGGGGAAATACGGGTGACACACTGTCCTTGGGAAAAAAACCCCACTAAAGCTGAAGTTATTTCTGCAGCACGTGAGCAAACTCTGATGTGTCCTTGTGGAAAGCTGTGTGCTCTGGAAATGTAATAGCTGCCTGAAGGGCTTTTTACTATCTCACAGCACACAAAGTCAGAGGCACGTGACCAAGCTGGACTGTAACAAAGTCTGGCCTCGATACTCGTTCTATGTGTGGATATACTGTGTGTGGAGGCCGTACGTGTAAAAGCATATACGTGTCTGCTGGAGGAAATTTCATGGAATTTGAGAAAAGTTATTGGGGGGGGGCTCCATGTATTTGAGGAAAAACTGATTTCAGAATATCTCCAGAAAGAGGATCCAGCTTTTTCATTCCGGTCGAGTAGCTCATAACTATGCATCACTGCCAACACTCCCAGAGCATAACGTACATTTCAGTCTGTACCCATCTTCCAGGCAGAAGTCTGTTCATTTCTTCCAGTCTGGAAATATGCTTCAAATATGATGTAAAGTGTACATATGGTTTATTTTCTTACAAAGTAAGGAAGTCAAAACTAAAGTTGAAGGATTAGCCGTGATTTTAAAGTCAATAACTCTTTTTTATCACTCTTTTCCCGGGATTTCGAGCCGTGAATGAAAATTGCTTTTAACCTCAGAACCGTGGATAATTACTGGTAGACTTTTCATGATCATTGTCGGGAGATTTACATGATCGATTACGTTACTGCGGTTGTAAAATGTGCACAGCACCGCTCTCAATTTAGAAAAGCACATATTGTTCCAGCTGCTGCCGGATGGCTCCAGATACATCAGTAACTCAAAAGGACAGAATCCTCACCACAGACCGATGTGGGCAACAAAAAGACCATCTATAATGACATCATTGCAAAACCTCCGATTACAGCGACGCATATTTTGGCAGTAGAGTTATCATAATTACTGCGTCTTGAGGTTGGAATATAGCAACTAGTCCTAATGAGGTTTGTGAGTTCATCTTTAGTAAGTGAATACAAAGGCTCACATTATGCTTAAAATCCTGGGTAAAACAATCATTCAAAGATCATAAAATTAGTTTTGACACTGTGCCGTCAATCATTTGTCTCTCTTTGCCACTCACTGGGTGCTCCGCAGTCGCAGCACACGTCGTTTCCCGTCATCCTCTTGACCTCTCCCAGGATTGCCTTGGTCAACTCCTGCACGATGTTGTTCTCGCCGACATGCTGGTCCCCTTTGAAGGCCTGATTCAACGCCTCCTCCTTACTGTTCTGTAGCACCGAGATCCAGCTGGAGGCGGGAGGAGAGGAGAGGAGACCGGAGGGGCGTACAGGACAAGTGAATGAAAATTAGAATAATGACAGAGGAAGACGAGGAAGTATAGAGGCAGGAGGAGGTGAGGGTAGGATCAGAGGAGGGAGGAGATGAGAGCAGCCGAAGCAGAAAGAAAAGGAGGAGGGTGTTTAAAAAGGGGAGAGAAGACGGGAGTAAAAGGCCGCTAATAGTCAGGAGGTGGAAGGTAAAGACAAGGCCAAGCGTCTGACTGGGTGTGAGGTAGGAAGTGAGCGGAAAGTGGCCGAGGCGGTAAACAGGAAACACTCAGGCACAGGACTGAACACACACACACACACACACACACGCACAAAGGGAAGGAAGGAACAGGCACTTACATCTGACAGTCCTGGTCGTCCTCGGCCTGAAAATGATACGTTCTGTCGTCTGAAATTTAAAAAAAGAAATGGATGACACAACGGAAGAGAGAAGTGGGAGAGGAAAGAGGAGAGAACATGAATGAAAGAGCAGCGGAGACGGGAGAAAGCTCAGAGCGACTCCCTGCAGAGGGCATTAAAGTATCAGGTCAAACTGAGGGAAAACAACTAAAAACTCTCATTTCTGTCTCCAGGTGTGAATCACTCAATGATGACCAGGGAGAACCTTTTTACACCAGCAACTGAAATCATGATGTGTCCCTCTCCCAGGACAGACAAACACAATCGATGCTTTGTGGACAGAATAAGCAACATAATACAATTATAAGAGACAATCCATCTGACAATGCGATTCAGTGTGTTTCAGCGTAACAAATGCCGTTACTTAACTTAATTTATTTGACAGAAATTTACTATTTAGGGAAAAACAAAAACTATATACATTATTTGACATCAATATCAATTCATTTGCAGATATTTTTCTTGATTAATGTCAATAGTGAAAAATGTAACACTGAAAGCAAAGTAGTTGTAGATTCATTTTATGTCAGTTGACAAAAGCTTTTTGTTCACCGTTTGCTGGTAAATGCTAGATTGAGATGTGCTGGATGCGTTAATATACATCTATAAGAGTCGGCTTATCTTTGGGTTGCTGCTTCTTTCTAAATAGAAAACCATTTGAAATCCACAATGCTGCACAACAGATCTTTCAACTGCTGCTGTCTGGATGAATGGAGCTAATTAAAATGAGGCATTGGAGCGCAACATATTCAGATGAGCGAGAGAGAAAACAGTGAGCACAGACAAAAAGGTAAGGAAAGTGACATATCAGACAAGAGTGCAAAGACAGAGGGCTGAACTTACGGGATATGAGGTCAAAGCTTCTCTTCTCTTCAGGATTGTGTTTCACCTGGCAGGTGAGCAGGTTGAGTTTAGCTGGCGGCCGGTTCGCCTGACGGACAGAGAGAGAGAGAGATGAAGAACAGAGAGAGGACGGAGAGGAATGACAACAATATCAATGAGCGAGAGTGTTGTGTTTAACCATATCTGACTGCTGCTGCTGCTGCAGCCAAATGAAACATGTGATAAGCGGCTACGTGTAAGATGAGCTGCGTCAGTAAGAGGAGTCGTCCGGGCCCGGAGGCTAAATCTTTATATGGGAGCTAACAGGGTTCAGGTTAAAAGAGGCTCAGCTGAGGCAGCGATGTGAGGAGAATGTTAACTTGTGAATATATTCATGTTTAATGGGTGAAGATAATGACCGACTGTGTGGGACAAAATGAAGCATGTCTGGGAGAACGTGTACATGCATCCTAAGGGTGCATTTAAAAAAAGAAAGAAGAACAAACGCATAGTTTGCGTGACTAAAAGACGTTGTTGTTTTCTTACCGTGCCGTGTGAGATGGTGAGGTATCCGTTCTTCGCTGTGCACTTTCTCTTCTGCCACACTTTCCTCAAGCTAGGACACACAGAAGACAGTTCATTTGTAAGTCAAATAGACGGTGAACTCTGAACTCAAAGAGCAGACACTCATGATCAAATATTTAGTGTGATCACGTTATAATACAGAACACATGCATTAGTTATGACACACAGGCTGAGCAGCGTAATCATATCTACAATAAGCCAAAAACACCAGCTTCTCTGACGAGTTGCTTTTCTGTGTTTTATATCACTGTAAACTGAAAATCTTTTATATAAAGATAATTAATCAATTAAATGAGAACGTAATAAGCTGGTTAAATCATAATAACAATAATTGTACATTTGCAAATCGGTTCAAATCTTCGTTTTGCCTTCTTATATGAAAAAGGTGGTATTATGGTAATATTTATTAACATTTTGAAGCTATTGCACTAGTACTCACCCGTCACTTTTCTTGAAAAGGTACCCGCTGCGCTCCGTGCCGTGCTCCTTGTTGCCCCGTGGTTGGTGCAGGCTGTAGGTGGTGCTTTGCCGCACCTGCGACTCCTGGAAAAACACACACACAAAGAAACAGAGACAAGACATCAGAGCCTTTAAACAAAAACAAAAAAAATAAAAAAAAGCAGGCACTGCATGTGGGATTTGCAAATTCAAATTGCAGTCAAGTGGGAGCCACTGAAGCGTTAAATGGCTCAGATTCATGCTCTGCTCCCGAGTCTCCTGCTCCTCTGAGAATTTGGAAGCAAGTATGAACAACAAAAGAAGATTGCTGCGGTGAGCGTGAATGGTTTTGTACACATGGGGATAAGAAAATAAGAGGAGCTTTTACACCTCTGAATCAGAAGCTGCCATGTTATTCTCATATGCAACTCTGAAAGGATCAAAAGATGAATCACATTTAGATTAAATACCATTTAACAGATTTAACCTTAACTTGATTTTTCTTTAGATATTCCGGTTTGACTGTCGTGTAAAAACAACCGCCAAAAAAGGACCAAACAAAGGCCAGATTTTTGTATGAGTGATGTCATTTCCTGTCTGGAAACACTACGGGAAACAGAGAGGACGACTTCTGAAGGCAGGCGTTGCCGGGACTTTAGTGACTTTTTTTGGTGTGTGCTGTTATCAGCAGACAAACACACACAGCCAACAGGATGATCGTGAAGGAGCATGAACGCAGCTCCGGCTTTTCTCATTGAAAAGTCATTTAAAATAAAAAAAATAAAAAAGCGCAACTAAAAATAATCAAAGCACTGAAACAATCCAATGACATATTTGCACAAAAAAAAAAAATATATGCTGCTGTAAAAGAACATTAAAAAAACCAACAATGAATCCAGCACTACAACTGAAGCAACGCCTCAATGAACACAGGATGCAAACAACCACACGTCTCTCCAAGGAATCCACTTACTCTCCTGGACTTGTTTCACAAAAGAAGGCGGCAGCGAAGGAAAGAAGAAAACAATCATCAGGTGAGACCAGGCGCTGCTGTAGCCTGCAGCGTGTTTAATGGCTCGCTAAGGACCAGGGTCAACTATAAATCACGTCCACTCATTGGGAGGTGGTGAGAAAATGGATAATAGCAATGCATGTATGATCCAAAGACAAATATATATATAGATGTATAGGAACTAGGAAGATGAAAATGTGATATTTCTCACCTCTTTCTGCTCCACCTGCAGCGCCGTCTTGAGGACGTCTCGTAACTGAGTCAGCTGCTTCCTCTCCTCATCCTGCACCTGCTTTATCTGTCACAGAGGAAAGATGGAGACAACAGGAGAGAAGAAACACACGATGATGTTTATACGATGCAAAAGTCACCGTCAAGAGAAGGAAAGAAGATACCGGAGCAGCTGGTTCTCTCACCGTGTGCAGATCAGTGGCCAGTTTCTCTATGGAGGGTTTCAGGTTGTCCACAGCTTTCAGACCATCCTGAAAGAAACTGAACAGGAAGCACGTCAACTTAACAAAAGAGCCTTATATTGTATAAACAGACACTTTCCAGGTCGAATAACAACATTGCATAATAACAAATCAAAAAGGCAAAACACAGTTCTCGATTTGCTTGTCTTACTTGCACTGAGCGTGGAAGTACTTGATGAGGTTCTGCAGCAGGTCCACCCCTTTCTTGATTTTGATCTCATTGACTTTGAGGAGATACTGTAAACATATTGAAAACAGATTTAGTCAGACGGGGTAAGGCCAGGATCAGTCAGAGGAAAAAACAAACTCAGACTCCATCTCAAGCATATACATCTCTTTCACCTCATATCCAGACGCTTCAAAGCAAAAGTCTTCTTCTTTCAAGTAAAGCTTCATTTAAGTAAAACATCAAAGAGGTCCAGACCGCACAAACACACCAAATGTAATCTGGAATATACGACCTTTACCTAAGTTTGACAGATATTTGCAGAAACTAGACGCAATCTCTGAAAGTAGGGGTTCCATTTTTAACATTTGACAATGCACATTTTATTAAAGATTCATTATGAATTACTTCTTAAGCTAATGCATTTAAACAAACCGCGGTGACATTGTCAGTCATTGGTCGACTAACCTCACACATCTGCAGCTGGAAGAACCTCCTCTCCTTCTCCATCTCCTCAGCGATTTCTGCCCCACTGATATCCGTCCTGATCATCCCGTGCTGCCTCGCGTGCTCCTTCTTCTCCTTCTCTATCTTGGTGCTGGTAGGAAGTGACATCACAGGGGTCAAAGGGTGTCGGGTGTGGTGTGGTGTAAAAAATCAGCCCTATTGCTATCCTGCAGATAAAGGGGTGGCATTGCTGGGTGATCTGGCTGCCTGAGAAGTCTCTGGTTTCTAATGGTTAAAGGTTAGAGATGGTTGACTTTGATGTGTCTGTTCAGGTTTATCTAAGCCCTCCAGGTAGTAAGCAGTCTTTAATATTCACAATGAAGACTTGTTATATGTTCATTTAAGTTCAGTTGTCAGGCGAGGTAACCTCTTCCCTTCCAAACAACAGAGCTAAAGAAGCCCTGACAGCAAACAGTCGTCATCTATTTTAGAGTTTAGCCTTTCCAGATGTATAATGCACTGAAATAAACACTACATTTGCACATCTGGCTACTGATTCCACTGCAACAGTTGTGGAGAAAATGTTCCGTGTTGCTTGGACCTCTTAAATGAGAATCGTCAAGCGAGGGGTTAAACTACACTCAGCTCATCAGAGCTTTTGGAAGGAGTCCAAAAAACACTTGTTTCTCACTGATGAGGGCAATTTGGCCCGCATCATAAAACAGGCAAAGATTAGAAAGCCGTCTTTATTCACTGAGTTACTGTCTGTCATAATTATTTCTATGCATAGTTGGGTCATTTTAAAGTGGAGGTAATATGTAGAGATAATTATGGTTAAGTGTGGGTTTAGGGTTTAAAAGGGAAGCCACGAGCAAACAGTATGAGTAGTTAAAAATGTTGATCACCGTTTCATGCAACAGGTTACCTGACAGTCAGTATTTAGGGCTGATTTTTCTCAAAGACCACAAACTCTCCATTCAATATCTCTAAACAGGCAACATACACAACGGAGGGGCGGCACCAGACCATGCAACAGGGCATTCTTTTCCGTATATGCTGTTTTTCTGACAGCATATCTCCTACAAAAAGGATGCAGCAGCTTGTTCCCTATCGGAGAGACGGGACGAGGCCGTCGCTGTCCGCAAGCCACTCGAGAGCCGCTCAAGCCTGGTTCATGTGCATCACGACAGACGTCACTCCCTCACGTTCAACTGTGCTACCTGTTTGACCTGCAGCTAGGCTTTAAAAAGAGGGAAAAATCTAAGTGGTGGAGCTGCATGAGCCATCTTCTAAAACATATTGTTGTAATATAAAACTATCAACTCGTCATAAAGAAATAGGCTACTAAAGAAGGACTTTTTGGGGAAATACCCGTTATTGTATGTATGACACAAACAAGATATAGCATGTTATTAAGTGAGCTTATTCTGTGCTGATAGGCTAGCTGTTGTATATTTCAGTCTGTGTGCTAAGCTATGCTAACTGTCGCCTGGCTGTAGCTTCATATTCGACCAAAACTTCGGCCAGAAAGCGAAGAAGTGTTTTCCGAATTGTCAAACAATTCCTCGAGTATTCCTTCTCAACTGCTCCCTTTATATCACGATTCATGATGTTGCACCACTTTAAAAAGAAAAATTACTCTTCTGTATTATTGCTGTTGCACAATATCTCGTGTCAATGCGCCATTTGGCATGTGCACAAAGGCTGTGTGCTGTGTGGTGTTGTGAACGAATGCCAACTTTGAGGTTTGTTTGTTTAACGATATCTACAGTGAGTCATTGTGGGAAAAGACAGTTGTCAGTTTCTTTTCTCTTTATGCTTTTCCAAAGTCTTAAGACACGGTTGGAAAGCCAGAGACAAATGGAGCAAGTTCCGACAGCCGTTAGTTTCGGTTGTATATTTGCCATTTTGCCAGAGCGTAAAAGCCAAATTTCATGTCATTCACTGCGGGCCTTTGTCAGCAGCGCATGAATCTTCAGCCCTGACAGCGTTACAACATCATCAGAGCTGCGACTAATAGAGAGGCATGTGTTCGCCAGGCTTTTTGGCAGCCAGCCAAACTGACAAGTTGTTCAACAGATGATCGCGCTAAAAATCCAGTCACTTTCAGTTCTGTCAGTTCAGGAAGTAATTCACCCATTAGGAAATTAAGACAGAAGAATCTGGAGTTTTTGAAGACACATTCTGCATCCAAACTTAGGGACGATTCGTCTGATTTTAGTAATTAAAAACACTCTTCCTGAATCAACAACACCCAACCTACTGAATTCAAACGTGGGTTGTCATATGCAAAGAGCTTGCAAACCAAATTAGGGAATCAGAAAGCAATGCTGTGTTGAGACAAAATAGATTATCTTTTTGTGTCCGAGCATATAAAAACAGCAGACAGCAGAGAGATCGGAGAAGACCAGAGGATCGTTGATGAGGAAGAGCGGCAAGATACAATAGGGTGTTTGGGTGGTTTTCCCCAATCAGGCAGAAAACTGGACTCTATTGATGTCTTCTGTTCTCCATCAATAGAGTCAAATCATAAGAATAAGTTGGGTCGTTCAAAAACAGTCACATAGCATCCGGCTGAACCCTCGATGTCAGCACAAAGCCAGTACTGTCTGACCAAACCGGGTTGGAGAGAAGATGTATTACCCTTTCAGTAAAGAATGTCCTTTGCAGCTTGTAAAATATATGAAAGTGCTATAAGATGTCATGTGTTCATTGCATGCACAATCACGAGGGTTTGACAGTGGAAATGGTGTCTGAGTGTGGAGGTGGAGGGGCGATGGTTATTCACACTATCGAGCATGTGTTAACAGATCATCACAGGGAGGAAGTTAGAGGGGCAGAGCGGTTAGTCGAGACAAGACATACTGCACATCTCATTTTAACATACGAACTGACAAGTTAAGACGATAGTTTGATCTGCTGAAATGAATCCAAACAAATGACGACTGGGTTCTGTTGCTTCAACCAACAAACTGGTTCTATTTATGGAAAATAAATTAGAAAGTAGACACATTAGGTTTCTTACGCTTTTGTTTCGTAGTCCTTCCAGGCTTTGTCGAAAGGCTTTTTCAGATCCTGTGGAAAAACAAACAGAAAGCTTAAATTAATCAACAGAAAATTACTCAACAGCATTTTTTGATATTACAGAAAGCTCTCATGTGGTGAGAGTTTTTTGTCAACTGCTGTTTGCAGAGTAAAGAATGAACTTTCAATCTCAACGTTTGATGTTTGATTCATTGTTTCAATTAAAGGAAAAAAACATAATTTTACATCATCGCAAAGTGAAAACCTTTGGCGTTTTAAGGTGTCGCTTTGTGCTCTAGGATCTTGTCATTGTTTTTTACATTTCAAATACATTTAGGACTAACACCATCATAAGGCAACCAGGAATCACAAAGATCACTCTCACTGCTTACCAACCGTCACATGTTCAGAAAAAAACACTTTTCTTTTTCAACCGCTAACGAGCAAAGCTATATGCGTGTGTGTGTGCGTGTGCGTGTTTGCAGGTGTGTGTTTCAACACGATGTGACTCAGTAAGCTGAATCATCCTCCTCACACATGCAAAGCAGCCCACAGCTGTCTCAGCAGGGAGCTGGGCGATGGTAACTGTGGAGGGTTTTTCTGAAGGCAGGAGCGCGGTGAAATTGTTTCTTGGCATTTGTCGCGTGCGATCCCTCTGGTCACATCGACAACAGGCAACGCTGATGTCTCATCATCACGGTTGCGCCTTCAACAGCTGCTTGAGCAACCGCGCTTGATTAAACAACGTCCCTAACACTGTGGCGCTGATTAAACAGGGATTGTGACAAACAAAAGGAGAGATTACTGGGTGCAATTGGCCGTGTCACTCCCTAGAAAATACAATTCCACCAAATTAATTGTTGCCTGAAACCAGAGCGCCAAGAAAATCTGCACAACAGCGTGCAACAATAACAACGACTAATCGAGAGAATTATATTACATTTAACTCAAATTTTCTCTTTCCAAAAACTACAGTAAGCACCTGCTGCAAGCACGCATTTTGCTGTTGGGCTGGACAGACAGCTTATGGCTTTAGTGCATTGTTAAAACTCCAGGGACGACTGTGCTCCCGCGGTTGACCTCCGCTTCAACAGCAGAGGCTCAACCCGTTAGCCCGCATGATCACGGTCTGGTTCACTGCGCCAAGCCAAGGACCACTCGGCCATTCAGTCAACCAGCTCAAGGGCAGAAAACCACCAGAGGAAAGAGAGCAGAAAAGACAAAAAAAGAAGAAAAAAAAGCTGAACACCAAAGTGAAAGAACAAGCCAGTGACGAAAAAAAAGCCAAAGCAAATGAGGAAGCCACTAAAAGAATGTACTGTAGGTCAAGAGAGAGCCAGAGAGAGAAAAGAGAGGGTGAGCGGAAGGAAATGTCAGAGCCAGAGAGAGGAGAAAATGGTAACAATGGCTAAAAATACCAGAATCAGGCAACGCTGGGCCGGGAATGGCTGAGCAGAATAGGCCAAGGCACGGGGCAAATAACTCCCAGAGAGACACAAGCGAGCTCTCAGCGTCCTCATTCTGGCTGGCTGAATCCAGAGGACGGCGGAGGAATGTCATGCCCTTGACAGGGGCCTCCATTGGCAAATGTATCACCTCTTCCTACCTACGACCACACGTGTCCAGGAATAGCACTTCCTGTTACACATTCCGCACACCTTTTTCCACTGCAGAAAATGAATGGACTTAACCTGGTCAGCAGCACCGAAGGCAGAGCTTAGTTTGGATCTACTAGCACTTGTGGATGTGAACACTTATAAGGATCAGTTAAAACACTTCCAGTCCAAAGAAATTAAATTGAATATCACAAGAAACAAAACAGCAGCATCAAGCTGGAAACTAAGAATTGTTGTCAATTATCAAAATCGTTGCAGATTAATTCTCTACTTGACAATTGTTAATTGACTGAATATTGCTCTGGATAATCCACAGACCACAGACATGCCGTCATATAAGGAGTGGAGGCAGAAAACTAGGAGACTCGACATCTCAAAACCTGAACAAGAAAACCCAACATCTGCCCGGCTAGAAGTAAGTGTGCTTTGTTACAATTTAGCTGGACTGACTGACTCTGAATCTGCAACTTCTGCTGTTTGCAAAATCCCCGGTTCAGTAACTTTAAAAACTACTGATGCTGCTGATGTTGTGGTTGATAGCAGAGTGCGCAAACTAATGAGGGAAAGCCTCGATTTGTAATCTGCCTTTGTCTAAACTCTCAAACGGCGATCATGAGAAAAGAGTGCAGGAGCCCAAAGTCCCCCTTCCTCTCACTCCGTACTTACACAAACACAATGGCAACTATCCAGACACTGTAAATGAACAGTGATAAGCTGATATGACTCATGGTGGGTTAGGATCACAGACTGGTCAATGAGCGGCGGACGAGAGGGTCGGCTGCAGGCATGACATCATGCCGGCGTCCATTACGAAAGTCTGCTGTTAGCAGAAATGTTTCGTGGACTCAGCACTTTCCATTTTCCCCACTGACTGGAGTGTTTAACGCAAAAACACTACTGGGTCTTCCAGGGACTCCACCCCAGCCTAGTGCTGCACTAACTGAGCTGTGTCCTGAGTCAAGTTCAATGTTTACGTCAAACAGAAGAACACTTCACCTATGAAAAACAAATTGCCATCTGTGGTGAAAGGACCACGGAGTTAGATGAGGTGGAAAATGGTAGATTTCTCTCTGAGTAACAGCAGCGAGGGGTTGCTAGGAGGTAGCCACTCTAATCAGCCATTAGCGGCTGCCTCCCCCGGGGTCAGTTCATCGCACTCGTTGCCAAAGACGACACCGGCAGAATATTAACCAGCCCCAGAAGGAACGACGGCCACCACAAAGCCATTAAGTCCTGAGTTAAATCAAACAAGAGGAGCGGTGGCTATTTTAGCTGATCACACAGCCGTCAGCATTCAAATACCAGATTGGTATTTTATGCATGGAAAGAAAATTAAATATACATAACGTATTCACGACACACAAAAACGTCATCAACGTCGATTCTTATTTCTCTCAATAGACTCTTTTAAATACATTCCTCATTAATGAGATCCATGTCAACCCATTGCTTCATCCTCCTTCCTTCTCTTCACTGCAGTCTAAACAGCCTTTCATGCAGGTCTGGACTTCTTTCTGCTTCCCCCTGGGAGAGGACAGGAGCGAAGAAGCAGGATAATGACAGAGGAGGAGGAGGAGGAAGATGATGAAGGATACGGGATGGACAAGGGAAAAGCCCTGGGCTGTGGAGGTGAGCAACAGGTTAGGAGACGGGTGAAGCAGTGAACAAAGACAAATTAGAGAAATAAGCCATCATTTCATTTTTAGATGACTCTTTCTCTCCCTTCTCCTTTATGTGTGAGAGAGAGTGTGAGTGTGTGTGTGTGTGTGTCCTGAGGTATGAAATAACCAGCAGCTCATTAGCCCCCCCATGTCACTGGGGTGATGAGAATCATCAGCGGGCTAATGAGCAATAAGTGGGTAGGCATTACAGATGTGACTCGGCTGCCACAGCCAGAGTGAGGAGGTGGGGGCGGGAGTGACAGAGTGAAGGAGACAAGGAGGGGAAGAAGGATGGAGACAGACAAGTGGGGTTAAGAGAGAGAGACTAAGAAGGGAAATCACCGAAGAGAAAATCAGATCGAGGCTGAAAAGAAAACGTCACACTCGGGAGACGAACGAAAGAGCAAGAGAGAGCCGAGCGACGCGACGTCACGGGGACAACCAGCCTCATTAGAGAGCCGTCTTAATCGCATCAGACCTCGTTGGGAGGCTGCAGCCAATCACGAGTCTGGAGAGGGGAAAGGTCACCGACTGCCGCAGACAGTAACGAGTGCTGATTGCATTACAGAGCTGTCTGTCTGGGTTTAGTCCGTTTTTGGTGGACGCACATGACCCGACTGGCTGACTAACGGCCGTGTGCTGAACCTCAACACTGTTTATGGCACAGACCGAAATGTGTCCGTAGCGTCAAATATTGGAAACTGTCCTATGGCCTATGGGTTTAAGGCAACATTAACTGCAAAGTCTGGACAAGGAGCACTGTTATTCCCTTCTCTAGCTTCGGTTCCTGGGATCTCTATACTGTCAACTCTCTAATAAAAAGGAATTTTTTAAGGAAAAGTTCTTGATTGCCTGTTTGTGTTGTGAACTCTGGATCCTTTGTTAAGAGAAAAGAGAAGGATTCTAGAGATAAACATGTTTGTTTTTAATGTGAGGTATTAAAACAGTTTTGCAATCGGTACCGAAACTTAGATCTTGTTCCTGCACTAGAATCCAAACATTATCCCAGGAACCCTAACCCCAAATCAGATTTGGGTTAGGGTTAGTTTTGGGTAAATGGCCTGTTGGTCAACCTCAAACAATTATCTTTTTTGTATTCGTTTCTTTATTTTGATACCTCGTAGAGCCAAAGAATCTTTGGTGGGCAGAAATTAAATCCATTTGGATCATAAAATCCTAAATGCTCCACGTGTCACTGGTAAAACGTCCACCCTGATGCTCCACACTAAATGATGCGATGCTGAATGATTGTGGGCCCCGCGCTAAAACTCTATCATGCTGAGCGATGGCAGGCTCACACTTCAGCACACTTCATTACACCGACTGATTTTCAGTCTCCACACTAAAACTTAAACATCTTTCGTGAATTGATCATAACTTTCGTGCCAGTGACAGTTTTGAATAGCTTCCATCATGTTGAGCTACTGCAGGTATCACGCTAATGCTTTAACACGCGGGTGAAGTTTTTGATTTTGTAGATTCATAAAGCCGGGTGTATTCTGTCAACTGTTCTATTAACTGTCTAGTCTCAACTC
Organism: Pholis gunnellus; assembly: GCF_910591455.1. NCBI lineage: Eukaryota > Metazoa > Chordata > Actinopteri > Perciformes > Pholidae > Pholis > Pholis gunnellus. The sequence goes on along the minus strand of NC_136542.1, from coordinate 11,144,136 downwards.
TGCTATCTCTACTCTATCAGAGCAGCTTGTTAATCACCTCGACAGCAGAACGTCATGCTTGGCAGATTAAACTTCACCACATGGATGAAACCAGATTCATCTACATGTTTCGCACTTCCTGTGAGGTAGAAGAGTAACACAATACCGTGCCGGTTAGCTGCCTTACCCCTTTGACTCCCTTCAGGTCTCCTTTCAGCAGGCTGTCCAGAGGAAAGGTGATGATGTTGTTCATGTTTTGGAACTGGAGGAGGGTGAGGAGAGAGACAGATAAGAGTTGAAGGGTTACATCAGAGGATTTAAACCCGCAGGAGACTGAAAGTTACCGAGATGTAACCCTTTTAGTGTGTTGTGTGCGAGTGAGAGTGTGTGCTTGTCCAACAGGAAAAGAGCTCAACGACAAAAGGTAGGCACTTAAGGTAGAAAGAGTTTTGGTCTCTTGTTTCCTTCAGTAAATGATGGTGATGAGAGGCTAAATGACGGACAATGGGTTACTTATACTTTGCCAAGTATTTGCTCATCTCTAAAAGTTTTCACAAATAGAAAACCATTATGAGACAAGTAACCTCTGTGTGTAGTGCTGCTCGTGTAATCTAGGGAAGCGAGAGCTCGCTAAAGCCGGGAGAGATTACATCTTCACATCCAGGTCAGGCAGGCAGCTCATATTTCTTTAATATAAGCTTTTGAGATAACACCAACATAGAACCCCGAGCTCCTGGTCTCAGGCTGAGTCGATACAGTGTCCAGGGGAAGCGACAGACCTCACATGATGGTGTCAGATTTGTCTAATAAAGCTTTGGCCTCGATACAAAAACCTGGCTTTAACAGATCAGGTTGACTTAGATCCAGCAGATATTTGGTGCTGCAGCGGCTCGTTGGCCGTCTCGATGGAAAAACTAGAGCTACCTCCCCGAGGGCTTCACGTTCCAGCTGGACTCGGTATGTGTGCGTGTGTGTGTGTGTGTGTTTGTTAGAGAACACACTCAGTGACTCAAGGCGATACAGACAATTAGGGAGAGGATGAAAATCTTTTTTGATCCCAGAAGATTTTACCCCAATCCTTTGAATCACAAATACACACATATACACACCACACCGTAGTTGACTCACCAGGTTTTTGAAGAGCGCCGTGAGCTCCTTGGTGAAGACGGAGAACTTGAGGAAAGCTGAACCCAGATCAGGATCATCTCTGTACACACAGTTTTCTCCAAACTTCTCCAGGGCCTGAGTGTACTGCTCCTCATTCTCTACATGGGCTGGGAAACACACACACAACAACATTAGAGGTGAGAACTTACGAGAGAGACTTTGGGCTGTTAGTTGAACGAAAAGAGCAACAAAACAAAACAAACTCGAGGCTGGAAAGAAGAGAAACGAACGACAGCAAAGGAAGGCTGAAGAAACAGGAGGAAGAACGGTAAAATCAACCGAGTCGGCGCCCAAAACTAAACGACCCCCCAGTCAGGTACCAGTCATGGAGGAAGCCATAAAACCAGCAGTGACGAAGTCTCCCAGCGTGTCTAAAGTCGACTTAATCCAGCACAGGGTTAGGCCTCCAGTGATTCCACTTAATTCACCCCACGCCAGACTGGGCAGCTGATAACAGCTAATGCCACTGGGACAGCGGTGGAGCAAGGGGATGGGGGGCACTGGGGACTGTTGCTATGACAACAGTCACTAAGAGACGTGAAGGAGACGACGACGACGACAGGGGGGGGTTGAAGGTGATGGGGCGGCATGAGGGAAGGATTCGAGGAAAAGGAAGAAAAAAAGGTGTGAACTAAAAGACACCTGCTGCCAGATAATGACTCAGCTCTTCATCTGTGTCTCTCTCACTCAGTCTCTCTCACACACACACACACACACACACACACACACACACACACACGAGAGATATCCATCATGTTATTAAAAGGGGGAAAGCTGAAATCCTCTGAGTCACTACCTGCCGACCTCCTCACATCAGACAAATCTAATTTAAACCACCGCTGAGCTGGATGATTAACTTCCTGCGAGACTCAGAGCACAAGTAGAAACATTTGAGTTTTTAACAGCTTCTAGTTTAATGCACCTGAGATAGTTTGTGTTTTTTCCACATTACGACTAGAGAAGAGACACAAAGTTGCTTATTTAAATTAAAAAAAACAATCAGATTTCAATACTTCGTATTTCAATGTGTCGTACGGAGATATAATAAACCTCAATCTTGTGTCATGTGTCAGACACCAGCCCTCACCACACACCCGCAGCCTGCTGTTTACACAGCAGCTCCAGCTGTTTGGCGGTGGCTCTGGGCCGACAGGGCGGTGGCCTGCTGTCGTTTAAGAAGTGGCACATGAGAGCTCTGTTCAGCGCCGACAAACAGCCCAAACCCCCCCCCCCCCCCCCCCCCCCCACACACACACACACACCCCCGGGCTGCTTAGTGAGTTGCATGTGTATTTGTTGTAACATGACCTCACACATGCAGTCTGCAGCACGGAGCAGCTCGATCTTCGATATTATAGTTTATATAAGTGGGATGGCAGAGAGAGAGAGAAGTGAGACACGAGGACAGAGGCGGCCTTTTCTTTTAGTTTACACTGTAAACAAAACCTGCTAATTGAGTGCTGCTCTGCATGTTGCCTAAACATCTCCAATACAGCAACCTGGTGTTCAAGGGCTTCCTTAAAAGACACAAGGGCTTTGCATGGTTAGAAGAGAGTCACTCTAAAAACTACACCCTCTTCTTTAACTTTTTCTCAAAGTTATATGCCTTTTATTAAGACTGCACATACTCAATTGCAGCAATTTGATGCTGAAATTAGCTCGATTAGAGGCTCCAGACAAAAAAACAACCGTACAATTTTTTTTTACGAAATCATCAGTACAATAAAACAAGCAAAGATGAAAGGAAAGACATTTTAAAAAGCATATTTCTTTGGTGTTTTTTATTGCTTTACTGTTGATCATCTTGTGATGCCCATAGACTGTATATAAGAAGGGTGACGCCTCAGATTTATTTGAGGACCTGCTAAACTACATCTTTAAAACTATTTAGGCATCTGCAACATGAAACGTATTGTTTATTTTACCAAGCAGTGAAAAATGGGTCTTTCTAGAGTGCCTTGCCTTTCAGAAAATAACTAATTAAGAGTTTAATCAGCATCTGAGAGCTCCATTCATTTCTTAATTGTAATTTCTGACTTAATTAAAAAATAATTAAATGCTGGGTGTTCATCTGCATTTACACCATTTATATTGTACACACCTTTTGTGTGTGTGTGTGTGTGTGTGTGTGTGTGTGTGTGTGTGTGTGTGTGTGTGTGTGTGTGTGTGTGTGTGTGTGTGTGTGTGTGTGTGTGTGTGTGTGTGACAGCAAAAAGGATTCCTTTTTGCTTGACCTCAGGAAACGATGACTGTGTGTTTACTGGAGAACAGAGGCCATGAACACACACACTTTTACAACCTGCATAAATGGCCTGCTAATATCCAACATCTTTTACTGTACCTTCCCTCTCAAACACACACATGGAGAAAAAAAAAACATGACTGTTTGCAGGCTGGTTTTGCAGCATCTTTGCAGCGTCTTCTCTTTCTCTTTCTCTTTCTCTTTCTCACACACACACAGACACACACTTTAATCAGCAGATAGCAGACTGGCCTCTGCTTCCTCTCTCGGTCTCTCTCTCACACTGGGCTCCATCAGGTCGGTTGACGCTCACTAACACAATGTGCGGCCGACCTTGGATCAATTCAAAATCTCTCTACAGACGGTATGAAAACGACACTGGGCTCCACGTTCACTTGCACTGAGAGAAGAACTTTTACCCACAGACGACTCCATCCTGCATTTGAGCGTCTCATCTGATCGTGTTCCTCAGACATCCGTCCAGTTTGATTACATTTAAGCTTGTGGAAGTCTCATTGTATTGGTTACTTTGCAGCCAAGAGAGAACTGTATGATCAGAAGGAGAAGGTCGGCCCAGATGCTGTCAAATCGAGTGTTTTCCTGATGCAACATTGGCTAAGTGCTGCATTATTCAGCAACTCTATCCTGCTCAGCTCTATAGGCGCAGCAGCAGGAACACGCCGCTCACTCGTCTGCCTCGATTCGTTATCTGTTCGGCAGCTTTGGCAGGTCTGTCCGAGCGGCTGTGCTCGATCAGCTCCAGGTTCTTCGGGGGGTTTGAGATGCTGCTGCTGGTTTATTCATCAAAACCCACAAGCTGACAAGCTGACAGGCCCCTGCAGCAACGCGGGGTTCTCTCGCTCATCTGTACAGCTTTCCCCAGTATCTTTCGTTCACATTTCCCGTCTCTTTTCTAACTCTCTGGTGCGAGGTTATTTTGCTTGCTCAGCCTCTGCCGTTCTAGCCAAACCTCCATCTTCCCCTCACCTCCTCATCATTAGTATTCCTCATGTCATCGGCGATAAAATATGCTTCCACGGTTTTGGGCTCGACAGCCAGTTCTACCAGGACACAATGTATTCTCTGAGGCAGTCAGTGTTCAGGCTCCCTGTTGTGTGTCTCATTATTCAGGCTTTATCCTCTTTGAAGAATATGAATACAAATGCTGCGCTTTCATTCTTTGCGTTATACGTGTCAGCATATACTCAAAACATGTATTTAGTATTTCTCAAGCGTACGCAATGTTACTGACTTTGAATCTTGCGAGCATACGGTCTGTCCAATTTACTGGAGCAGTCGACAATGTGTGCATTGCATAAAAGTTATATGGGACGGTCTTTATGTTATGTTTTTGACAATTCCCCATATAAGCAGGATAATGCCCTTCCAGATGTCTACTTCCAGATATGAATGGCCTTCAGAGAGAGGGTTCTGGCCTCCACGTCGTCCATTACTTCCAGATAATGAACCCCTCGTTATCCATTACTTAAGCTCTGGGTTCATTTTCTTTACATTTAAATCAAGTTGCAGTGTTTATACATGAGCTTGTATTTGCTTAATGGACCTTACCAGTGTGTTTTAGTTCATGTTTTACTGCTGATCAACTTGAAACGTCTAAACTGAGTGAACTAGACTTGATGATGTTACTTTAACCCACATCCAGTGTTAATATTGATTGGTGCAGCCTTTAAATATACAGTAACGGTAGTAAATGGGCTTAATCCTAGATATACAGGATTGACCCAGGCATGAAAGAGGGCTTCGATCCATTGATCGAAATCTGGACAAGCTTCATGCTTGAAGGCAAAAAGGTAGATTTGCTTCTTCCCCATTTTTCCTACAGCAGATGATGTTGTTCATAACGAAAACAAATTGAAAAACCTACAATTCTTAAACGTGTGTTTGTGTGTGTGTGTCCTGCTGCACTAACCACACACACACACAGTCAAATGAAGGTAATTTATCAACATCAGGGGCATTCATTTTCGCAGCTGAGCAGGGGGAGATGTACACGCTCATACACACTCACAATGTCAGCCTTTCACGTCATGGGGTGACACAATAGAGGTTCCGAGTCTGGTAGCGACAAAAAAGGCACATCGTGTATGTAAATGCACAGTGAGGTGAGAACGTGAGTGTGTCCATGCCTCAGCAGCCACACACAAACACACAGCGTGCGCCCCTCCCCAGCTGTTCCTTTGGGGGTCTGGATCAGACAGCTGTCCCTCTGGTCTGAACAGAGCGCACACTGTTCTGAAAAAGACATGCTCAGCACATTGTTCAGAGGTCTGTCTCCCTCTCTAACTGTCTCTCTCCCTCTGTCTCTGTCTCTGTCTCTGTCTCTGTCTCTGTCTCGGTCTCCCTCTCTCTCTGTCTCTCCCTCTCTGTCTCTCTCAGCGGGGTTCTGTCAGGCAGGCCGGACAAAAGGCACTGGAAACAGCCAACACTGGCACAAGCAGCCACAATGACCGTGGTAATAACACACACAAAAAACTATCCTCCCTACGTCTGCCTCAGGATAGAAAATGCAATTAGTAATCATTTTCATTTTCAATCCATTGTGCATTTTTGTATTGAAACCAATTATCCTGTGAAAACAGAAAATCTTCTCTTTTTTTTTTACATCAAAGAGACAAAACATGTAATGAAAAACTACAGCGAGAGTGCAAAGATAAGGAACTGAAAATCCCGGCACACAGGACAGATAGGGGAACTCACCTAGACCAGACGTGTAGATGGCCTTCACAGACTTCTTCATCTTGTACAGAACACTTCGGTCCACATCCAGAGCCTGTACAGACACACACACACACACACACACACACACTCATGTTAGAGTAGAATCATTGGATCAATGGAATCATTCAATGACATACATTAATGCATTTTGTGTTTTTTAAGTTGACTAAAGACATTTGTCGATTTTAAAACAACCTGAGTCGATGTAAACCACGTCTGCTGCTATTTTTCGGACACAACTTCTCATGAACGTTGCTTGGTAGCTTGCCACACAATAACTATTTAAGATGCAGGCAGCGATTCAGAGTTTTAGAACCAGATCAGGATTCTGTAGGGCTGTCCTCCACCAAAGAAATTCATAGTCGACTAATTGATTAGTTGATCTAATTGAGCGATCTGTAAAACTGAGTTTCTCCACAAAGAATCACACAAATGCCACTTTAAATCTTGCGTTTACCAGAGATGTGCTCAAAACGTTTCTTGGAAATGAGTCACTCTGCGTGAAAAAGGCATAAAAAAAATAAAAAAAACGTATCGACTTAAGAAATCTAAATCAACCGAGACCTGAACTGAAACGGTTTGTCGACTAATCGAGTAAGAGGGGGCAGTCCTAATATTCTGATACGACAGCTCTCAGTGATACAGTACTGTATATATCGCAAAATGTATTGTAAAATTGATACTGTTCGGAGAGTGTCACAAGGATGTTGATTCAACTCTACTGTCATTTCTGAGGTCCCAGTTTGTGTTGTTGTCGTCCTGAGCTCGTGCTCCTGCTTTGTTGTCCACGTCCTGAATGCAGGCCTCCATGTGGTACCGTTTGTGTGTGTGTGTGTGTGTGTGTGTGTCTCTCTATGCCACCTCTATTCTGGCTGCAGTCAATGAATTATTCAAGGCAAAGCTAAGAATAGAACTGAGCTGAACCGTCATTGCTTTTTGTGTGCGTGTGTGTGTGTGTGTGTTTATTAGTATAACAGCTTGTAGGGAAAGAGCAGTGAGCATCTGCAGTCTCCTACATGAAGGACAATTTCCCCGAGATGTGTATACACGGACACACAAACACACACAAACCTATGACTACCCGTAGATTTTCACATGCATCGAGACCAGAGACTCGCACACTAAACAGAACAAACACTGGGAGTCCAGCTGAGACAATGCAGCACTGTACCAGTGATAAGTGAGGCAGTCTCTCAGGATGGGGGGGGGGGGGGGGGGGGGGGATTTTGGGAAATTAGTTTTTAGGGACTTTATTAAGTTCGTCCGCCAAAGCGGGCCAGAGCTGGCGCCACTTTTCCCTTCCCTACTCCCCATCTGACAGACATATCGCCTAGACCCTCTGAAAACAAAAAAAACACACAATGGCCCCCATTCAGCTGCAACACACACACATACATACTGTACACACCCACACTGTCCTCTTTGCAACACCACTAGTTGTAGTGACGAAATGTGTCGAATCCATAAATCTGTGCCGTATTAATATCCAAGCTATGAGCTGTTTGCAAATGCAAAATGGAAGAACCACTCTGCAATCCCCCGAGGTCATATTCCTCTCTCTCACTCTCAATTTCAGGGTCCTGGTATCGAGCGTGCTCGCTCACTGTCACACTGTCGCTGGGACACCTCCTCTAAGCTGCGTCCAAATTATTCAGAAACATTAAAAAAATGTACTTACTGTTAATTACATGTTCCAGCTGTATTACTTCTACATCTTTCATCATTTTAACAAGGACACTTTAAATTAAAAAATGTAAACAATCAGCGCAGGTTAAAATGAATATTGTTTACCCAAATAAACTTCTAGACAGCAGTACTTAGTAAAAGTAACACATACTAAAAATACAACCTGATGGGAACTGTGCAAATAAAAAATAAAAAAAAGACAACCAGAAGCTACTTGCTTTGAGTAAAATTAAGACTCCGCTGTGGTTTTAGGTCCTTCAACTGCTGCTAAATGACTCATCCGTTACATATGCCATTATCCTATTACCTCCGTCTGGCTCACTCAGACCCCACAACTGTAGCTCAGACCCCACACCGCCATGCGTGTCTGTATACTGTTAAAACAGGTATTTAAAAAAAACGCAGAGACAAAACGAGTGAGAAAAATAAAGCGGCAGAGAACCATCTCCGTCTCCATCGCCAAACCAATCCAACCACACGAACGGCTTTTAAAAAACGGGTAACTGGAGACAGCCACCGAGTGTTCTCTAAGCAGAGCTGGCACCACCTCGGGCTCGACTCTCCACATTTAATCCACTCGGAGCGAACGCCTTGAGAGAACTGAAAGCATTTCTGCAGGTACCTGAGCGTCTGTTAGGCAGCGGAAAGCTTGTATCACTGCTTTGTTTCAGTATTGCAGGAAGCAATTTCTAAATGAGCCAGTAAAACCTACTTCAAACTGTCATTTATTGATTGAATATTTGATGCTGCGAATGCGTTTGCTTCAAACAAGGGTGAGCTGCTGAAGTCGAGGCATGCAAAGAATCAATAAGCTACCAGAGTGCGTTTCATGCAGATTATATATTAGAACTGCAAAATGGTGCACGGGGCATCAATGCTGAGTTTTCACAATGTACAAAAAAAAAAAATTACATTAATATGACAAAAGAGGAGGCAAATAAAAACACAGCACTCTGACCAACGCGGCCGGGCTCCCTGGCAGCAGCGTTGACGTTTTTGTGGAGGAAGACTGGCCAGAATGGACAAGAGATTTATAGCAATCTGTTGACTTTGTGACTCAAGCTTTTGGTGCATATGCTGCGTCAACACAGTCAGATGGCAACTATGTGTTCTGCTCTAGCATCATGCAACTGCTTTGGTATCGGTAGTTCTTGCAGCAGTACACTGCAAGAAAGTTATTCTTGGAGAGGTACCGTTATGAGTATGTTTATCTGTGTTAGTATGAAGCAGGCTTGTGTTAAAACTGAGCATGTCGTGATGTTATATGCGTCTACAAAGTGGCCTCACCACACCAGATAAGATGTAAACGTTTGCAGCTTCAAGAGTCAAACCTTTGCCGTATCCCAATTCCAAGATACGTACCAATTCTATGCAGGTTTGGAGTTGATACTTGAGTGTTAAATTCATTCAAATAAGTCAGATGTGCTGAATCTGCTTGATTTTGGGGTGTCCCACAATGCAATACACAAAGGAAATGGGGAAGCTACTAACAGCTGCAAAAAAATACAAAAGCAGATGGGGGTGAAGCTGCTCCCAGCAGATCCTGGAAAACAAAAAACTATATATTGCGCATTAGTTTTTGTTGACTTGGCAGAGGCTTTCTGCCTCATTTCCAGTCAGTATAAAATAGCAAAGCGATCAACACCGTGTTATATCGACTGCACGACGGTCTACAGGCACATTGGCAGATCTAAGCCCCCGTTTGACCGCCACATAACATCAGTAATGAGCCTGTGAATCGGTTTGACTAGTGAAAGCCTTACACGCACATGAACATCACAGCTCTCATCAAGCCACGGCCTTCCTCACTCTCTCTCACACACACACACACACACAAACGCACTATCACGCTCCAGCACACCCTTTCAATCTGCACAGAGTGGACTGTCGGGGAGAAAGGGGCGAGACAAGTGGGGGACAGACAGGCGGGCTAACAAACCAATCCCTGCTGAACACAACACACACACACTGCTCTAAATCAGTCACACTCACATGTATACACACACACACACACACACACTGCTCTAAATCAGTCGGGGGGGGATTCCTCTGCCGCGCAGCCTTTCACCGGCGCGGGATCAGAGCTGAATCCTCGCACAATAGACTCGGCCTCTGAGCCCCGGAGCTGCTTCACAAGCACACTTCACATGACGCTGCTACTGCGGTGTCAGCATTTTCCCTCTCCTGATAGCAACTAACCAGAATGGCTCTTTACTCACTTCCTGCCGCTTACTGGGAATTTGGATGAAGCAGGAGACGGAACCCCCAAATATGAATTGAATTAATCCTCGTATTAACGCACGACATCATCATCATCATCATTATCGTCATCATTGTGATTACAATCAGGTGCCATCTGCCAATCTACGGAGACCATCACAACACTGCTGGGTCACTTATGGTCATGCATTTCCAGGAGTAGTAGTAACGCGTGTCATGTTACTGATCTCTGTGAGCACAGTACAGATGGGCAATATCTAGTGCGTGTGCAGATTATAGATACTGTAAAGCTAATTAATGTTGAGGATGCGCAGATAGATTACCGCACGAACTGACAATCTTTCCATTCTGAAAATGTAATAAGTCGTCTGAATGAGACGGTGCAATTATTTTAAATATGATGACTACAGATGAATACTGTGAAACAAAAAAAAGGAATACAGAAAATAAAGAGATGTCCCTACTACAGGCTTCATAACCACCTCCTGTTGGCCCTGGAGTTACTATCTATGGGCGGGAAAAGATTAGTGTAAGCAGACAGCAGCCCCCAAATAGGCGACTCATTTCTGTACAAAGTAGCATTTTTTGACTGCTGTCCCAAGGCAAAGCTCAGCTGGGTAAGCACATCGTTCCACTGCAAGGACCCAGACCAGGGAGAATGAATCCAATGTGCTTGTTCCAGCATTTGTCAAGGTCTTCAAAACCAAAACAAGACAGGGTCAAAAAGTCCTCACACAGGGCAGCAATTGTTGTTCACATGAAACATTGAAAGTCACTTCGTACAGCTACAACCTAAGAAGAATGCAAAGGGGAAATTGTTTTTTTTTCGGATTGGTTTCCCCTTCATTGTTTGGTCTATAAATAAATCAAGAAGTAGTAAAAACAAATGCACATCAATGCTCCCAGAGCCCTAGTTGAGGTCTTCAAAATCCTTGTTTTGTCTGTAGCAAAGATATTCAGTTCACAATCAAACACAATTGTTGATTATGTTTCAACGGATCAAATAATCTTTCAGCTCTAGTGTGACTGAAAAAGACAGAAGGACAACGGGATGTTTCACATGAAACCAGAGGGACGGGGAAGAGGGCAAGACGCCGCTGACCACAAGAAATTGTAGTGTTCTCCACCTCTTCCTCCACTGTCTGAAGAAGAAAGGCATTCCTGGATGATTGCATGCTGGAGTGACTGACAGACAAGACAGAGAGCCAGCCCCATTGTTCCTGCCGACTAACTATCTGCTGATGACAGCACGTCTGCTCGACAAGACGCTGTCCCACTTTTCTCAGAGGCCCCGTCACTACACACACACGTTCAATTTGAACAAAACACAATCCCAGCAATCCTCCCCATCTGTAGTATCCCTATCGTCATCACCACACACTGACACACACACACACACACACACACACACACACACACTCACACGTGGGTTGTGTCTGGTGTCTCTTTATAACTCGTCTACTAACCTTGCCCAAGCCTTTAGGCCCTGCGCCAGCGAGAGTTATGCGAGGAAACAGGCCGCATACTGTGGAAGTCAGGCAATGAGAAGGCTGCAGTCTGGGATACAATTATCTAATTTATTTCGTGCACGTGTGGGCAGAGTATCTGTGATGGCTGTGGTGGGTTGTAATCCGTGTTTTATGAAGGTACCAGACGATCAAACTTCAAAACCAAACAAACTTCACCCCTCAAAGAAAACTACTAAAACATCTAAAACACACACACACACACACACACACACACACACACACACACAGTGGGAACATAAATAAAAAGCCCTGGTTTTGATTTGTAACTCACGGGCAAGACTTGACATCACGTTAATCACATTTATTTCAACACAGCGGCGAGGACGGCCCACACTGACGAAAAGTACTGAACCCTTTTTTGAATAAATGATCTTCAAAGGTTCTTTGTGAGACTAAAGATTCCATTAAGAACCCTTTTAATCCAAAGATCCCTTTTGGAAGAAAGAGTGAAGAAAGCATGGATATTAACTGGGAACGCCCACAACCCCTCAAAGATTGTGAACCATGATTGCTGTGGTTTGTGCACCCCGGCCCTATAAAAAGGTTCCCGATAAAACCCTCGATATATAAAAGGATTCTCACTAGAGGCCCCTGGATGGGTTCTTGTTAGCACCTTTAGAAAGTGGAAAGGTTTTGGATAGAGAGACTCCCGGGTGGAAACACCATTACAGTATATATATATATATATATATATATATATATATATATATATATATATATATATATATATATATATATATATATATATATATATATATATATATATATATATATATATAGCAGTCCAGTATTGGGACCGTCGAGATGGTTTCCCACCTAACCCTGCCTCCTCCTCCTTGCAACACAACAGCATCACTGTTGGGTGTTAATGGGGAGAAAACATAATGTTGATGTAATACACCACAACTCGGTTTTCCTCTACGGTTGACTGCCAACAGTTATGTTAAGTCACCTAAAAATGTTCTATGGAAGAATTTCCCCCGTAGAAAAATAAATAAAACACCATATCATTAGTCGGCAGTCTTGTCCACCACATTACAGAATCTGACACGTCAGCAGGTGTGCCGTTAAAGTGGCCGCCTGGCGCTGTATATACTGCTGGCCAGCTCTCAGCCAGACACACAGCTCCACATGTGGCAGAGTACGGGTAAACACAGGAAGGGCTCTCTCTCTCTCTCTACCTCAACATCCACAGAGGAAAAGCTGTCTCATTCAAAACATGTGTCAAATCTACAGTTTAACCCTGCAGGCATCAAAGAGAAGGCCGATCCCTGAGGAAGCTGTGCCCGACTCAAGCTGCTCACCCTGACTTCTTCTGCTACATGTTAGTGCCGTGTGCTTAACATTGCACGACCACAAGACCAGTCGGAGTCCATCCAATGGACCCAGAAGTGCAAAATCCACTGCTAGAAACCGAAAACAACCCTTTCAAGCGCTTCATTCAACAACTCTTCTCCGTGCTTTGCTCGAGCGAGTAAAGTCAATATTGGGCTAGAAATGGGTTCCGTGGAGCCGGGGCGCTAACAGGCCATGGCTGCAGGGTTTCTCTGTTCTCTCAGACGGCTGAGATGTGGGTAGTCAGCCTGCCCTGGGGGGGCGGCACGGAAAACGCCTGCATTCAAGTTCAGTAGGAGTGTGGGTCACAGAGAAAAGGGAGGGGGGAGGGTACTTTTTACTATGTCATAAGACTGTCTGACACGAGCTCATTAACGGACACAAACGCACAAGCGTGGATGTTGAAAGTACTTTGTTAGACTGCGCTTCGACATTGACTGCTTAGTAGGATTTTTCTTTAGGGTTAGGGTTAGCCTTTGCTGGTTTTTCCTGCCTGGCTGGAAGTTGTTCAAACGTCTCATCTACCTTCAGGCCTTCTGGTATTTTAGCACCGGGACACTTGGGGCTTTACTGCTCCTCAGTGAGCACTACAAAGACCACTGTAGGACCAGAGCCTTGACCACCAGCTGCCAGGAGTCACACTGGGATGACAACATCAACTGCAGTGCTTAAAGTGTTAGAGAAAACAAACTTTCATGTTAACCGCTGAGGCCTTTTATCAGATTGTTTTACAAGGAGAGAGAACTTTTGTTTCTGGTTGGTTTTCCCAGACGGCTGGTGTTAATACTACAGTGGCATGGTTTTTTCTTTTGTGTCTAGTCTGAAGACTTGTGAGAGCCCCAACCAGTTACTATCCAAGTTTCAAATTCATTTCTTCTTGCACTTGTAATTTTTGTCGTTTACACATTATGATTTTGTCACAACCTGCATTTCTTTAACCGCCTTAATAATATAATTAAATAAGGAGGGTAACACATGTCAGGCCCTGAAACACAATAGATAAAAAAATAACAGCAGAGAGTCTGGCGCCAAGTTTAAAACCTCTTAAAATGGTCTCCCCGACTTTGAAGGGAGTCTTTAATGAAGTTTGTAAACCAGCAGGAGACTGTTAAAACCAAGTTGGAAGGAGGGGCCGGGAAATAAGGACCAAATGTGCCGCGCTTTGAGAGGGGGGGGGGGGGGGGGGGGGGGGAACTCCTCTGACTTCACCTTGGAGACTCTCTTTGGCTCTTTTCACACAGACATACGTGTCAACCTCGTGGTGTCAAAGCAGTAACGTCAGAGGAAAGGTGTCCAAAAGTTACCGCAAAGTTCTGTGTGATGAAGCCTGAAGAGAAACAAGAGGGAAAATGACCTGCTTTCTCCTGGAAAACGCTGCAGTAAAACACTACAGTGTGTGTGTGTGTGTGTGTGTGTGTGTGAGAGAGACAATCTGAAGGCTGAAGACTTTAGGAGAACTTCACAAACAGTCTCTTCAGATATAACTTGCATGGGTTAAAATGAGAGCGGGTTACATTTTAAATATGTGTTTTTGGGGCTGCAACTCTTGCAAACACTTAAGATACTTCCTGTAGTGCAAAAGATAGAAGGGATCTGGGATTATCAGACTATTTGGAATGTTAAATAAATCATAACAAAACACTGATTCAAAAATGATAATGAGCAAAGAGTCTTCTTGCAGCACCATATAACCATATAGCAAAGCTCCCTTGAGCGCCTCTAAGGAGTTCAAAACACTTCCCCAACAGAGAAGAAGAAGTCTTGGTCTGTTCCCTGAGTGAAAGTGACAGCAGGACAACATAACTGTGAGGATTCAACCCTCCCACCCCACCCTGACTCCCAAGAAGAGCCGAGTGGCCGGGACTACAAATCAATGGTGGAGTTCATTAATGAAGAGGCAGGGCCGGTCAGGGAACAATAGCCGTCAACAACAGCCGTCTCGGACAATCTGGGCCAGGACACTCTGATGGATGAGACGAGCTTTAAAAGGTCCCATTTACCCCCAGCGCCCCTAGTGTCCTACCCCCTAACCTCTGTGTCGGACAGAGAGCAGACAGCCTTTCACCTCCATCCCCTCCACCATGTTGGACTAAGAGTTTCACCATCCTCCGAACCAAACGGACCTACCAAAGCCAATGGTCTCCACACAATCTTGGTAATAAATTCACTCCGACCATCCAATCACTCAATCCAATCACTCAAGGAGGATAGACGGTGTACAAGAGTGAGTAAAATCATATCGCATCAAAACAGTCAAAGCCCAGCGGGGGATAAGAGAGATCATGGCTTTGAATCGATTGTTGACAGGACCGTGACCTTCGCCCTTGGTAGATCCACGGGGAGAGCTGCTGCATCATAATGAGGGCCGGGTCAGAGCCTGTCGCTGGGTGATAACACAGACCCCGCTCTACCCAGCCCTGGAGGCTGGAGAGACACCTCTCATTTCAGACAAAAGATCCCGTTGGAAACACTGAGGTCCCACATAGAGGATCCTAAAACCAATGAGTGATCCAGTGATTTGCACAAAATATGAGTTCAGCATACAGCAAAAATGCTGTCTTGTCAATCTATTATAGTCCAATTACTGTTCAGCTATTGGCATGTGCACAACACCAATTCAAGTGCCAAACTAACGTACAAGGTGCCACAATAAATCAAGCTTTTAACTGTTGACTAAGTTCAACACATACAGTTAGCACCATGACTGTCGACAACACAAATAAAGTGCATCATCATACATCACCTGTTGGGGATAATTTTCGCAGAAAACAGCATTCAAGTCAATGCATAACGGGTTGTTGCAGAACAAAACGCCTGCTCTCTGCTACCGTTTTGCGCGGAAACGTCTCATTTAAAGTGCAACGATTTATGGCCGATGTGCTAACAACCGAAGGCAAGCGTGCTCTCGTAACTCTTCTCCATGTGTCAGTCTGCCAGCCTGTGTTGATGCTGGAGTAGTTCCCGAGCCAAGGGAAGACCTGACCTTCTTCTGCCCAAATTCCTCCCCCCATTCCAGGCAAGGTTGGCGGGTATACGGCTGAGGCCAACAGCTGCTCCCCTGCAACAGGTGGCCTGGAGGAAAGTTTAACAAGGCTCCAGACAGTAGGATTATCGATGCAAGGACAATCCACATTTAATAGCTTTAGGGACACACTGATGGTTCTACAAGCGCTAACGCACACATGGCCTAAATGTGCAATCTGGCCCGAGTGAGCAGTCCAAACCCCCAGCCACTCCGGCCAGTCTTCAGTATAGCACCTAAGAAGCTTAATGCTTCCTGTAATTGAAATGGGATTTCTAGTAGGATCACTGCAGTTCTGTCTCCTCCCTTCACCCTCACTCTACATCCGCTGTCCCCGCTGTTCCTCGACTTTGGTGCATAAACTACATCAAGGCAGAGCAGGCCAAGAACATTGACGCAAACTCTTGGTTTTGAGTTCAGAATTGTTCATGAGTTTTGTCTTTTAGCTATGCATTTGTGTTTCAGAGCGATAAACAATTTAGAGTCACGCCGGATAATGAATTTATATCATCTGGTGTTAACAGGAGGTATGGGTTTGTGTCAAGATAAAGCATGTCCCCAAAACAACCGGGGGCCTGAGATTAGGATTAGAGGTGCTATAAAGAGATGAGAGACTAAAGACGCTCACAGCGGGCACTCAGCAGCTTCTTTAACACTCGAGTTCACTGAGAATCTACTGACCACTTTACAAGCACCATTACCTCGTGGTACACCAATATCAGGAATGTTTGAAATAGTCCGTGAGAACCAGACTGGAGGCCGGTGGGGCCTGCACAGCCAGGGCCAACAGTTGCCCGTGGATGCTGCCAATACCGTCGCCATTCCCAGAGGTACTCCCTAATAACCCCTCAACAAAACCAAGCAGCAAGGCAGCGTGTGCATAGCTTGCATACCAGTGTTATGGACCTCTTTAGGATGAAATAAAAGCTAGATGGAAGACTAATGATGCTATCCTTCAGGACTGAACCCCCCTCTATGGAGCTGAGTTTTGACAAAGGGGCATCTAGGGATAGTAGCTTCGTTTATAAATGCTGTGGTATGTGTGGTTGATGCAACAACAACGGGGGATGTTCAAGACAGCGTTACCAGCATGCACTCTACGTGTCAAGCAACCGTAAATTACAAAGCAGCTGTAATGTGACGGAACACATTGTGTCTTTGTCTGAGATACTGTACGCAGCTGACAGACTGATCAAATGGCTTCACTGCCGACAACACAAAAGCTTGTCTTGACTGTCAAGTAGTGAATGTTGCTCCGCAGCCGCAAGCCCCGACACTCAGCAGCCTTCTGTAGTCTATACGGTATGAGTCAGATCCGTTCCACACTCATTGTATTCAGTTCGAGGGTTGGCGATGTAATACACAATGATACCAATAACTGATCCACTCCGCCAGAGAATTAATTCACCATTAAAGCTTTGAACGCCTGCCAGATGTGCTCACTTACGACATGATATTACACAAATGTGCTTTTATTCGAACCTGAGCTAGAAGTGTACGCACTTGAGATCTGTTCAAGGAGACCACTCTATTGATTGCATAATTACAGGAGTCTCTCTCTGCCAGGCAGGATTCAGTAACTGGGTCATAAAAACAACCAGAGATGCAAAAATGGACCTAAGAGGACGACAATGTGTGCCAGTTTCTGGCCTCAGACAGAGTTTTTATTGGGCGAGAGAAAAGCACAGGGGCAGTTTCATCAAGATCAATACTTACTTTTGATAGACCGAGGTCAGCTCAGCCCTCGGGGGCCGATGC
This sequence comes from Pholis gunnellus, assembly GCF_910591455.1. Classification (NCBI taxonomy): domain Eukaryota; kingdom Metazoa; phylum Chordata; class Actinopteri; order Perciformes; family Pholidae; genus Pholis; species Pholis gunnellus. The sequence goes on along the minus strand of NC_136542.1, from coordinate 11,126,459 downwards.
CTCCTTCAGTGGGAGGTCGTGTGTACCTCATGAAAAGTTAGGCTACTCACAAGAAAGTGGATGTCAAGTGTGGAGAAGTGAATGATTTTGTTAGAACGTTAGCATATCTCCCAACGGGTCATTCAAATTAAATTCAAATAAATAAATGGAAAAGTATCCACCAAAGTTATTACTGGATTGGATCTCAGCATTCCCAGTGTGCTGGAGTATTCACTAGTGGCCGCTCAGATCAATTTGAATCAAACGTTGAGGGGAAAACCAGATTCTAGAACTCTTTATTTCTGAAAAGTCTGGACTCTGACCTCGCCAGAGGCAAGTCAACACAAATGTGGAGGAAGAAGAGCCATGTGGCACAGGACCACAGAGGGGGGTGATGACACAAATCCTCTTACTGGATAAACAGGTTTTTATTGCTGTGGTTTTACCACACTCTCACACTCACACACACACACTCACACGCTCTCTGAATGGCCTCTTAATAGCCAGCCGTTTAAAACTACTTGCCTAATTAAGGTTGTGTTAGATGCAATCAAGTTTAGAAAGAAGTAATTACACAACATTTGTGCCGCCATTTACATTAAACCTCTGAGCGCTTGAGCCTCTGCTGTTAATGTGTTTAAAGGCTTCCAGTAAACAACCAGGTCTACGGGTCAGTTTTAAAAAGGTCTTTAAAGAAGGCAAGGCTGTAAGTGCAACAGCTATTTTAAACAAGCACCCTTTGGAAATACAGAGCGCTCGATAGACCATCATTAGAATATTTGGGGTAAGATTGTCAGATAAACACTGTTGGATTTGGGTTAATGCCTACTCTATGGTCGACATACACCACATCTATTGCTTCTACGATCAGACATGCAGTGCACAGGTATGTGAATGGTGTGTTGGTAACAGGATTGACCAGCAGAACCTGTAATTTGTAAATCATCTGGCACAGCAGATTTACACATTGATCACATCCCTCTACTGACAAATGAATCTCCCTCACACAAGTTACATCCACACAAAAAGCGAACTTGTGTCCAAACAGAACAGATGCATTGGTGATTTAGAGCGTGACCAAATGCAAGGCTTTACTTAAAAGGGGAATAGCGGTGCTATTGCATATGCAAAAAAGATTGTATGAAGCATTGTGAGGCTCCAGAGGGAGCAGCACGACGTCCGATTGTCTCTGAAAATCTGGGGCTGTGCAGTGATGAAGAAGTGAGCTCACCAGACCTCAGTAGCCTGCTCGTCATCTCTGCTCGACGCTCGATTGGCCACTACGACCGCAACACACTGTCGAACTGTCAGTGGTCTTGTTGCATTGTGGGTAATGTAGGTGCCAGGTTTTTTTTTAACAAGAAAGAGGACTGTGCGGAATAAAGAAGACCATATGTCTAGTTCTGCTGCATCAAATTTAACCATTGTTGTTTTAAACTGTCCATCACGAGTCCAAGAAAGGTAAAGGGGTGTAATAAACGGGCAACAATGACGATCATAGTCTACAGTTACTTGCTGGCTGCACTTTGAGAATAGTCTGTGTTCTGAAATGATGCAGCGGCACACTGTAGCATCACAGAACACTGTGCGTCTCCAATCCGCCCGTCCTCAACTGTCAGTTGAAGGGGAAAAGCTAAGAAGTGAGAGCGTGTATAACAAACCTGTCATCTAGAGAAGGTCAGAACAAGCACAACGTTTGAAACTCAGCACAATGCTGAAAACAGCTCCATCGGAGGTTTGTATTTTCATGGAGTCTTCGTGAATATATACAGACTATAGATGCATCATTAAACTCAAGGGTAATTAGTCAACAGGACTATAAAATAGTCGATTTTTAACCTTCATAAATGACCGGCTACTTGTGGATGCCTGTGTACTGTGTACATATGCAGATGTGCTTTTGTCTGCGTGTGTTTGAGATTCCAGGCCGGCCAGCAGACAATAAGTGGAAGTGTTCCCCGTCCACCGCAGTGTTTAATTGGTCAAACAGACCAAAGGGAGCGAGGTCGTGTTGTCCCAACAATAAGGCCTTGTGTTTCCTGAGCCCGAGCGCGAGGGGGTCAATGTTAAACACCAAACACACTACTCCACATCTCAGTTCAGCAGCTTCAACTGCAGCTCATCACTAAAACAAAGCGGCTGAGTTTGATTCTCGACCAAACCTCACAAACCAGCAATTACTGCTGAGCTACGATTTAAAAAAAAACAACAAAAAAAAACAGTTAAATCTACACGCTCATTTGCTTTACTTTCACAGAAAAGCACATTCCACTCAAAGCTGGGCTGAAATGCTTCGTAATAGCAGATTAATTTGCTGTTTTTAAAGCCAGCAGCAGCAGAGGTATGTGTACGTACCTGAGCAGGTGTTCATATGTATGCATGCATGTGTGGCTCAGCCTTCCACAAACACAGGTTCAAATTAAGTAAGAGAAACGCTGACATTAGACACCAACGTATAATCTCATCTCTACACAAATCATGCATTCGGATGTCCGTTTTTTTTTTTTACTACAAAAAGGTGTAAACACACAAAATTGTTCTGTTGTAAATCCATTCATAGGACAACTAAAACCTTTCCACCTTGAAATCAGGAGGGACCTTTCCTCACAGGACACAGAACATCAACACGCGTACTCCAATTTAACAGAGCAGAGACACACCAACACACATAACACACCGAGCTGCTCATGTGGGAAATTCTATTTTTACCATCAGGCAGGGCGAGGCTCTACCATACAGCACACAAAGTAGGGAAACTATAACAAGGGAGGGAGGCAGGGAGGCAGGGGAGGGCTGTCAGGGAACAAAGCGGAAGTGTCCTTCCTCCTGATGACCTGCAACACAAAGTGTTCTCTGTGCACACATACAGTACGATGCGGCCGTGAACAACAGAGTAACATTTCTCCCTCCATCACTGTGGGAAGCCCAATGCACTTGCATTGACCACAGCTGAAAAGTGATGCATGTATACGTACGCGTCTCAGTTTAACCTAAATATGTTTGCAGTCTGTTGTGGTTTTGTTTCTCAATGTTGCTCCTGTTTGTATCGTCTACGCAGTGCAAAGACATTGCAAGTACTGCATGTCTGTCTGTCCTGGAAGAGGATTCCCTCTTCTATTGCTCTTCTAGAGGTTTCTTCCTATTTCCCCATTCAAGGGTCTTTTCTTAGAGTTTTTCCTCATCCAAATGGAAGGTCTTCGGAGAGAAGGGGTCACATGTTGGACAGACTGTGAAACCCTTTTGAGGTTAATTTGTTATCTATGATTTTGAGCCTATATAAATATAACTGACTTGACTATACCTGCTCTTGCTGGCTAATCATCGTGGGGGTAGGAAGAAGTATAAAGCTCCTGTATAATGGAACAATGGGAGGTCCAGGACAGTCATACAAATCTTGATAAACAATGTCTGAACATGGTTAGAATGGATCACGAGGGAGGGTATGGTGCACAGGATGGAAATTTGTATAGAAGACTATATACCCCCCCCCCCCCAACTCTGAGCTGACATGAATCAAAACATACTACACCATTTTGTAAATATTATGGGAGGATAGCCCAAAAGAAATCCCTATTATGCTCAGACTCGTGGTTATGGGAATACAATCCTCACTCACCTCCTCCAGAGCAGACACTGTATTCCTGCAGTGGGACATCCTGGTGGTGAAGTTAGAGGCAGTCGGCGATTTATAGTCTTCATTCGTCTCTGCCACAAACTCTGTAACTGTGATTTGGTCCGGCATGGTTAATCCGTTTGATTGTTGTGAGAAGAAGAACAAGAAGAAGAAGAAGAAGAAGAAGAAGAAGAAGAAGCACTTTTTGTAATTCCCTTTTTTAGCACAGAAAAGTTCACAGCAGCGGTAGTAGTAGTAGAAGTGTCTCTGAAGGTCCCCGCGGGTAGTAAACCATCTCTGGGTATGTTTATGTCGTTCCCTTGTTTGCTCCCAACACAATCCAGTGCAGCGGTGTTGCACGCTGGCACGAGGAGTTTCACCGCGCTGTGCCACAAGGTGATGGGATAGGTTTCTATCCTGACCGGCTCTCAACCCACTCACTCGCTCTCCATTCAGTTTTTTTTTTTTTTACCAATCGTCGTCTGGTCACGGGAGAAAGTGGAGCTTCCTCTGACTCTGGGGTCTGTTATCCGCTCTCGGTGATCGCAAACCTCCGGCAACGCGGGGTGAACAACTTCTTCCTCCTTTTGCCCGGAGAAACAACAACCAGGCGGTTTTCAACGGGAGCGCAAGAAATTGACAAAGGTAGAGGAGGGGATCCAATGGACGCGCAACAGCCAATGAGGAGCAGCAACTGGTAATTAATAGCCAATCAGGATTCACGGGAGGCGTGGCCTCATGCTGCCTTCAAGTGCTCCTCGTATACTATTAAATCCATTTAGCGATGTGTGGCGTTCAAGCCCCCAACTGCCTCATGTAAAGTGGCTTTAAGCTGTTATGTGTAGAGTTGTTTAAATTTAGGAAACACTACTAGTTAATACTACTAGTTAGTACTGCTAGTTAGCAGCATTTTTCAGCAACAACAGAAGTGTGTCAGTCAGCACTTGAACATGTCGGTTAGCTTGTATTAGATTGAAACACAAGAAAGACGAAATTACGTAAAAAAACGTTTATCATTTGGTGTTTACATTACTTTTCTGTAAACCCTGTGATTAAGTTATTCATTTGTATGTTCGACAATACTGCCCAAGTGCATGTAAACTGTTTACAGTCTTAAAATATTGCAGTGCATATAAACAACCTTTCTTGACCCCCCTCCTCTCTCATTGGTGTCCTGTGTCCATGATGTAAATTTAATGAATCTAGAGATTCTCACTGGGGACAACACCTGTGAGCTCATTTGATTTTGTTTGATGGAGCTTGTTAGCAGCAGTAGGATACATATCCCAGGAGTAAATAGCATTGTATTCATCTGTGGACAGTAAGACAAATGCCCCCATTACTATGTGCTTTCAAAGCACTTTTGGGAGGAAAAAATGGAGGCTGAGGCTTGCTATTGTTACAGTATATTTCCAAAATCAATCAGCACAGACTAACTTTCTGTATTTGGAAGAAAACTATTGATGAAATTCAAAGTTTATTTATTTATTTTCCAAATGTTGCTGCTCATGTGACACCGATGATACCGAGTCAAAAATAAAGACGAAAATTCAAAAAATACATTAGTAAAATGTATCAAATCTTAAAACCAAACCCTCCTTACTCTAGTAATCACCATTCATTAAGTAAGGTGTGTGTCAAATTCCCAAATCTATTTTTGCAATCATTTTTGGCGCTTGATTGATCTATAGCACAACAGGCTATGTAATCAGGTATGTAATCTAAATATTTCCGACGGCACTTAAAAGCAGCATCTTGATTACAGCGCTAGTTTCTGTCTTAAAGGTGGAGGCACGAGAAGCAGCTGAAAATGATGCAGTGTCATAGTGGAAGTGTGTGTGTGTGTGTGTGTGTGTGTGTGTGTGTGTGTGTGTGTGTGTGTGTGTGTGTGTGTGTGTGTGTGTGTGTGTGTGTGTGTGTGTGTGTGTTTCTTTGCTAATATGTGTAATGTACGTTTTCTTTCTGTTATGTTTGGTCTGAAAGGCACATATAGTGTTTAGTGAGATCTTTAACTGTCTCTCCTGGATTCATTATTCATTCAATGGGAATAACAAGTATCAGTACAGAGGCCACCACAACACAAGCCTAATATACTGCCTAATCATGTTGCATAAACTGCTGCACAATACTGTAAATATGTGTCTGTGTTATTTTTTGCATGTCAATAGGTTTGTGCTAACATTTATCCAGACAGCTGAGTGGAGATAATTTTTAATGAGCCCAGATTTGTGTCATCACACTGTATCAGAAAAAAATCTAATTATTCCAGTAATTAAAGTGAACTTTGTATCTGTGTACTCCAAAGTTTACATGAAGGTATCTACTACATTGTAGGAGAAAATCTTGTTGTTTTTTGTTTGCATCAACCAAGAATAAATTTGATTCAAAATGGAAGGAACCCTGTTGGGAAAAGGCAGAGAAGAAAGAAAGCATTCTATCATTAGTTGCCCCCTGAAACCCGTGAAGACTCTCTCCCGTGCCTGAATATTTTCTCAACAGGAGCTTGAAAAAACTGCAGCCTCTGCTCCCAGGGAGCTTGCGTTTTTTCCTGGGCTTTATATGAAAAATCTGCTGATGCTTCCCAGCTCATTCAGCCCCGGCAGGACGGCCGGCGGTATAAATAGTATCACAGCGGCCGAGGCAAAACCCTGGGCAGCCTTTAAATCACAAACTGGGCAGTGTTCAAACATTCTTTCAGCTCTGCAGCGTCTCCTGGCAAGCTGCTAAATGAAGAGCCCGAGACCCAGGCTGACCCTGACTGGCTGTAGGCCTCAACTCCCTTATGAAATGAATACACACACTCGCAGCGAACATCTGCTATCCAGAGACAGAGCGGCTCAGTCAGTGAGTTCAGCAGACTCAAACCCTTCTCTGCACCACTGACATGGCATTATAGTTTCAGTAACATCTGCCTTTGTAAATGCAGGCTTTATCCTTTAAATCAAGACCAAACCACCCTAAAAATATCTAATCTGTCAGTGCTGCGCCAGTTGTACTTTCTGTTGCTGAAGAGAAGCACTGGAAACCAAGGAGAACAGGCTAATTCAGCAAGTACAGGTGAGGAACTTAATATGAATAGCACACTGTTTAATATTTTAGCACAACCATGCATTTTAATGAGCGATCATAAAAATGCAGCTCAAGGAAACATTGTTGAAATGTACTGTGTCATGTAACCTTTGCATAAATAATCCATACTCTACTTTTATCGTATCATATAATCACCGAAGCCTCATAAAGTTTTTATTTTGCTGCAGCCCGTCGGCGAAAGATGCAAAAGCTGGAGCTTTCATCTGCGTTATTAAACATGAGCCTCATTCACCAGCAGCGACCATCCTCAATATAGACTTTTTTTGCATGCAAACAACTTACAGCCTTGAGTAACAAGTCAGTGTGGTAGTGGTTGGATGGATTCGCTGTGGTCACGGCTGATTTGTGATTTAATGAGACACCAAGTGATCATATTATACACTGCTTTGGCGCACAATGTGCTATTTTCACTTTCCTTTCCTTTGAAGCCAAAGCTGATTTGGTGATGAAAAAGTGAAACTAAATGTAACCAGACAGCTGCAGACAGAACTATAACCGAAGCAGATGTCATACTGTCCACAGAGAGCCCCTTTGAAGATGCTTGTAATTTGTTCTGTGACCTTCACCAGAGGGTGTGTCAGTACACACAAACATCTAATATACAGAACTGACTGTTAGCAGGAACAGACAGCATGTCAGAGCAATAAAGGGGGGGACTGGCTTTTCAGCGGGAGTCACTTTTTCCTAACTGCGCTGCTGTGACATCATGATTGTGTAACAGGTGGGATAACCTCCCAATCCAGCCGCTTCAGTTTCAAATAAGTGGAATGAAAGACTGCTTTGTTTCGATTAATTAGCAACTAATGCTAACCATTCTGCAGCTGGAACTTTCTGACATACAAGTGGATGAAATGGCGTATCCTGGGCAAAGCTCAGGCCCACTACTCAAACATTCCTACATCAGCTTCTCACAGATCGTACATCACACTTCTAACTTAATACTACTTTAGAGAAGAGCTTTGCCACACAAATGAAGTGGCTGCACACGGGCAGGAACTGAACAAGCAGTGCCTGGTGAACCTGAGCGGTAGCTGCACACTGAGGGACTCCTAATGGGAGAGGGATGAAGGGAGGAGGGGAGGGGAAGGGCAAAGGAACAAGGGGAGGAAGGGGAGCACCGAAGGGGAGGGCAGTGAACTGTAACGAGCCACGTCTTTTCTCACAAACTCTGAGAAGAAGCCCGATAATCAGTTCAGGCCAGACTATTGGACCTTTATTTGAATAGATGATCGGCACAGGCAAGGCCTGAATAAGATGAAGCTAAGACAAACATCAACATATAATACAGAATTCAGTTTACCATCATCACAGAGTGTTAGGCCTTTGCAGTATTCTTTCCTGAATGTTGTATTGACATATACCGACCATTGTTCTGATGGCTTAAAATGGAGGAACAACTTTTCTACTGATACTTTTGTGAGTTCGATTCATACCAGGTCTGCCTCCAGAAAATAACCATTTGCTGGCATCAACGACACGATAACTCAAAATACTATGTACTGTATATTTTGAAGTCCAGACCTCGGTATACCGAGACAACAACACTCAAACCCGGAGTCAGAGGTGCTTCTCACATTGACCATTAGCTTGAATAAACTTAGTAGTAACCCGGCGTTACGTCCACGGCCAGCAGCAAAAAAACGTTTACATCCACTGTGTGGCATCTAAAAAAAGAATATTATCTTCCCCCATGTAGTAACTACTATATATACTGTAGTACTTCAACAGTAGTGGTACATTTTAAATCATTCACTCACAGAGTCATGTATGAAAGCGTCAGTAGCATCAGAGGTCAGCGTTGGATGCAATTACACAACGTTCAATCAACAATGGAAATTCAATTAGCCGGAGAAGATTAAGAGTTCTTCAGTGCTGTGTGTCTGACTGTCATATATGAACAGAACACTGCACTGTATGATTGATTGTCTTCATTTTCTCTTTACTGAATAGCACACACAGAAGGTCATTTGATCGATAAATCATGGTTGAAAACCAACGTAACTACCTGCAGTGCTACATTAAACAAAGCAATGGATTTTCCATTAATAAAATCCAAATCTGAGCACTCCCAGACCCTTCAAGCAGAGGAATGCTCTGGCCCACAGCTTTCATTTGACCTTGCCACCCTGAAGGACATCCAAAAATGTTGTGTGAAATAATTGCATGACATTTACAGCCAGCCCCCATCACACGCTCGCGTCTTGAGTGATGGTCGCTAAGAGCTGGGGGTCTGCAGCTGCTTCGCCGTCATCATTAGGAGCAAGTGGCTTTTACAGTAATTATTGCTCCTCTCAGGATTTGGCACTCTGAGCCCAAACACGTGGAGTGTCCCAACACTTCATTATACTCTGACAGGCCGAGTGTCAACCTGCTCCTTCTTCTCTTGGTTTCCTCTTTCCAATAACACACTTAATCAAGCATTTCACTTCTCATTTGCACCTTTAAGAACTCACCACATTGCAGGAACGTATATTTTGTGTTGCACACTGCTGGAAAAAAAAATAGTTCCAATGTTATTTGGTTATATAGAATATAGCATCCCATTTTACTTAGTGTCCCCTGAGACAGTATGAGGACGAGTACACCTCTAGTGCGCGCTCACTTTCTCCTAAGAAAAAGGGTGAGTGGCTTTGAATTCTCCCTCTGCTGTATATTGCCGATCATCTCCTCTAGCCCCCGAGCAATGTAAACCTACAGGATATTAATGGTGATGCCACAGGAGAAAAACGCACAAACGTGATTATGATCTCTGAAATCTTAGCAACTCATTCCCTGTAGCCCTGTGCTGGGAATATACATCTGCTCAATGACATTACTGTGTGTTGAGAAGGTCAACTCAAACCAAAGAATTCAAATTGAATAAGTGCATTCAAACTCAATAACAGCAAGAACTAGATGTCATCAAAAGAATGAACCAACAAATAAACAATTAGAAGTGCATGTGCAAAGAAATCCACAGCACTAAACAGTCCGCTGTACAGTACAGGATCATCTTAAACATCACAAGGTCAATTTGAATGTACGCTGATCGTGCAAAACATCTCCTTTATCACAGCATCATGCTTTTTTAATGTCCACAATTAAATATTCATTCCTTATCTTCATTTCAGCTACACAGTGCAGGTTCAGTGGCTCTTCTGAATCTATTTGTGTCGGGATTAATGGAGGACAAAATGACATAAGCTTGGTGAGACAACAATCGAAACCAAAAGGGACACTCTCGGTCGCTCCTGAGTCAACTACATTCCTGTACCCAGTTCCTGTGAGAGGCGACCAGTCAGGCTCTTGAGCTGTATCTCTCAGCTCATCCACACACATTTAATTTAACCCAAGGGTAAACATTTACCAGGCGGCAGGCTCTGACTTAATCAGCCTCACTGACGGTCCTGCAAACTCCCCGAGCAACTGTGCAAATTCCCAGGGTTTGTTGCGTCTCTTCTGGCACCACAAGAGACGGGTGGAAAGCCTCCCTGGCATTTGAACTGGCTGTGTTAAAGAACAAGAGTGATGGGAGTAGGAAAGACTACAATTAACTTCATAATCTTGTATCCCGATTCTCAAATAATCTAAAGTGTCTGCAGAGTTCAAAGAGAAGGACGAGTCGACTCTACAGTTTGGTGTACCGGGAATAATAAAGTACAAGCAGCACCGTGTGTGGAGTGATCTGTCGGTATCCTCTTGTGAATGCTAATGGGGGGGCAGTGAGTTCTGTCCGTGTAACTCAATTACAGTGTCTGTTCAGTCAGACTGTGCGCAGAGTGGAGCTTTCACATCCATCTTGTTCATCCATCTTCCTGGCTGGATCGAATTTTAGTCATGTGGAAAAGCTATTCGTGGAATATCAGAGCTGCAGTATACAGCAGCAAAGGAGAACACGGAGAGTCTGTCACGAATATGAGGAAGAAATGGAAACAAATCCTCTTTTCTGTGACTGATCAATGCTTAAGCCAGGGCAGACATTTTACATCTAAAGAATATCAATGATGGATGACTTGATTAGGCTCATTAGGTCAGCCCAAAGATTGGTATGTGACTGACGTCAGCTGGATCTCTATGATAAGTCATTGCCTTATTGGCCGATTGATTTTATTGCTAAGTCACCTTGAACAAAAGCTGATTATCTTTCAGTAATCTTAATCCGTTCACTTTATTTGAGCGAAGCATCAATGAACACCAGAGCTAATTATTTTTTGCCCAATTCACAATTAAATGTAGAATTGTCAGATATTTTGGGAAATATTTTTGGGAAATATAACCTCTGTGAAACGGCAATGCCTTATTTTTCCACTTTACATTTATTTTGTTGGCATTATTGCTGTTTTACGTGCACCTTTAGTCTACCGGGTGAGCTAGAAGTCATCCCTCCACTTCGATTTTTGCACAGATTAAACAAACATGATCCTAAGCTTTAGAGGTGCAGGTCTTTGTGCTAAGCTAAGCTAATCGGCTGCTCACTCTGGCTCCCAATTTATCATGTAGAGTGATATCAATCTTCCCATTTAACGCTCGCCATTGAGCAAATAATAATAACCAAAAGAAACTCTCTCACTGTCTTATACTGTCACTATATGTGTTATTATCAACAAAAAATCATTTTGACATTCAAATTTGAAGATAATAAGTGTGTGAAACCGAACAAGCCTCCTTAAATTCTGCTATTAATTAGCATTAAACTCCCCCTGAGGCCTCTATTGTGTGTCCACTTTGCATGCTGCCTTGGTTTGTGCAGTGCTGCCGAACCCACTGGCTACGGAGGGACTCTCATCTAATTCCGATTAGGGAAAACAAGGGAATAATTGTTTGAATTGTTTGAATTGTTAGTTTACATATTATATTTGTGTATCTGTTGCCATAAACCATTGAAAAATACAGGTGAAAGGCAAGTGTTTACATGGAATAGATGGAAAACAAGCTTTATATCCATATCTCTTTGATCCATCGGTTTGGGAACATACGCCTTTTTGATCCTCGAGGATATGTTTCTTAAAGCACCCTGAGAGAGAACAAAAATAGAAAAGAAAAATAAAGCATTAGGACACATGAGGTGCTGTAAGAGAGGGGAAATGAATGGGGTGCCCCGCCCTTCAGCTAACTGTGGGCAGAAAATGACACAATGAGCTGAGAGAGCTTGTGTGTTTGCCACTGAAATAGTCGGTGGTTACGGCTTCGACTCCGCACTTTCCACATGTTTCGTTGACGTGGGAAAAAGGACGGTTCATGTGTGTTTCTGCACTCAGCAGTCTGGTTGTGGATAACTGATGTTACCACGACGATCCTCCTCTCCTCTCTACGCTGGACGATGCTGTAAAATAAGGAATACACAGTGGCCAGCAATAATGTCAGGAGACCTTCGCTGACTCGTTTATTATTAATGTAGAGTCGTGTGAGCATATTTCTTGGATATTGCACTGCACTCATTCCCAGGATGATTCAACCTTAACACAGGAAGTCTTTACACTGATATTCCCAGTAACCCAAGGATGTGATTTGTAAATGAGCAACAGCATATTGATTGTCTTAACCAACAGCTCCCGCAGGTTGCACTGCTGGGCTATTTTGAGTGATGGTGATAATGTGTTCCCAGAGAAATCCCAATGGGATCGCAGAACCATTAAAATGGTCTGCTTGCTAAGTAAGCTTTCTGTGTCTGCAGGCATAAACCAAGATGGAAAGGAAGAGACGGGAGGGTAGGAAGACTAATAAATAATAAAGAGTAATGATCTTCAGACAGAGGATAGTTGTGGTAACAGTGGTTATTTCATCTCTATGGCAGTTATATTTGAGGAAGCCCCCATCCACTGACCCCAAAACAAAAAGACACTTCCTGTCCGATCTGGAGAGAGAAAAGGCTGCATTTCCCTGGAGGAGCAAGCCTGCAAAACATGAACTATTGACTATAAAAGGAGCTAATGGACTTATCACCACAATACAGAACAGCCATACAGCCTAGATTATAAACAAATGTGAGTCATACCACGATGAGGAGTATTTTTTTTTGGGGGGGGGGGGGGGGCGGGGGCACAAGAAAAGGAAGAGAAATGCAAAGTTATCACTTATGTATCCACTTGTGAGCTGCCCGGGCTTCATTATGAATGAGTGGGAACCTCCGGTAGCTCATCCACTCATTCGCATGCTTTCTTCAGCCTTTTAAATAGATTAGCGGAGGCTTTGTCTCGCCCTGCGCTTTCTCACCGTCCCTCTTCCTCTCTGAAGCTCTTTTAGGTGAAGTATCCGTCTGTGAGAGAGGCGGCGGAGGAAGGAAGGAGGATGGGGTTGCCATGGCGATGCCAACTTAACGAACTGTGTCTCTCTCTCTCCGTGATTGTGGGTTTAATTGGATATCGTGGAGGAAGAACAAAAACACAGTGGAGTGGAGTGACATGAATGCGACCAGGCTCTGTCTGCCCTCGTTGACTTAACGTCATACCCTTCCTGTCTTTGTGTAGTTATGAATGATCAATGGTGATTATATAAGAGCTGTGGTACATGAGGTGCATGGTGAGCGTTTCAGAGAGTAGTGATGGAGTCCATGGAGGGAGAGAGAGCATGGCATAAATAAATAACCTACAATATCCATCATACTGTAACATATGGTTTTAATTAAAACGTATCTACAATTCATTATTGTTAAGAGATAATCAGTAATTGAACTGTATTTTTGCTCAGCCAGCTTTCATTGAATCCTTTTGTGAGGATGTGCAGTCTCAAAAAACCCCGTCATGGTTAAACAATTCAATATGTTTCCTCGCAGGCAGACACACATATATATAGCTTACACACTCAAAATGCGCTGAGTCATTCTTCCACATACAGTCAAATTTACTGGGAATCAAATTCAGGTTCACTAAAATGTATTTGCTTCAAAGCAAAATGCAAAAGGTTTCGACACAAACGGGCTTAAGACAAGACGTGCCAGTAAAGTGTTGGTGTGATGCACAACTATAGCTGTGTTACCACTGGGACTGCAAGCTCTAAAAATGTATCATTTGAGAAAATAAAAAAATGGTAATGCTGCAAAAGAACATACTGCTGATGAGAAAACATCCTGAGAGACCCACAAACTTGACTGTGAAATTAGAAATATCAATTATCAAGTACAAGCAGGTGAGTTTCCTTACCAGTCGTGTGATGCCTGGTTCAGGGCACTTTGTCTATCAGAGCTTTGAGTATTGCTTTTTTGGATTTGTGTATAAAAAAAAGGCTTTAAACACAGCTTTGTTTCACAAAAAACATCAAAGCAGAACAATATCACAAACACCATGTGATAAAACATGATGCTGAGAGTTTAGGAGTTTAGGAGTGTACATTTTGTTTTCTGGGCAACTTCCTTTCTATCCAACTTAGTTTAACTTTCTTGAATTATTATTTTTTTTTTCACTGGGCATCCTCATCACTGAGGTCACGCTCTTTGTAATAATCAATAATAAGGAGTACAAAGGTCACAGAATCGTAATAATCTTCCTATGATCTCATTAAATTAGCTTTTTGTATCAGAATGCACCTTGTACCATTGTCACTATGGCCGCTCCATCTACATTCAGAGCTCTCTATAAAGTATTTTGGACATCAAAGTCTTTCTGTCTCAATTCATACATCTTCTCCTCTCTTCTTGTATTGTACGTACTTTATACTTCCTAAATTAACACAACTAGAAGATTGCAGTCAGGTGGGTTGTCATCGGTGTGTGAGTGCTGCCCTCTAGTGGCTGCTGTGCCATGCTGCACATTTTCTTAAAATACAACATTTCAGTGAAATAATCTTAGATTACAAAATATGATCCCAACTTCAGAGGAGTAATGTAGACTTTATGGTTAAAAAAATGCATCATAGTAAAAGTTTGAACCTACAGAATATATAGTTTGATGATTCATGCATATGGCATCTAATTATTCTGTGCATGTCCTTAACTTTGAATCCTTCACTTTATGGAAGTATTTGTTTCACAGATTTTATTGAGGAAGTAGCATACATGTATTTACTAAACTAGCAGGGTTCTGCGGGGGAAACACTTTAATCCACTAGGTGGTGCTGATAGACAGTGAAGAATAAAAGGCTGCATCAAGGTAAACTCCTGGAGATTATTGCGTAACAATTCAGGCAACAAATAGCTATCTGACTGATCCCAGTAGTTTGATTTGCATACACAATGAAGTGGTGATCACTTTGTCTTTAAAGCAACTTCAATTTCATACATGGCCGTGTACCATTTATGAATATTTAATACATTTTATTGATGTAGCCCAATATCAAAAATCACAAATTTGCCTCAAGGGGATTTAAGCAACTTCATGATGAAGTTTAATAAATAATACTCAGGGAAAGGTAAATATCCTGGCTTTATTCTTGTGTTTAATTTTCTTCTTCTGTCTAGAAGAACAGTCAAACTAAAAACACTAATGCCCAAGAACATTTAGTGTATTTTTGGTGTCCTATGGTCCATTGACAAAATACATATAGTTATGCAGCAATATAGGCTTTATGTCCGTGTCTAGATTGTTAAATGTCAATGTGGAGATGCTGAAGTGCGTGGTCACCGTTTACAAAGAGCTCTTGATCTCTTTCATGCAGTTAAAACAGCAGCGCAGATAGCGCAGATTACAAGCCTCGCTGTGCACTTTTAACAGCCATCACTGGTCTCATTGTTACTCGTTCCCTCAAATGAATCCTGCCAAATGGCCCCCCTTACATCACACATTTATCCTTCATGTGTGGAATGCTATAAATGTGAGAGGGGTGGGGCGTGACCGCACGCATGTTCGGTTCGATTCAAATTCAATTTGCCCTGAAGACTGTAAATCAAGACCCCTCTTCCATTTACAAAAGTGGGATTGGCTGATGGATTTCCCTTTCTTCTTACGATAGGTCAAAATAGATGGTTGTAGGCTAGCGGAGGGCTGGGCCGCCATGCTCTCCACCCACATCATCACCACTTTTATTGTTGTCAAAGAAACCGCGCTACCAAGATAGTTCACGTCCTAATCTACGACGATATTAACCATTGTCTCATTCGTGGGTAGCGTAACGTTAAAAACATGTTAAACGTGAACGATTAGACACACAAAGAAGTAAGCCAAAAGGTACGCATTAATTAAAAACAAAAACAAAACATACTACTCAAGCTCACAACAGTAACGCTCCTTAAATCATGTAAACGCCCTTTGAAACGAGAAATGTAAAGATTTTCCAAAAAGGTTTTATCAGAAGTTTAGGCTGGTAACATCTAAAACGTTCCCCCGCGTAATAATTAAAATACAAATGTAAAAATTGTTTTAAAAAAACGTCAAGCGTGAGGCCTTTTCGCTAACTCCTAGGTAAAATACGACGTCCGGTGTTCCTAACTGACGTCAGACGGAAGAGAAAGTGGTCAAGCAGCAGTTATCTCGTTGCAGTTGCGCACTCTTTGTTGGATGTGCGCTGTGGATGACAACCGTCCAGCCCTTCGCAACAACAGCAGCAGCGGCATCAGTGAATTTATCATCGCAAACGCCGAGAGGGGAGTGAAGTGAACCGGAGGAAGGAGAAGAGAGAGAGAGAGAGAGGGAGAAAGGAGAGAGAGAAAGGAGAGAGAAAGGATTTACGGACACCGACCGAGCATGGCTACCCAAACGGCTGCATCATGCACTGGATCCACTCTGTTGCAGCCAATCAGCGAAATTATCAATCTCCCCGTTGACCAGGTATGTGTTTTAAAAGAAGAAGATATGAATCCACGAGCCTTTCTGACTTGATAATACATTTTTTATACTGCACATCCATTGTGAGTAGCTAGCATAAGTGCACACAACGTTAGCAGCAGCGGCTGATGATGCGCAGCGCTATTCTCTCCAAACGTTAGCCTAGCCGTGACACATTGCGGATTGACTGAAAACGAGAGGCTACACTACAGCTAATGCCTTTTGTCTCTTCCCATCGATGCACATAACCTAATCCAGCGGTTCTCCAACTGGAGTCCGAAAAGGAGAGCCCTTTGATCTGCTTTACATCAGATCACCACTATAATCTGGATTAACTAGTTTAATTTCTCCAAACATTCACTTGAAGTTAGCCCTGGTATAGTGTGTAAGTGACGTTATAGGCCGCAATGACCAGTGTTTCTCCTCGCTGCTAGGAACACACACGACTAGTTTTGTGTCAAATGACCGACATTTGTGCTCATTTGTAATGACACAGGGCACCACACCGTCTCTTGTCTGTCTGCAATGGGTTGGGCAACCACTGTAGGAGAGATTAGTCTGGATTCTATTAGCTAGTGATAGTTTTCTCAACTGGAATCCATTGCACTATATGTGCAAAAGTTTGTAGTGCAACAAGAACAAGATGTGCACTTTCACATTCACCGGGCACCACACCTAAACCACAGCACGTGCATGTATGCAAAGAACATTTCCATATCAATGATTTCACAGCTCATCAGAGCCCGGGGTGGAGCGTGGAAGCGTCTAGTCATGTCCGCACGGATCAGGGTTTCTTTGACGGCCTTCTAGGGGAAACAAAACGCAAATATGAAGTGCCACTGAGTGGTTTCTTCCAATTACATTGTGATTTTGCTCGTGTTAACAGGGTGGAATCTTAAATGTCCCTTTTTTATTTATTGTCCTGGTACCTACAATGTGTTAGCCACATACTAACATATCTTGGTTTTTGTTGTTGTTTCTCTTGTACTGAAAGAATGGAATTCAACTGAAGTTATGTTTTCCAGTTTAGTGTGAACAACAGGGAATCCACTCAAAATCAATATGAGTAACACTTTCTTGTATAGAGCTACAATAGATTAAACAAGTAAAATAATGCTGGCATCATTATTTGCTGTGCATCTTGGCCCTGTGTCATCAGTTTCAGAATCACTCGTTCGTGTCCTTCCTCTTTCCTTATCAGCGTGCGGTCACATACAGATGAGCCTATTTCTTTCTCCTGCCGAGCTTTCTTGCATGCGAGGCTCATGACTCACTCCTCTCTTCCTGCTGGACCCTCAGCAAAGCCTTGTTGTGCACACCTGAGAGTAGAAAGGTGGTGTGTCTGGCGGGACGTTCTCTATTCTCAACTGTGATAGTCAAAGTTTGCACGTGAAATCATAGGAAAAAGGTGAAATGTAATGTTCAAAATCTAGAATGTTGCTCGGTGAAGACTAACTTTTTGAAGTGGCATGCTCTGCTTTCTCTCATAAACGCATTCTCTAAACTTGGCAAGGAGATCAAGTGCATTTAAAGAGTGAATAGAAGTATAATTATTAGCATGATTGTAATGTTTGTAACTGGGTGGAAGAAAACCTTAAAAGTACTCCCTAAGGACATACAGCCAACACTTATGTGAGATTAAACTCGGGTTTTGATTAAGCTGCTGCATCTGCAGAGCGACATCACTTTCTAACTCGACACGATTACATCATTAGCACGAGGCTACCCCCTAGTTTTACATTACTACGGTAGCTACAGAACAGTTATTAGCTACGTTGCTAATTCTGATCATTTGCTGCTTGAGTCCGGAACCACAATTATCTATCAATCAACAATAGTTTTCACACGTCGTACAGCGTATTTTATGTCCAGACACTCGTCATACCCTTTACCTTTTTATAGTTTCATAGCACTGTAGTCAGAGGAAGCCAAGCAGCAGTAAGCGAGGAGAGTCTTTTTGTTTATTTGCATGGACTCCCGGAGAAACTCTCCTGGCTGTGCTTGGTTGTTTCTCTCTATTTGAATACAACCCTGGGCCACACCCCTCTGTTGGACAGGTGTCACCCATGTGTGGTTTGTTAGCTTCCTGCCAACTGGGTGCCTCTGCTGTGCTAGAGCCGCTGTCGACACCACAGAAATCAATACATTCACTCGGATGCAGTATGATCTGTGTGGCCCAACAGACAATGACACTCCTCTTTATGGAGCTGCTGTAGTGTATGTCGGACTGTATGTATCCCACGGGAGAGACGGGCCTGCGCACTGGCCTTGTGTCGGAGCTATAATGGGAGCTGTGAAATTTGAACTGACATTCTCCTTCTCTCTTCTTCTCCCCCTTCCTTTCTTTCTTTCTTTCTTTCTTTCTTTCTTTCTTTCTTTCTTTCTTTCTTTCTCTCTCTCTCTCACACAGCCTGTCCCCTCTCAGTATCACGCCGTTACAACTTTGACTAATAAGTCCTCCTGCGTTTTCTGTGCACTATGTTCACCCACTCCGGTTCAGGGGTTCTGGTATGAAAAGTCGTATCTGCCCCCCCCCCATCTCTAGCTTAAACACCCACTTGTTCTCCACTGGCCTCGCAAAAGATAACTTCTTTTAGTTCTCTTTGAGATCATCACGTGGCACACATAGACGTGTACTGCTGTTTGTTTTTAACTACATATGCGTGGTAGTTGGTACTGATCTTAATCCCTTTAGGATTTATCATAATATTATTACACTTTGACACAATTAAGCAGAGCTGCCTTGCAGATTACCTATTTTTTTGGGTGGGACATTTACCGTCGCTGTCGATGATGCATGTTAATATCACATATGCGCTCCATGCTGACATCCTTTGTGCTGTGCTGCATGGGTTGATTTCCAGCCCAGTTTTGTCCCCCCTTCCCCCTTCAACAATGCATCCAACAGGCCAAGGCATCATAAAGCATGATATCGAGTTTCAGACTTGGAAACCAGTTGACTCCTACAACCCAGAAAACAAAAAGTGTTGCCTGCTTCCAAACGTTGTGCTATTTATGACAGAAAATCAGAAATCGCCCTACGACATGGCTCAAACAATCCCCCTGAAGTGTAAGAAACGTAGCTACTTTATTTAATAATTCAAAACAAGGTTAGAAGACTAGGTTAGCAACGTTTTTCTCGACATTTAGCCACTTATTCATTATTGATCTTGAAAGGTTGGCTTCCTCTGGGAAGGGACTTTTGCAACTCATTTGTAGCATCAGCTGTGAAGTCCGGCCACAGCTGCAGCTGTTTCAATAAGCAGCAGCTGTGCTCGCGTCGTATCTCACCACTGGCCTTTTCACACATACACAATGAGCCTTCACAACTAGCTGTTTGTTTGCGCTGCTCTTCATTGTCTTTGAGTGACTGACACACGCCCTTCTTTATTGTCAAAAGAGACGGTATACTGTATCTTTTGTTGGATGTATCGAATGCTCCAGATAAAGGTGGTTTGACCTGATGAAGCAGGAGGGCTCTTAGATGCATGGCGGTGTGGAAATATCCACCGGCACCGTATTGTTTGCTTGACAATCTCCTCCTGATAAGATGACGTCAATGATGGGTTTTTGACATTCAACTGTGAGGTTTCTTTGTTGTCTGTGTTATTTCTTTTGACATCGTTTTAAATGGTAAATCTTTTGGTTCTCTTCGGATCAGTAGAGTCTTTTGGGTGATGTAATGTTTTTACTGTCAGCAATAACCTTTTAAAAACATCTTGTCAGCTGAATATTGTTGTCGAGCGCGTGGCGCTTAGGTAGAATTTACTGGCAGTGAGCAAGCACGCTGGTTTTTGTAGCTCGCGCGTCCTTTTTTTTCGGCGTACCAATGATGTCTAACGATGCAGTTCTAGGTACCAGCTCTCAGTGTACAGGCGGTGCTGCCGTGTGTCCTGTGGTCACAAAAGGCCTGCTGTACAATCGGTCTCCTGTTTATGTGACATATTGGATCGCCGTTTGTCACAGTCGCCGGCCACGTCTTTTATCATGATAACAAGCCCCCTTTTGTTGTTGTTGCCGCAGCGTTTTCCGCCCGGCCATTGTACTGTAGGCCTCTGAGCCCACCCGGTGCTGAGGGTTTGACTCCCAGCTTTCCCTTTTATCCGCTGACAATTCCCTGCTATCAGCGACACACGTCTCGCGCTGGAACACACCGAATGGCCGGGTTAAAATGAGTTTCACTGACGTTTTTAAATAAGTAGTAAAAATCATGTAATGTCGAGGTGACTGTCGGGATATCTCTGGACCTCGGTCAAACAATCAGAATATGTATTTTGCCTGAAGAATGCCAACTTGGCTTCCCTCTGAGGTCCCCCTGCTGCTGGCTCAGTCCCCAAAGCCCCTGGCTTGGGACCGCTCAGCTGATCTCACTTTTTAAGCCCTCGGGTCTTGTCAGAGTTTCTCTGCCGCCTCCTTTTGTCTTTTAATTGTCTCTCTCTGGGGAGTCTTATGCCTCCAATTGATTTCTTTCCCCTCAGCTCTCTCTAATGGATCACTGCTGGCTGCTGCCGTTATTACAGTACACAATCGAGACGAGCATGTGTGATTTCTCCAGGGGAATATGGAAAGACTTGGCTATGTTGTTAACATTACTGGGCGGTTGACAGCAGGCAGCAAAGTAACGGTTACAAACAGATCTTCATAAAGGTGGCTTAGGCTTTATGATCATGAGTTTAATGAGGCTCGTCTGTGCGTGACATTTAATCCAGAGAGAAAGAAGCCTTGACCATGGAGGAAGAGTGACTGATAAGAAGGCCAATACACATGTTTCAATTCAATAATTGTAACTTTATTTGTATCGCCCAATATCACAAAACATACAACATCCTCTGTCCTTGGACCCTCGGCTACGTTTACCCAGCACAAATAGTATTGTGTAATACTTTGTCTATGATGAAGATAGATATTCTGTATTGAGTGATTATGGTTCATTACGTAGTATTAGAATAGATACGCTCCAGGGACCCCTTAAAGCTTCTTAGCTTTTTTAGTTTTTCTGGAAAACTGAAGCATGTTGTTGGTGTTTATTTTCTGTTTCCTTATCCTGTATTGTTAGTTAACGCATGATGGTGACTGCCATGGGTGTGGTTTCATTTCCTTCTAATAATAAATGCAGCCGTGGTATTGTAAAGCCAATAAATTATCAATGAAATCCAAATGTGTTGTGCTAGCATTATGGAAAAAAAGTATTGCTTTCTATTTCTTCTGCAGTGCTTTGTGATGGAACAAAACACATGGCCGGGCTCGCCATAGATAGGCAGGGAACTCTTTGCATCTGTCAACCCTCTGCACTCTGAAGCGCTCTGCGTTGCCTCAAAAGTGGACACATGACTCAGCTTAATAACTCATTAGTTCCGTTGCTAATGGCCGTGGAGTTATGAGGGTGGATTTTGTTTCTGTGCTAAAAAAGCCTCTCGGCTTAGAGCACCAGTTTAATGTTTGCATGGTCGGCACAGAGAACGTATTTTCAGGGAATCATTTTTCACAGCTTACAGTTACAGGTCAATCAACTACACGTATATGATGTTGTAGATTTGAAGGTAAACGCTAACACGACTTGAGGATTTGCCTCTGGGTATGATGGGGCCATCCCCATTCATTTTGATGTATTTCTTACTTTGTAGTTGTTCGGCATTTTACAGAAATGTGTCCGCTCTTATGTTCAATTTCAGTGTCTGTGTGATCATGGGACTGAGGTCTATAATCTCTGATGTGAACCAGCTGTTCCTTTTCTGGTTTATTCACCGTGCTTGGCCGGGAGTCCAATGGGATGAGGGAGCTGCATCCAATATAAAGCGAGACATGAATATTTATTAGTGTGACTTTGCACTGTCACTTGTGATTCCATTGAGGTAAGTCAGCTGACTCACCTTCACAGGAACAGATAGACTGAGACACATTCACCAGGCCTCTGTCACCTTACTCTTCAGTGGCTCTGGAGTATTGATCTTCCCTAACCACAAGTTGCGCTGTCATCTGAAAAGTTCGGCCACTAAACGAGGAGTTGATCCGCGATGTTTACTCCTCGGGGCCGTCTGCCATTGATTCCCTTGAAGCGGGTCACCTGTGCCACAAACGGCTGTATAATCCATGCTTAAAGGAGTGTACCACTCAATTACAATTCTTACATAAATGATCTCTGATGCCTTGCTGATTGTGTCCAGTCAACTAGGTTTCAGTAGTTTCCATCACCCACGGGTGCACGCCTGCTACTTCTGTGTTACTGACGTAACGACTCACTGAAGTGGTTTCGGTCTTACTGATGCACTCGTTCTCTCTTGTGAGGATGCGATAAGGCGAGAGAGATCAAAAACGTACTCTAAATGATTTAGAACAAGCATGCGTGCCCACAACCGATCTGTAATTGGTTAACCCATTTGTTAACTCCTTTTCCCGGCTGTAAATAATGCTCATAAACTCCAGTCACAGTTGGGGAAGTAGATCCTGTCCGTCGTGACATACCCGAGCAGTAGAACAACCACAGAACATTCACCCAGCCCGCAAAAAGTCCGTTTCCTTAACATGCTTACGTAACACTAGTTTAGCATTTGCAATAGTCTGTAAGACGACAGAAAAACCAGCCTTCTGTGTCATATTCAGATCTGATACTTGAGCATTATTGTGGAGTTTTGAGTACCGGACTTTGAGTGGATTTTTCACTGTGGATGATCAACACTTACAACTGAGTACTTGACTGCACATTCTTGCCAGAGTGCAAAGTAATTTGTAGAGATCTGCCGTTTAAAGGTCGTCTCCTCACTCTTAGGACGTTTGCATATTCTGTGCTGTATCGTAGCAACTGACTGCTTCCTCTTTTCGTCTAGGTAGTGGTTGCCAACGCTGGGAATAAGTTTCTTCTCTTGAATCGATGCCATTTCCCCTCTACATACTAACTATTGTTACACAGTCTTAAGTCACTGATCACAACCTTCCTCTGTACACTCTTAGTACTGACATGTAGTTGATAGGGCAGAGTTAGTGCTTCCTGTAGGATATGGCATGCTTGTGTGGTTGAAGGCTGGGGCTTCAGATATTGTGCTATTTGTCTTAAGTGTTTTTCTGGTCAGTTTGAGAGCTACTAATGTGCTGCATTACTGGCCAAAAAAGGTGCTGCACTGACAAATCAGTCCAGCTCTTGTGGATGCAAATGAATGAAAAGAGTTCCCAAGGTGGCTTAATATTCATTAATGATGCTTTATATTTCTAGTGGTAGTTCTTGCCTTTGGGTTTAGACCACAGAACGACAGAAGAAGAATCCCATTAGAGAATGGACAAACTATTGATTTCCATTTTTTATGTAAGAAGTTGAAAGTAGGCAGTTCTTCACCCCATCATTCTTCCACCAATCCCTTGTAGACTGTCGTTTTTTTTCCTCACCCCTTTAGAAAATGTACACTTTAAGTTTGTCAACATTGAGCGAGTTATGGATATTAGAAGAGAGGGATCCCCTTTGGTTTCAGTCTGAGATGATCATGTTTTTGTGATCACAACAAATTGTACAACTTTATTATTTGAACAGTTTCAAACCCTGTTTATTGAACCTTTGTCTTCGTTTGTTGATGGAGCTTCAGCTGTGGCCCCATGTCCACACAACAGGAGGGTAAAGTCAAGAACCCAGTGACCGACTCACTGCCTTTTAAAGCTGCATTGGCCTCTCACAACACTTCCACCACCTACCATCACAGCATTAAAGTCCATGTTACTAAATGTCATTTCTGACTTAATTGTTTGGTTTATTGATGTGTTTTCCTGGTCAAATATCGCTGTGGCATCATGATCAGATACAGGCGTATACAAACGTCCTTCACATTAAAAGCAATAGCTTCTTTCTCGACTAACCATCCAGTACCGATGTTTGAAATCCGTGATGACAATGAACCCCCAAGGTAAAGACATGTTGCACTTTGCAGAAGGAGCAGAACAACTTGAAAAAACTTGACTTGATCATTAAGTCATTCTCAACCTACATTTACAATCATCAACTTGACGCAGCATGTTCACATCTATTCTTCTAAAAATCAGCTTAAATGTCTTTTGAATAGTATGTGCAGGGGAAGAGAGATGGGCAGTTGGTGATGTCTTCACCCTGCTTTGACCCCATGTGCATCGTTTACTTGTCTGAGTATTGGTTACATGGTGAGAACGTACAGTATACTGAGCGAGCTGGGCACAATCCAGGATACAGGATAAGAGTAGATCCTTGCGGCCTTGGGTATCCAGTGAAACCTCTTACACATCGTCTGCTGGATTATGTAGTCCTTCTTTTTCAGTGATGTCACTCCGACATCCAAGAAAACAGCAGATCTGCTGGCAGGTCTGGGTTGGCTCCAAAAGGATCTCTGTCCCTCTCTCCTCGCAAGTCATATTCAAACAATGCTCCTTGTTTGTGTTTTTATGCATTCACATTATTCAGCACTGTGGAAGAGTTGTGCAGCACGAATATATTTAATAGATGACGTAATCAGTCAGCAGTAATGTAGTTTTCTTTTGTTTAGCTGTTGCAGAATACTGTCATTGCGGAACAGACCCACTTCAGACTATTTCCGAAAAAAAACAACATATTTCCGTTCCCCACTCTCTGTTTTGTCCGTCTCTGTGTAACGACGCCAGTGAATCTCTTGTAGCTGACAGGTGTTTGCTAGGAGTCGAACATAGCGCAAAGGGGCAAACAAAGCTCGTTGAGAAATTTAAAGAGACAGTACTAGAAAATCAAAGAAAGACACTCGCGGATACACAGACACCCGGTTGGCTCCCCGAGTCCGTAAGGTACCCAAAGGACCTTTTTTATCCAAAAATATTGGCTTTTTACGTAGACAATATTTTCTTTTCTCTCCTCTGTACTTCTGTTGCTCTGCGTTTGTTTCATGGTAACATACTGTACATACTGCATGCCTGAGTGCATCGAGCCGAGGTCACTCATCTCTGTGCTAATGCAGCCGGTTCTGATAACATTATTTTATCGCTACACTTTTACATCGGGCACCAGGGGGACCACTCAGAGCACATATGGCATTTCTGACCAAAAGCAGCCCTGTAATCTTTTCATGTGTTTCAAGGAAGCAGACACACACACACACACACACACACACATTGTGAGCGTGGTTCTTGCCCAGTGCTGCTGCCCTACCTTGTGGGGAATGGCTGATTGTTTGGCTATTAATAGCCGGCCTGACCGAAGAGCCTGACTGGGATCTGTGGATCAGAGAGAAGAGCGCCACACTGCAGGCGTTAGCACTCTGCTTCCTTTGTGCTATACTCATATCAGTGTGGCACTTTTCTCATGATTTGTAGCATCAACACAGCCATATTTAGCCTTTTGTGATTGTAGTCAATCTCTGTGTGAGCACAAAACCATCCAACCAACCCATTCTTTGATTTTCTTAAACATGGGCTTCCACAGTCTTCATGCATTCACACTTTCATTCAGCAGACAGGCTTGTGACTTGATTTAAAGGTGAAGAACTTTGTCAAATTGTCAAACCTTTCTTTCCTTTATGTCTGTGTGTGTGAGTGGGAGAACACTGGCACACATTTGGCTGCTGCCATTTCTCTCCAGCCGAGGATGGGTTTGAGGATGGAACACCATTATGTACCTGTTGGCTTTTCCCGCTACACTTTGTATCATCACGTTTGTGATTGAGGGCTAAATGTATTGCTTCATAAACAATGCAAGCACTAGTGTGTCCTTGTATAATATTCTGCAGCCCAAGTCTCTTTCTCGCTCTCTGCTCCAATCACACACTTCTATCATCAGCTGCTTTTAATCCTCTGCTGGAATTAGACATCAACGCTCTCTCCAAAGCTCACCTCGCATGAAAACTGCTGACCACAGCTTTGTGTATACTCTACAGTACCCTCGAAGGAGGACCAGGACAGTATTTGTAGTATACCATATATATATATATATGCTCCACAGCTAATTCTGTGACACGAGTTGAGTTTAACTTCAAAGCTTTGAGTCCCTCCTCCACGCCGGCAGCAGCACCGTGAATCTGCATGAATCGTTGTGGACTCCAGCTGATGAAAATGAAATAAGACTCTGCAGAACAGGATGGCAGCGACACACCGGCTGTGTGTGTGTGTGTGTGTGTGTGTGTGTGTGTGTGTGTGTGGGGGGGAGGGCTAGTGACTTAATGACATGGAAAAAAAAGGGTTTTATGCTAATGACTGTCTAAATTTATCTTCCACTTTGTGCAGACACACACAAACAGATGTAGGCACACATGCAGCGACAGACACCCACCAGTCACCTGTGAGTAAGGCCTGGATAGGAGCCACATGCTGCTCTTTGAGAGAGGACTATTTTAGTCTCTGGTGCTAAACATGGACCATGAACAGGAGGAGGAGAGTCTTTTATTTATATATATATATATATATATATATATATATATATATATGATATCACCCCAGTTGTGTGTATGTGCGTGGGCGTGTCTGTACACATATCCAATAAAGGAGTGAAATTCATTACCCTAGCAAGAAGCTCTCCCATGGGAAAGGTGTCCTGCCGAGAACTGGTCGGACTCAACAAGCCAGTTTTATTGAGATGTTTATCTCGGTGCCCATGGGAACCTCGTACATACATACACAGACTCACATAGACTCGTAAAGGTTAGTCATGTGGAGGAGGATCCTAAAATGTGTTTGACCTTTTTTTGACTATTCGATGAACTCATTTTTTCTTTTTCTTCTTTCGAGGATCATAGATGTTCACAAGAACACTGCACAACTTTAATACTCGTTGTATCCACGCACCCTGAGGATTGTTTGTTTTTAGCCACACTTGCTCTATGGCTGGCAATGTCGGTCTTTCACTCGTACCACCACATTTTTCATCGATGTAATACTTTGGTTCCTGATCAAATAACTGCAAAAAACTACTGCCCTCCTCTTCAGCCTCAGCTGTACTTTGTGCGTAGCGCTAATTTGCAAATGTCAGCGTGTTAATCAGCAAGTGCTGGCACGCTGTACTCTAAGTTAAAATGTGTACGTGGCAAACATTAAGCCTGCTAAAACATCAGCGTGTCAGCATTGCCATTGTGACTTAATCATGTTGATGCTAGCATTTAGCTCAAAGCACAGCTGTGCCTGCGAACCGTCTCAAAGAGCCCTGGCTGTAGATTCTTGCTCTTGTTTGTACAGAAAAGGAAATGGGAAGCAATGCCCAGAGGAAACATGACTCATCCTCTGTTCCCTCCTGCGCCATGACTCCTTCCTTTCTTTCACGACCTGGCGGCAGCTGCTCTCCAGCGTGCCATTCAAACTTTGTAGTAAAACCACTTCTTTTGGTGCTAATTTCCGGACAAACGGACGAAGAAGAAAGGGAGGCGGACGTTAAAAAATGATGTTTTGAAAGGGATGCTTGAGAATGACATGAACGTGAGCCGTGCTCTCGCCCTGAGGGCCTCCATTCCACGTTGCTCTGCCGCACACGTACACAGACGGAGACATGCACACTGTATCCCCCCCCCCCCCAACGATGAAGTTCAGGAAGCTGGCTTATCTCTGTTTTCCACCCAAACCACAATGACTTCCTCTCCCCTTGCCTTTCAGCTTCCTTCCCTTTGCCAGTCTGTGTGTGTGTGTGTGTCTGCCTTTTAATGAAGCTTCTTAAAGTCGAGCTGAGCCCCATGTGCCACAGCTGCCACGAGGAACTGCCTGACAGCTTACTGCCCTTAAGCGCTAATCGCTCACTGGCGCCTGCCACCCATCAAAACATCTGCATGTTGTCTGTCTCCCTTCCTATTGTCTCCCTGATCCACGGGCGCTGTAACGACACGTGATCGATCCGCTAATACTCTTGTCGTCTGGCATTGAGATAAAGTGGAAAGGGGAGGAAAGGGCTCTTGCTGTAGCTAAAGGGCGGCGTGTCCTCACCAAGCCTGCTTTGGGTTGGTTTATTTGAGCCTTTTGAGTAAATATTGTCTCAGTGGGGTTTGTAAACACAGGTGAAGCGAAAAGAATAAAGGCCTCTGTCCTCTGCCAAGCAAACTCTGATTGAGTTTATTAGAGGAGTGTGAACTTGTGTTGACGGGCCCGGGTTTGCTGGTAATTGCAGAGTTTTTATGGTTTGAACCACGTGTTTTTGGTCCTGCCACCCAGTCTATTTAGGTGTTGTTTTTCCTCTCCCGGCGACATATTTCAGTGGGTTTGCTGCAGTGCATTTATCCAAGACGTTGTCTTTTTCTTATTTCTGTGACTCTCTTACAAACGGTTCTGCAGCACCACAGATATCCTGCCTTTTACATTCTGGAACAAAAAGAGCGTTGTACCCCAGGGTGAGGTTTGCTTCACAGTGAATCAATAATGGAAGAGGAGCCCCATGTATTATGAATGAATAAACAAGGCACCCTGGCACAGGAGCTTGTCTATTGCAAAATGTTTATTCAGTAATCTACTATCCCAACACTGGGACAGTTTTGGGGGGGGGGGCGGGGGGCACATTTAGCCTTTAGTCCTTTTAACAAATCCTGCGGGTATCGAGAATGATATCGCTGACTTTCAGATGTTCTTGCCTTTTGTCACGCAGTGCATTACCTAACATTACCACAATTCATTGGATTTAGGCGGGAGGCATCCTTAATGCGAGACCACGGCGTAAAATCATGTGTGAGTGGAATGTAGCAAGTCGACTAGCGTGCGGTCTCGTTATATAACTGCCGCTCAGGCGAAAGAAACAGTTAATCTCTCGTGTCAATCTGCTATATCATAGCGGAGCATTTCGTGAATGTAGGGACTTTATATCCATTCAAAAACACTGGTTAAGGGAACACTTTGACTTCTCGGCAGACTTGAATAATTTGGAACGCCGTCAACTACTTTAAAAAAGCAACTCTCTCTCTCTCTCTCTCCGACTTTGATCTGAGCCGACATGACTCTGGCACGTAACATGGTGGCGAGAGATACTGCATGGTGTGAGTTTAGTTATCAAAGGCACGGTTCTTGTGTGGATCGTAATTTGAAATGGCCAGTTAGCAAGCAGTCGCTCTTCGTGGCATGCTAGTTCACACAGTGTGCTTGTGGATGTGTGCCCACCTGTACGTTCACATGCATATTGATCATGTGATTTTTTTTTTTTTTTTTTTTTTTTTAATAGAGCTTGGAACTACATAGCAGGTGGCTTCATGAAGCCGCTTGATGTTTGTGGGGAAACATTGATTAAGATCACTGACGATTTAACACTTACAGGACTGTCTCAGAAAATTAGAATATTGTGATAAAGTTCTTTATTTTGTGTAATGCAATTAAAAAAACAAAAATGTCATAAATTCTGGATTCATTACAAATCAACTGAAATATTGCAAGCCTTTTATTCTTTTAATATTGCTGATTATGGCTTACAGCTTAAGAAAACTCAAATATCCTATCTCTAAATATTAGAATATCATGAAAAAGTATACTAGTAGGGTATTCAACTAATCACTTGAATCGTCTAATTAAACGAAACACCTGCAAGGGTTTCCTGAGCCTTGAAAAACACTCAGCTTGGTTCAGTAAACTAAATCACACGTATGGGGATTATCACAATATTCTAATTTTCTGAGACAGTCCTGTATTTATGCTTCATAATTGAAGTGCTGCAGTCTTATTCTTCATATTACATGAAAGCAGAACGACAGATCATTCACGGTTGATAAATTGCTTACTCTGAACTTTTTGCCACACAATCGGCTTTCGGGTGGCCTATTCACCCACAGCGCGACTTTGCTGTTGCCTTGAACAATACAGTTCCTCTGTCACGCACTTCCAGGCTCCCACATGAAATTCCTTCCTTACAAAGCAATACGTTGACAACCGGGGTAGGGTCCGATTTTTCACTCTCACACTCCCAGGCTGTTGTAAAGACAGAAGTGGAAGTTGAACGAGTTTATAAGCTCCATTTTTGATTCATAAAATAACAGAGGCATGCTTTTTTTAAGGCGTGTCTGTCTGTGATCTGTTGATTTCTCTGCTGCGAGGACGTGCACAGGAAAGCTCGATTCATGCCGTATACATCTCACTATTTGACACGTGGCGGCTATTTTTTTGCCTCTCTGCCTCTCATTGATAAATCGGTGACTATGATGGCTGTGGGATGTTTGCTGTTTTTTTTACAAATGAGTCCGTCCGTCATTGCGCGTGCAGGCAAGTCAGCTTCTCGTTCGACCAACCAGCGATGTCCTCTTCACCGAGAGAGCAGCTTGAAGTAATCAAAGCGTGAAATGACATCCAGAGCTGTGGATCGGGTGAATGCTGTTTTAATAAAGAGGCTCGCACGAGACGGGTTAGCCAGGGGAGGTTTTATTTGTATGTGACACGTTGTCATTACCAGGGCATCATATTTTATTTTAGCACTTTAAAGGGGGGGAGAGGGCGGTTTTCAGTTGAAGCTGGCTCTAATTTTGTGAAAGATTTCTTACACTAGAGATTGCCCAAAGTGAATCAGCACATCACTCGGATATCCGCAGGAGGATGATGAAATCAATTTAGGCTAAAGCTAGGCCTGCTTACTGGATCATTCATGGTTGAATGTTTGGAAATAGCTGCCAGTCTGTATAATCACTAACATTTACTGGCACACATGTGGGTGGGTTGGGTTGTTTGCCTTTGATCCACAACAGCCCAATGGATGACTGGTAGTGTGCTTTTAGATGCCATATAAAGCACTATTTGCACTTAAAATGGCACACCTTCATCGCAAACAACGGCCATGGTGATGACTAGTGATTGTGTGCTTTTAGTGTGCTTTAGACAGAATAATACCAGCCATGAAAATAAAGGAACAAAAAAAGTCTGGCTCCTGGTATTGAAGCTGCTGCTGTGTGTGTGTGTGTGGGTGGGTGTGTGTGTGTATGTATTTATGTATATAAAAACCCCAAACATTCGCTGCCAAATGCCATCTGATATGATACACTCAGGCTAATGCCGCAGATGATTTGTCGTTTAATCTGTTAGCCGTGCCGACGAAAAGGACCTACATACTTGGGGCTATATCCGTCCCTCTTTCTCTCTCATTAATCATGCAGGGGTCCATAGATAATGGATGGAGCTCTTGGTGTCTGTAGCCTTTCACTGCTTACTGGCCAGACGGATCTGTTAACATGACCTATATACACGGTCGGGCCATTGTGCCTCCAGACATGCATCACTGAACGGGACATCAAACAAACATGAAGGGTTCTTAGTGGATGACTTTCACCTCTTTAGTGTAATGTTCTTTTCCAGTTCGGCCTGTGTCTACTGTGCATTAACCTGCTTCTTTTCTCCAAATCAGCCCTTTGATACTCTGTCATTTAGACGGGGTTTTAAAAAGATGTTCACAGTCACTGACCAATGTACGACCACAAACGTGAGTCATTGCACTGGATCCACAGCGCTTGCATTGCAATTACTCACATTGGCCTCGTGCGTTACGTCTGTCTGTGTGTGTATTTTGCATTTGTAAAGCGAGATTGAAGGCCGTAGAAATCTGAAAAAAGGAGTGGAATGGACATTGAAGTGTTTTGCGTGGTCATTTGAAAATGGCGATTTGTCGTGAGTTGGTACGGTGACAACACACATTAGTGGGGCAGTGAAGCGTGGTCGCAGGACCGCTGGGGAGTTAGCTAGGTAGCTTGTTCGTCTCTGGCAGTGAGGCGGAGGGACCGTTGGACTCTATTCGGCTGTTTTTCTGGAACCAGTTTAGCATTAATACCTGTTTTTAGTGCCACACTGGTTGCAGAAAAAGAGCCGAACAAAGTTGTCACTCATCATCTGGCGATAAAAAAATGTGCTTTTCCTACAGTGAGACAAGAGTGAGTCAAGTTGTTAGATTTTACTCATTTACTCTGACTCTCTATGCTTTGTAATTATTAATAACGTTACTCCACTGCTAGTCTTTACTGCAACATTGCACCTCAGTGAGTCCATGACCATCTGTAAGTCAGTTTAGTTCATAAGGAAGTTAACTCCCTACAAACGGTCCTAATGGCACACATAAATAATGCCCCTTCTACTCCTCCTCTATGTCAGAGGCAGAGAGGGCTGAGTTGGAAGATGTGTGTGTGTGTGTGTGTGTGTGTGTGTGTGTGTGTGTGTGTGTGTAGTTTGATGATGAGAGTGATCAATAGCCCAGTCACACGGGACACATAGATCCTTAATAGCAACATCAAACATCCCAGACTCATCACTGTTTATTGGCTGGAAGGACGGACATATATATATATATATATATATATATATATATATATATATATGCATGCAGACATATTCACCAACACAACGCTGTGTGTTACTACCTACAGCAGTGACGTCAGTGACCGTACAGAGAGGTAGGCCGTGGTCATGATGGTGGTTTAATCAAACCCATCAGAGTAGTAGGACATAAAATATATATATATATATATATATATATGCTCCATATGGTTCAGAATAAGGGGAGATAAAGTATTAGCAATCAAACAGAGAGGTTTCCATTCTCCTCCCGTACAATCCCACTATTGTCTGGATTAAAGCCTCTTTTCTGTGCCATTTGGAGACATTAGGAAATGAAACACTCTGTCAAACGCAGCTTTACCAGCCTCATACATTTATATACAAACACTTACTTTTTAAAGTGTTTGCCAGATTGGCAACCAGGCATCAGCTTTTGGTTGCCAAAACTGAAAATATGGTTCCCATTTTCAGTCACCTTATATTTAATACAGTAGCACAGCAGTCACTGACCTGTATTGCTCTGCAGACACGAGACTGAACTGAACTCGAACTCGTCTTGTTTGCACACCGCTACAACAATCGTTGCACTTCTGCTGGGGACTCGTTATATTTTGAGTGTGAATATTTTCACACTCATGTGTTTGTGGTTATGTTGTTGCAATGATGTTTTTAATTTGTCTTTCTTTGCACTGGAACTGAACTACCATGCTGTTCCAAAACAATCACCACCGACTCTGTTGTGTGGCAATGATAAAAAAGATACGATGCAGTGAAATGTCACCTTAACCGTGTCGTATAAAACAAAAAAAGCTTTATTACAGTGACCAAACAATTCTGTGTAGTTTGTCTTTTATCTGATACTTCACATAATCTGAATCTTAAGTGTCATCAGTGACCCTCAATGATATTATTTTCTGTCAAATTGGTCTTTAAAACAGATTCATGTCTGGTTAACAGCAGCAGCAATATTATCTCAGCAACACACATTCAAAATGTGTTCGTTTTGTTTCTATATGTTAAAAGGACAAGATTTTGTTTCCAATTCCTCTAAAATGATTCCCAATGGTAACCTGGCCACTGGTGAGCCTTGAGATATAAATAAATAAACACATTAATGTATTAATAGAAAAGTTTGATATCTGAGCAGATCCTTCACATTTGAGTGAAAACCATCAAATTCAAGATGGCAGTCCCATTATTCAAAGTGTTATTAATTTACTTAACAATGATGTATTATTAGTTTGTTAGAATTAACATGAATTGATCAAATAAATGACCGTTATCTACAGTGGGCCTAACTGGCTAATAAATGCAACATTTTAGAGATTTAAAAAGTCTGCCCTGAGAAAGAAAAGAAGTTAGCTTGCAAGCTTTTACATACAATTGGAGCCGGAGTCCTTCTGCATAACTACTGTATGATTGTGTCATTTGTATTTTGATTATTTAAATCTCAGTGATTTTTATATTCGCACCTCGGGTGACAAATTAACCTAATTTCAAGCCGCTGATCTGGGATTTACCTCGAGGTGCATTCACAGTTCTGCTATTATCCTCTGAGCCAGACCTTGGCGTCGGCCCAGCTCCAGCAGTCTTCTTGGATTCCTCCTCATTTAATCTGTCACGTTGTTTTTGTTGTCCCCTCCGTGCAGGTTAACTTTGTGGCATGTCAGCTGTTCGCCCTGCTGATGGCTGTGTGGTTTCGGCTCTACCTCCACCCCAGTAAGACCAGTCCTTTCATCAGACATGTGGTGGCCACTCTGCTGGGCTTCTACTTGGCTCTCTTCTGCTTTGGCTGGTGAGTCACTCCTCTGTTCAGCCCGCAGCTCTCTTCTTGTCATCACTGTCCTTTTTTTTATTCTCTGCTTCCTTCATGTTCATGTCATGCTGTTGTAAGTACATAACTATGCTGTCGGATTGTTTGAAAGGACCTTGTTAATCTCATGGTTCGGGTATTGGTGTATGAAATGTCATGTAATGTTATGCAATTAAGGAGATGTTGTATAATTAAGTTTAATGAAGTTTGCACTTCTGCTTCAGTGAGTGATTCCAGAATGCTTCTCCATAAACCAGGCGAATGTCTTACACATTTCAGCTAAATCTGAATACAATTGGTCCATTTGTCGGATAGTTGACTTTTGAATAGTTTATTCAGCAATTATGCCACATTTGGGCTAATTTAACCTTCTCAAATGTGAGGATTTTAAGCTTTACGTCACATTGGGCTCTGGGAAATCATGATGGGGATTTTTCACACTCATGAATTGATAGTGAAAATTCTCTTTTTTTAATTAATTTTTTTACATGCATGTGTATCCTTTTAGAGGAGTGATGCGTCTTTCTGTTTGAGCCAAAGAGAGCGTCGCACCCTCTTGGCCAAAATGATTTGTTATGCACTGCATAACCGTCATTGCTATGTAATCATGGGACGAAAGGCTGAATCTGAGGAGACTGAAGAGTAAATGCAATGTTTGCGCTCAATTTGGTCTTCCGGAGTGGGCTAATGCAGAGGGAACCCCGAACCTGATGTGTCCCCGGCCT
The DNA here is from genome assembly GCF_910591455.1 of Pholis gunnellus. Taxonomy (NCBI): domain Eukaryota; kingdom Metazoa; phylum Chordata; class Actinopteri; order Perciformes; family Pholidae; genus Pholis; species Pholis gunnellus. The sequence goes on along the minus strand of NC_136542.1, from coordinate 11,091,392 downwards.
GCTTGCATTAGCAGCATGCTAACATGCTAAATGTGTGAACTCTGCTTTACATCTGAGATGGAAAACAGACTGCACATTGTGTAATAGTTATGTGTTATATGTTAGAACGTGTGAATGTTAAGGCAGTGAGCTGATACGAAAAATGAATTTCAGGGCATGTTGCATTCATAGTGTCTAATTAAAATATATTTTTTTAAAACTTAATGAGTTACATGGTTTGATGTAATGAGTAATACATTTTTTTTAATTGAAACAGACTAATGAAACAGAAATCTGCATTAACAAATTGGCTAATTGTCATTTAATGTGAATTTGATTAAGTGCTTTAAAGACTGCTTTAAATTTCAGTGTTAATTATTCATTAACCAATATTCAGTTACACAGTCTGACTGGCTCACTGACATTATTCATGTTTTGTTTTTTTCTACATTTGGTTGGTCATCTGTGGGAATAAAATATAAACATTACTGAACAACATAAAGGGATTGTAGCTCTTTAATAGAGTAACAGAGTTTAAAGTAGGGCAGCAAAAAACTATTCTCACTGTCAAATAATCTGTCCAATTATGTTTCACTTTAATTGATTAATTATAGCGTAGTTGGTAGTTATTTGGAGTAATAGTTTTGATATGCACAGATTTCACATTAATTCTTATTTTTAGATATTAGTCACAGTTTTCTGTGTCTTACTCTGCTTTTCTTCTGCTGTCACCATCCTACACTCTGTTCCTTGTTTGTTACTTGTCTGTCATCATCATCCTCCTCCTCCTCCTCCTCCTCCTCCTCCTCCTCCTCCTCCTCCTCCTCCTCCTCCTCCCCTCACTGCCCTTCCCCTCCACATTCTCCCTCACCCGGTCCTCGTTCTCTTCATCCTCGCCAAAGCAAATGGGTCGATCGAGCAGTAACTGATATCCAATTATAAAGCTATTGCCCTGTAATAGACAAACCACTGTACCTCTGGCAGAGTGCCTCTCAAAGCGTGTGGGGGTGTGTGTGTGTGTGTGTGTGTGGGTGGGCAAACCTCGGAAACATTAGCCAGACATGTCGCCAGTGGGAAAATGCTAAACGGGTGAAATGTTACCTGGTCATTGAGTAACAGGTGAAAGGGTTTCATTTCATCACCTCACCAGACAGTTCATGTACGTGACGCAACTGACACTGAAGCTACGGTTCATCTTATTTGTTTTGGCTGAGAGAGGTGATTTAGTAGAATTCATTCAAGACTATCGTCTGGTCTAAGCATGGCATGACAGTGTCCCACAAAAAGGACTCACTTATTATACACGTCATGTGTCATTGTTTAAAATAAATTCACATTAAAAAGAGGTTGGTCCTCTCCTCATGTGAGTGTGTTTCAAATGTTCACTACGATACATTTTCTCTAGTGTAAATGTTTACAATGCCTTTCTCCTTACCCCAATTTTCAAGAGTCATGAGAAATACAAGTATCACGTAGAATATATATATATATATATATATATATATATATTACAGTGGAGATGTCCAATTGGATTGTGGGGTTATGAAGATCGTTTGCCAATACCTGCAATCACCAGATTGTCACCACAACTTACAGCAAAAATGTGTTTAAAAAAAAAATAAGGAACTGAAAGGATTTGTCAGATAACAAGTAAAATGCCTCTACTATATTCACTGAGCTGTGAATGGGCGCTGTGTCTTTTTTTTGTGCAACAAAACAAATGTGAAAAAAAAAAGGAAAGGGACATAATGTTCTTCTGTGCAGACGAAAACCAAACGCATCGCAACAAATCTCATATGTTCTCACAGTAACAAAGAAATCATTATTTACACGCGTCTGGACTCTTATGATGTTCCTCCTCACTTTGTGTCAGATTAATCTTCAGTTTGAAAAATCATCTTACACATCCTTTCTGTCCAAATGAGCCAAACAAACACTAAATATGCGTCTCTGAACGCCTGCCAAAGAGTTTCATGTGCTGAAGCAATTAAAAGAGCACACGCTCCTTAAAATATCATTGTGTTTGGTGCAGTGCTCCGAAAGCTAAGCATCTCAAGTTTGACACTAATTACAGGAATAATAGTTTTCTTATCACTTAAATGTCTGATTTTAACAATACTAAACTATATAATGATGCAGCGATTACCATGAGTGGCTCAAAAAGGCAGATGTAATTATTTGATAAACGTCTTAATCGGAAGGTCCCAGTAACTCAGAGCTGTGCAGTGTGCACATGTTAATTGTTTATCAGATCCCAAACAGCTTCTGCCTAGTGCAGCTTGCTCCTGTGAAATGCATGAACGCATCTATGCACACACTTGTATTTGAACCCTTTTTATACACACACACACACACACACACACAATATTTTCAGCTTTCGTTGCACACACACTGTTGTTTCTTAGAGGGCACCTGGCTGCAGCCCTAGAGGATCCGCCTCACAGATGCTGCAGCGTGTTGGTTTATTTTAGGATGCACTCCCTCTCTGTCAGACGCACAGGCTTGTTTCTGAATGTCACTGGAGAAAACAATTGAACAATTGAAACATTTCCTCTGTCAATGGGGACTGAGCTCATTTTAGCTTTTGTGGACACGCTCACAGGTCACGTTTGTTTGACACATCCCAGGCTAGCCGTGTCTCGAGGTATACCTTTCCTCTCCCTTCATCAGGTATCGCTGCTGTTCTTAAGCATCGTAATTTGCTGAGCGGTTCATTTAATCCACCCAGCTTGCGCTCCCCTGTTCCCTGCCATCCCGTGACGCCCTTGCCCTCTTTGTCGACTCACCACTAACACAGTGTGGCATCTCTCCTCTCCTGGAGGGCCTGACGTCGGTAGCACTACACACTGTGCCCTTCAAAGACCCATCTGGTAGCTGCTGCCGCTGTTGAGATTGTGCGTGCGTGCGTGCTTCACGGGAGGGGAGAGAAGCGGACGAGAGTTTGATCAACACACACCACACACACTCACTCGTGCACAAGTCGCTGTAATGGTGCGATGCAAGGAAATCAATTAAGACCACAGTGTGATGGCGATTGTCACTATCCTGCCCTGTGACTGCAGATGACACATTACTAGTTACAAAGGTCCGGCTTCACATGGCTGATGGTGTGACTGGTTTCATAATGCTGCCGTTTCCTCTTTCTAATGACTGTATGGGGGGACAAAGCAGGGTGTGGATGGTAATAAAGTGTAATAGTCTATTATAAGGAAGGGGCGTGTGTTTGAAGGAAGCTGTTTTTTTCAGTAAATAACAAACCATGAAAATGTTAAAAGTAGTAATTTATGACGTCTGTCTCTCCACAGGTATTCCCTCCATTTTTTGGTGCAGAGCGGTCTGTCCTACAGCGTGATGATCTTCGTTGGCCTGGAGCACATGCACAAGTAAGTGTGAGAATGGTAAAAAAAAAAGCCTCATCGTTTCCCAGAATAAGAAACCTCAAAAGGGCAAGTGAAAGCACGACAAAGACGTTTGTCAAAGCCAGTAAACCAAAATGTTGTCAGAAATTTCAGATTAGATGTTAAATTGTGAATATCAGTCGACTATGGACCAATCTTGTATTTGCGTCATCATCTGTTGTCCTGTGGCTTTAAAGGCACATGAGCCTGGGTCACGATGATGATGATGATGATGATTCTGCTCCAGGGCTTCCATCTGTGACCATGGCTCATTAAGACACTCCCCCCTGCACGCACGCACGCACGCACGCACGTTGTCTCTGATGTTATATTTTACCAAAATTCCAGGATGTTCCCCCTGGGGAGAGCCCTTTAAATAGATGGCAACAAAGCATTAATCACAATAGTGACTGCCCTCAGAAAGAAAGGACTCAAAACACATCGACAGTAACACACAGGACATGGTTATCCAGACCATATGGCATTTAAACATTTAGCAGTGTTTAACAACCAAAAGTCACTTTGTATTATTCCTGGATGTTTAACCCTCTACACACAGCACTAGTGTGCTGTTCTGTCCATTCTGTCTGTGGATAGATAAGCTGTAGCTCTCATGAAACTAAAAAACAAACTGTGGCATTTGCCCAAACCAACACACCTTTCAACCCATCCCCCCCACCCCCCACCCCCGGATGGAGGTACAGCTTGGGGGCAGAGAGGAGAAGAGTTCGGACATGTTTGCAGAGGGCGTTGAACCCACTGCCCCAGGTTTTGTATAACAAAGTCATTATTATTTCAGCAGGCGGTTGTGATTTAACTGGAGCCGTGTGCTTTTGGCGACTCGCTGTTTAAACCTTTGCTCTTTGAACTACGCTTGAGCTGGTTGCATAGGTAGTCATGGTTTTAAACTATATGCGTACGTATATTTATATACACAGGAATGTGACCAACTGTGGTTTCTTTTCCCGATAGATTTTGTTCCCTTTTTATTTTTATATTGCGTTTGTCTCCGTGTGTTCACTGAAAAAAGAAAAGGAAGAAACTGCCAATGTAAGCATGAAATGTATATTGTTTACATGTTTACAGAATAAACATAGACACTGTAAGCATTACTTATGATAATACTGCTGAGTAGAGATAGAATGATGCTGACTCTATACACTTTCCACTGTAAGACTTACACTTTGGTAACGTGCCCTAAACACTGTCCGGACCAGTGCACTGTGGCAGGACTTGTGTTCTCTATTTGTTGCTCTCTCGCTCAGATACCCGACCCTTGGGGGGTGAGTGCAGTGAGTGAGTGCAGTGTGACAGCTTTATGGAGTTGCTAAAAGCTCTTTTTCTGGACCCGGCGTGGTGTGGATCAACCTGACCACTTTGTTTAGCGGCAAGGCATCATGTTTCATACCGTTCTAATGTTGTGCCGCTCTGGATCTCTGACTCTCCCCCTCTTACCGCTCCCTCACCCTCTTTGACAGTTCGCCTGGCAGGGAATGTTCTAGACGCTTAGCTGCTGAACGGCCTGCTGGATGGGAAAATCGTTAGATATGGTGAAACCAGAGAAGAAGGCCCAGGACAGTAATGCTCAACTCGATTGATACTGAAGAAGAGCCATTACGAAATTATAATTACTCAGACTGCTAAAGAGATAAGTTGTGCTATCAAGCTTAATGTAAATATAGTCTTACTCTATAGCCTGTCTTGCTTTATTCTCTTAAAGGATATTCTCTGTTGGGTTAAGCAAATGTGTAGCATGGCAAGTTGTTGTTTCTCTAAGTCAGTGGCTCTCAAACTTTTGGGCTTTTGACTCTTAAAATAAATTGATGTCTATTTGAACGCATTGGATGACATGTCTACCCGTTGTAACCAGTTTAATTACAAGCGTGAACAAATAAATTAAACTAATTCACAAGAAATGAAGCAGAAATCAGTGGAAATATACGTTTGATAACGAGGAGTAAAAATCTGGATGATTACATCAGTACTTAACAGCCAATGAAAGAGGCGAACTGTCTCAGCCGACGGTGGTTCCAAGCAACGGTAAACAATCCAGCCCTTGAGGCTAACGTTATCGCTAACACACTGTAGACGGATATTTAAACGGAGTGAATACTGTTGAAATCTCACCTCCCAGAATTTCTTTTCTCACTGCAAAGCACTACTCCAACAAGTTGTTTCATCAAGTCAGTCTCTTCCCCATAAGATCACGTGAGAGAGATCACATTAGGTGCGTTGCTCCTGCTGGCACGATAATCTTAATAATATCCCGTGGTGTGTGTGTGATGCGCCGTTTATTTTTCAAATCTTGTAGTAGTGTGTGCATGTTTGAGATTAGGAGAACATCTGTGAAGTTTCTCCTTTTTGTGTGTGTGTGTGTGTGATGCAACCCAATTTCAGAAATTGGTTAGGATTTTTAAACTCCTGTGGTCTTAGCCCGGCTTTAAACAGAGCGCTGCACTTTAGCTGTCGATGAGGTTCTACAGACTCGTGAAGCTGCTTTACTACCTGGTAGAACATCGCCAGCTCCACCTCAGGAGGGCCTGAGTTTCATGACGAAATGGAGAGCATGCATTCTATCTGTTAACACAAGCACGCAGTTAATTGGAATGCGTATTGGTGTTGGTGTGAAAGCAGGGCTGTGAACCTGACGGTGATAAGTGTGCAAATGACTGACTCTCAGTCGCATGCTGAACAGATGGGACATTTCCTCTGGATCTGTGTATGCATTTGAGCAAGCATGAAGTGTGCCTCGAGGCATTTATTGTGTGTACACAGCCTTAGAGAGAGGTCTAGGGGTGTTCAGACATTTAATTATATATACGTGTGTGTGTGTGTGTGTATATATATATATTTATACATGTGCCGTGTGTATCCACACCTGTGGCTCCTTGTCTCTGTGTTGACCTGTCTCTGCTGCTGTCCCACAGTGGGAGGCCAGCCCACTTCGGTGGCTTCATCCTATACTTCGAGTGGAAATGAAACACCCCCCTCTGAGCTGTGAATTACACAAACACAAATCAGAGGAGGATAAAGACAGAATCCCCGGTGGGCCCGCCGCAAATATAGCTGCGGCAGCACCTATAGCTCGTATCCTCGCTTATAACTGCAGCTGTGCGCTGCCAGTAGAGAAAGCTGATCTCGGTGAAAATAGGGTTGTTGCTATGGATTGACAATATTAGTGGTGCCAACAGGGAAATGTAAAGCTTTCTTGCACTGTTAAAATGTCTATTTTATGTCGTACAATCTGGTGTTGAGCATATTTAGCCTTTTGTGTGAAAGCTAGTAAAATATCTGTCAGTGGTATTATTTCTGTTGTTTTTAATGCTCATCAAAGAGTCTGTTGACCTTCTGCTGGACTGATCTGAAGCAGGATAACTTCACCCGCTTCAAGAAAACGTTGACCGAAGTAAAACAAGTGTAACAAGACACCGTAGGCAGGGTTTGTCTTCAGGTGTTTCTTTCCACAGTGTATTACACACTAGTAAACGGGGGAAAGAACTTCCTATATATGCACTTGTGTTTTTGCCTCGTAGGTTTTGGACATTTGAGACAGTTATGCTAACCATATTAAAAACATTTAATGAAGTAGTCAAAGTAAGGTCTGGGGATTTCTCTGTAGTTCTTAGGTTGAACCTGAGTTGAACTGATGAAATGAGCTTTTGGCTTTGACTCAAATCACTGTGCAGTTATGTTACTGTATTATAGCTGCATTCTCATATTTGTGTATTGATGAGCATGGAGACCAAGTCTATAGGCGGATCTTCTGTTGTTTCTGGAAACGGATATTATTTCACATCTCTAGAAAGGCGATAGACAATAGCCGACAATGTTCCATAAATACCACCAGTACAGAAAGCTCTATGAAGGTGTGCCCTAGTAGCCTCACTGTTAACGTGTAAATAACCTCGATGTCTGTGGACCATTGTTGCGTGAGATACCCAATGAGATATGGAGAACAGTGCGTACACTGAAAACATCCCGAGTGTGGGCTGGATACAAACGCATAACTGTCGGAGCACAGAACAGGATTGCATTATAATTGTCGCCTCCTCGCCGTTCCTTCTCTGCCTTCTCTGAGCGGTTCTGTGATTGATAGCAGCGTGTCATCTTTTGAGTTTTTAGAGGCTGAGAGAAAGACCTTGAAAGGTCCGAAAATAATTCACGTAGCAGAAGTGTGAGCGGTTCATTTTTGTTTTGTGCTATGAATGCTTGGCAGTAGAGATCGGATGATGTCTTGGACTGCACATACAGTAGGCTCTCGGAATCAAGAGGTCCCGTTGTCTCTTATCGGCTGCGCGGCCTCGCTCTCGCTGCTGTGTTGTATTCCTTCACAGAGCAGCACAATCCTCTTATTGTTGGCAGCAGAGGAGTGCTAGCTAGCTAGCCAGCCAGCTTTGACTTGGGCTGACTCTGCAACAGCTTAGTACAACAGGCTTTAGTGCTGCTCTGTCTTTGGATTTCTGTTGAAAGGTTGTGTTGTCCTCTGTCTCCAACCACTGACCCTGACACATTATTGGAGCCTCCTCTGCTCCTTTGTCCAATGTTTGCCCCCCCCCCCCCCCTACTCTTCCTTTCCATAGCTCCGCCGTGGTGCCGATAGGCCTCTTGTCTTTTGAACTGTACTGTAAACAAGACCCTGTTCTGCCACAGATATGAGAACAAAGGGACACAGGGTTAAACGATATGCGCATTAAGATGCCTTGCCTGAAGAGCTCCATTTCACTGTGTCGAGTCAAATGTTGTGAATTCATGCGAGAAGACATGCACCAAGATTTCACACACTTGTCATTTATTTATTCAGCGTTCATCATTCATCTCTCTAATTCCTGTTTTTTTTTTCTCTCCTTTTTCTGCACAGGTACTGCTTCATTGTGACGCTTGGCTACCTGATATTATGTCAGATCACACGGGTCTACGTGTTTGACTACGGCATGTACTCTGCAGATTTTACAGGGTAAGCCACAGTCGGACCAGAGCTCTTTGTAATCTTTTTGGTTCTTAATTAAAAAACAAAAAAAAACCACCATTGGTCTTAATTTGAATAAGAATGCTATATTGGATATAACCAGCCTGAGCTAAACAGAAACAAGAGGGTGTCACACTGCTGTGTCTGCAGGAGGACGTCGATAGCGACTCCTCCAGACTGTCTGTCTGACAATTCCAGCAGACAGACTGCACTCCCAGCACGGTGGGGGGGGCTAGCTGCTAGGCAACCCAATGCAATCCCATACTGCCACTGCGAGCCCAGAGATTTCACTCTCTCAACTACCTTATCTGTCATTCCTCTCTTTCTTGAACATGCCAAATTCACGTCAGTGTGACCCAACAGGCCAGAAAATGTCTGGCCTGTAGCTTGTTTTGACTCTGTTGCTTAGAACAGAAAGTGTTTATATGTCTAGAAGCAAGTTAAAGCACCATGAGACTAGACCGTACAATGTTCTTTGACAGAGAATGGCTTTACTTAGTCAAGAGGAAGAGGACTGAGTAGTATAGGGGACCATTGTGCCTAAAGAACAGAGAAGAAGAAATAGAAAGAATAGCTACAGGAAGTAAAAAAAAAAAAAGGTCTGCAGTTATTCTGGAGGAAACTTTCCACTGTGGGTGACTTAGCATCTAAAGCCAGTAGTTAGTTACATGATTCCACCAAAAGTTAAATATGTGCTAGTTTGACATAGCTTCCTCTAAACTGAAAAGTCAACAGGCATTCAAACTAAAAGTTAGGCATGTCAAAAATATATTTATCAGACAAAACCCTGTGATGAGCTGCTTGTATGTGCTGCACTGAGTGGAGTCATTTTGAAATTCTCAATATTAACATGACCTTTTTCCATTTGATGCACTTTATCAGGCCCATGATGGTTATAACACAGAAGATTACCAGCTTGGCGTTTGAAATACATGATGGTAAGACAAGCATCACAGTATCCTGAAAGCGCGTGTGTGTGCAAGAAAAGTGGCAGAAATGAAAGTTGTTCAGTTCTCTTTTCAGTTTCCAAACGGATCACATGGCCACTTTTTCTGAGCCTGTAGTCAGTTCTGACAATGTGAACTAGACAGCATAAACACAGTTATGTAATGGAGCAATGACCAAGTATTCTCTCTCTGTCTCTATCTCTCTCTCTATCTCTATCTCTGTTTGTCTTGGTCTCTCTCTCTCTGTCTCTCTCTCTGTCTCTCTCTCTATTTCTCTCTGTCTCTATCTGTGTCTCTATTTCTCTCTGTCTCTGTCTCTATCTTTCTGTCTCTGTCTCTCTTTCTGTCTTTATCTCCATCTGTCTCTCTCTGTCTCTATCTCTCTGTCTCTATCTCTCTATGTCTCTAGCTGTCTGTCTCTATCTCTCTGTCTCTATCTCTCTGTCTCTAGCTCTCTGTCTCTATCTTTCTCTCTGTCTCTCTATCTTTCTGTCTCTATCTCTCTGTCTCTATCTCTCTCTCTATCTCTATCTTTCTGTCTCTATCTCTCTCTCTATCTCTATCTTTCTGTCTCTATTTCTCTCTCTCTGTATATGTGTGTAAATATGTAATGGCTGATTTAAAACACGAGCTGATTTGAACTGGTTGCACTTCCTTATGTGCTTATCTATCCGTTGTCCCCTGGCCAAAAGGCTTTCCTGACCCCAACCTTTCATCCCTCTGGATCATCCATTCTAACATCAACCATTAGAACTGCCAGTCTGCACACAGTTTACCATTGGATAGCAATGCTTTATCCATTTATTAGCCAAATTTAAAAACCAGCGCACAGTGTATGTAGTTAACTACTCGTGTGCCGTGCTAATGCTGAAGTTGTTTTTTAGCCATAACGGAAAATGAGCTAATGAGCAATACATAAATAGAGATTGACATAGAGGTTAAAAATAAACAAGTGTGTTCAAGTACTGTAACATGAGAGGCTTAAAGAATGAGAGGATGAGGAGTGTCACTCATAGCTTTTTAGTTTCCACTTGGAGAACGAAGTCCCCTCAGGACACTCTATACTTAACACAATCAGCAGTCTAATAGCAGTTTGTGTATGGATCTGTGTGTGTTGGTGGGTGTAGGCAGTGTAGTTTTAAGGGTTTGTTTTTCAGGTCACTGATTCTTCTTCTGCAACTGTGAGTCTTGTGAGAAACTAAGACTGTAATCCGAGAACTGTCCCACCCTGATACCTGCCTGCTGCACACACACACACACACACACACACACACACACACACACACACACACACACACACACACACACACACACATACACACCACAGTATTTTGCCATACAGTAAAATACTTATAAGAGACGGCTCATAGTCCAGCTCTTAAGAATAGTTATTAAAGGCACAGTGAAGCTTTGATTGGGATCAGAGGTTTAATTGAGGCCTCGTAGCTAATCACAGCCTTGCACCACGAGCCGTACACTCAACCTAACATGTAGCCCACGATGCCAAAGAAGGCCCACGAGTGTGCAGTCTAATGAGTTGCAAAGCCGCATGTCTTCATAAACAAAGAGCAGACTGATTAAGACAAATTTACCCAGACACCCCGGCACTGGGTAGTTTTGGTTGATATACCTGCAAAACCTTGAGAGAACTATGAACTTCAGAGTACACGTAGTTCTTGTCTGTGTATGCTGTACTATTATCCTCTTTTTTTTTTTTGATTTTCAGAGCATGATTTGCAGGTGCACATTTACAAAGATAAAATGTGTACAAGATGTATATCTTTGTGTCTGTCTGTAGGTTTGGCAAAGCGAGATGTGCAGCTGACTCCCAGTCAGAAATACCTAGCTATCAGGTATGTGAATCAGGTATGTTTGTAATGCTTCAGGTGATGGGCTCATTTAATTAAGCTCAATTAAAAAGTTGACATGATCTTAAATCAGAGTTAATGAATAGGAGCCTCATGGTCCCCGTTGCAGGCTCTCTCTCTGGTGTTGTCAAGCAGTTGTTAAGCGCTCGGTATCTAGGAAACTACAAATTCACCACTCTCATGTGAACTGTATTGTAGGAATGGCCTGCCCTCCCTCCGTCCTGCATTACTGCAGATTCCTTTCCCTCACAGTTACTATTGGAGACAGGATTTGAGTGGGGAGATGAGATGCTACTGTAAGCTAACAGGGAGCTAATGTGTGATTACATAGCTGAGAATAACAGAGATAACAGACAGAGCAGAGAGCAGGACTTGCATATTGAGACAGTCTTTGTAGAATTTGTTAAGCACAGCTTGGAAATACGCTGAACATCTGTAAAACACTCTGAGTCAGCCGAGCCCTCTTAGTCTAAATCTCAGATGGCTACTGGGAAGGTGAGGAATTGGTGGCAGAAACAGGAGCTCCCGTTCAGACAGTTGGACTTCTACTTCACCCGGCTGATTATACTCAGCGAGGAAGGGAGACCACAAAAGCTTCAGAGTCGGTCAAAGCACTCAGGCCCTCCCTCTTCTCGTGGATGGTTCGATGGAATAGACCATTGTGGTTTCTCAGCTGACAGGAAGCTCTCTCTACATATGGAATGTTGGTCTGTTCTCCTGTTATACTGTATTTTAGATTGAAGGGTTGGGCACTACATGAAAACATGAAACCTCATCCAATGCTCTTGTCTCTTCCCTGTGACCATTAAGGCGGATGCCCAGCTTGCTGGAGTACTTGAGCTACAACTGTAACTTCATGGGCATCCTGGCGGGGCCCACCTGCTCTTACAACGACTACATGGCCTTCATCGAAGGGACGTGCTACCAGCCACGCCACCAGGAGAACGCCAACGGCAAGGAGAACGGGAAGTACAAGCAGAGCGAACCCTCGCCCAAGGTACAGAACTTGAATAGAAGTGCCTTCATCGTGTGAAGTCTGCAAACACTGTGGTAAAATAGACCTACGTTTTGTGCTGTGGTGGGAAGAAAGTACTTGAATGAGTGGTTACGATATTACAAAATAGGATGTTGACCTATGCAATTCTCTTTTAAGCGCATTTTGGGTAATGTTTTGAAAAGGCCTAGGCAGCAATGCAGCCGTTTTAAGGGGTGCAGGGTAATTACAATGCCTTTGGTTCCCGTTAGAGAAACAGAAACCGAGACATGATTGAGAAATGGATGAAGCAAATGTCTAAACCTCAAGGTTATTTGTGTTTTCTTACTGCATAATGCATTAATAATTGAATTACACGCCAAGAGTGTGTATTCATCTCAAGAGATAAAGGAACAAAGTGGAGGACAGACGTTGCTGAATACAAAACAAGAGGGAACGCTCAAGGACTTGAGTTAACCTTGAATCAACTTAACTTGTTTTGTTTTTTTTAAGTGCAAGCATCATGTCTCCTAATGTGGTGTTTGTTGTTTTTGAATATAAAATGATGTAATGGTTTCAACGGGGCTGCTCCTTTTGTGTCACACTCTTTTTTTTGTTTTTTCTCACCTCCGCCCAGAATGACGTCATCTCCAAGCTGTGTACATGTGCCATCTCGCTGGGCATCTATCTGTCGGTGTGCAAGCTGCTCCCGGTGGAGCACTCCATAAACGATGACTTCGTCAGCTCCACACCCTTCCATCTCCAGGTCATCTACCTTTACTTGGCCATGCTGGCTCTGAGGCCAAAGTACTACTTTGTCTGGACACTTGGTGAGTGTGATGTGACTTGAGTACACATTTCTTCTCACCCATTCTATATTGAATCCAAGATGAACATATACTTTCCTTCTCTTTATTTGATTGCTCCATACGGGACTAAAACTGGTCCCGGTTTTATACAGAGGTGTTACTGCTTTGGTTTTGTTTTGCTGATTTATGTAGTTTGAACTCACTTAGCTGTTCTCGGTTCAGGGAGTTCGGTTATTTTTAAAGTAGTCTGTGCAGTATGTTGAGAGGCTGCCTAAAAAAAGCTCCCCCCCCCCCAACTCTTATTTAACAGCATTTTCTTGATGCAACAGTGCCATCTAGTGCTGAGTTGAAAACTGCAGCTCCTCATTCTTATCAATGACAAATACATGTGATGCTAGATCTCCATCTGTTTCTGTCATTGCTTCACAAACCAATGTATTTAAAGGATATGGAGCTGTCGTCATCCTTCACTGTTGCCATTGTACAAATGTTTTGTGAGCACTGCCTTTCTCCTGCAGCTGATGCTATCAACAACGCTGCCGGATTTGGCTTCAATGGATACAACAAAGATGGCTCCCCACGGTGGGACCTGATATCAAATCTCAGAATTCTGGACATTGAGGTTAGGCTCTTTTTATGAGACCCATTATATCCACACAAAGTCCTTTTTCTTAACTAAAGCCTAACGTGTATTGTTTTGGATCCAATTTCAGTTCGCCACCAGTTTCAAGATGTTCCTAGACAACTGGAATATCCAGACAGCTCTTTGGCTCAAAAGGTAAAAGTATTCATGTTGTAATGATGTACCTCGCTCAGTCTGACTGAGAGCTGGCTGTCGAGGGTTGCTTAAATGTATGCTGCACATCTGCATTTCTCAAGTCTAGCAAAATGCCACATAATGATTGTAAAATACCTACAAAGTATTCTGTTTTAAATACAAAAACAAACATTGATGGCTTATATTGCAGTTCATAATGTGATCAAGTTTGATGTATTTTTCCCAAACTGTGGCCAGTGGCTTTCATTTATTTCTACTTGAATATTTTTTTTACCCAAACACGCGATGTGTGTTCCCCAGGGTGTGCTATGAGCGCTGTCACATCAACCCCATGGCTGCCACCTTCCTGCTGTCGGCCATGTGGCACGGGGTGTACCCTGGCTACTACCTGACCTTCCTCACTGGCATTGCCATGACCATGGCTGCACGTGCAGTGAGTACACACATTGTCTTTGTCTATACGGAACCCATTGTTGGATATTTTCCTCGCCAGATAAAGACAAATGGATAAAACTCATAATTCTGAAGTGGTAGCAGCTCGTGCAGCTCCTGAATCCCGATATCGAGGGTGAATCCAACAGTCGTTGTTGACATTTTGTCAAAGAGCTCTTTAGATTCACCACTGTTACTTAGCAGAACCACAAACACACAGCGCGGTTCATTTACGGAGAGTAAGGGGATAATGATAAAGTCTTGTAACTCATGTTGAAGTGTGAGGCCATTACCACTAATCTGTGCTAAGCCAGACCTATTTACTCGAGTCTTGTAAAAGTAGGAGGATATTTATGTACAGACTGTGGAGTGGTGCTACATTGGGGAAACTCACACTGTAATTCTAGATAATCTACTCGCAAAGGGTTGATTTAACTGAAACGACCGCACAGTAAATTTGCCATGCAGGTGAGTTCCTGCAGGGACTTTCTTTATCTAAAGGAGGTCAACTACCATTGACCCGGTTACACTATAAAACTACTGGCCACTGCCCACACAGACGTGTTCAGAGATGGATTTCTTTAAAGAGTTCTGAAATGGAGAAAAGACGTAGAGAGAGGAAAAAGAGAAGCGTGAGCAGATTATAAGCAGAAGTAGGCAGTAATGCCAGCTGCCATGAAAGATTCCAGGAACTTAATTGGTTAAATTCAAGTCTTGTCTATTGTAAAGTAAAATGGGTGGGACGCAATTCAAGGTTTACGTGTCATTCACTTGAAAATGATGATGTGACGTTCAACTCACGGGATGTTTTTCTTCTCTTCCAAGGTAAGACATAACATCAGACCGTACTTCCAGGTCTCTGACTCGCACAAGCGCATCTATGATGTCGTCACGTGGGCGGGGACTCAGGTTGCCATCATCTACACAGTGGCGCCGTTTGTCCTCCTCGCTGTGGGACGCTCACTCAAATTCTACAGGTTTGTGTGTTTGATTGAATAGTGGGATAGTGAAGACGTGGTTTGTTGTCTCGTTTCATTCCTGTGTTAGCAAAGAATTAGCTGTTTAGGCAAAAAAAAAAAGAATGTTTCAACTAAACCAAATTTTTTCTTTTTCTCCTCGTACATGAAACATAATTAGACACTCATCTCTAACTATGACTTATTGTGATGCATAATACAGCATAGTCAATTGCACCACTTTTCTCATAACTATTATGCACAACTGTTTTTCATAGAATAGCAAGACTTAAGAGTCTACAGCGGCTCTGTGAGGCTGTATTCAAGCACTGCGCTAATGCTAACGTCAGCATGCTAACAATGACCATGCTAACATGCTAATGCTTAGTATAGTGTTGAACACAATAGTACACTGCACCACAGTAGTTTAGTGTGTTAGCATGCTAACATTTGCTAATTAGCACTAAACACAAAAGTGTTGACCTGAGCAAAAGTCAGGGGATCACCAAAGTCATTAGGGTGCATCCTCTTGGGAGCATGAATGACTGCACAAAATTAACGGGCAATTCATCCATTAGCTGTTAAGATATTTTGGCCTGGACCAAAGCGACTGACTAGCATTGCCATCCCTAGTTTTTTAGCCACACTATGGGTAAAAAAACTTTATGGCCTGCACTTATTATCTGGTTTTGTGCTCCAACTTATTACTTCTAATAAACAGTGTTGAAATATTTCTCATTTTGGAATGTCACCGCAGGTCCTGGTACTTTTGCTTACATCTCCTCTGCCTGCTGGTGGTAGTGGCCCTGCCTGTCAAATCGAGACGCCAGCAGGCCAAAGAGCAGCAGGACGGCCTAAAGGACAACCAGACGGACCACAACAGCACAGACAACAACTGCAACCAGAAAGACAAAGCCACATGAGGCTCTGGACAGCGACACACAGTCCCTTCAGCAGCAGGAACACTGAGACAAACTAAAACCACTGAGAGCTGGAGTGTGGCGAGTCTATTTACCTGACAAAGAACCAAATATCGGATGCTCTGAGAATCCTAACCGACGGAAAACACATGTCAATGTTCTGTCAAAACTTCCAGTAGCAAGGATGACAGCAATCACACTTTCTGACATGGATAAGAGACCAGGATGTAACAATGGCCATAGTGTAAACTAATGAGTGATGGTGGTTACTTTACATTACATTAGTGGAAATGAAGACTTCCAAGCTGCCTTAAACCCTCTATTTACTCGGCTGGGGAAGTAACAGTTGGATGGCACTCTGCAAGAACCTATTTTGCAGTTTCAGTTTATACAAACAGATGAGGCGTGCAGTATGTGGAGGGTTTTTGTCATTGTCTGGATACAAGCCTCTATTAGGTGGAAATGGAAAATGTTTTCATGTAAAAGAAACATTACTTTATCATCAGCTGCCAATTTCAAACAGGCCTTAGGATCCTCAAAACATTGTTTGATTTCTATGTCTTTTTAAAAATCTTTATTGGAGAAGACTTCACATTGTACGTGTTTTTGTATTTAGATGTTTGTGACGACACTATTTCAGATCCATTCTCAGTGCTTTTGTTTTCTGGGATGAATCCGATGACGTACAGAGTCACAAAGATGAATTCAGATCTCGTCCATCTCCAGCAGTGGAAAGTCTAAAAGAGGCACTCAAGAGTTGCGAAATGGATTTCTTTTTTTCTTTTTCTTTTTCATATCTGCTGCTTTTTTGACCAACATCACTCAGTCAGACAAATGTGTGTTTTTCAAAGGGACTTCATGTATGCTGTTGTGATTTCCATTTTTGTCTTCAAGGATTTCTGACCTGGTTTCAGGGGTGTGATTTGTTTTTGTTTTTTGTTTTTTGACCTGTGTTCAAATGTTGTGCCTCTGTAATAAGAGTATCCAAAACTATTTAATACAAGTCCTAAATAATTAAAATGTATAATTCGGGAAACACAGTGGATTGTTAACATCACTGTTGAACACAGTTTTATTCAAAATAACAAATCTAGTCAAATTACCACATTTACTGAATATGTATTTTATTGTCAAAAGGTTTTGTAGCCATAATTATCACAAATCAATAGAACGTAAAAGAAAAGTTTCCAGATTGATACACAGTGCATTAAAAGCACATATTGTGGTCAGGCTGCAAACTATGTAAGTGGAATTTGGATTTACTTTTGTCTGCAAGAACATCTGATAAGGTTATTTATGCGTGTGTGACATAATAGTAATGTACAAAAATTCAAAGACATACCATGTTGTGGTAAACGCTCTCATTTCATATTGTGTGCACTTATGTTAGAATAGAGGATATTTCAGGGTGCATTTACTGTAGGGTGAGGGAGACACTGGTTCTTCACATGGTTTCGGTTCACGGCTCTCCTTAAGCCTTTCAAGTCATCCAGTTTACTCTTTATGACATGCAGCAGTTCAAACAGCCACCTGTGTGATTTCTTTATCATTAGACATTGTTTATCTTAGGAAAGGCACCTCACTGTAGTCTGTCATCGTCGTCTGGGCAATTCAAGCCCACAATATCATAAACACTTTCGTCGTACATTTTGTTTTCTTCCAATTGTCAATAATTTGAGTTGGTTTGATGCATTTGTGTTATGTAAAA
This sequence comes from Pholis gunnellus, assembly GCF_910591455.1. NCBI lineage: Eukaryota > Metazoa > Chordata > Actinopteri > Perciformes > Pholidae > Pholis > Pholis gunnellus. Next base: position 11,073,658 of record NC_136542.1, on the reverse strand, counting down.
TAATAACAAAGCAGCAGAGGGGGAGCTTTTTCCATTTCTTTTCAAGATTTTTTTAACGTTTGCATATTCCTGCCATAACTGTGTGTGTGTGTGTGTGTGTGTGTGTGTGTGTGTGTGTGTGTGTGTGTGTGTGTGTGTGTGTGTGTGTGTGTGTGTGTGTGTGTGTGTGTGTGTGTGTGTGTGTGTGTGTGTGTGCGCGCCTGTGTAACATAACGGTTATTTTTGTGTCAGAAGGAAATTTATTGAAAGATTTGTATAACAGTCCATTAAAATTCTGATTTATGTGGCAAAATAAAGAGAAATTATTTTTAAACACTAAAACTGATGTTTCAAAATATGTTTAATGTTTTTGTCCAATAACTGAGATTAATATCAGCAGAAAAACTGATGTTAAAATGCAAAGGGAAAATCATAACACACTATGTCCTTGCGTTGTTTCTTTGCAATGTTACTGCATTATTACAATAGACTTCTTTCTTTTACTGCAGGCGTATTGAATTGTTGTAGCAGGAAAAGCTCAGGTAAAACTAATTTCATTACTTTCCCAGCACAAAACACCAAACATGCACAAAACCAAAGCCTTGGAACTAGCTTACCTAAATGTCATCCTAAATGTCATGCAGATGTTTTTCATTTGTTAATCACACCTTTGCTTTTACTGCTACAATCACATTGCTGCAGATGTGTTGCAATATGATATTTTACAAAGTCCCTGCAATGCTCACTACATATGATGCTGAAAAGTGCAATGGGTATTTATGTCACAATATACTGTCCTGTAACTAACCACTGAAAATTGGTGCAAAAGGCCTTTTTCACAAAGACCATTTTGACATGTCGCAGTAGGAAAAGCACAGATGTAAATGATCAAATTAATAATGTCTGTGTTCCGTCAGAGTGGACACAATGATGGAGCTAGTTGATGTTATCAGTAACCATTGTGCTTTTCAATTACAAGTCAAAATGGCTGCAGTGAAAATTGCATATGCTGCTAAATGTCATAACGAAACCGTTTGTTAAAGATTATTCAACAATGTTTTAAATAGTTCTGACATTCGACTTCCCTTCCAAACCACTATGACATATTCCAGTACACAAGTGTCAGACCTATGCAGTCGTCTGGCTCACTCAAAGAATGGGCGCACACGCTGCAGAAAGCTTTTTTGGGATATGCCTTATATTCTCATAAATTGTTTATCGTTTATATCATATTATTAGGTCACTGATGCATTCACAAGCAGCATGTTTATTGTTGCAGCTGGTTGTAACTGTTTTATATACTAGAAAACAATGCATATTATTTTACATGCTCATAATAGGGTTTTGAAATGTGAATCTGCAAAAATAGTAAAAAAGTACAATATTTCCTTGTACAGTTGGTCCTGACAGTTAAAACATCTAAAACATTAGGTTCTTGTTCTAATGTAAATGATATGATTTGGGGGTTTCTGACCCCTTCTGCTCCGCCACATGTGACGCCCCTCTAACCAGGGGTAGTAGTGGGCGGAGCTACGGACTGTCCTATATGTGGCAGGTTCACGTTACACCATTAAAACACAGCAGCCTCAGCATGTGGAAGCGGTGTTTCTGACTAAATTCTCCGCGCGACAATCAAAACATAGAGCAGCCCAGCATAGGTAAGAGCACTTCACGCTGTGCACTGTACTTTTTTCTTCTTCTTCTCTCCTTTTAGAGGGGAAACAAGTGTGAGGACCTGTTGGAGAGCTAGCCTCTCTGAGCTAACGTTAGCCTGTTGCGTTAGCCGCTGGCAGTTTGGCTAGCAAATGTCTCGCTGTTGCGTCGTAGCGACAGTAGTAAACACGGGAAGTCAGTCCGCTGGTAACATCCTTGTCAAAACCCGACCAATACACACCAGATTAAAGTAGATTCATACTTTACTTTTCTTTATCTGGTCATATGTGAGGTAACGCGTGTAATCTCTCTCTCTCTGTGTGTGTGTGTGTGTGTGTGTGTGTGTCTTATCCAGATGTTTAACTACTTTTTTGACAAGCCGCAGACAGGCAGTCAGAGGGCTGTTGCGACAAACCTGCTCGTGTTAGACATGTTACTCTTAAGTTGCAGGTGCAGCATATACCCACGGTAATGCATCACAAGCAGAAGGTTTACTGGGTTAAATAGATGCCCTTTCAAAGTAAAACTAAGCTAATGTAAAAAGCAGACCCTGGTATTTTCAGAATAAAACTGCAGATGTAAAAAGCAGACCCTGGTATGTGACAGGGGAACTGAATCCTCAGCAGTATCACACCCACATGACAAGCCACTAAGAGCTGACTGGTTACATTTAGAGATGGTATCCTGTGTGGCCTCCCAGGTTCCTGTTAATCTGTCAAAGGAGTTTTATGAGTTTTGATGACCATATCAAATGTTCTGTGTTGTTACATAAACACTGAACCACTATGACCTGAAAGTAGATCCGGGTGTTTTGATATGTTTTGATAAAAAAAGAATACTGGTGTGTAAAACCGTAGATATCTATACCAAGACATCTTCTGTGTTTTCCTGCTTTACAGTTATATAAAGAATATTTCTATGTTTTTGTTTTATGTTTTAATGGGAATGCTGGAAAAAAAATCCCTTACCTGTTTGGTCATTGTATCTACTTTACAACTGATTTCCTTATTCAAAATGTCTTTGTGTGTGTACGTATGTGTGTACGTTAAAAGCAGTAATACCTTCTTTATAGAGCCGATATTATTTGTCACTATTTTCTGACATTTTATTGACCAAATGATGAAGCAAGTAATTTAGAAATTGTCACGTTAGTCTGTAATAAAAAGAGTTGTTATTTGCAGCTCTACACTAAAATATATATCATACATTGATACATCAATATTTACAATTTTGGTTTAAAATGCTGTCATATTTATTTAGATTTTGTTAATATTGCCCATCCCAACCTGGATGGAAGGTTAATTTCAGTAGATATTTGAATAAAACTACAGTGTTTCAGAATTAGTCTAATGTTTAATTTAACTTTTACACGATTTAGGCCAGCATTTTATTTTCTCTCCCCTTTTTTATCGATATAATTTGGTGCTCAGCAGTGCATGCAATGAATGGAAATCCGCTCGCGTGTGCCTATTGTGTTGGAAAGAGATGGGCGTCGGCCAGCCCCCCTCATCTAATATTCAGCCCTGAGTGAAGGGGGATGCTGAGCGCTGCTTGTTGATTCTGTTTGCGAGTGAACGAGGGATAAAGATTGGTGTTGTTGAGTGGCCACATAAACATAAGCCTCACCCTACACTAAGGTAAGGTGTGTGTTTCTTCACCTTTTTAGTGTTTTCTGGACACTATGTGTCTTTTTAAAGCAGCTTTAATCCTTTGTTCTAACAGCTTTTTACTGTTTTTATTGGTGTTTTGTCTCTGCTGTGTCTCTGAGTGTGTGTGTTAAGTTTTTAAAGGATGTGGGTTTGCTCCCATCGGACCTCTGCTCAACAGAGAGCGAGCTAAATGTTTACTGATTGGTTCTTGTGTGGTCGTTATCGTCCACCCATTGTGCTGAGAGACAATGAGCTGAGGAGGGTGTGTCAACAGGCTTATATATATCCTTCAATGTAAACAAAGGATTTTTTCTCTCATTTTTGTGTGACACTGTCCGAAGTGGGAGAACGGTGGGCAGGTGATCCCTGACTGAAGAAAGAAGGAATTCAGAATAAAGAGAGAATGTGTAGATATTCATGCTCTAGCTGCTCTCACTTAACTGACTGTGGGCCCGACCGGCATGTGACATTTAAGCGTTGACCTGAGCCTGAGCTCTCACAGATTATGTTGAAATATTGAGCAGCGTGTTTGCTAATCTTCATGTGAAAGCCATTGCCAAGGCAACTTTGCAAGCAATGAGTGACTGCAGCTGATTCATTCTGTGTTGCTGCGGCAGGAAGTGAGTCTGACCGTGATGGACGAGCCCAACTTTATGAATCATTAATGAGTTTTTCATCGATTGGCTGAATCCCCACTACAGCTAAAACAGCCATGTTTGAGGGAGTTTCTTTTGTCAGCTGAAAAGATGCATTCAGTGTCTGGGAAGCTTAGATATTTCACAGCATGTTAATATTTTCTTGTCAGGGCCCAAAGGTAACAGAAATGTCTTGTGTGAGGACTGCTGTTGAACTCCAGGTGACTCTCATGCTAGTCTGTTTCACGGGTTTAAAATAATTCTTTAGAACGCTGGAGCCTAATTATAGATAATCTCTGCAAACTGGGCCGTCTGCATTGATTTTTGTCAAAGGCAGACATTTACCTACCGGCGTTCTACTCCTATTTTCCCATCAGTGCAAAGCAGTTTCAGTGAAACAGTGTGCTCCTATTCTACCTTCAGAAATAAACTTTTCTTCTTCGGTGTTCACTAATTCCCCAAAGTCCAATTCCAGGCAGCGGAGGAGGGTAGAACGGAGCTCGGTCTTGAAATAATTGGAGCGCACAGTCGAGTGCACCGATTGTCCTCATGATCGCGACAATCAAAGGATCAAAAGTTCAGAGGCTGTTCTTTGAGGACTTAGTGGACGTCCTGGATTGGAGCGTTGTTGTTGTTCTGCCTTCATTATACCAAGCAGAAGGTTCACGTCTTCAGCATGAGCAGGCAGACGGAACGAACACTGAACTTGAACCCAGTGACCCGGTTAGCTTCTGTGTAATGAGCATGTTCAGTGCTTTATCCGATTGTAAGCTCACTTTTTGCATTATGGTTGAAAACGGACACATATCACCGTGTCCAAAAAGGTTGAAATAAAGAATTTATTTCGCGTTCCAATTCATTTGTGTAAGTGTAAGTGTATGCCGGTAAATACATAAAAAAAAGTTTATGCAGCAGAATTTCCATGTTTTTTTCTTCTTTAAATTAGATTTTTTTAAATGTGATCCTCTTCTCTGATTGTATCTTGTGACGTTTATAGTAAAAAAAGATGCCTCCTCTGTTGTTTTTATGCTTGTGCGTGTGTGCTGGGTTTGGACTGTACTTGTTTATTGCCGAGCATCACTTCAAAGACGCACCACACCCTCTTCCCGGCTTTAACGTCCCTGCTTCTCCCTCAGTAGTGCTGCACACGTAGCCGTGCTAGCCCGATAGATGCCATCAGTGTCTTTAGCCTTCTTCTGTGGATGCTCATCTGTTTTCCTCTCGCTCTGCAGCGGTGCACAGGTGGTTAGCGGTCCGCCATGGATACCACCAACTCCCTGAAGATGACCTCTCTGGCCATCCAGAGCCTGTTCAGCTACGTGGAGGAGGAGAACCTGGTCGCCGTCAAAGCCCACTTGGACAAGTTCAGAGATGTGGACAGCAGGAGTGATGTAAGTCGGCCTTATCACAACAACCCCTCCGGTTGGCTCAGCTCGTTTATTTTGGGGGAGCAGTATGAAGTAACGAGAGGCTCCTTGAGATCATGTGACAAGTGGAAGGAAACTAGAATATGTTGTGAAGCTTGAGTGAAGCAATCCTGAGATGAGAAGAGAAGAGACAGTAGTTTATATTGTTTTTGGTTTATGAAGGGTTAACATTATGTATCAGATATATATATATATATATGAGATATAGTGCCTATATAAAGCATTCAGTCCCCCAGGAAATGTTTTCTTTGACTTTTACAAAAAAAAACCCTGTTTGGTCATTATTCTGTGCCTTTGACTCCCGCTGTTGTCCAAAAACTATTAATAAACATCAGTGATGACGCTGTTAAACTGCGTGACCCGTTCCTTCCTTTCCTTAACCACACAGTTCATTTTCATGTCAATCTCACATTCCAAACCATCCTGCTGCTGTAACCGCTCACTAGTGAACCAAATCCATGTTAAACGTGTTTTTTGGGTGTTTTAGTGAAGTATTTACCCTCTAAGTATATTCATGAGGTCAAATGTCATCCATGTACCTGTATGTAAATGATGGATGATTCTCATAACGTTTAAGTCTTTTCGTGAGATTTGATGAGAACACCATCTTTAACCTTAAAACTTTAACTTGACTAATAGAAAAGCTTAAGTGTAGGATTTAAGTTAAATCAGCAAATACTATCACTCCCTGCCTTTTCTTTTCCAAGGGAGTTCTCAGAGGGTAACAGGGAAAATAGTGTCATTAAAATCTCTCTTTATCACGGTTTAACTTCCTTCTCTCTTCCCTCCTTTTTTATTTTTCAGAATGGACAGACTCCCCTGATGGTGGCAGCAGAGCAGGGCAATCTGGAGATATTGCAAGAGCTCATTAGGAGAGGAGCCAACATTAACTTGGATGATGTTGTAAGAATGCACACACACACACACACACACACACACACACACACACACACACACACACACAACATCCCAAACCGCCTAATACGAACACGCCCTCACAAACACGCACGAGCGCGGTCGTTTCATTCAACATTGAGAGTCCAGGCACAGGTGAAAAACAATGCGGTCATTTGAACCACATCATCCACTCGAGCGGCCTTGATGTCCCATCTTGCTGAACTCACCACACTCGGGCTTAGTCCACGGCTATTATGAGCTGCGATGAGCCATAATGACGAGTTATTACACGTTCTTACCTTCGCCCTTTTGACTAAATGACAGGATCCACTTGCTGGCCAACACCCTGTGCCTTCAGAAGCCAGCCCCCCCACACACGCACACACTTAAGCACGCATGTACCCTCCACGCGCATGCTCACACGCTACACCTCTCATTAACATCTCACATGCACATGTAACCCGCTATTACACATGGCACACTGAAGCTTGCGCTCACTCTCGCACCAGCAGGAAGGAGAAAGGAGAAGCGTTACATACAATAGTTGCTTGCACTTGTCTTTCGTTACTTAAACACTCCGACACTCCTGTCTGTCCAATGCGACACCCTGTTTCCGTGAGCACCTGGTATGACCAGCTGGTAGGTATACAGTGCTTTGACCACTTCTCGGGACGTCCCACGTAGCACTTGAACAGGTGTTTGTCCGACCGGATTTTGGAGGTAACAGGTTGTGTGTGTGTGTGTGTGTGTGCAGGACTGCTGGACCTCGCTGATCTCGGCAGCTAAGGAGGGCCACATCGAGGTGGTGAGGGAGCTGCTGGAGAACAATGCTAACCTGGAACATCGAGACATGGTGAGAACATAGAAAGTTACTGCAGATTCTTTTGTTTTATATCTGAAAAACTTATCCAAACCCATACAGGTTTATCACCTTTAAGTCAAGAAAATAGTAAAAAATGTAAATTAAAAAAAGGTGGAATCGGTAGGAAAATTGGGCGGTCCGTCCCAGTGGATGATCCGTGTGTCATGTAATCACAGCGTCCTTGTTTTGATTCGAGGGACCTTTGTCGCATGTCACCCTCTCGTCTCCTTGTTGTCTCTACATCTCTACTAAATACTGTGAAACAATGTCTGAAATGCCAAGACTATCATCTTAAGAAGAAATAAATTTGGGGTGTAGGCATGGGACGATGAGAAAATTTCATGTCACGATTATCCTGGCCATAAATAATCATCTAAATGTATAAAATGGCAATAAAACATACTGGAATCACTTCACCTTACATTTAGTAAAGAAACAAATATTGTTTTTTTAAGTGAACATCGTTATAAGTAAAAAACGAAGAATCAACAATGTTAAATAACAATCGTAAATCATGAAGTCCTCCTGAATAAATTCTAGGATAAATAAACTGTGTGGGTCTGTTGTTTCTTACATGATAACTCCTGTATTTAGTTTTCACTTGTCTTCCATGATAGCGAGCTAGACAGATTTTTCGAGCCACTCGTGACAATATTAACAATTTTCCTGACAATGGATTCCAGACAATCAACTTATTGTGAGTGCATCCCTGCTGGTGTGTAGCGTGAAGCAAGACTACACATAGTAATATATCCTTAGTGCCAAAATAAATTGACAATCAATGGTTTAATACGTAGCCTTTATGCGATCAGAATATAATAAAGTCTTGATTGTATGTGCATTAGTGGTTTCTGTCAAATGTAATGACCGCAGTGCTGGTGGAACAGGATGATCTTTCGCCTTGAAATGGACATAAAATGAAATTATTTCATGTTCTCCGGTAGTAATACCATTTACTGATCTCCGGTTGTCTCCGTACGGGGCAGTGATGTAATTTAGTCTTTGGGATCTAGAGCTTTCCAAGGCAGACGGTCTGCAGGCTCGCTGTAGTAGCTGTTCTCTACATGCACGAGCAGACGATTTGGCAGCATGCAAATGAGATGTAAATATCATATTTATCACCTGGGGCCGAAGATATTGCTAGTTGTGATGTACATGTCCCAGCTCAAGAGGCAACGGGCATTTCCAGAATATAATCCTAATGAGAAACAACCATCAATAGGTCGTGTAAATTATCAGGTGTTTGCGATACATCCCGTACAATAAAAACATTTCTTTACGGGCACTCAAAGATTACACTTTTTTTTAATTTCCTCCACTATTCTTTCATGTATGATGTGACATTTAGTTTTACTTTACGGAAGTGACTCGGGACGTCACCTGACTCATTGCCATGCGAGGCATGTCTAAGCTGCACAGGACAGATCATCACGGCGGGATTATTATAAACCACACAGTGTGATACTGTTCACTCAGTGGAAAGTGTGTCACACCAGCTGTAAATAGCACATTTTCCTTCCACAAAAACTGCTTAGATTTGACCTATACTGCTTGAATTTAACACTGCTGTTGCTGCCCTTACACCTTGTAATGATAAAATGATACATCCAGAATGTATATATTCTATATGAAGGGGGTCATGAACACATTCTCTCCTCTCCAACTCACCTGTGTTCTGTGTGTGTGTCCTACTCAGGGAGGTTGGACCGCTCTCATGTGGGGCGCCTATAAAGGTCGTGCAGATGTGGTCCAGCTGCTTTTGGAGAAGGGAGCTAACCCCAACATCACTGGTCAGGTATCAAAACCGGACACACTGTACTTTTTCTTTGTTCCCCCATAATAATAATAATAATAGCATCATTGGCATCTGTTGTTCCTTTTATATCAGGATTGAAAAGTACAAAGTCAATAAGTATGTTTAAAGTACGTGGTCTCTGGATGGGGCCGTTTACTTTAAATACAATGTTCACGTGATGTGTTTTACTCTGATTGCTCCATGTAAATGTAATCCAATGTTTCAGCTCACTAGTTAAAAACATGACACATCACTTCACAGTAACAAAACTGTGGACGCAACCACAACTCTGCTCTTCACCTGCAGTGTGCGATGCCTCTGTTTCAGTCATGTCAGGTGGCTTAAAGCGTTAGTACGAGCGCAGGCCTGACACTGGTCATTAGTTACTGTCAGCATGACTTCACCCGTCTCCTCTGGCCCAACAGTACAGCGTCTACCCCATTATCTGGGCGGCGGGTCGAGGCCACGCAGAGATTGTCCATCTCCTGCTGCAGCACGGAGCCAAGGTCAACTGCTCCGACAAGGTAACTACATACTGACAGATGTTCATTCACTTCTTTATTTAATCCCACAGAAGATGTAGTTAGCGGGATGAGATTAAAAGATCCAATTGCTTTGGTCCACATCCACCCTTCTAGTTCCCCAAGTCCCTCTTCTCTTTATTTAGTAACCTTCCCGCACAGTTAATTACAGCTCCCTGGGTTTTTGACTAAATAGTTACATATTTTCTCTTTTCCTTTGCAGTATGGGACCACTCCTTTGATCTGGGCAGCCAGGAAGGGCCACTATGACAGCGTGATGCACCTTCTGGCCAACGGGGCCGATGTGGACCAAGAAGGAGCGGTAAGTAGATTGTCTGTGAATGGCTGTTTACTATCCGTCAGTAGCATTTAATAGAGATCCAACACTAGTGGAAGAACTACAATTGCAGTTAACAATTGTAGTTTTAAATAGTTATATACAAAACATATATATTTATTAATAACAGTTTTGAAAAAATGTAATTGAGGTATATCTGTGAAGATTGAAGTACAATATGGTATTTTCATTAATAAAATAATAAAAAGATGTTGATTTGAAAGGGTAACTATGGTATTTTTCATCCATTCATACATTTCACGCTCTTTTCTCATGTTTTGGTGTCCAAGTGACTAATGGGGACAACAATTTGTGAAATTGGTCCAGCATCACGCTGTAACTGGCAGCCACCCAACGAGCTGCGAGCGTAAATGTAACGTTAGCTTCACTAAAGGAGCTTGTTTTTGCCACTAACAGGTTCAGATCGTTAGTATACGTGTCGGATAACATTATGGAAAGGACCCTGCAGAGAAATACAACGTTTCTCTTTACATTTCGCTTGATCCGGTCTGTTTGTTAGTCCCGTTCAACGAAAAGTCTCATTGTGAATCTGTATTGAATATTCAGCCACGACATTGAAAACACAAAGCTACGCCTTCTTTGCTACAACACAACGAACTGACAACACCGGGACTTGCGTCTCCGTACAGCAGCACGTCACCTCGGGATATATCTGAACAAGACATCTCCGTGAGCGAGATTCTTTCCATAATGCTCTCAGATACTTAGAATAACATTCAAAGCATGTCAGTGGCAACAACAAGCACTTTTGGTGAATTAAATGACTGTGAGGAATTGCCTTGATGGGATTACATTGCAGCCCATAAGCAGCTGCCGTTTACGGCGCTCTCGCTCAATACTGGACCAATTCCAGAAAGTGCAGTCCCTATAGGTCGGTTAGACACAAAAACATTATTGTCGGGGTTCTTAGATACGTCTTGAGAGTCTGGAAAAATATGGAAAATTGTTATTTGAGTACTGATCCCCGCATTACAACGCCTACATGACTTTGCACGTATTTGAAATAGTATAATATTTGTTAGTGTTTCCTAAACAATGTTAATATTTGATTTGGTAAACTGAACAGGTAGCTTCACAGCTGAGCAAGTCTAATTTTGCTTTGGGTTCATCGTGGGTGCCATGACAAACTAAGCGGCCTGTTCTCGCCCGAGTATAATCAAGATTTAATGCTCCCAAGCGCCACAACCTCATTAGTAAACGGTAATATTAAATAATTGATTGCATCTATGACACAGCGCATCTGTGCTCCTTCGAGTCATGTTGCATCTGTGCTGTCACCAACTGAAAAATGTGACAGTTCGATACATAGCATCAATAATCCGAGGGAACTAGGGTAGCTAATGTTGCAGAGCAATTCGTTTACATGTGATTTAGAGACTCCAGTGCCCGGACAAACATATGAGTTATTGGGCTCGCTAGACAATATATCAATACTAAATTGTCAATAAGCCTGCAGTGTTGCCACTAAAATCGACTGATAACATTTTGGAAAAACAATTAGTTAATCTCCAGCCATAAATTATTGACCGTGTGCTATATTGAACACCAACCAAAAACCCCAAAACACCCAGTCAAGTAGAAAGAAACAATTTGCTCATTTAAATAGCTTCCTCTTTGTTTTTTCAGAACTCAATGACCGCTCTGATTGTGGGAGTGAAAAGCGGCTCTACAGAGGTTGTGAAGGAGCTGCTGAAGAATAACCCAAATGTCAACATGACGGACAAGGATGGCAACACGGCCCTGGCCATCGCCGCCAAGGACGGTCACACCGAGATCGTACAGGACCTGCTGGACGCCGGCACCTATGTCAACATCCTAGACAGGGTGAGGCCACCCTGCAGCAGCGTAACAGCTGTTTGATGATGTGGAAGACTAGTTGATATGTAATACAATATCAATGAAATACAATCCATGTTTTTCCTGTCTGTCTCTCTTTCACCGTCGCTGTCAGAGTGGGGAGACGATGCTGATTGGAGCCGTGAGAGGAGGTCATGTGGAGATAGTCCGAGCTCTGCTGAACAAATACGCTGACATTGACGTCAGGGGCCAGGTGAGAATTCCTCTCACGCTGTCTTTGCTGCCTTGTTCATGTTTGGAAACAGGCATGAGGCCTTCTTGTGTTCTCTATGTGATATGTCACACTGCTACTCCATGCTGTTTAGTTCTGTTGTTTCTTGGTAAAGTGACTTTTAATCCATGGGATCACACAAATATACACACGCATTATTGCTATATAAACAGACACTCCTTGATGCCCTATACATGTGTGTATATATATATATATATTTCTCTATATATATCGCACTAGTACAGTTTCTTTTTTCTACGATAAACAACAGTATTTGCCTTGTCCTTTCCATGTCAGGATGGAAAGACTGCCCTCTACTGGGCAGTGGAGAAAGGCAACGCTACCATGGTGAGAGACATCCTGCAGTGTAACCCCGACACCGAGAGCTGCACTAAGGTATGGCACACTCAGTCAAACGTGCTCTCTGTTATCCTTTGAATTCCTCGATTGTTATTTCCAAAGTATCATGTTCCTCTGATGACCATAGCAACCAGACAACCGGGAATATTTCCTTATAACAGCCTACCGCAGGCTTTGTTCCTTTCTTTCTAAATAAATACAACTATTGTGTGTAAGCAGTGGTATGTTTTTCACTTATATGGTGTTGATTCATTGTAAATGTAAAATTCAGAATGGTATTGATGATGTGTGTTGTTGCATTTTAGGAGGGAGAGACCCCACTCATCAAAGCCACAAAAATGAGGAGCATAGAGATAGTGGAGCTCCTGCTAGATAAAGGAGCCAAGGTGTCTGCAGTGGAAAAGGTACTTTTTTAAAACATACTTGCACAGTACATGCAACAGTACTTTTATCACGTTTTTTTAGTTTAGTGATCTGAGTGTTTTCCAGATAGCTATTCCGTGTTTTTCTTCCTTCAGAAAGGGGACACACCCCTCCACATCGCCATTCGAGGGCGCAGCCGGAAGTTGGCTGAGCTGCTGCTGAGGAACCCCAAAGATGGCCGCCTGCTTTACCGCCCAAACAAAGCTGGCGAGACGCCGTACAACATCGACTGCACCCACCAGAAAAGCATCCTCACACAGATATTTGGAGCCAGTATGAACCATTTTTCCTTCTCATTCAGGACGAATTGTGTGACAAAATATGCTCTTTGCATTGTACTGATATCAGGAAATAATGAACAGCTTTACTTTGTCTTCTCTTCTCTTCTTCTGCACTATTTAACTGTTTCTGTCTCTCCTATTCTTTCTCAGAGCACCTCTCCCCCTCTGAGTCCGATGGAGACATGTTGGGTTATGACCTGTATAGCAGCGCTCTAGCAGACATCCTTAGTGAGCCCACCATGCAGCCCCCTATCTGTGTTGGCCTTTACGCTCAGTGGGGCAGCGGGAAGTCTTTCCTTCTCAAGAAACTGGAGGGTAAGTAAGCCCACAGCATTCAAAACGGTCTCATAAAAACATGAGAAGTACTTATTGGGAAAATTAGCTTTGTGGACGGTGCCTTTCCTCAGTTTCTCTTAATCCGTCTGTAACACTTTGTTATGAGGTTAAATTGTTTCCACGCGTCCTAGAAAACCTGGAAAATGATTTCAACATTCTCCTATTTTCCTTAATTAAGCAGATTTGCCATCTGAAAGGGCAAAGTTATGTTCAGGATCATATCGACGTTCAAATGGTAGTTTATAGACGAGAGTATTTTAAATAGTCTGCCCTAATTATGTTGTGGAAACGCTGTAAACACGCCCCCAAGTCAGTCACATGGTAGCACGTGCAGATTGAATGACAGTACATAATGTTGCTTTCTTCCCAACTTGTTTTAAACAGTTGAATCATGTCATATTTGTTTGCATGAAAACAAATTAAATAAAGTTGATGCATAATTTCTAAGAATCAGAATGAGAAAGCACGCAAAAAACGATTTCATAGATAAGTTATAGTTGTAGACCGTGCGTCTTTTTAATCAGACTTCCAGAGAGAGAAACATATTAGTGTCATACCAGCTATAGATCATCACTGGAACAGTATGTCTAGAAAAGAGTGGGAACCCTAAATGGGTTTGTTCTCATATTGCTTCATATCCTCACATATTTCTTTCCTTCCTCTTGTCTGTCAGATGAGATGAAGACCTTCGCGGGCCAGCAGATAGAGCCATTGTTCCAGTTCTCGTGGCTGGTGGTCTTTCTCACGCTGCTGCTCTGCGGCTCGGTGGCCGTGGTTCTGGGCTTTACTGTCGATCCCCAGCTGGCTATCGCCGTCTCCCTCAGCCTCCTCGCTCTGATCTACATCTTTTTTGGTGAGGAGACCGATGAGCTAGAAATGCAACACTGGTGTTAAAGATGAAACTTTTCTGTATGATGCGTTTAAAACAGCTTTTCCTCACTAGAGCATGCTGTTATACAACCAACATGAACTTCTTAACTTATCATTGATTTTTAAAGAAGACAACTTGGTGATGTTTATGAAAAGGACTTAACGGTTGAACCTCTACTGTCTCCAGTGTTGGTGTACTTTGGAAGTCGGCGTGAGAGGGAGAGCTGGCACTGGGCGTGGGTCATCAGCACCCGTCTGGCTCGCCAGGTCGGTTACCTGGAGCTGCTGCTCAAACTGATGTTTGTCAACCCCCCCGAACTTCCTGAGCAGACCACCCGCGCACTGCCTGTCAGGTGACAGTGACACACACACACACAAATACACACACTAACTGCTATCATTTCCTCAGGTCAAGGAGGAGTACCATTGATTATTACATGTATTATTGCAATTCTAACAATCTTGTTCAAATGAATGCTTAAGTCCCAGTCCCGTCTGAGGTTTGCTGTGTAACTGAACAATTAAAAGCATCGTTTCTGTTTCTAACATGTCACACAGGTTCCTGTTCACCGACTATAATCGTCTGTCCAGTGTCGGAGGGGAGACCTCCATGGCTGAGATGATCGCCACGCTCTCTGATGCCTGCGAGAGGGAGTTCGGCTTCATGGCCACCAGACTCTTCAGGGTTTTCAAGAAAGATGAGATCCAAGGTGACGTTTCTGTCTTTGACTTTGGATGTCAGTCATGTAATGTTTGTTTCAGCCAGCGCACAAAGTCGAAAAGTAAAAGTGATTTGTAATCGAAGTGCGTCTCTCTCACATTATCCTCTACCTTCCTCAGGTAAGAAGTGGAAGAAGACATGTTGTGTTCCCTCATTCGTGCTGTTTGCCTTGACACTGGGATGCCTGATCACCGGTATAGCCTTGTTGGCCATCTTTAAGGTAGGTTAGAGGTATGAATCGGTGACACTGAGTTTAAATAGCGTGCCTTCTTACCACGAGGGCACCGGACGGCCTAGTAATCAGCTTCACCGCTTTTATTTCCCAGGTGGACCCTGAGAATTTGACAGTGAATGCAGTGCTGATAGCCATGGCCAGTGTGGTGGGCCTGGCCTTACTGCTCAACTGTAAGACCTGGTGGCAGGTGGCCGACTCCGTCCTCAACTCCCAGAGGAAACGGCTGCACAGTGCTGCCGACAACTTGCATAGGCTCAAGAGTGAAGGATTTATGAAGGTAGACTAATTGACTTTATTCATTGTACCCAGTCAAATGCAAGCCATTCGACTTCCTGTTTTCATGGATAAAGGGGCATTCCATTATGCTTGTGAAGTCATGACACTGTAGTTCCCAATCCAATCAATTTCCCCCTTCCTTGTTTTTGAGACATTGATCTTCTTCCCCTGTCTCACACCAGGTTCTGAAGCATGAAGTGGAGCTAATGTCAAAAATGGCCAAAACCATAGATGGCTTTACCCAGAACCAGACACGCATGACCGTCATCATCGACGGACTGGACGCCTGTGAGCAGGACAAAGTTCTGCAGATGCTGGACACGGTGTGTGTTTGCACAAGCTTCTGTGCGTAGGAACATAAATGATGAGTGCAGCTTTCCTATTGGCTGATAAGCAATTACACTTTTCAACAACATCTGTCCCTCAAACAAATGGCTGCTGCCATATGGCCTTAACTCTCCGTGGGTCTTTCGCCTGTGCACACAGCGCCCACACACCTCCGGCACTGTGCGGCCTCCCAGCTGCCTTAGCGCGCCTCCAAGTTGAGATTCTTCCTCTTCAGCTGCTGTAATAAAATGTCCTTAAGTCAAATGTTGTTATTTGATGAAGAAATCCCAGTGAAGATGGCAACATCCTGTGTGCTAATGTAATATTCTTTACAAGCACCCCCCTAGTCACTCTGAAAATGTTTTTCGTACCAAATAAAGTGCATTAAAGAAGCAGCTCATGTAGTGGAGCCGTGGTTGATGCTCCTATGGGAGGAGGGGTTAACAAACCATGTATGCATGAAGCACAAATCAATGTCCTGTGACACTTGGACAATGTCCCTTAGTTGGCAAAGTGGGAAATCCCCAACACCATGTGCTCACACAAGTCGTTAAGTTTAAGTTCTACAGCTGACTGTTGCCTCTAGCTGTCGTGTTATTGTCGATTGTAAACTTCCCATTTTAGACATTAAAGTAGTGGACACTCCACAGAGGGATCTCCTGTGTTAGCAACACTGTAGAGACCCTGAAAGCATTTTATTTTTCTTATTACAAACAGTACTGCAGCAGGTATCAAAGTTTGAAAAACATATTTTATTGAATTACAAGAAAGGTGGTGAAAGATTTACACAGCAACTCACGGTTTCTCGTTCCAGGTGAGGGTACTCTTCTCCAAAGGCCCGTTTATCTCCATCTTTGCCAGCGACCCCCATATTATCATCAAAGCCATCAACCAAAACCTCAACAGTGTGCTGAGAGACTCCAACATCAACGGACATGACTACATGAGGAACATCGTCCACCTGCCGGTATTCCTCAACAGCAGAGGTCTCAGCACGGCCAAAAAGCTCTGTCTGGCAGCGCCTGTCAATGGAGAGAGCTCGCCCGCTGAAGGTAAAGGACAACGGCAAATATACAACATATTGTCAACGCATATATGAGGATTGCACACAGTTGCACAGATACAGTTCTATTTAAATAGAGGCTTGCAATGTGTTTATTTAAGGCCATCTCTTTCTGTCTTTTGTCTGTCCAGGATGGAATGAAGACATGGACAGGAAGATGTCTCAGAGCAGCGTGGACCAGGCCAAGTTTGGCAGCAAGAACACCCTGAACCGCAGGGTAACAGTCATTCCAGTCATTCCAGTCATGTTTATCTGAATAGATCAATATGTCACACAATGTTTTGTTGGGGTCTACAGCCCCAAACCCAACAATGTTCTTTAATAATGAAAACAAGGATGCACACAAACAACATGCTATGGGGGAGGCAATCCAATGAGTACCCCCCCCCCCCCCCCCCCCCCCCCCCTTCTAGTACACTGGGGATGCAATATGAGACATGGGTGGAAGAATCATAATAATAATAGATGGGCAATATTAGAAATACAAGTCCAAGAGTAGGATTATAATTAATCATAATAAGATGCACCAAGGGCAATATATCAAGCGTTGTTTATTCTACTTGTCACCCTAAATATACACAGTTCACTCCCCGCCCGAACCCTTGACAACAATCAAAACACAATAACAACAAATTGCAGAGAATGTTTTGATACCAAATTAAAGCGGAGACAGAAAAAAATAGTTTGTTTTCCCACAACACTCAAATGTTATCCGGAAACATCATACAGTTGGAAATGAATGCTTAATGTCTTCACATTAATCAAACACAATTAAAATGCAGTTAGTTCCACCATCATGTGAGTAGAAAACATTGGATTAGCTTTAGAGATCCTCACTGCGCTTTCTTTTCGTTCTCCTCCCTGAAAGGAGGTGGGGGTGGGGGGGGGGGGGTGGGGGGGGGGGGGGGGGGGGGGGGGGGCAGTGCAGTGCAGGCGTGGTGTTTGGCAGGCAGTGCAGAGGCCAGAGGACAGAAGGAGACACACAGATACAAAAGGAGAGGTGCTCGGTATGCGGCCAAGGTTCCTGGTGTAATTGATGTAATGACTGTTTATCCTTCCTGCTGCGTTGCCACAGCCTAATGACAAGGCCTAGCAGCAGTGGGTCCCTGTGACAAAACACTGGCACCAGGTCTGCTGGCAGGAGGCTAAGTGACTGCTGCTGTCGCTGATGCCTCCCCCCCCCCCCCCCCCTGCGAGACCTTCTCCCTACCCCTCCTTCCTTCCCGCCTCCCTCTCTTGTTTGTTTGTCTGACATTTGTTTGTACCTCGGGTTTATCTTGTACCCTCAATTATTGTTGTTGGCCCTTCTATTATGGGGCGGCGTGCTCTTTTTATTTGCCCTCTGCCACGAGCTAGCTCTTGGCAGGAGGGCCCTCTTTCTACAAGTGGAGATTAAAATGAGGGCAGAAGGGGAAAATGAATTAGTGGCTCTCCATTTTCATGTGGCTTTTGAAGTTGTGGATGGCATTAGGAATATCTCTCCCATCTTATTTCCACTTATTGTGATTAAATGAATCCCTATTTTCTAAGGAAAGTAATTATTTCCTGGAACTCTGGATGCAGCTCCTAAAAATAGAAGAACCACCTTTTTAAAATATAAAGTTTTTTTACAAAATGAAAGAGAAGAACCCTTAGAAATAAGCAGATACAAAACAAATCATCGAAATGAACCAATGACGCTGTAAAGCTACAGTAAAGATCAACATACATATTAAAAAGTCCGCCACAATGGACTGTCTGTATGGTGGATCTTTTCAGTTCTCACTGAGTGCTGGCCATATGTTTCATCTCCCCGTGAAAGGGGTCATGAGACCGGCGTTACGACTTCAAAGTCAACCAAAAGCCTCGCCTTGGCTCATGACCATGTCAGCCGTCTGATATCATCACAGATGTCCTCTGCTAGATCTGTGTCAATAGCTCGCTTTCGTGTCGTGACTGTTCGGCTTCGGACAGTGGCTCTTTGATTTGTATTTGCAGCAAATCGTATGTTACGATCTTTTTTTATGGAAAAGAGAGATGATGTAGAAGAGAAGACTGAAGAAGCTGATCGTTAAGAGGGACAAAATGAAAGAAACAAAATGCTTTTAATTGGTTTCACTCACACCTCATAGGGTTAAGATGCAGACCTTTGCTGGATTATTATCACAATTAGCACAAGTTGAACTGCCATTAATATATTACCGTAAGATAATTTAATGTAAGTACAGTTAAAGATGAATAGGGTGCAAAGGAAGTCAAGAATATGAGCACATGGTCTATCCACACATCTACCTGT
This sequence comes from Pholis gunnellus, assembly GCF_910591455.1. Taxonomy (NCBI): domain Eukaryota; kingdom Metazoa; phylum Chordata; class Actinopteri; order Perciformes; family Pholidae; genus Pholis; species Pholis gunnellus. Next base: position 11,054,647 of record NC_136542.1, on the reverse strand, counting down.
ATTCCTTAATATATCACAGCATACGGTTAGACCATGGGGTGAGGTGACATGGTGATCCTGACACGCCTCTCTCCTGTCTCATGATGCACAGCTTGCAGGGACGACACGCAAGTAATAAAACATTCAAGGGTCAAGAGTAATGTTAACGCTTCTGTTTCACGTTAGCTGCGGCTGTACTGGTTTTACATCTGTGACTGTAAGACAGCTCCTGCTTTCCAACTGATAAACAGCTGTTTTTTTGACAGACAGGATTGCTGGTTTCCACATAATAATAGAAAACATAATAATGAATAAAATTGCCATTCTGATACGTTTTGAAGTTCCATTAAAACAACTCAAAGTCGTGGAAACATGTTAATCTTTGCTAAGCCAGCGGGGAAAAATTGACGACATGTCAAACTGTCGCTCTTGTGATCTTTGAATTTCTTTCTCTCTTTGTGAACTCGCTCTGTTCAGGACACGTACCGGCGTCGGCAGATGCAGAGGACCATCACCAGACAGATGTCCTTCGACCTGACCAAGCTGCTGGTGACCGAGGACTGGTTCAGCGACATCAGCCCACAGACCATGAGGAGGCTGCTCAACATCGTTTCTATCACCGGTAAAGAATAAACTGCCCTCATCTCGTTATATTAACAAACTACATTTTGTTTAAACTGCAACATTTAAGTTATTAAGTCTCATTTTACAGGGATCGAATGGTAAAGTTTAGTCATCCTGAGGATGGAGGAGGAAGAAGATACACAAACAAAGCTCTGATGGGATTTAGTGTATTCAAAATATACTGTATTTGATTTATGACGAATAACATATTATGGTTGAAATCATCTTGACATTTCTTAGATCCTGATAACACACCACTGACTTCTAATGCTGTGTTCAAACTATCAGCGTCACAGCAACAGGCTACAAGTCATTTTCAGTTAAAGCCGGTGACATGAAGCTACAAACTGAGGGCCCGTCGCTCTGATTTTGAAAGAAGCGTTAAAAAGACACTAATGCTTTGCACCGTCGTTCACAGGTCGTCTGTTGCGGGCCAATCAGATCATCTTCAACTGGGATCGTCTGGCGTCATGGATCAACCTGACAGAAGAGTGGCCTTACAGGACGTCGTGGATCATCCTCTTTTTGGAAGAGAGCGACGGAGTGTCGGACCAGATTGCTCTCATGACGATCTATGAGAGGTACAACACACGAGCACACCGACGGACACAATCACCCCGTCCGAAGTCATCTGATCTACGAGGTGTACGGGCTTATTCAATCCACCTGCAGAGTTTTTTTTCTTTGTTCCTTTCGTTGTTTTACCTTTTTTTTTTTGGCCCTCCATCACTTTCTTTCTAATGCAGGGCATAACATTTACATGCTGAGGTTATCTTTAACATAAGACCAAATGAAAATGAGGTCATATGAGTTTAGCTTAAGGACCCAGAGAGAATCAATGCAGAGTTGCTTCTGTGTCCTGACCGGCCAGAGGAGATCAAAAAGCCAGAACAGAATCTAAGAGTCAATAAACTATAACAATTCTTGATATTCCTGATATTCTTTGATACAAACAACTGTGACCAGCAGATGGCAGTAGATGATTTTGTTTTTGAGGACTACAGTAATCCAGAGTCCCTGCCAGTGGCTTTGAAGAGCCACACTAATTGGCAACTGACCGACATATTTTGTAATTGCGCATAATGCACAAGGTACATGATGTCGGTATTATAACCTGGACTTCTCCAGACTCATGAAGGGCCGCATTTCTTTCAAACTGGACACGGAACAGTTGACGCTCAGACATGTTTGGTTGAGCTGTGAAGTGTGTCGCTTGTGTGTTGAGAGTGTGACAGTGTGACTGTTCATGCGCTGTACATGTGTGTGTGTGTGTGTGTGGTCATGGATGCTTTTAGGCCTGTTCACCACAGACGAGAGAAGGAGATCGACACAGGCCTGAGAAGCTGGGTCTGTGCGCTGCTGTACATCAGTCGATGGCCTTTAAAGGTTGCACTCTGTCACAATACACTAGTGCCTACGACTCCTGCGGCAGGAAAGCGTCACAGACAGTTACTGTCAGCCGGTCGGCCAGCTAGATTCAGCAGACAACCCTCCCTCCCCCCGTCTCCAAGGCAAACCACTGCCTCATTAGACCAGGTTTATGCTGTTTGGTTTTCAGAGGACAATAGGCATTACTTTCCAATTTTTGTATACGGCAGTTACATGGGACAGTGAGAGGGGAGGACAGAGTACAAGGTTTTAGATGAGACACATCTTAGTCACAAGGCTGTAACTGAATCATTTTTGCTGAATGTGATGATCTCTGCCTTTTTTATAAAAAAATACGTCACTACACTTCTCTATTATATATCTTTATCATGTTTAAGTATAGTGGACACCCTAAAGGAAACGTCCACACTTTTACCATAATTACTGTGGAAAATAAACCTTAAGAGATATAATTATACACTGGTACAGCCATAACATTCTGCAGTGTTTCTCCATCTCACCAACGGCCTGGATTCAAGTGTCTTCACCGCAGCATTTGGATTGTGCTTACGCTGCTCATTAGACTTAATACGGTCTTGTTTTTGACCAACGGTCCTGTCTTCCTTTATCTTCGTCCTCATTGGGTGTCTTTCCAAATGGCTGCTCTGTTCTGCGGCGGCCTTAATGATGATGACAGGAAGCCTCAAACAGGCTAAACACAACGCCTCGCCTAGAGGCCTTATCTCTTGCACTAATCTTCCGCTGATAAGACTCAGGCCTCTGTCTGTGTATCTTTTTTTTTTTTTGTCCTTTCTTCCCTGCACAACACACGCTCACACACATCACATCTTATTTCGGAGCTCAAATTAAACCAGTGGACCACTTCCTGTGTCTTTATAGTTAGCATCGTTTTTTTCTGTTACCGCATGACCCATGCTGGTCAGATCGTGTGTGTGTGTGTGTGTGTGTGTGTGTGTGTGCGCGCGCGCGCTTCGTTTGTGTTTTAACACGCATACATGGGACGTGTTGTTGTGCGCGACCATTTTTACACGGCGGAACTGCGCATCCTCTGGGCGTTACTAAGTGAATATATTAGTGGTGAAGTGAACGTGGGGGTGAGTCAGCCCCTTATAGGTCAACTGTCGCCCTGCATCTCAGTCACAACGCAGCACGCTCTTCCTCCTCTCTCCTCTTTGTAAGGCTTACAGCTCAGCAGGCCACAGTACACAGAGCATCAGAAATATTACATTTTGGAAATCATAGTCTGGATCAGTCGTATCACTAAAGTGGGTCTAAAAATATCTTTTTGGTTTCCATCCCCCTCTTTGAAAAGGTTAAAAAAAAGCTAAATCCAGTTTGATACTTGCCTGTGATGTTTTCAATGTAGCTCAGTTAAGACTTCATGCCCTACCTAACCCTCTAAATTAACACTAAATTGACCCATGCACTACTAAACCACGGGCACATATTGCACGAGTTTCATAAAGTGCCTCTCGGTGATGGAGGTGACAGCGTCTGTCTGTGGCATGTACCTGAACTCCTAGAATAGAGAGAGAGAAAATGAAAACACACGCCCACCTTCCCCTCATATCTCACACAAACACACACGCTTTTCAAAACAGCTAAAAGCTGTTTTTAGCAACTTGCCTGGCAATAACAAGTGCCATGAAGGGCTGTGAAGTGTCATTGTAGGACACGGCGTGAAGAGAAATGCGTAGCGCTAATTCCCGTAGTGGGAGTGGGCCAGCACAGCCTCTCCTAATCTGATGGAGAATGTGTAATCGGTTAATAACCTCAGCGATTTCTATCGTCAACGGTAAGATGGGGGGGGGGCGACCCAGACTATTGCAAGGTAGCAGGGGGAGAGAGCCGTGTAACAAAGATGGCGCTGTCTGTCGGTAGGAGATATTGGCTCAAAGCAATCACATACGCACAAGTGCAGCTTAAATGTTTCTCTCACTAGTTCTGTAGCCAGCGTCGTGGCCTGCCCAGCACACCAACACAAAACAAAACAAGAAGTGTTTTGGACCGACCCTCATATTTGTGGCTGTCGAATTAATAGCCCTAGATCCGTGTTTTGAACAATGTTTTTTTTTTTTTTACGAACACTAGCTAATTGAATTTGGAGCCTCCAGCCTTGTGACTCTCCTTTTTCAGCTGTATCATTTCTTCCTCCTCAGTATCTCCGATTCTTCTCAGGAGTCAGTCGTTCCTTGCTTTAGCTGCCATTAGAGGCTTAATGACTATAGCTAACCTAGCTCTATCGTGCTTCATGGTTATTGCATTAAAGCAGCCATTTCCAAAGACTGGTAATGGGCTTTTTGTATGTTTATTTCCTTGATGTTGTTTTGGAGTCATTACATTACAGGAAAAGCTTCTACTGAATCGCTTAATGTAGAGTGATTCCAGGTTTCTGAGCGAGTGCAGGTTCTGGATGTTGCTCAAGGACACATCTTTGACACGTGGCGGGGGGGGGGGGGGGGGGGGGGGGGGGGGGGGGGGGGGGGGTATTCTGTCACAAATCAATCACTTCCTAGACGCACCCCTTTCAGTTTGAACTCCTTTTTATCCTTCATGAGTGGTAGAACAAGGTTTGATTAACCAGAAGGACATTCAGGAGATAAGTGCCCTCACAGTTCACCTAAAGACACTTGTATCCACTTCAAAAATAACATTAGTATGTTTTCATTGATCATCGGAGCGCTAACATGCAAGGTTTTCCATAAGTTTCAATACGTGACATGACAGAAAAACTGATATTTTTATGAAATAACATCATAAGGAAGCCAAAGTCAGTGAACGAGTATAGTGCAAAGTCATCTTTGATGCTTTTCTCATCTCATTTGGACTTTAACAATACGTGTGTGGCCCCCACAGATGTGAGCACATCGGCCATATCAAACACGAGTTGATCGGGATGTCTTTCTCCCCGATGCTGCTTTTGATTCACAGACAGTCTCTGGCATTCTGAACTGTGACATAGCATTGTATTTCTGCCAAGGTCAGGACACCATCTCCACCTGTGATTGGTTCTTCTAGTTGAGTTGTTGCATAGAACAACTGCCGTGCTGTAAATGGGTAGAAAGTAATGACGATTCCTAGTGCCTGGGTAAAGTTCTTGCCTGACTGAAGCTCAGCTTCAGAAATTGTTTCTCGGCAAGCCGTTGGGATATTGTGGAGTATATTACACTTCAACGGTGGGGCGGGCGTATTCGGTACTGAAATGGGCGTTGACAGAAAACTAATCAGTCACACAGAGTAGCATGGAGGTATAAGTGAAGACAACATCAGGGGACGTGATCAGTCACTTCCTGTGTCTCTAGAAACACCTTCAAGTACTGTTCAGGAAACTGTGTCAGTCAATGTGTTACATTTTTTGACAGTGGTGATTTGTTTTAAGGGACATAGTTCTGTGTTTTGGTTGAGGGGTTGGACCTAATGATGTGTGGGGGCGGGTTCAGTCGGCCCCTCAGAGAGTTTATTCTTGGATGCCAAGATCCCTTTTTTGGTACTCTGAAAAAAAAGGTGTCTCTGGTCCACTGAGCAGGTTCCTGCACGGCTCTGACATCTGGTGCCCTGTCTGTGCCAGGATGCCCCCGCCGCACTCAGGAGTGTGTTTCTGGCGCTGCACCTGAATCCTCTGTTCATTACTCACACACACACACACACCCACACAAACATACAAACTATTGCACATAAACACGCTAACACACGCATGCACAAGTTGTGGCAAACTGCATGCACGCTGTAACCGAAACAAGCACACATACACACTATTTGCAACTACAAGCATTTGTGATTGAACATATGCATGCATAAACCTTGTGTGTGTGTGTGTGTGTGTGTGTGTGTGGTGCGCATGCAACACACACACATATAAACACACACCTACACCTCGCTCTCACACCAGTGCAAGAACATATGTCACCCCCAACTCCTCCGAGAATCAGTATAATTAATCAGACCCTGAGATGCAGGCTGCATTAAACACACACACACACACAGGAACACAGGAGAGAAGTTGTTGTCAGGTAAACTTGTAGTGTTTATGAAGTGCTGTTCATTGCAGTGTCACCGTGTTTGCCAATATTTGTAACACAAGTCTCAAACTCTTGATGCCCTTTATGATTTTTACTCTTTTTGTCACAGCGTGTGATACTTTCTTCTTCTGCGTTTTGTTGTTCTGACCCGGCATTCATCAACCAAACAATCAAACCTCTCAGAGACGTGGCTAGAAACAGGCACTTCTCGGACACTTCAAAACTTTTTTTTCTTTTCTTCACTAATCGCACTCTGAATGAATACGTAGCCAGGCAATTCAGTCTTAATTAGAGAGACTCTTATCCCAAGTACTGAAACATTAAGATGACACTCTCTTCATTCAGGATTACTTTAATTGGCACAATTATTATAATTTGGTTGCAATTATGTGCCGGCATAAAAGTGCTGTTCCAAAGCTCATGCGGGTGATTCCCTTTATGTGGAATCTTTTTAATAAGCGCTTAAATATCTGGCCGCTCCCAAAAAAAGAAAAGGGCGAGAGCCTATTCTTTTCTTATGATGAATACTTTTGAACTTCTCCTGCCCTCAAATGAAAAGTCTTTATTCTTTGCAGAGCTGTCTATTGTTCATGTGAATTCCTGTCATTCGTGACACTTTGTCATCTAGATGCACGGCAGATGCCAAAAAAAAAAACCTCAATATTTTCCCCCTCTCTGTGTCCTCTTCTGAGGAAGCTCATTGTACGCGGGCGTAATCCCTCCAGGAGTAAAACTGGTAATGCCATCGCTCATTGCACTGCCATTCGAGGCCCGAAAGCGTGTGTGAATCTGTAATGGCTAGTGTGAAACCACCGATGTCTCAATAGAGTTCTGGCTCCATCACTGATAGGACACTGGCATTGATTCTACACACCAGTGTGCAGACAGACCCCCTGACTGACATGTTGATAGATAAAGGCCCAAGTTTGGTTGGTGCGAGATAAAGATGAAAAAAAAGGGAGAGCGTTGTGATTTAGATAAGAAAGGGCATAAAGAGAGAGTGAGAAGAAAAGAGATCCCAGTCTCAGGAGGTAAAACGAGGTAAAAGAATTAAAGTGTGTGAATGCTGTAGAGTATCAGTCCGGATACCAGCAGGATTAGAAGAGTTTACCACTGGTGTGTTTCGTGCCTCAGGTGTGTTCAAAGCCTCAGGTGATGCTGCTGCTCCAACTGAGATAGTCCAGCCGGCGGACACACACAGATTCATGCACATGTCCCCTGGGTCCAACATGACTGTTTATACAGTGAAACCGGTCCTCTGGTGTGTGTGTGTGTGTGTGTGTGTGTGTGTGTGTGTGTGTGTGTGTGTGTGTGTGTGTGTGTGTGTGTGTGTGTGTGTGTGTGTGTGTGTGTGTGTGTGTGTGTGTGTGTGTGTGTGTGTGTGTGTGTGTGTGTGTGTGTGTGTGATACACAGTGCATTAAAAGCACATATTGTGGTCAGGCTGCAAACTATGTAAGTGGAATTTGGATTTACATTTGTCTGCAAGAACATCTGATAAGGTTATTTATGCGTGTGTGACATAATAGTAATGTACAAAAATTCAAAGACATACCATGTTGTGGTAAACGCTCTCATTTCATATTGTGTGCACTTATGTTAGAATAGAGGATATTTCAGGGTGCATTTACTGTAGGGTGAGGGAGACACTGGTTCTTCACATGGTTTCGGTTCACGGCTCTCCTTAAGCCTTTCAAGTCATCCAGTTTACTCTTTATGACATGCAGCAGTTCAAACAGCCACCTGTGTGATTTCTTTATCATTAGACATTGTTTATCTTAGGAAAGGCACCTCACTGTAGTCTGTCATCGTCGTCTGGGCAATTCAAGCCCACAATATCATAAACACTTTCGTCGTACATTTTGTTTTCTTCCAATTGTCAATAATTTGAGTTGGTTTGATGCATTTGTGTTATGTAAAATAATAACAAAGCAGCAGAGGGGGAGCTTTTTCCATTTCTTTTCAAGATTTTTTTAACGTTTGCATATTCCTGCCATAACTGTGTGTGTGTGTGTGTGTGTGTGTGTGTGTGTGTGTGTGTGTGTGTGTGTGTGTGTGTGTGTGTGTGTGTGTGTGTGTGTGTGTGTGTGTGTGTGTGTGTGTGTGTGTGTGTGTGTGTGTGTGTGTGTGTGTGTGTGTGTGTGTGTGTGTGTCGTTCGTCGTGCGTCCATTCCCTCAGGTGTTTGGCGCTGGTGACTCAGACATGAATTAGCCACAGCCAGCTCCACCACCGCTCAACCCCTGCTGAGCTCCTCGAAATGTAAAATAAATTGTGTACAGGTGACACAACAGGAGGCGTGTGTGTGTGTTTGTCAAGGTGAGTTTCTGATTTTGTGTGGACCACGTGATGGACGGAAAGAACGTCATGCAGCAGCATTCTTTGTTAGAAAATCCCCAAAGCCCTTTTCATTTCTGTAAGCTGAGGTTGAAGGATTAGTCTAATTGGTCTGAAACAAGAGAACTGCTCTGTTCCCTTTTTGCTCAAAGCCTTAAAGAATCATTTCAAATGCACAAAAAGAAAAAGAAAAAGCCTCTACCACACCTCTGACTGGCCTCTGCTCTTTAGCCGTAGAGTCGTCCATCAGTGACGACGAGGTTGGATTAACATTTAAATGTGACACTGAGATGGGAGGAAAGGCGAGGAAACCCATGAGAAGCAGACATCTGCCCGATACTCCGGTGTTTCTGTGGTGTCGAGCATTGCCGCTGATCTCTCTCTCCCGCTCTGCTGTCTCTTTGTGCCGGAAGGTGGTGGTGGTGGGGGGGGGCTGATTATAAATAGCAGCGCAGGGTTGCAAGAGGGTCGGCGCTGACCTTTAAGTGGACAACGAGATTTGCCACTCAGCCGGCGCGGAAGCCACAGGCTCACTTTATAGTTACACACAGACACACACACACGTATGTGTACACACACACACACACACACATATATTCGGCCCTTAACTGACGTTAACATCCTGGCCCTTCAAAGGTCAGTGCAGGTCGGGCCCTTTTAGGATATGTGTGTAGAAACCACACAGAAATGGCGAAGAACGACTGGGCAAGCCCAAAGACGGCGAATTAAAGATTAGGGCTATCCGGCCTATATCGGGAGGGATCACGAGTGTTCCTTTTCTTCCCCATCGTTGCTTTTTAAAGCAGCTTTTAATTTGGCGTGTGATAATGCTACCAACCGCTGTACAGCTCAAGGATTTAGTTATCAGATTTGTCTGCTGAGGTCTCTCGAGCAATGTGCTTCAGAGAGTTCTCAACAATAAGGAGAGGCTTTTCCTCGTTGCCATGAACTCAAATTGGAGAGGAGAAGCTTTTTTCAGTTTTGCAATAAGACACACTTTCTTTGTCTGGCTCTTTCTCTCCTCAGCACGCGCGCTCATAGACGTTCTCCTATCTCTCTCTCATCTTATTTCCGATGGACACGTCCACCTTTGTGAAGTTAATCAGAGGATTACTGGTTCAGCCTGAGAATCCCGAGCTTTATTTCTCACATTCATCACTCGGCGTATAGATTTTAGCTCCATAACAGACCTATTCCAGATGGATCCTATCAGCAGAGCACATTTGTCTTTACTTTTGCAGTCCAGCCCACTTAACTCCGCATCATACGGCCTATCAGCTGACCATTGCAGCTATCAAACAACCACATGCGCCGATATGAACTCGAGCGGTGCAATTAGTGTCACAATGAACGGACTTTGCCACGGCCCTAAGATGCTCCAAACTCTTTTTTTTGGGGGGGGGGCGCATAAATCACCAAGCTGAGGTTTAGTGTTTTACTATTTGTCAAGAATGAGGCCTTAGTTACTCTTGAGTGGAGGGTTCAGTTAAGGTTTTTGGGGTCTGGAACAAGTAGGCTCCGTTTCGGCGCTACACATGAGTTTAATCAACATTTCAGGGAACCACTGAGTCCTGAGCTCGTCTCAAAGGAGAGGCCGCTCGCTTTTTATCAGCCTGGTGTGTTTCCCATTAGCCTGCTTGTCTCTGCGGTTTGCTTCGGGATGCACAGGTCCAGCTCTGTACAAGAGAGTTTAAATTATTGGACTAAACTTTGCCACGAATGTATATGGAAAACAGACGCTGCCACAAGTTGTAGAAAGTTAAAGAGACACGGAGGTAAGCGGAGACAGAGGGTGTCCACAGTACTCAAAGCATTTGATTCAAATCAAGGAAATTCGCCTGGATTTTAAGTAGACAAAGAACATGGCGTCATCTAAAGTGAAAACATATTTAGCTCTCTGCCTTTTGGGGTGGCGGAGGCTTTGGCAGCTTCCAAGTAACAATAACCTCTCTCAGCGTTGAGGATGCGAGTCCACGCGCCAGCTCGCTGCTCTGTCCGCCTGTCCACTGTTTTCCCAGAGAGGGCCTCGCTGAGTTCATCCACACGCTTGGCAGACACCGTGCCAGCGACTCTGACCAAGAGAGGAATGTGCCGGACCCGGGTCTGGTTAACTTCTTCACCCACACACTGTTGTACTGGTCACAGTGTCTGACACTGAGACTCTTGAGCTTCTCGTACACAATGTGCACAGGCGTTTGTCTGTTCTGCAGGCATCTCGCTCTGTCTTTGGGCCCCTTTATGGAAATGTTTGGCAGCGAGACCACCTCTTTGTGGCGCGTGTGTGTGTG